>NW_028227257.1:25272500-25926929 GCF_978045245.1 Mus caroli | reverse complement strand
TTGCTAGACTTTGTCTCAAAACAAAACAAAACAAAACAAAACAAAACAAAAACTGTGTGTGTTTGATGGATGTCTGTGGTCATGCATGTGCCACAATGGAGAGGAATGTGTATGTTTGTGAAGACTTAGAAAATGTGTTGTTGCCTCTTTTTTTCGTTTTATTGTTCTGAGCATTTTTCTTTCTAGTATTTATGACAGTTTCTAACAAGCGTTAGACTTTCATAGTAACCTTCATTTTCTGCCTGTTTTCCAAAGGAAGTATGTTGCAGAATTTGTCAGATAAAACCAGCTTTGACTTTGACTCTAGAGATTGAGGCAATGGGATTTCTATGAGTTCATGGCCAGCCTAGGCTCTGTAGTAAGTTTCCAGATCAGCTAGATTTACATAGCAAGATCCTATTTTTAAAACCAAACATAAGACTCCATTTTGTTAATATTTTAAAAATTATTTATTATTTATGTGTATGAGTGTTTCACTTGCATGTATGTCTGTGCAGCACATGTGTGCCAGGTACCATTGGTGCCAGAAAAGGACATTGGATCCCCTGGAAACTGATGTTATAGACAAGTACAAGCTGCTCTGTGAGTGCTGGGAATCAAATCTAGGTCCTCTGAAATTAAGTGCTCTTAACTGCTAAGCCAGCTTCTAGCCCTTTGTTAGTAGATTTTTAAAATTTTATTTTGTATTCATATAAACTTTTCCAAAAAATATTTCTGTTACTTGAAGTTGTGCATGTATGTGTGCATGTGTGCTGTTGCTCACAGAAGTGTAGATTTCTCTGGAGCTGCAGTTGCAGGTGGTTAAGAGCCACCTGACATGGATATTAGAAACTAAATTGGGGTCCACTGCAAGAGTTCTTAACTACTGAGCTGCCTCTGTGGCCCCAGCCTTTGGCTGTCTATGGTTTTCTGTACAGACTTTACAGTTGTGTGTCAGGTCTGGGAATGTGGAATACTTGCCTAGTATACAGAAGCCCGGGGTTTTATCCTGAGTGCCACACATATAGTGGGATGTGTTGTTTCCACCCTCAAAATCTCAGCACTCAGGGAGTAGAGGAAGGAGGATCAAAAATTCCAGGTTATTCTCAATGCCATGGAATTTGACCGTAGCCTAGGCGACACGAAACCTGTCTTTAATAAAATCATATTTGGGTTAAGTAAATGTAGATGACCATGTTTTTTCACTAGTAGCATTTAGAGTGGGTCATAGTGGTATATGCCTTTAATCCCAGCACTCAGACAGAGGCAAGCCAGCCTGGCCGACATAGCAACTTCTAGGCTAGCCAGGGCTGTATAGTGAGATTCTGTCTTGGGGTCAAAGTTGTACTCAGTGACCCAGAGTTTATTGATGTTTTTGTGTTATTGTTGATTCAGGGGCTGCATACTGTCAGTTTATGGACATGCTCTTCCCTGGATCCATTGCCTTGAAGAAAGTGAAATTCCAAGCTAAGCTAGAACATGAATATATCCAGAACTTCAAAATACTACAAGCAGGCTTCAAGAGGATGGGCGTTGACAAAGTAAGTAAACTTGATTCGTTTGTTTAGGTTACTTTCGTATATTTAAAATATTTAATTTTTAGTTTTCTTTTACAAAGAGGTGTGTGTGTGTGTGTGTGTGTATGTATGTGTATACATGCATGTATGTATATCCGTCCGTGCACATGGAAGTGCATTTGTAGATCTGCAGACAACTGGGAAATCAGGTCATTAGGTTTGGCAGCATGTATCTTTACTCAGTGAGCCATCTCTCTGCCCTCCTCCCTTTTTTTAATAGTCTTTTTGAGACAAGTCTTTCTGTATAGTCCTGACTGTACTGGAACTTACAGTGTAGGCCAGGGTGGTCTCAAACTCACAAAGAACCTCCTGCCTCTGCCTCTCTAGTACTGGGATTAAAGGCATGTGCCACCTCACCTGGCCTTGCTGGCTTTTTAAAAGTTTATTTTTGAAAGTCTGTTTAGCTCAGGTTGGTTGGTCTTGAACTCACTGTGTAGCCCAGGCTGGCTTTGAATTTGTCGTGATCTTCCTGTCTCGTCTTCCTGAGTGATGGGCTCATAGGTGTGAGGAACTCTGCCTGGCTATCTTAAAGTAGTTTTGGACACTCTCTCTTGCTGATTGATGTTACTTCTTGTTTTTGTTACCATGATTTCAGGGAACCAGGTTTTTCTTACCCTTCCTGCTTCCCTCACTGTCTTCTTTCTTTACTGTCTAAATTTAGTAATGCTTTGGGGCAGTCAGCCTGTAAATCTAAACCAGTGATTAACAGTTTACTTTAAAAAGATTTATTCTATGTGTATGAATGTTTTAGTTGTATTTATGCATTATATCCTGTGTGTGCCTGGTGCCTGTAGAGGTCAGAAGAGGGGTTGGGTCTCCTGGAGTTGGAAGTTGCAGTGAGCCACCATTTGGTTACTAGGAACCAAACCCAGGAACAATCCAGGTTGCTCTCTGCAAGAGCAACAAGTGCCCTCAATCATTTTGTGATTTCTCCAGCCCTAAAGTTTTCTTTTGTCACATTTTATTGGTGGGGGGTGCGAGCGCACAAGCACACATGAGTGCATGTGTGACAGCACCTTTACCCATCTCACTGGCCATGCATCAGACAGTGTTTTGTTTCATTTTAAGTATTATTTAATCTTTACTAGAATGACATCTAACTATCTTAATTTCTAGGTTACTTCTATAAAAATATTCTGTACTTGATCCTGTACCTTGACTTGTTGTTACTCTCCTCTCCTCTTCCCTCCTTTTATGTGCATTGGTATTTTGCCTGCATGAGTAGTCTGTGTGAAGGTGTAAGATTCCCTGGAATTGGGAGTTGCAGACAGTTGTGAGCTGCTATGTAGTTGCTGGGAATTGAACTTAGGCCCTCTGGAAGAGCATCCTCTTAACTGCTGAGCCATCTTTCTAGCCTCCCCCCTCCCTTTCTAGATAGAGTTTTCCTGGGTTAACCTCAAGTTTGACATGTTCCTGCCTTAGTTCCCAGAGTGTTCACAAATATGTGGCACTGCACTCAGCCAGGGAATTTCTCTTCATGGTGCAGTGAAGTTGCTGCCTTTCATTTGTGTCTTGATGTGTGTATATGACTTTGGTGATCCTGGTTCCTCAGTGGTGCTGAGGATTCAGTACAAGGTCTTGTGCATACCAGGTAGGCACTAAATCTTGTCCTGGTCCTTGTTCCTTTTTTGTTCAACATTTTTTCTCAGGAGTTTGGAGGGCTGGCTAAGGATTGGTACTGTATTGAATGCAAACTGATCTTAGCAAACCTTTTGGGAGAGCGTTGTGTTGTTTTGATGAGTGGACAGGTTTGATGTTTGCCAAAGCCCTCTGCTTTGTTCTGAATGGTCTTGATTTTTCTCTGCAGATAATTCCTGTGGATAAATTAGTAAAAGGAAAATTTCAGGACAATTTTGAATTTGTTCAGTGGTTCAAGAAGTTTTTTGATGCAAATTATGATGGAAAAGAGTATGATCCTGTAGCTGCCAGACAAGGTCAAGAAACTGCAGTGGCTCCTTCTCTTGTCGCCCCAGCTTTGAGTAAACCGAAGAAACCTCTTGGCTCCAGTACTGCAGGTAAACAGAGCCACTTCCACTCATTCAACACTGAACCAGAAGGTTTTATTCTTAAAAAGAAAAAAAATTGGTGGTGCTTGGGCATAGGTGCTCCATATGGGTTATGCTGCGGCTCTGAGTAAAGAGTTTTGCTGTGTGCTTTTGAAAGGGTGTGGACTCTGGCACGTGGCAGATACATCCCTGTGCTCTGCAGCTCTGTGGGAGCCTCTTCACCCCTGTCCTCAGGTCTCCCTCCTCTGTAGAGTGGGAAGTTAGCACTTGCCTCTGGCCTGGGTGAGTGAGTGACTGTATGATGTTTTACCAAAGGGGTGTTGTTGGTTGCAATAGAATTTCCCTATGCTAGCTCACATACAAGAGCTTTAGTTACATGGGAAATTGGGACCCTTTATAAATACCCAAGAGGTAAGTAAGTTACAGGTAGGTCTAAAGCTTAGGGTCTTAAGAGCTTTCTCAGTCTTTGAGGGATTCTTCTAGGCTGTCTGCATCATTATGCCATCATTCTGTAGGCCAGCTTTCTGTGCCTGATTTTGGCTTCCTTCATGAGAGCTGCTTATAGTTTACTTTGCTGCTTACACGGGCTAGGAGGGAGGGGGAAGTGGTTTGTAGAGAGAGTCTTAGGTTTGGGCTTATTGGGTTTCCCATGGTGTGTTTTTGTAGTATATTTATAGAACATGTGCATATGTTGTGAGCCACTACTCCCTGCTAAAGATGGAGGTCTCTTTTTGAGACAGGGTCTCTGGCCTAGGCTGGCCTTGAATTCAGTGTGTAGCCAAGGGTGACTTTGAACTTTGTTCCTTCTGCTCCACTTATTGGAGTTTTGTTTGAATAGCTTTATTGAAAAATAATTCACATACCATATATTTTTTACCCCTTTAACCTAAAAACAAATTAATTTTTTTATGTGTATGGGTTTTTTGTTTGACTGTATGTCTGTATACATCACGTGCCTGGTACCCTCAGAAGCCAGAAGAGGGTGTTGTATTCCCTGGAACTGGAGTTAGAAATGGTGGGTTGTGAGCCACCATGTGGGTGTTGGGAAATGTACCAGATCCTCTGGAAGAGCAGCAAGTCCTCTTAGCTTCTGAACCATCTCTTTAGCCCCCTTTCTTGTGTGTGTATGCAGGTGCATTTGGAGATCTAAGACAAACCTTGGGTATTTCTCAGGTACCATTCATCTGCTTTTTGAAATATCTCATTGGTCTGGAATTGGCCTAATCTGCAAAGCTGGCTTGCTAGAGAGCCTCTGGGATCTGCTTGTCTTAGCCTCCACATCCCTAGGATTACAAGCATGTACTGTTACATGGATTCTGGGGATGCAGCTCAAGTCTGAAGAGTTTCAAGGCAAGCATTCTACTGACTGAAAACTAGGAAAACCAGCAAAGCTTTAAGAAGCTCTCACTTTTTTTTTTTTTTTTTTAATTTCTTTCTTTCTTTAGACAAGTCTTACTATGTAGCTCTGGATATTCTGGAACTCACTATGTAGACCAGTCTGACTTCTGCTTTCCAAGTGTTGGGATTAAAGATGTGAATGCGCCTCCTCCTTTTTTTTTAAATTAAAGAATTTTATAAATATTACTATCACAACTGGTTTTAGGATATTTTGATGACCCAGAGAGAAACCCATTTATGTTCAGTGGCAATCACTTTTCATTTCCTCCAACCTTCCTCCCATCCCTAGCTCTAGGCACTCACTGATCTATTTTCTCTCTGTGGCTTTGCTGGTTTTAGACATTTTCCCTATATACTAACATAGAATATGTGTAATCTTCATCTTTGTGTCTGGCTTCCTTAGCGTAATGATGTAAAGTCCATCTGTGCTATAGCTTTCTGGGGGGATGGGGAGGACTGTTTTCACTATGTAGCTCTGGCTTATCTGAACTCATTAGATAAACAAAGCTGCCCTCAAACTCATGAGACTGCCTTTGTGTCCCAAAGCTGGGATTGAAGCATCCACCACTACACCAGCTGATACTTTTTTCTTGTGTGTCTGTCCTCTCTTTCCCCAGGTACCTGGGTCTCACACAGGGTAGGGGAATTGTGTACTTGTGAAGTATACCAGGCTCCCCCGTCCCTGGAATTTTGAGACAGGATCTTAGAAATGCTCAAATGGGTTCTTGAACTTGTGATGTTCTTGCTGTATCCTCCCAAGCAGCCTAGCTTAGTACTTGATTGTTTTTATTGAATATTCCATTGTGTGGACTTCCTCATCTGTCAGTTGATGTCCATTTGAGTTGTTGCTAGTGTTTGGCTGTCATGATTAATGCTACAGTGAAGGTTCAGGTATAGTTTCTGTGTGGAATACATTTTCATTTCTCATTGGTGAATACCCAAGAGTTTATACCCAGAGTATATTCCTGGGCTACATGAAAGTATTCACAAAACTGCTGGCTATTGCCATACCAACAGGAAGTTCTGATTGCCCTCAGAAATGTATACTTTTTATTCCTTAGCTGTTGAAGTGGCGACTATCTAGGTAATCTTGGATATAGATATTTTAGATGCTACCAACAATTGAGTCTTGCAGTAAACATTCAGTGTTCAGGATAAGCAAGTACCAGAGAGCTTCATTCAAAGGAAATGCCTATGACTGTGAACAAAAAGGTGTGTGGTTATAGATTTTGGGGTGCTAGGAAGATGAGTGATTTCTCAGCCTGGCATACATAGTATCTGTGTTTTATAGAGTTGTTGGATGAGTAACCAAAGTGAGGAGTGTTACATTTATCTTGAAGTGGAGCCCTTTCTCATTAACATAACATAACTTGCAGATCCTTTTCTGTCACTGTTTTGTCTGCCTTTGGCTATAAACGCTGAGAGACCTGTACATCTCTCCTGGCCTGTGGACATCTAAGAGATAGGCTCTGAGTTCTAGCAGTAAGGGTGGGCTCTGCTCCTAGCCTTTGTGAGCTCCTTCCCTTACGTAGTCCAGTGAGTCTGAGGTGATGAGTTAGAGGGAGCTACTTTTCCCGATGGGGCACAGAGCACTGCAGTACCAGCTGGGATTTGATCTGCTCTTGATACAGGGCTTGCCTTTGATCCATGAAGCTACCTTGCTTGAGTTAAGGTCCATCAGTGTTGTTTATACCTGAATGATTGTACTTTTTGTTCACTGCAGCAGAGTGAAGATCTCACAGGAAGATTATCCCTAGCATGAAGGAGCCTGCCAGAATTATTACTTAAGTCTACTGCCAGGACAAAAACTACTTTGGGCAAATGTGTTGGGGGTATTGTGCTGTTTATATCTGGGCTTTCTAGTATCGATTACCTTTGTTGACCTATCTGTGGACAGTTGTTAGTTGATCACTGACTTCTTGCTTTTTGTGTATTAGTTAGTTTTTGACATTTCTCCTAACATGGTTAGTCTTCTTTCAGCCCCACAGAGACCCATTGCAACACAGAGGACTACTGCAGCTCCTAAGGCTGGCCCCGGAATGGTGCGAAAGAATCCTGGTGTGGGCAATGGAGATGATGAAGCAGCTGAATTGATGCAGCAGGTATGCCCCTCATATGTTCACATTGTCACTGTCGGTCTTCGCTTCCCTCATAAAGGCAAGGCCTTTTTGCTTGTCTGGTCATACATGATCTCTTGACATGTGTGAGCTTTGGCTTCAGAGTGGGCTGTGAGCAGTGGCTAATAGAACAGGGGTCAGGTTTTCCTTGTACCACAGAAACCTGTTATCTGTCTGGAAATCAAGTGAATGTGTCTGATATGTGTGCAGAGGCCATTGGATCTCCTGGTGCTGGAGTTCTAGGCAGTTAGCTTCAGTGTGGACCAGTGTGGATCATAGTTAGTTTTTGAGCCTTGTTGGAATGCCTTCAGGGTCTCTGGAATTCAGAGAGTGAAAGATAACAGAAAGCTGCTTTCTGAAGCTTGAGAATGGAAGTGCTAGGAAAGGCCTGCTGATCTTCTGGTTCAGTTCTTCACAGTTCAGTGACTGCAAGTAGATCAGAAAAACAAAATGGGGACCATTGATCCTTTTTGTTCATTGCTTTTGCATGATTATTTTGACTCAGTCACCTGCTAGGCACTGTTGCTGTGAAGCATAGAGTCTTGGAGGAAAGGGGGCTTCCCTAAAACTTCAAAGGAAGCAGTTGCAGATTAAAAAATACAAGAGCTCAAAGAGTGGTCAGCTGAAGCCCCATGGCTGGAATTGACCCTGCATTCTAGACAGTCACCTCCATGATAAACTGAGAACACAGGAGGAACTGAGAGCAGCTTCGCCATTACCTCACTTATGTTATCAGTCAGCCTCTCGACTAACCACCTCACGTGTGAGGAGGGCCTGATCATTTGTAGGTGGATGTTTGTTTGTTTATTTGAGACAGGGTTGTACTATGTAGACTAGGTTGGCCTTGAACTTGTAGCCATGCTACAGCCTCTGCTTCCCAAAGACTGAGACTGCAGATGTGTGCCATCATCCCTGGTTGGAGCTAATCTTTGCTCACAGTAATTGAGATGTATGGAATGGGGTTTGGTATAGACTCCACTGAGGTAAGTGCCACTGGACAAAAGACATTCTTGAAATCTGGATAGAATGAAGTAGATGCTGCAGGGTCCTTTAGAAGTTCATGTTGATTAGAACTTTTTGGCTTGTGAGAAATAAGAAATGAATAAGAAAAAGGAAACTTCCCTAAAACTTTAAGAGCAGGGGTTCTCAACCTGTGGGTCACAACCCCTTTGACAAACCTGTTTCCAAACATATTTACGTTATGGTTCATAACATCAAAAGTACAGTTATGAAATAGCAGTGGAAATAACGTTATGTCTGGACATCACCACAATTTGAGGAACTGTGTTAGGGCTGCAGCATTGGGAAGACCGAGAAGCACTGCTCTAGAGGACGCAGTTGTAGAGAAAAATAGAGGAGCATAAAGAGTGGCCAGAAATACAGAAACTACCTAATATTTTTATAGTTGCTCATGCCACACACTAAATTCGTTACAGCTTTTTTGGCCACCTTGGGAGGTTTTACAGATGAACACAGTGCAGTTAGGATTTGTATCTGGCTTCATAGCCTAGGTTTTGTGCTTAATGGCAAATTGAGGAGGTTCTCACTTTTCTGAGGTACCCTCCCTGACTTTCTTTTCTGGGGCACCCAGCATTGGAGATTGGTATTTATCATCATTGCTCTGGGAAAATTGATGGTAAACTTTGGAGAGAATTTCAGAGCATAGAAGATGTTGCTTGGGCCTAAACAGGTTTCTTGAGGTTAGAGAAAGTTTCTTTGGTGTTAGCCTGTGATCCAATCCTAGATAAGGGTAATAGAAAGTGAGAGCCCTATTTACTGCAGAGGCATATACAATTAAATTCTGGGGAAACTTCCTTTCTTGCCAAGCAACCAGGGTGTTGGGTGGCCAGTACCATAGGTTTCAGTAATTGAGATTGGGCAGGCTCTGGTTTTGAAGAGAAAGCTCGGAGCTCTGGGCAGTTCTGGGTATAGGAGGTGGGGAGGCTGACTTTCTGCTAACCAGTCAGTTTCTTCTTTGATCCTGGAAAGTGAGGATCATATACTCATACCCTGCTTCTCTGTACTTGCTGCAGAAACACTTTGGTCTGATATGTACCCCACCCCCTTCTGGTTTTGGTAGAGTTTCATGTAGTCCTGGCTACCCTGGACCTCAGCCTCCTAAGTTCTTGGTTTATAGATGTTAACCAATACACCTGGCTCTTGACTTGAATACATTTTTAAAAAAGTTAATAGGAAGGATTTTGAGCTCTCTTCAGGTTACCAGAGTCTGAACCCCTTTCTGTTACATGTTCTGTCTGACTGTCTTGAAAGCATTTGAATTTTTAGCTATTGATAAACAGGAGAAATGGATCCAGATAGGTTTGTTAGGCTGAGAACAGCACTGTATTCTACACTAACTACCTTGTAGTACTCATCCTTGGTTGATGTGTAAGGATCACATATTAAGTAATCCTGGAGATGATTACTTAAAAAAAGTTTTTAGAGTGTGGCTTAAGTGGCCTGGAACTAGGCATCCTCTTGCCTAACTCCTAAGTTCTGGAATTACTGTGTGTACCTGTGTGGGTTTCTGTTCATCACCTGTGTGCACAGAAGGACAGAAGTGGTAGAGACTGTTCCCTGGAATTGGAGTTTCAGGTTGTTGTGAGTCACTATGTTGGTGCTGGGAACTACTAAGCCTATACCCTTTGCAACAGTTCAAAGTTCTCTTAGCTAATGAGCCATCTCTCCAGCCACGAGATTTATTTATTTTATTTTATTATCTATCTTGTCTGTCTGTCTATTGACTGATCATCTATTTTTTGAGATAGGATCTCAGTATATAGCTCTGGTGTATATTGGTAAGTTGGTCTGTAACTCACTAATAGGTTATTTATCCATCAGTGAAATGAGCCAATTCAAGTCAGATTAGAATATATTAAGGACAAGTTTATTGGGAAGCTGCTCTCTGGTGAGTTCACTGGCCCCAAGGAATGAGGCCAGGGGAGTCACCATGGGGGGTGGGAAGAGAAAGGGCACACACAGAGTAAAAAAGAGAATGAGAATAGGAGAATGAGAGGGGGAAGAGGGAGAGAGAGACCAAGTGCACAGAATGTCTGGATTATATAGGGAGCAATCTCTTGGTAAAGGGCAGCTCAGGCCCTGGGCCTGCAAAGTTGGTTGAGGCAGATTTTGCCAGGGGGCGGGGGGGCACACTCACTACCTAGACCAAGCTGCTGGCCTTGAACTCAGAGATCCAACTGGCTCTACTTCCTGAAAGCTGGGATTAAAGGTGTGTGCTACCATGCCTGGCAAGATTTACTTCTTAATTTAATTTAGAAAAAAAATTATTTACTTATTTTATGTATGTGAATACACTATCATTGTCTTCAGACACACCAGAAGAGGGCATTGGATCTCATTACAGATGGTTGTGAGCCACTATATGGTTGCTGGGAATTAAACTCAGGACCTCTGAAAGGGCAGTCAGTGCTCTTAAGGGCTGAGCCAACTCTCCAGCCCTTAGTTTAAATTTTTAATAGTGTCTTTGTGGAAATCAAAGCTCTCTAGTGGAACTTATGGGCGATTAGAACCCCTCCTAACCCACTGAGCTCTCTACATGTAGCTAGTCTTGGACTTGATTGACTGTCAGCTTCCTGATAAGGACTCAGTTATGATTGTTGGTCATCTTGCTAAGCTGGGTTGTGGGTTCTATTTCCATCTCAGCCTTAAATTTCCCCTTTTTTGTTCCCATCTCAGAGAAAAGCTCCTTAATAGTTTAAGGTGTGCTTTTTTTTTCTTTCTTTCTTTTTTTCTTTTCCTAGGGTAGCCTGTCTGTATAGCCCTAGCTGTCCTAGAACTCACTATGTAGACCAGGTTGGCCTCAAACTCACAGAGCTCAACCTGCCTCTACCGTGAGAGAGCTGGAATTCAAGGCATATATTACCACGCTCAGCTCTAAGGTGTGGTCTTGTAGCCTGCCCTTTCTTGGGAACTCATAGTCAAGGCTGCCATGAACTAGTATATATTATTTATCTGCGGCTGAAGAAAATTGATATTAAACTGAACTGGAATTTTGCTTATGTTTTATTTTGATCAAAACCCACATTATTTGGGTTTGATATTTTATTGGCTCACCAGTGCTCACTGTTTTCAATATCTTGTACAGGTCAAAGTACTGAAGCTTACTGTTGAAGACTTGGAGAAGGAGAGAGACTTCTACTTCGGAAAGCTAAGGAACATTGAACTGATTTGCCAGGAGAACGAGGGGGAAAACGACCCTGTACTGCAGAGGATTGTAGATATTCTTTATGCCACAGATGTACGTGTTTACATTCTCTCTAGAGAGAATTTCTTTCTATTCTGCCACCTAAGAAAGAAGTGTAACATTGTTGATTTTAGTTCACTTTGTGCTGGGACCTGTATTCCAGTGTAGGGTTTACCAGAAAATTTCATCTTTAAGTTAGCTACGTTAGCCAAAGAACATCTTCCCTAGCTAGCCTGGAGTCCCTATATCTTTGCCTGAGGAAACAGCAAGCTCAGGAAGTGGCTGGTTTGCCCAGCTTCTACAGTTTACAGACCACCCAACGCTTGCAGCTTGGCACTCCACCTGGAGGTGTTGTTGCCCTTATTAGGACCGCTGGCATTTTGTTGTCCTTGATGTTTGTGCCCATAGCTACCAACGTATGCCTTGCTTCTTCCTTCCAGGAGCTTGCCTGACTCCTTTGTGATTTTCTTTGGATTCATCTATATTACATAGCTTTTAATCATGATATTAGTTCATCAGAAAAGACTGATTTTCTTCACCCTATGTTTAGGATTTAATACTTGGCTGGCCGTGTCTACTGTTTAACAGTACTTGTAATTATGCAAGGTCTGTGTCTACTCATGTTCAATAATGAACATCTCAGCTGATTTAAGTTATACACGTTTAGTTGAAAAGACATATCTAGATGTGTTTCTATGGAAGAGCAGTGTGGCCATTCTGTGCGGTATGTCCTATAGTGAGCAGGGGGAGGGGCCCCGAGTCTGCCCTGCTTTTGGCTTCCCAGCCCTCATTGATACTGGACCAAGTCTGTTGTACTGTTGCTGGTACTTTGGTTCAATACTTGTGTTTAGTGTGACAAAGATGCTTGAAGGCAGACTTAATATGGGCAGAATCCTATAAGCCTTTTGTTTTTTAGCTAGCTCAGGCTGACCTTAAATTTAGCAGTCCCTCTGCTTCAGCCCCTCAAGTGTTAGAGTTACAGGTATGAGCTGTGGCACTCAGGTTAGGATACTGAATTTGATGGTCAACTTCAGGTTTCTTTGTTTTTGATCAAGGCTTTCATAACAGGTTGCAGTTGAACTCAGTCTGTAGCGGATGGCCTTGAACTCCTGTTTGCACATCCTGAGGTTGGGATTGATTACATGTATATGCTACTCTGCTTCCTTAAATGCAGTTGACTTTTTATGTTTTTGTTTATGCAGTTGGGGATTAAACCCAGCTCTGTCTTGTGTATGATAAAGTGCTTTGCTACTGGACCTCTGTTAGGAATTTTTTGAGGTATGGCCTCATTCTACCCTGGGCTGCACTGGAACTCAAGTCTGTAACTACAGACTGGCCTCAGCCTCATGACCATCCTCTACCTTAGCCTACTGAGAGCTGGTATTACAGGTGTGAACCACCATTCCTGGACTTGGAGTTAAAGATATTTTGAGGGAATACACATTTTAAACATATATTTAGACACATAAATATTCACTGCTTCTTAATGCTATGAGAATCATTTGTGCGTAGTTTTTGGCATTAAGAAATGGTGCTGTTGCTGGGTGTGGTGGACACACCTTTAAACCCAGCACTTAGGCGGCCGGAGAGGCAGGACAGTGAATTTGAAGCCAGCCTGGTTTATATTTAATTGAGCTCTAGGCTAGGCAAGGTCTGTGTAGGGAGACCTTATATCAAAAATCAAAACAAAAAAGAAATGGATGCTTTGTCTAAAGAATACAGTAGTGGCCACCTGGTCATGCTTAAGTGCCAGGTGTGTGGGCGACAGGGAGGACTGCCTACATGTGAGGCTTAAATTGTGAGGTCAGTGAGGCGAGGGAGGAGCTGGCACGGCTGAATGATAGCTTTCCTTTCTTTTCATTTTCCCATTTCAGGAAGGCTTTGTGATACCTGATGAAGGGGGCCCACAGGAGGAACAAGAAGAGTATTAAGCAGCCTGGACCAGCAGAGCAACATTCAAGTCTTCACTCCAAATCATGTGCTTAACTGTTAATACTCCCTTTTATTAATCTTAGAGGATTCACTGGTTTCTTTTCATAAGCAAAAAGTACCTCTTCTTCAAAGTGCACTTTGCAGAAGTCTCACCTTTTCCGATGAGTTTGAGTTAGGAGCTTTTGCCTTGTAGCAGAGCAGTATTAACATCTAGTTGGTTTACCAGGGGAACAAGAGGCCAACCATGGGGCTCTTCATGTGGATGCTGGTCACACTGACTGATGGAGAAGGGGGGTTATAATACAAGAGGTGACAACCTCAGAAATGCAAAGACTGAATTGAATTCTAAGCTAATGTGAAATTCTGGCAGAGAACGTTTTAATAAATAAATGCCTTAAGAGTATTTAAAATATGCTTCCATATTTCAAAATATACAGTGTAACATGACAGGAGATTTTATGTGTCTGACATTATGTCTGGGAAGGAAGGAAGGGCAGACTTTAGACCCTTTGGAACCTGCTGTTGTAGGCCTTTCAAGGCTGCTTGAATCTTATAGATGTCGACTTTGGCCCAGAAGTAAAGTTTGAAAAGTTCTGTAAAACCATTTTGTGTCATTGACCAGTTGCACCCCTGCTCTAAAAGCAAGCAGCATGGTTGCTTGGGTGACTAGAGGGGCGAAGAGCTCAGCTTCCCATCGAGCAGTCCTCTGGATCTTTTCAAACTCTCTCAAGTTCCTCTGTATTGTGTTTCTGGGACCTGCCCACGTCTCTGGGATTTGAATGGGGGTGGAGTCCCAGCACACTGTCTTTTAAGTTTACAGTTACACGTTCTCTTTCTGCTCCCTGTGACCTCTGGAAACTCCTCTGGCTCCTTAAGTTTGCTGCTGAGCATTGTAATTACAGCAGGCAGGTGATCGAGCTGCAAGTTCTTGCTGGACCTCTGGCAAAGGAGTGATCAGTGAAGGCCAGTGTCACCTTGGCTCTGTGAGGCTAGGGTGCTCGCTGTCTGCTGGTCACTGCTCCCCATTGTCACCTGAGTACTTTGCCAGTGCACTAATCTCTTGGAGATAAAATTCTCTAGTGTGTTACTAAATGTTAAAATGTTTTTTTTTTTTTAAAGAATATACAGTACCGTGACTGAAATATTAATATTTAAAATACTTCATTCCTTAATTCTCCCTCATTTGCTTTACCCACAGCCTATTCAATTCCTTTGTTTGGCAAACTCTGCAAAATGTGTTACCCACTACTGAGATTGTTCAGCCCCTGATGTGTTTGTATTGATTTGTTTCTGGTGGTAGCTTGTCTTATGCTGTGTGTAGAAAACAGGTATTTTATGACAGAATGTTATGTAGTGCATGCTCTGTGGAATTCAGAGGAAAATCCAGGCTCAGTGATTAACAATGCCAAAAAAGAAAAAAAAACAAAACAAAAACAAAAAGCAAGTAACGAGCCATTGTTCAAACAACAGCGGTGCTGTTTCTCCTCTGTGGCCTTTCAGACTTCTGTTGCCCCCAAATTCCATTTTATTGGGAACCCATTTTCCACCTGGTCTTTCTTGACAGGGTTTTTTTCTACTTTAAACAGTTTTTAAATAAAATTCTGTATTTCAAGAGTGTCCTGTCTTCTGAAATGTGTCTTGCCTTGGGTATAAGCTTTTAATTCTAGAGGTAAGATAGCTATGCATCCATCTTTGGCTGAGCTTAGACAGAGGCTGAGAAATGATTCCCACCGTCTTAAGTAGGACTAATCTTTAAAACCCCTCACTTTTCTCAAGCTAACTAACCTGGCTCTCCCTTCCTCTATCCTCCTTTCTCCTTCTCCCTTCCTTCCTCCTTTTCCTCTTCCTCCCTCCTTTTGGTTTTTGCGACAGGGCTTTTAGTATTGTTGTCCTGATTGGCCTCATATTTGTCACAGTCCTCCTTCCTCATTCTCTTGAAAGATTATGTGTGTGTGCCATTGTGCCTGGCTTAAAATCGATTATTTTGAATTCTTTTTTTTTTTTTTAAATCACATTACATTTTTCAGTTTTCTACTGCTTTAAATTTCTGTTACCCTGAGAAGGTTTTTCTCACAGAAACAGAAAGCCTGACCTAGTTGCTTAAGGCTCTTAGGAATGTAGCTGGCCGGTGTTTGGCAGATGATTTAATTGGAGGTAATTGTTTCATTGTCCTGAAAATGCATTTACAAAGTCAGTTAGTACATTCTTAAACTGGAGAGTAAAGTTGTTGCTTCTTAAAACTGTTCTATAAAGTCCTACACCTTTGAAAATGAGTTGAAAATATGATCCTCTCCTGTTGTTGTGTCTTGAAATGTTAGACAGACAGAAAGGTAATTTATCTGACCTTGAGAGTACCATGTACAGTACTCTGGCTGTTGTGCAAGTCTTGAGAGTACCATGTACAGTACTCTGGCTGTTGTGGAAGTGGAACTTAGTGATTTTTGTGAAGTTTATATTCTGCTGCCCCTGGAGGTTGATGGCATGATTCAATCCAGAATCATTACCAGTTTGGGGAATAATTTGGCACCATCTGCATTCATCATCTTTAAGAAGAAACCCTGAAGGGATGTATGTTGTGTGCTGTTAGCTGAGAAGTTATTAGGTAAGAGGTGAAGTGGAGACTGTATCCATTGACCTGGCTTAGCTGTATAAAGCCTTAATGTGACTAATTCAGGTTAGGGGGATGGTGCACCCTGAATGTGCTGTTTGGCGAGGTCTGTGGTATGTAGAGGAACAGGCTACTGCAGATAGGTTTGGATTCAGGATAGGTTCTTCAGGCCAAATTGATGGGATTGCTTCCCAATTTCTTGGGAGATTGTTTGGTGTAGAATGTTTAGAAGTTCATTCCCAGAAGTTCTTTTTGTTTGTTTGTTTGTTTTTTGTTTTTGTTTTTTGAGACAGGGTTTCTCTGTGTAGCCCTGGCTGTCCTGGAACTCACTCTGTAGACCAGGCTGGCCTCGAACTCAGAAATCCACCTGCCTCTGCCTCCCAAGTGCTGGGATTAAAGGCGTGCGCCACCACTGCCCAGCCCTGGAAGTTCTTGAGTTGGGAGATTATGAATCTGCATTTTAATATGCCCCTTAGGTGGCCTAGACCTGGGCCCTGCCTAGATGAAACTTTAAGTCTTAGTGTGTCAGTGAGACATCAGATGTGAGGGTTCTAATCCACCTCTTACTTTGTTTTATTTGTTTTTTTCTTGTTTGCAAATCAAGGGCTCTGATATTGGCTGAAGGGCCTCCCACTCTGCATGTTTTTTAGAATCAGAGGAAACTAAAAGGCCAAGTGCAGAAACTGTTGTCTGGAAACAGGAGACATTATTTCATGGCCAGAAGTTGTTATAGATTAGAAAAAAACATAGAACATGTTTTTTATGCCCTAAAAATTCAGGGCACGACTTTGGGTATTTTGGAAGTGAAGTGCTGAGTTCTTCATTGGCTCTCTCTCAGCTTGGTGGTTGGTGGCATCTAGCTCCTCTGTGTTCAGGCAACTTTCATCCTGCTGTTCCCAGGTGAAGGGCTAAACACATTCTGGGTTTCGTGCAAATGAGGAATTGTTGACTCCCAGTTCACTGGCTTTAAAAAGACCATCCATGATTCAAGAGTTGTCCTCTAGGATGTAAAGTGAGGACAGAAGCAATTTTCTTTTGCTGTGACCATGGGTCTCCTCAGGGGAGCTTTCCTTTAAAGTTTACAGCAGTGTCAGTGTGACGAGCCTTTTGGGTGATTTCCCCCTAATTCATGGTTTGCTTAGCTCACAAATCAGGCCGTGGGCTTTAAGCCTGCCAAGCCTGGCCAGATTAGCTTGCTAGTGTGTGTGTGACCCAAATCTCACTGTTGTCAGCAGGGAGAGCAAAAGGAAGTGCTCTCAGCCAAGCTAAACGATAGCTTGTGATCATTGTTATTTTTCTGTTCTGTTACTTTCTGTGAGTGATGATGTCATCATACCTTTGAACTCTTCATAGGTCATAAAATTTCAAAACTGAACACCATGATATTTATGTATCTTCATTATGTTCACTGCCTCTAGATAGTGTTTGAGTTGTGCTCTAACTAGGTAGGTAGGATTTTCTCAAAGACCAGGAGGGTTCTGTGCTTTTACTGAACTGATTGACCCTTGACCTAGATGGCTTTAGTGCTGCCTGGTTGTAACTTGTGAAGGTCAATGTTTTTCTCTCCTCTTTGATTTAATGTTCTTGTAGCTTAGGGGCTTTCTGGTCACATTGTTGCCAGGTAGCTTCATTAACTTGATTGTCTAGGTGAGTGGGTCTAACCTTAGAGACATATTTCTAATCTCCTTAATCCAGAGCCTTAAATCTTGTTGTTTTGAGGCAGAGTCTCATCTATTCCAGACTGGCCTTGAACCCACTATGTATATTCTAGGTATATACCATGCCCAACATCAAACCTAGGCCTTCATATCTGCTGAGCAAATATCAGCCAAGCCACATATTTAGTTAGCCCCACAAGTGTTGTTTTATTTTGAAAAATTGTAACTGCTTTTGAGGATGATAAGCTATGTGGTTTATTTATTTTATTTTATTTTTATACAGACAGGTATAGATGCCAAGTTTGTGTCACCTCACACCTCAGTAATTTATTTCATTTTTGAGAGGGTTTCACTATGTGGCTCTGGCTGACCTGGAACTTGGCATGCAGATTAGGCTGGTCTGGAGCTCACAAGTACTGGGATTACAGGTGTGCACCATCATTCCTGGCTTGCATGTTAAAGATTTTGGCATTGGTGTTGCCGAATGTGAATGAAGACGTGTCTGTGAGGGTCTGGGTCTGCTGTGGCTCCTGCCTGCCTGAGGGCCCTTTTGGTGATCAGCATGCCCTTGGATGAGATCATATTTTCAAAAGTATTCTCTAGGTTGTAATATCTGAATCCTTTTCAGGTTGGCTTTGAACTTTTTCTGAATCACTGTGCTGAGACTTATCTAGATTTTCCTTCTATATGCTTTCCCACATAAAAAAAACCAAAAAAAAAACAAAAAACAAAAAAGCTTGTTATTGATTATATTTTGACTCTTCTGAACTTTTTCCTAAAATGATTACACTGTAACCAAGTCCATTTCTCCTCCCACCCAGTTTCTTCCAGAGAAGGAGGAAATTATGTCCTAGCACATTTTAGCTATGTTAAATACCGATAGTTTAGTCAGTGAAAATAGGATATAATTTTTAAAAACCCTACCATTAAGTTAGTGTGTGTCATGGGAAAATTAGAAACAGTCATAAAAATCAACTTTCTGTAGGAGTAAAACCAAAAAAAAAAAAAAAAGAAACATTAATTTTGTGGGGTTTTTCACTATAAAAAAATCTCTAGTTTCAGGCTGATTAGATGTCTCAGCAGGTAAAGAAAGGTGTGTGCTGTACAACTCTTGACAACCAGACCTCAAGCCCCAGGACCTGTGGTGGAGGGAAGAGCCAGCTCCTGAAAGTTCCCCTTTAACCTCCACGTGAGCCCACCTGAGCGCTCCTGTACACACACAGGCCACACAGTCCTTATTTAGTGTGTATGCGTGTTTTGCCTACTTATATGTCTGCACCATGTGCATGGAGTACCCAAGGAGGTAGAGTAGAATAGGCCATTAAGCGGATTTCCTGTGATTGGAATTGAGAGACTTTTATGAGCTATTATGTAGGTGCATCAAACCTGGGTCCTCTGGAATAACAATCTGCTCTTAACCTCTGAGTCAGTTCTCCACTTTTCTGCCCCACCCCCTGCAAGGTAAATAAAAATAAAAAATTCTAGCTTCATACCTAAAGAAAAAATCTATCTGAAAGGATTTTTGTGCCTACCCCCTTGTTTTGATGGCTTTCTTCCCTTGACCTTTCCTATCCAGCAGTATGTTGGGTGCGTTGATTTAGATGCGTTCGTGTTTTCTGTTTAGGCCCAAGAAGGAAGCTTTGGTGGTGGTGTCTTGACACTTGGGTCATGTTCAGTTCCTTACAGTCCGGTGCAAAGACCTGGAATCCATGGCCCTAGCAGAAGTCTCCCTCAAAAGACCTGTTAGCAGCTGACTGGCCGTGGTGAAGGGTGATGAGACGACCACGTCCAGGTCATCCCTCATCTCGGATGCTCTTACTGACCTTCTCTGCTCAAATAATGGACTGGTGCAGAAAGTGGGGTGTGTTTGTGTCAGAGAGCTCTTGTGGTATTTGCTCTCTGAACTGGGAGAACCAGTTGGCCTCTTTGGTTTGGTGAAGCTGCATTCCCATAGGGCTCCCTGGTTCCCTTGAGAGGGAGGCTCAGTCAGTGCTTGTCCTGTGGGTTGCTTTGTATTCACATTTGTCCTGACTCGGCTGTTACTGCCCTCTGTGAGCTCAATTTCTTTAATAAAAGGTCTCAAACTGGGTGAAAGAAAAATGGCTGTGTTTGGTTTATGGGTTAGATTCTGACATTACCTTTGTGGTTACTTTGTGTGGAATTTCCTCAGTTCCCCGATTCTAAATTTGACTGGTTGACTCTGCGGTCAGAGACCCTCTGCCTCTGACTCAGGGATCTCAGCCAAGAGTTACAAATGAAGTGAGTTGTTAAAAACTGGCAGCAGTTGGGTCGAGCTTAGCTGTGGAGATCAAATTGGGTCAGGGTGAATGTCCTCTGGAAAGTGGACACCTTGGCCTTCAGTCATTGGCCTGACTCTGGGACTGAGTGGGAACCAGAAGTATCTCTTCATTTCTGGGACTTATGTCCTTAGCCTTGAGCCATCTGCCCTGATAGCTGAGTGCCAACCAATTACAATGTAACAAGTCAGTTGTTCCCTTCCTGTGTACCATGTCCCCATTTCCCACTTCTGGGTCTGTACCTCCCTTGTTCTCTCCCTCCTCTGTTCTGAGCAGAACTCTTGGGTCTGGTCTGTTAAAGCAGCGGGTATGACTTGAGATCTTACTTGCTCTCTGATTCTCAATATAAATTGAATTGCCTGTTTCCTCCTTCCCTCCATCTTCTTTTTCCCTTTGTTCCTCTTTCCTCTTTGGTTCTGGGTTGAAATGCAAAGGTTCCTGCACGATGGGCTAGTGCTCGCCACTGAGCTGTGCCTCAAAGCCTTCCTGCATTTCTTGAGTTGTCTCTCTTGCTATTGAACAATGTCTGTAATCGCCCTTGGTTCTTTGCCTGGGTTCATGATCACAGGCTCATGTTCTCTGTTCTAGTTAAATACATCTCTCTCCTTTTTTCCTAACAAAATAAAACAAAAACCATCATATGGAAGTTGGACAAGACAAACCAAAAAGAGCCCCAAGAGCTTCTAGTTCCATTCATTTGCCTGTATATTTGATGATACCATTTTTATTAAACAACCAAGTAATGTTCCATTGTGCAAATGTGCCACAGTTTATTCTTCCATTGAGGGATACCTAGGTCATTTCTAATTTCTGACGATTACGCATGGAGCAGCAATGAACATAGCTGAGAAAGGTCTCTGTGGCAGGATAAAGCTTCCTTTGGGTGTTTCCCAAGAATGGTAGAGCTGGATCTTGAGGTATATCAATTCCCATTTTTGTGAGGAGCTGCCATACTGATTTCCACAGGGGCTGTAAACGTGTGCACTCCCACCAGCTATGGAGGAGTGTTCCCCATGCGCCACATTCTCACCAGCATTAACTGTTATTTAATATATATCTCTTATATAACTTAGTTTTGAAGGGTTGGGGAGTGACATAGCTGTTAAGTTTTGCATACCGAGGACCTAAGTTTGACCCTGAGAACCCACATTCTTCTTAAAAAAAAAAAAAAAAAAGGCAAGCATGATGACTGCCATACACTTAAAATCCCAGTGTTGGGGAAGTGGAAACAGGTTCTTGGGCTTGCCGCCCAGTCAGCCTACTTGGTGGTGTCCAGGTCAGTGAGAAAATCTGTTTCAACAACAGAAGAGGATGGGATCTGAGGAATGACACCTAAAGTTGTCCTCTGGCCTCCATAGGCATGCATGCGTACCATGGAACCTCGCAGCCAGTACATAGCCATGTACTAAGCACATACCCACACCGTCAGCACGCACCCACACACTAACTGGAAGAATAGTATGACGGCATCCCTTCACCCAGTGTGACTATTGCCCTGATGTGCTTTGTGTTTACTGAGCCATTTGAGAACAAATCATAGACCTCAGGTCTCTTTATCCTTGAAAGTCCTAAGGTATGTACGTTTCTTACGCAGTACTTGATTCTTAAGACCAGAAAACAAATGCAGTCTATAGTTATGTAGAGCCCATATATTCCAGTTTCGCCTACTGTTGGGCCCTAGAATATTTCTACTTTTCCAGTCTGTCATCCAATGCAAAATCATATATTGCTTCCAGTTGAAAGTTCCTTGAACCATCTTCAGGCTACACCACTTCCTCAGCTGCTTTGTTTTACATGATAGACCTTGTGTGCTCGCTGTGTGTGTGTGTGTGTGTTATGCATGCATATGTATGCTTGTTATGTGTGAGTGTGGATGTGCACACCTGTGGAGGCTGAAGGTTCATGTTAGCTATCTTCTATCTCCACTTGAGGTTTTGAGACAGGGCATCTGTCTTGGCTAGGGTTTTACTGCTGTGAACAGACACCATGACCAAGGAGCTCTTACAAAGAACATTTAATTGGGGCTGGCTTACAGGTTCAGAGGTTCAGACCATTACCATCAAGGTGGGAACATGGCAGCATCCAGGCAGGGATGAGGCTGGAGCAGCTGAGAGTTCCACCTCTTGTCCTGAAGGCAGCTAAAAGACTGGCTTCCAGGCAGCTAGGATGAGGGTCTTAAGGCCCATGCCCACAGTGATGCACGTACTCCAAGAAGGCCACACCTCCTAATAGTGCCACTCCCTGGGCCAAGCATAATCAAACCATCATAGTCTCTCACTAAACCTGAGGTCTCTGTTTCAGCTAGCCTAACTGGCTAGTGAGCCCCGGGATCCTCTTGTCTCTACTGACCCCTCCCTGCCTGGCTCTGGAGTTAACTTGGTGTGTTTCAATGTCAGTCATTTACATGGGTGTTGGGTAAGTTCTCAATCTTGGACAGCATGACTTGACCCAGTGAGCCATTTCCCTCCTGTGTTTTGCTTTTTGTAGGTTTCCTGCATAGATCAGGCTGTCCTGGAGCTGGCTGTGTTGCTCATGCTTGCTTTACAATCACAAAGCCTCTGTTTCAGCCTCGTAAGTGCTAGAGTTACAGGTATGTGTTGCTAGCGTTCAGCAGGCCATCGGCGTGAGTATAGACAGTTGTATCCTGCAGTGTGGGTTTGTTTTTTTTCCTCATGGCGTGATTTATACATGGCTCTATCATTGCATCATGACATGCCATCTACTTCTGTCATTATTGATGCTATTTATTTTTGAGACATTATCTCATGTATGTGTGATGGTATCAGATGTAACCAAAGGTCTTGCCATGAGAGGCACTGAGCCATAACTCCAGCCATCAATAAATGAAAGAGAGAGAAAAAAAAATTGAGGCTGGGTCCCTCTGTTGTAGCCCTGGCTGTCCTGGGACTCTGTAGACCAGGCTAGCCTTGAACTTATAGAGATCAGCCTACCTCTGCTTCTTGACTGCTAGAATTAAAGGCATGCAAAACCATGCCCAACAATTCAAAACAAAACAAAACGAAAAATGTGAAGGCACTGAAGTCATTTGAAATTTGAAGAATAAGCATACATATATATTCTGACTTCATTCAAGTCACATGTGGACTTTTTTTTTTTTTTGTAGAACTTTTGTTTCTTGGCAGCAGTCTCCAATCTCTGTTAACCTTTGACACCTGGGAATCCAGATTGACTTCCTAACATGGGAGTATGCCCCTGTCCCCAAACTTCAGAATCTCCATTTCAACAAGGTCCACTTGTCTGGGGAGAAAACTCTACTCTACTCAGAATCTGTATAATATTCTGTTACATTTAGGCAAAAAGGGCCTGCCCTGGGCCCAGAACTTTAGGGGAATCCTTCCTACCTTGTCTTCTCTGGCTGTTTCCTGCTTAACTAATGGAAGATTCCAGAGGCTAAGGAGACATGGCCACCCAGAGTCAACCCCCTATTCCGTTCTCTGAGCATTAAGACTCAGTACTACTGCCCATGGCAAAGGGGCATTTTTAAATCTTAGTGATTGCTATGACCTTTTTTTTTTCAATTAAAAATTAGATTGTGGGTGTGGTGGCACACATACGTAGTTCCAACACTTGGGAGGTGGAAGGGAAGAGTATCAAGTCATATATGGCCATCCTTGGCTATTTATATAGGGAGTTCAAATCACCTGGGCTACCTGAGACCTTGTCTTAAAAAACAAAACCACAGCTGGAGAGTTAAGAGCACCGACTGCTCTTCTAGAGATCCTGAGTTCAATTCCCAGCAACCACATTGGTGCTCACAGCCATCTATATAATGGGATCCGATGCCTTCTTCTGGTGTGTCTGAAGAGAGCGACAGTGTACTCATACATACAATAAATAAAATTTAAAAAACAAAACTAAAGCCTAGATCTAATGGGTCCACTCCTGTTACTGGCAGCTCCTAGAAAGGCCCTGCATTTGCTTCTAGCCTTTGGTAGGCAGAATCAGGACACTCCTTATCCTTGATCACCAACTCAAGGGATCACCAGTGTGCACTGTGTGGCTCCACAGAGCAGGAAGATGAGCGAGTGGAAGTAGAAATCAAAGCCCAGCCAGCTTTGGACCTCCAAACAGGAAAAGGTTGGAACTGAGAAACAGGCCTTGGGTGAGCCTGGCAATCGCGCTGCTTAGGAGTGAGATGAAGCCCAGCAAAGTGCCAACACTAAAGAGATCTCTGTCCAACCAAAAGGGGGTCAAAAACTAGGGCCTGGCCAAGACCTGGAAATCCACTTCAGCTCCAGAGAGAAGACGAAGGGAAAAATTCCAAAACTAGAGGCGTTAGTAGAAACCAAATCGCTGTAGTCCTAGGCGAAGGAGCAGGAGAAACCCCGCCTTCCCTCGCTCCCCTTTCCCTGGTGCTACCCCTGCTAGCCGCCTGCCTCTGGCCCCGCCTACCATGACCTCGCCCCTCCCGCCTACTCTCGCCAACCAGTTGCCGCTTCGGCCACTTGGCGAGTAGTTTTCCTCCAGCCTCAATCCCAGCGCCTGTCCTACCCACGCGCACATTTGTCTTTCCCAGACGAGGTTAACGTCTCGTCTCGCACAGCTGTGCCTCTGAGCCCCTCCCCTGGAGACATTGTTCTCTGTGCCCCCCTTTGCTTCTGCTCTGTTATTCTTCCTTGATTCTCCTAGAGGAGCTTGGGAGTGCGCTCCCTGTCCCTAAAAGGACTCCAAACCGTATTTCCGTTCTTTCAAGGTCTGAACTGGCATCTGCAGCAGGCTGGAAAGGGCAGATAGTGCTTAGACCTCAGGATGTCCCGGGCCAAACTGTCACCAGCTGGAGCTATCAGCCACTTCCGCCCTACCTTACCTAGTGCCTTAAACTAGGACGGGCAAGTCCTTTGGGGGTACAGGAAGAAGGACGGATTAGGGCCTACCTATCTCGGGATTTGGAACCTAGTGCAGTGACAGATGTTGGCAAATATTACCCACCATCCAGTTTAGGTCCGGTTTCCTGCGACAGCTGCCTAAGGCATGCTGGGGTACTCCCTCCCGCCCCCCATGTCCATGCTGCTGGGTTGTTTCCCCTTCATCCTGTGGGATTCTCATAGCTAGGAGCTAGCCCTATCCCATCTCCTTCTCTTCCCCACCTCCCCAGATTTGTATTCCTTTTTTTTTTTTTTTCATTCTCTTACAAACTACTTCCGGACACTTGTGTTTTTTTTTTTTTTTCCTTCAGAGTTCACAACCGTCTGGCTCTGTCTGCATTCCCTTCCTCAAGGTACTCTGTGGGAAAGGGGGACCCCAGTTCAATGGGTTGCATTACGGGCCACCTTGGTTTAAGGGAAGGTGGGACCCTCCCCCCTTTTCACTGCCATAGAGTGAGCTGGAGGGTAGATGTTGATGAACAAGGGTGCAAGGGCTACCTTCTTCCTTTGCTCTGTTATGAAGAGGTAGTTGGTTGTCCCAGCCTGAAAAAAAAAAATCCTTTCTTTTTTCTTTCCTTCTCCCCCTTCTGTGTGTTAGAGGAATGCATATTTGACAGGTGCCCCCACTTCTACATCTGCCCAGATAACTGCCATTAACCTTAAGGCATATTTTCCCAGGTCTTTTTATTTTTTGAAATTTATTTGACATGTGTGAGTGTTTTTGTTGTTGTTGTTGTTTGTTTTTTCGAGACAGGGTTTCTCTGTGTAGCCCTGGCTGTCCTGGAACTCACTTTGTAGACCAAGCTGGCCTCGAACTCAGAAATCCACCTGCCTCTGCCTCCCAAGTACTGGGATCAAAGGCGTGCGCCACCACCACCCAGCTATGTGTGAGTGTTTTATCGGCATGTATGTCTATGTATTGTGGGTGTAGTGCCCAAGGAGGTCAGAGGAGAACATGAGATCCTCTAGAACAGTAGTTACAGTCGATTGTAGGATGCCATCTTGGGTGGTAGGAATTGAGTACAGCTCCTCTGCGGGAGTTTTTAACTGCTGAGCCATCTCTCCAGCACTACCAGGTCCCTTTCAAGGCCAATACAATTCGTATAGTTAACAGAAATGTACTTTAGATACACTTTTGCATTAGGTTTCTGCTGTTTTCCGTGGCTCTTTTTCCAGTACCACATCCTGTCTCTTGTGTTTCCTTTTTCTATTCTTTAAATGTATCTATGCCCTAAGCTTATGAGTCCTCAGATTTCTAGAGATTTGCGTTTTATTGCTAGATGAGTGGTCGGTCGTCACAGCTTGCTTCATGCCCTCGTCCCTCCGTGCTCCTCTTTCTGGAGAAGTTTCTGCCTTTTCTCTTAGCTGTCCTTACTTTCAAGTTGTCAAGACAGCACCGGGGACCTGGGCCGGTCCCCCTCCCCATTGCCCTTTCTCATGTGCCTACTGCTCTTCTTCCCATTCGGAGCCAGATCGTAAGGATCTTGTGATATGTTTTTCTTCTCACTCTTTTCTCTTCACGTTCCCTCTCTCCCTGATGCCTCCTAGGAACCCTGTGGTCCAGGGTCCACATGGATTACGTGTCAGTCCCGTGGGTATGACATTCTCTTCTCCTTCCCTGCTGTCTGTTCTGCTCTCTGAGAATGCCTCCCAACTCTCATCAGATGTGGGGACCCTACGGGTCTGGTGCCCCAATATCTTGACTTCTCATTAGAAACATGGCCTTGACGTGAAAGAGCTCTCTCCACGAGTTCTTATCTCATCTCACTGGAGAAGGTCCTGCCCCCAAGGGCCCTGGAGGGGGTTGGGAGGGTGTATGCATTGGAGGGTTGTGCCTCCACTTTTAGATGTGTTTCTACCTCTGGATCTGCCTCTCGCAGTAGTGAATGGCTTTTGGGACCTCCACATGGCTTGAGAAGTCCCTGGATTCTACAAATTCTGGATTTAAGCTAGTAATCTTCATGGCTTCAGTGGGCCAGTTTCTTTCCATCAGTTCAGGAAGGCTCCACTGTAAACTTATGGAAAATGTCTGTGGGAAAGGGGACACTCATGAAATACTAGGAGTAGTTGTGGACAAGGGGCAACCATCATCTCCTTTGACCATTTCCAACTTTCTGTGGCTTGGCTAGGTCAGGTCTGTGGACTTGTGTTAAAGCAACTGTGATTATCCATTTTAGGCCAAGACTAATGTCTTCTGAGAAGCCAGGAGAGAGTCCCAAGCCCCAAAAGGTAAGAACATAACAGTGAGTGAGGGGAGATCACAATGGGAGCCACACAAATGTCATTTACCAGTCCACTGCCTTCCAAAATGTCACCAGCATAGGTCTGCTAGCCTCTGCACCAGGCTTGCAAACTTAGATATGTGTAGGATATCTAAGTTAGTCAAGTGATAACTTAGACGAGCCTAACAAGCAGGTTCCTCTTCCCACCCCTCCTCTCCTCCTCAACCCCCACCCCCCATATTAAGGATGGAGCCCAGTCCTTGAGTAAGCTAGGCAAGTTGACGGATAATCAACTCCAGCCCTACTGTTTTGTTTTTTGTTTTAATGTATTGTCTCACTGTATATCTCTAGCTGGTCTAGAACTCACTATGTAGAGCAGGCTGGCCTCCAACTCACACAGATCTGCCTGCCTCTGCCTTCAGAGTGCTGGGATTAAAGGCACACAGAGCTAGGGTTTCATTAGAAGCCCAGTCTGGCCTTCTATCTGGCAGCCCTGGCTCAGCCTCCCTGGTTCTGGCTGGGATTTTAGGTGTGGTTTTCAGAGTCACACATTTGCTTGGCTTCTTTAAGAGTACAGAATGGAGCCGGGTGTGGTGGTGCACGCCTTTAACCCCAGCACTCGGGAGGCAGAGGCAGGCGGATTTCTGAGTTCGAGGCCAGCCTGGTCTACAGAGTGAGCTCCAGGACAGCCAGGGCGACACAGAGAAACCCTGTCTCAAAAACTAAAACAAAACCAACCAAACAAAAAAGAGTATAGAATGGGCCAAATGTCACACACATGAGCACATCAATTCACAGTCTGTTCATGGTCATACTTAATTTTTTGTAGCAGAGCAGCAATAATGGTGAGGTGGGTTTTATAAGTTATCAAGCCAGCATTATCTGTTCAGTGCCTGGGACCAGGTAATGCAGAGATAATGCAAATTACATGTGCCTTGGAAGGAGGAAGCCTGTTAAAGCTAGGGTGTGAAGGGTTCTGGATGCTAAGCTTAGGAATGAGTAGCCATGAAGTGTATCAGAGGGAGGCAAAGTCAGGACCACATTTGCCTCCTAGGAAGATTGACTGATATAAGTGTTGAGAGTCTGACTGGAAAGGAAAGGCAGACTCCGGTCTTGTGGAGGACTCATTGTGCTAGAGCCTGCCATAGGCCAGAGTTTAGGGTGGGAGATGGCTATCAGGAAGAATGAACAAGAGGAGCATAAGAAGGGGCAGGGAACAGAGGGAAGGGCTGAGGCAGTGCTGCCGTTCCTAGCTGGCCTTAGGTGGATGCTAAGTGTCGAGTCTTCTGGCTCTGTGAGGCAGGATTGATTTTTTGCTTTGTTCCTTGTTGGACTCAAAGTGCCTGGTGCTCAATAAACGTGTATATCATGAGGGAGTTAGTGGACACTCATAAGAGCCCCAAAATGTTTGCCCCTTAGGTAGGGCTGAAGTCCATTAGAGAGTTCTAAGCTAGGTGGGATGGTATACCCCTGAAACCCCAGCATTGGCAGGTCGAGGCAGGAGGGTCTCAAGGCCAGCTTGGGTTGCCTCAATAAACTAAACAAACAAAAAAATTAAAAAACAAAACAAAAAATGAGCCCACGTCCTCTGACATTGCTGACCCAAACAGCATCCATAAGAGGACAGTGGTTACCTCCCCATCACGACAAGAAGGACCTTAGACCTTTCTTCATCTTCATAGAATGAAAGTATGTAAGCAATAGTAAAGAAATCTTATCACTTTGAGCAGTGAGCAATATTGTGCACTTAGCTGCTTAACAGATTCCCCTTGTATCAGATGTGCTGACACAACACACATTTGACTTGGAGAACTGTTTCCTAGCATCTAGTTCTTGTGGTCATATTTGTCCCAGATGGCCCAACCAGGTGGATCCCAGAAGACGGAGACTTCCAGATCTGTTCCAGTCACAGATCCCACCATCCACAACAGTGAAATCAATCAAAGAGCTCAGCAGTTTTCCGATATGCACCTGGCTGACCTACAGAAGGTGTTTGAAAAGGAGGCAGACGAGAATGGAGGTACAACCATGCCAAAGGCTGGTTTCTGTGACTCCTGCCTGGGTACCAGGGAAGCGTGGAGGGCTCAGACCTGGTGCATTTTTACGTCTGGTGTCTTGTTTAAAACATATGTCTGGGTAAGTGGTGCAAGTATATTGAAGGCTATTTGGGGATTTTTTTTTTTTTTTAAGATCCTGCTAGTCCAGATACCCAAGTCCACCATGCAGCATTTTGGTGTGTCTCCTCTAAGCCTTGCCATTCTGCAGTCTGTTATCAATTTCTGTGTAACAGTAGCCCCATGGTCTTAGTGGCTTAATTCAACATGTGCTTATGACCTCCTAGTTTCCTTGAGTCTTGATCAAGGTCAGGGCTGAGCTGCCTTCCTGGTCAGGACCTCAAAAAGCTGCAGTTCCATAGTCAGCTGGGGCTATGGTGTCATCTGGGGCTTGACTGGGGAAGGACTTCCTTCTAAGCTTACATACACTGTCCCAGCATTCAGATCCTTGACACTGTGGTATGGTGGCCTTTCATTTCTGTCTGGCTATTGCAGGGAGGTTGCCCTCAGCTCCTAGAAGCCATCCCACAGTGGCCGACCATGTGGGATTGGCCAACATGGCAGCTGGCAAGGCTTTAGCCAAGAGTGGAGAAACACTCACACGAGTCACAATCTTATGGCCATGGGACTGTAGGCAACGGTGTGATACCCTGTGGTCTAAGAGCAAGTCAGAGGTCTCATCCTAAGGAGAAGGGGACCACAGAGGGTGCGAGCAGCAGGACCTGCCCATCCTGGGGGTCTCTGTAAGTATCTTTAATCTTACTCTTCGGATACTAATTTGGAGTAGAACATCTGATCTGAGGAAGCATTTTACACTCAACTGGAGCAAATACTAGCTTAGCCTCCCTTACCCAGATGTGCTCAGAACACGTCCGTAGCGTCCGGTTGGGTGAAACCAGCTAAAATAAAAAGTGTGAGTTATCTCATGAAAGCAAGAAATAGCAATGAAATGGGTTTCCATGCACACCACTGTAAAGTGGAAAAGCCCTAAGCTGGGGATTGCATGTTATTACAGGCCTTTCTTTTTCACTTCCTTTTTTATATCTGAAGGATTTGGCATGGTGCCCCAGAGCCTCCTGGACAAGCCTTACTAGTGGGTCCAAGTCTAACGCAGCCATCCCTCTGTTTTGCTTATTTACATTGCATGAGCTATAAATGATGTTTTGAGGATACCCTCTGCACCCCAGACCTTCTCCCTCCTGGCAGCTTGATTTCTGCCCCGTGGAATGATAATCCTGAAAGTCAAATAGGAGTAAAGGCATCTTCAGAGTTGAGTTGCTAGGTTGTGGATGTTAGAGTCTATCCCCTCTCCTGTTCATTTGACTTTCGCAGCTACACTATAGTGTTTGGGGGGTGGGGGAGAAGAGCAAGCAGGGAGAGACCCAGAGAGAGGAGACAGAGAGACACAGAGAGACGGGAAGTGTATGTGCACATGGCAGGGCTGGAAGTTGACATCAGGATGTCTTCTGTTGCTTTTCACCTTATTTGTTTGAGACAGGGTCTCTTCACCAGATATGAGGTTTGTTGTTTTGGCAAGGCTGGTGGGCCCTAGGATCTGGCAGTCTTTGTCCTGCCCAGGACTGGGTATCTGGCTTTGAACGTAGGTTCCTGGGATTGCACTCTTGTCCTCATCCTCTTCCTTGCAGGGCAAGTGCTTTACCCCTGAGCTGACTTCCCAGCCTGGGCTTTTTTCTTTTTTTAAGAAAAAAATATTGCCGGGTATTGGTGGCGCACACCTTTAGTCCCAGCACTTGGGAGGCAGAGGCAGGCAGATTTCTGAGTTTGAGGCCAGCCTGGTCTACAGAGTGAGTTCCAGGACAACCAGGGCTACACAGAGAAACCCTGTCTTGAAAAGCCAAAAGAAAAAAGAAAAAAAAAAAACCCACAAAAAAACAAAAACACATCTGGCCATGGTGTTAGTTTGGGGAAGGACAATTCCCTCTGCATTGATGGAAAGTTAGAAAATCAGAAAACCAGGCTGGCTTTTCTGTTCAGAAACCTTCAGCAAGGCTATCGAGAACGTTGTGGCACATCATTTCCCAGGCACCTGGATACCAGTACTGGTGGCAGAGAGTGAGGCCATGTCAGTGCCTTCCTGTTCACTATGTGTCCTCCAAGCCAGGGAGTTCTTGCAGTGTGGGAGGTCCTCCTTCCCCTCTCCTGAGGCTTTGCAAGTGCAGAGGCTATCCTGCTTCACCTGTCTCTTCAGAAAGGCCTGCGGTGCTCATAAACTGCCCTTGTCCCCATCCAGGCATGGAAGGACAGTGGCGCGTCACTCTCAACCTCTTGGTCCTAGCCTTACATCCTTGAGAAGGGCGTTTCTCCCAGCAAGCCCATGATGTTCCGCATTTTTTTTTTTTTTTGAGCCTCAGTCTAGTGTGACAGGGACAATGATATGGTGGTGTGAGGCCCACAAGCTGTGGGGACAGATGCTGACATTCCTATCTGTCACTACCAACCTACTGGCTGTGTGACTGTGGGCAGGCGGTCTTGGTTTCCTCAGAGCCCGCCTTACATTGCCAGCATTCAAAGGGTGCAGAGGACAGAGCTGTCACTTCCTGATGCCCAGAGAAACACTTGGATCAGGGTTTGTTGAGTGATGGAGGGGACCTCGTGTAGTTCCTGAGGTCATGGTGGAGTGGGCGACATAGGAAAGTCAAATATTGGAGAGGGCAGCCTCTCAGATGCTCTGTAGGAAGAAAAGCATCCTGGTAGAAAGAGTGACTTGAACTGCAGGGAGGGCCATCCATGCTGTGCAAAGGCCCTGTGGTGGGTGCAGCGAGGTCCTTATGGCTGGAGCAGTATGAAGGATGTGATAGAAGATGGTGCTTGCTGAGAGGAGCCAGATACTGCATGGCCTTCCAGCCATGGCAAGGGTTCCAGTATTTGAAAGGGTTTTAGAAGTGATTTTTGAAGACAATAATTATATAAAAAAATAGATGGCGCCAATTGACACCTTTGCAAATAGATTTCCCCACAGCTATAGAGGTTGGCTCAGGGAGAAAGCATTTTATGCTTGTCTTACCTTCTTCCTTTTTTTCCTCATCTCTTCCTCTAGGCAAAGGTCGTCGTCGTTGTTGTTATTATTATTATTATTATTATTGTTAATCTTTTTGAAACAGAGTCTCATGTAGCTCAGGCTGGCCTTGAACTCGTTGTGTAGCCCAGGTTGGCCTTAAATTCCAAACTTTCTGCCTCTGCCCCCACATGCTGGCATTACAGGTATACACCATCATACCTGACTAAAAGTTTTTGTTTTCATAAATTGCTTTTAAAAGATGTATGACTGCGGAACAGCTCGGTGGTAAAGCACCTGCCAGCATGTTTGAGACCCTAGGCTCAGATCCATGTTACCAAACTGTTCTCTATCTCTCTCCCTGTGCTCCTGATTTGCACCAGAGGCCTCTGTTCTGTGGAGAGACGTTGCTTTAGTCTGTATCCCTTGATCAGAAGTGGGACCTGGTTTATTGAGAACCTCTGTCTACCTTGCCTCCTACTCTGGGGTAAACACAGAGGCAGGTATTCATGAGAAATGACTGAGTGCAGGCAAGTGAGGCTGGAAAGATGATGGGGTGTGATGGCAGAAGCATCAGGAATCAGTGGGCCTGTGCTAGGGTGGATGCTGGAGTCTTGAATGAAAGGGTTGGGGGAGGGGCTGCCTCCTAAGGTATCACACCTCTGGGGGAGTTCTCCCATCTGCCTCCTTTGAGGGGTCAAACTGACAACCACTAGCAGGTAGCAGTGAGTGTCTGAAATGCGGTGCCTGCAGCCTGTGGCCTGTGAGGGCCCTGCAACTTGTACCTAAGCACTGATGCTCTTCTCTCTCGAAGCCCTGAAAAAGGAAGGCTTCATCAGGATCATGAAGGGGGTGCTGAGCAGCATGTCGGAGGAGATGCTCGAGTTGCTGTTCTTGAAGGTGGACTCAGACTGCAATGGCTTTGTCACTTGGGTAAGGAGGGTGCCCTGCAGCCACAGGAAGCTGGGAGAGGTTAGAAAGTCTGGCCTGGTTCTCAGTGGGGGCAAGCAGAGGCTTGAAGATGGGAGGCAGCATGTCCGTGTGCACTCTGGGACCAGCTGGGGTGCTTGCTGGGAGGGAAGCTTGGTATCTCTGAATGGTCTCCCTTGAGACTTCTGTGAGGTGAGCTCACCGCCCCCCACATGGAGACCTTCTCCTCAAGCGTTCCCACTGAGGTACAGCTAGCTCTCCTGTACTTCAGAGTCTCCCATTCAGTGTAGGGGATCTTTGTCAGTGCCAGGACAGATCATGACCCTTTCTTGTCACTCAGGGACAGGCAAGGTCATGGCTGTTGAAACCTGGGACAGGCAAGCTCATGGCTGTTGAAACCAGGACTGTCAGGTCTTCATAGCATAGTAATAATGCTAACCTTCAAGAACTCACAACCTTAAACAGAGCACATGGCGTTAAGTCTGTAGAAATGTGCTGTGCCTTGTTGGAGAGACTGATGTAGGATGACGCTGAGGCATCTGTGTGTCTTCTCCATTGAAGATTCACAGGGTCCAGAATGGGTAGCAGCTGGGAAACTGAGGTGCAGAGCCACTGGGAATGTTGTTTTAGTGTTACAGAGCTGGCTACCAGCTGAGCCTGTGTTCAGACGCAGGGAGTGTGCCTCAAAGGTTTGCGGGATAACTGCCAGTGAACACCTCCTCGTGGTTTGGGTATAATCTTTGTCCATTTACACAACGATTCTTGCCACTTTTTGTTGCACTGAGGGCTTTAGGAATGATAGAGAAATGTTCTACCACTGAGCTACATCCTAGGCAAGCGTTCTGTCACTGGGTTACACTTGCCTTCCCTCCCTCTGTCCCTCCTTTTCCTCCGTCCCTTCCTTTCTCATTGTGATGAGATGTTCTCCAGGGTGGTCTCGAACTCTTGGACTCAGGTGATCCTTCTGTCTTTGTCTTCTGAGTAGCTGGGACTAAGATGTGTCACTATCCCCGGTTCCTGTCTCTAGTCCTGTTTCTTGTCTTCTTCATATATTTGCACCTTGGCTACATTTTAGTGAGGCTGGTCACTGGAGGCTAGAGTTGCAGATATTTGTAGGGTAGATGTGGACCCTTAACTTGGTCATGGGCTTGGACAAATAGGATCTGGTGCCTCAGTGGGATTATTCTCTGTGTGAAGCAGAGGTGACCAGGAACGAGGGGTGCTTAGTGTTACACACCGTGCTTGCCACATTTGAGATCCAAGCACAGGCTGGTTGCCTGGCTAGTTCCCCAGTGAGTGCTCAGAGGCCAGCCTTCAGAGCCACTTAGAGGGGGCTGTAGAGGGACGAGGGGAGACAGTGTATGCCGGGCTTGGGACCCTAAAGGCAAATGTTAAGACTACGACCAACCCTTTCTTCCCTTTGCTTTGTCTTTCTGAGACAGCAGAAGTATGTGGATTATATGATGCGTGAGTTCCAGGGCAAGGAGGAGATGAGGAAGAGCCAGTATCGCCTGCGCTTCCACCTTCCCATGACTGTCATCCCCCTGTAAGAGCCTCTTCCCTGGAGCTGGGGTGTGATGGAAAAGTGCTGGCACTAAGCCTGCAGGGTGCCCCCTCCTCAGGGCACGAGCCACCCTGCTGGCCCAACCAAGGTCCTGGATGGCCTCTTGTCCCTTCAGCTTGCCCTTCACAATCTGTAGGTGGTCATGATGACAAAGGTAGGTGGCTTCACGGATGAGGGAGCCAAGGCTCAGAGAGTCAGCCTGATGGCTTGCCCAGGCTGACAGGCAGAAAGAAGCAGGGCTGTTTATGCTTTTCTCCACCTCTTCTGCACACTGTCCCGTCTCTCTTGCTTCTTTCTTTGGCCAGTGCTGAGCGAATCTGGCAGTTTCATCCCCAGAGGCACAGATGGCTCACATATGTGTAGCTGGGATTCTCCTTCGAGGAAGCTACTGGTGGACTCCCTGGCCTGGCAGCGAGGGCCTTGTTGATCCTTAGGAGAGGTGGTGGTGGGAATTTTTTTTCCTCCAATTTTTTATTAGGTATTTATTTCATTTACATTTCAAATGCTATCCCAAAAGTCCCCTATACCCTCTGGTGGTGGGAATTTTAATGGCCCTGTCTATCTTGGCTCTGCCTGAGCTGCTACTCACTCCACTTATGGCCCCTTTACCCATGGTGTCCCCTGGAGCTGGGGCCTTGGACGGCTTCTATAGCTGATGACCCACAAGAGAAGACTGGGCATTTAATATGTTATTTAATATGAGTTTTACAGTTTTGGGAACCTTCCCAGGGAACTGAAAGTACTAGAAACTGTAAACCCCAAGTGTTTGTGTACTAGGCTTGAGGAAGAGTGGAAAGTTATGGGAAAATGGCTTACTTACTCTTTGAGAAGACATGTAGCCCAGGCTGGTCTCCAACTCCACAGGTAGGTTGAACTTTTGATCGTCCTACCTCTGGTTTTTTGAGTGCTTGGATTATAGGTGTGTATCATGTGTACTAGCCAAGCACTCCTCCAACTGAGATAAATCCCCAGTGCCTTGGGGGCAATCAGGGCAACGGAGGGAGGGGTTAGGCACAGGAACTGGAGTTGACTTAGCCAGCCCATCCATCCCTGTTCCCCTCTGCATCCTTGGCCTTTCAGAAGTAAGGTTGTTGCTGAGAGTCATGGTGTACACCTGCAATCCCAGCATCCTAGTGACAGAGGCAGGAGGACCCAAAGTTCAGGGTCCCCGCCACTACAGGATGAGTTGGAGACCAGCCTGGTATACACGGCACCATGTTTAGGAAAAGAAAAAGAAAAAGATTGCCCTTACCTGGGATCTTACAGCCCAAACCAACTGCTTCTCAAATGCCCTCAGTCGGAAATACTCAACAGTCCAAAGCACCACGCTTTGGAATGGCGTGTCTCAGCTTTCATCAATCTCTTCCTTTCTATGCCGTGGCCCTGTCTCCCCTGTGGGCATTTCTCCCTCTGATACCCTAAGGACAAGGACTGGTTTGCTGGCTTGCAGTGGTTTAACCTTTCTAACGGCAGCCCTTTGATACACGGCTCTTCATGTTGGGGTGACTCCAACCATAACATTACTTTTGTTGCTACTTCAGAAGTGTAATTTTGCTACTGTTCTCCGTCATAATGTAAATATCTGATATGCGACCCCTAAGTGGGTCAAGAACCACAGGTTGAGAACCACTAGCTTAGAGTTTGTCCCACTGCAAGGCAGGGCTCTTTAGCCAGGATGCCTGGTGGACTCTTTCTCCTTTTCTGGAACCACCCCGGGTTGGAACACTAGCAGCCTGGGGTGTGTGGCTGGGGTGTCGACTCCTGTGTAGTGCAGTTTGGTGAGCCATGTTTGTGGTCCGTCAAAGAAAGCTGTAGGTGGCTGTCCTCGGGACAGGGCAGGCTACAGAAGAGCTAGATCTAGAGGCTGTCTTTGCCTTGGGCAGGTAGGCTGGAGCTTTAGTGGAGAAGGAGGTTTCGTGGAGATCATAGAAGGGTAGCTTGTAAATGAATCATGGCTGGCAGTTAACTGAGGAGTAGCCAATTAAATATGAATAATGAGAGTTTTCATAACTGTAATTTTGACATGAATAAATACTTGGCTTGATGTACCTTCTCCTTCACTGGTCTTTCTGTTTCTTCAGATCTCAAGAGTGTTTAAAATCTGCAACAACAACAACAACAACTAAAAAAAAAAAAAATCTCAGGGCATTTCTTCCTTATTTTCTCTGATTCATTTCTATAACTTACAAACCCAGAAGCCTCTCGGACCTGATAGAGAAAGTAGCCAGAATAGCAAAACAATTTTTTATTAATTTTATGAGAGGGTATCTCTTAAAATCCAGCTCTCCATTACTGGATCTGAGCTGAGCACACCCCGGCACACCACCCCCTTTGATCCCTTCACTGTCCAGTAAGGAAGAGGCATAGTCACCACACGATGGGGAGACAGACTTCCCTAAAATGCCGTTCCCAGGCCCATGGAAGGTTCACGGCTTACTTCTCTAATCCTCAGCCTTTGGTCCCAAAAGAAGGGTCAGAGTCGAAGTGATGGGGAAAGAGAACTAGCTGAGAATGTCGGTCTCCTTCAGTACAGAAAAAGAAGCCGACGGCAGGGGACCGGGCCCTGCCTTCCCTCAGTGGACCTGCAGGGAGCAATGAGCTGGAGTTGCGTTTCACAGTGACTCAGGTTCCCCCTAAGCCTCAGGTCAACTTAGGAAATTTTCAAGCCTTGGAAAATGCCCTGGGGGTGGGCTGAAAGCACTGGTATTTAGTTCTAGCTCTGCTGGGCCTGGGTGAGATGCAATTCCCTGGAAGTGAGATGGTAACCTGCCCTGCCCGGCCCTGATCTAAGATGGGCAGATGAAAATAGAGAGTGGGAGCCTTAATTGGGAGCCAGCTTGCTTTGCCAACACTGGGGGCAGAAAAGCAACCTCTGGCAGGTAGCACTGGGGCTTGCTGTAGGGAAACAGCCTGCAAGGCCAGGCCTGCCCTGGAACTGTTCACTGCGCTCAGTATCCTGGCCATGAAGATCTGGGTGCATAAGGCCTAACATCTCGTGGCCCCTTGGGTTACTCCTGCCTTGATCCTACTCCTCTTCACCCCAGAGCAGGAGAGCGATGACTAGAAAGTGTCATGTCTCAGGTGACTGTCACAGCTTACCCTGGTGGCCATCTGTGGGCTGTTTCTCCTGTGACAGAAACTTTGGGAACCTGTCTGCTCACTTCTCAGGATCTGCTCTGGATTCCGTCTCGTCCCATATCATAGTTGGTTGGTTTGTTTTTGATGGAACCCAAGGTTTCACATAGCAAGGCAAACTACCACCGAGTCACATCTTAGTCTCCATTTGGGGTATATTTTTTTGTGGCCAGTGGAAGTCCATCTGGAGAAGGGACAGAGTTCCATGTCCCCTGGAGCCACCTACAGTTTCTTGGTGTGTGTGTGCACACGTGTGTGTGCGTGTACACGTGCACATGTGTAGCTGCCCCCACTGGCCTCTGACCTACCTCTTCCGTGGCTCTCAGTTCATGCACATACTTCCTTTTTGAATCGTATCTGCGTGTTTCTCACCATCTGCAGGCACCATGGGAGCGAGGTTGTAAAAGTGGCATGTTTAACCAAACGGTTCAAAAAGATGGGGTGTTTCCTGACTGTCACCAAAGATGGGATCCTGCAGTTCTGGTCTGAGACCTTCTCAATGTTGGAATCCTTCCACGTGAGTAGGACACTCATGGGGATGGTGGAGTGCCTCTACTGTGGCACCCTGAGTGGATTTGTCCTGAGCAGCCAGACCCTGGAGTCACAGGGCTTGGGTCAAAATTGTGACTTAACCCCGGGGGTTGGGGAGCTCACACTTGTCATCTGCTAAGCAGAGTCTAGCCTGGATGCCCACTAGGCACCCCCAAAACTGTTCATCCAAGGAGTGTGTCCCTGGGGTCCCTATATCCGTGAGCATTATCCCAGCCTCACTCATACTTACTGTCCCTAAGTCCTGCTGATTGAAACCTTTGTCTGGATCAGGCAGGAAGTCATGCTCATGGTATTTGGGCTCTGGGGTCCAATTCCCAGCGTTCGAATCCCAGCTGTACCACCCACCAGCTGTGGGATGCTGGCCAAGATGTCTCTAATACCTCATCTGCCCAGGGAGTCTTGGAGTAGTAGCCTCTCTCGGGGCAGTGGGGACACTTGATGGTATAGGACATGGGTTATGCTTGAGCAGGTCGAGGCCTTCAGTTAGTACAAAGGAATACAGGCCAACACACTGTGGACTTTCTGCTGTCAGCTCATGACCTAGTGTAGTAAGGGATGACCCATTCAGGCAAATCTGCTATGCATTTGATGCTGCCAGGCTAGTGGAGTATCCTGCAGCAAATAAGGAAAGGCCTGTCTTCCAGGGCCCCCAGCAAGGCTTATGCAGGGCACTGTCAGTACTGTGAAGGGTTTCACACCTGAGTAGCCATACAGTGCTTTACACTTGGCAGCAGGGCTGGTCCTTGTGGGAGGAGAGACCTGGATGCTCTCTCTCTCTCTCTCTCTCTCTCTCTCTCTCTCTCTCTCTCTCTCTCTCTCTCTTCATGTGTATGGATGGAAGGAGGTGTTGCTAGCCCAGACTCTTGGCAGTGGCTGCTACATGGTTTACCTCTGTGCCCCTAAGGAGGCTGGAGAGACCGAGGAAGCCTTCCTGGGAAGTCTTGAGAGTCCTGGAGATTCTTCCTGGAGGAGCTGGTTTGGGGTTAGATATTGGCAAGGGTAGGGCTCCCAGGTCCATTGGTGAATACCCACTGGGGAATGCTCACTGTCAGGCAAATGGAAGACTTTGGAGGCGGGCCTGGCCTTAAGACACTGGGATCATGAAAGTTAGGCCCATTTTACAGATGAGGGAACAGCTTGGAGGAGTATGGCCAAGACCGTGTTTTTAGTGCTGAGATAAGGTTTCATGTCAGGACTGTGCTTGCTCCAGGGTCTTACGGGGCAGGAAAGATCCCTGCCCCCTGTACACTCTGCTAGCAAACTTCCATGGCCTGAGCCTCCTCTGTTCTTCTACCAGCTTTCCCAGTCCAAGCAGTACGGCCACCAGCAGATGTGGGTTATCGACGTGGCATATCTGCACAACATGAGCCTCATTGCAGTTGCCTCCACTGAGCTGAAGATAGGTGAGTGAGTCCCCGGTGCTCTTCAGGCCTGCCCTTGGCTTCTAGCGAGCGGTGCAGACCTGTTGGCTGAGCAACCGTGAGTATGCATGGGAGTCCTCTGGGACTTGTTGGCTAGAGAGGCCTTAAAAAGGAGGCACTGGGTGCCAGTCGCTTGTGGTGGTGACCGCTTTTGTAGGCAGGTATTCTCAGTGAGTGCTGAATGTCTACAAGTTTTGAAGAGTTCAAATTTTAAGCCACAGCGCATGCAAGTCTCTCTAGACTGATTGATTCTACGCCTTGCTTCCTGCTGCCTCTAGCCCAGGTCACCTTCAGCTGTCACTGGAATAACACCGAAGCCTCCTGTTGCTTAGCACACTTTCTCTGAAGGTCCCTCTAGCTACAAATGGACTTTTGAAATGTCTCCCTGCCCTCACGCCAACAAAGCACAGGACGGGGGAGGATCCTCAGTGTGGCCCAGGAGGGCGAGGAAGGTCTGGCCCCTGCTGTCTGTTGTTTTACCTGGACCAGACCCTTCCTCCTGTCATGCTGAGGTTGCTGTGACCTTGTCTTGCCTCCTCTGATGGGTCAGTGTGTATGCTCTGCCTTACCTCCCGCACCCCCCCCCCCCCCAGCTTCTGCTTTTCTTTTGAACCAACACAAGTGTTACTTCCTCCAGAGAGCTTTCCTTGACTGCCAAGTCAGGCGCCTCTTAAATAAAAAAATCTGCACAAGCTAAGGCCCTCTCCCTGCCACGCCCCTTCAGAGTGTGGTCTTTGTCAGGATGAGCGCTTGATGCCTGCCGTCTCCTCCATACTGGAGCTTGGCCAGTGGGGACTGCAACTGTCTCACTCACATCCATACCTGCGTGCCTGGTGCCACCTAGAGGCTTAGCAGCAGTGGGTAAGTGGGTAGGCGGATACAGGGTCCAATTGATCACATGTTCCAGGTCATCGTGGAGAGGACATTCATGTGTGTACCCACAGCCCATGGTGCAGAGCTAAACAGAAGGATGGAGGGTGGCTGAAACAGCCAGTGCCCAGGTTTTAACCCTGGTCCTGCCACTCAGTAGGGCTGTGACTTTGAGCAGCTATTTACCTTCGAGGGCCTTAGTCTATCCAGAGGGAAAACAAGGCCCAATGCTCTGTATCTCGAGGGTGAGTGTGGGTCAGTGATTGGATGTGTGAAGTTGTTTGGCACACAGTAGCTTCTTTAATTGAGAGGACAGACTGTGACACATCCAGATACATCCAGTCATAGGCAAAGGCTTAAACAGTTAGAGCTTACTGCTACCCATGATTCCTGGTGGCCTCTCCCTTTACTCTCACCCCTGAGGGCCTGGCTCCATCACTTCATGCCATCAAATTCTGTGAACCGAACAAATGTGGTTTGCTCAGGGCATTTGGTCAAGGCCAGAGGCAAGTGTGGAAGGATACCAGCATGGGTCTTGACTTATGCAGCTCAGCCCAGCCAGCCCTGCTCTGTGTTCCACATCCCTTCTTGGGTGGTTAGGCCCTTTAGGAAGCAGACATTTGAGGGCCTGTCATTCAAACATGGGAGGCTGCTCCTCAGCCTCACGCCTCACTAGACTGACTGACCTGAGGCCAGGGCTGCCAGGAGGAGCAAGACTTCCAAGGTAAGGGGCTTTTACCAGGAGCATCTATGTGTCAGGGCCCCATGGAAGGTTTTGGAAAGGATGTGTAAGACTCTGACGAGCCTTAGCTACCAGGACCCCCATCACCACCCCCTTACCACCCCGAGTGAACAACACAGGCCAGGGATCGATGCAAAAGCAAGAATTTATTGTTCCAGTGTGCTGGGGTCATCCTGCACCCAAAGGAGAGGTGGTGACCTCGGGCAGCCCATTTGGTCAGTTTTTATACAGTTGTCAGGGGTAGAATAGAGCAATAGCCACTAGGCACAATGTAATTGGCAGAAAAGTATGACTTTTAAACTGATTGATCCTTAGGGGATGAGGTGGCAAGGACTTCCCTTGTCTGTAGGTGGCCAATGGTTGGTCTGCCCTGCGGTTTTCCTGAGGAATGTAATCCAGGAAGGAAGGGGAGCTCCATTGACCTCTTCTCCCTCCCAGGAAGGGAGGGGTCTTTATGCTCTGGGGTTTGGTGGAATTTTCCAAATGCCCTGAGCTGACCTCTTCAGATGAAAATAATGTTTTCAGAAGATCAAAGTCTGGCAGGCTGGTACCAGACAGTGAGAGATGGTGTGAGCCTGCACAAAGCCACTCTATAGTCTGTTCTTCCTATACACCTGAATGTCATGAACTTACTTGGTCTCTGATCTGCTTGAGGGAAGGGGGTTCCTATCTCTAGCCCTGATAAGGTGTGTTGAGTGACATGGAGGAGATGTATTTGTTTCTATCTTCTCTGAACACCTAAAAGGACACACACGCACACGCACACGCACACGGACTAGTGGAGGTCTTAGGGACCAGAAGTTTCCTGCTATCCACATAAGCAGGGCTCGGCCCTTGTTCCTTTATTTGTGTATCACAGCCACGATCACTCAGCAGAGGAGAGTCCTGGGTGCTGTGTTAGGTGCTGAGGATTCCACAGTTGCTACACAAACATGCTCCCTGCCCTCACATAGCTGTCAGGCCAGGCCAGGTAGCTCCCATATTCAAATAAATGAGAAATAAACTTGAGGTGGTGAGGGAGATTGACAGGCAGCCAGCCAGGTGGGAGAATGTCAGCAGGCCTAGCTGAAGAGGGAGAGAGGCCGTTCTAAGAAGGGGTCATGGAGGTGGTCTGGAAGGGTTCTGGGAGGTATTCAAGGTGGGCAGAGCAGGACCCGGAAGTGGAAGACATTGATGCGTATACAGTAGTAAGAATCTGGCATGCTGAGAGCCTGGTGACTGGACAGGGGCTTCAGACCAAGCATGGGCTGTGGAGGGTCTGAGACTGTAGGACTTTACAGGCTGAGATTTGCACTGGAGTTTTGTTCTGGATGCAGTAGGGATGAGAGGGTAGTTTGCAGTGGGGTCTGGCTTGGTTAGCAGTTGTGCTTGGGTCTGCTGCCTTTATTGCTGTGGGGGCTGGGGTGGGGTATGCTACAGAGCCGGAGAGATGGCAGGGAGTCCTGGGAGGTTGCTTGCCACCTCCAGGTACCTCCCGAGCCTGGAACACTACTCTTGGCTCTGTATGTCCCTCTCTTCTCTCTTTCCCAGAGTTCTTTGACATTGGTGGCTACAAATGTATCCGGGCCTTCACCATTATTGATCTGGATAGCTGTGTCATGGTCATGGACTATTGGTGAGTCTCACAGGAGATGGGTACAGGATCTTGGCAGCCACCACATCACTGGGAAGGGGGCTGGGGCCCCAGGGAGGCACTAGGAGAGCTGGTTCTGAGCTCATTGCCATGCTGTTCCTATATTGTCCCTCCCTGATTCTCTCCCTGGGTCTTGCAGTCACTCTACTCTTGAATTATGCTTGCTCACCCCCCTCCCCCGCCCCTTTCTTATCCTGTTATCGACCCAGTGTTAGCAGAGGCTCACTCTGCTGCATTGAGGTCTCTGGGAAGTAAAAATGGTTGAAACAGAACCTGAAGTTTGGTTCAGTGATGACTAGGGTATGGTTGGCACTGGGGTTGAGATCCAGACCAAAGCTGGAAGTCTGTTAGAACTGTCCTTGTCCCTAAGATGACAGGGCCTTGGCACAAGAGCCAGGCAGAAGAGTTAATAGCCTAAATGCCTCAAGCAGCCTGAAAAACTCCATGCAGGAATATCTGATACACTGATGTTGTCAGGCCTGTCAGTGGGCAGTTAGGAGCAGAATGGTAAGGGTCAATGTGTCATCAGGACCTCCCAGGAGAGCTCCTGGCAAGGATGCCAGCATGGTGAGGACCTTCTTCATGAGCTCAGGCAAGCAGAGAATAGGTCTGCAGACAAAAGTCTTCCTACCCCCAAAGCTCCCTTTTCTTCCCTATAAAACCCCAAGTACTCAGTGACCTGGCACAGTCTCCACTCACTTGGGGAGGCTGCTGTTTCTTGTTCTGATGAAAGGACAACCTTCTTCTACCGAGATTAGTCTTCTCTTGCCTTTAACATGCATGCTTTATCCTTATGTCTCCCCAGGACCGACCTTCAAAAAGCTGTGTTCTGCTATGGGGACACCAAGGGCAATGCCACCATCTTCATCTCTGACAATGTGGCTGGTGGGCTGTTCAACCCACAAATCCTTCCCCGGACCTCCAAATGGGGTTAGCTAAAAGGCGTGGGCAGAGGTCCAGGGAGTGGGTAGGCATGGGTAAAAGGTGTGGGCAGAGGTCCAGGGAGTGGGTAGATGTGGGTACTAAGTTGGCCCATGGTCTCTGAGCATTTCTGTCCTCCCTGTCCCTGCTTTGAATCTCTGGAAGGAGGTTCCTTGGAGTTCAGAGGGGGTCCTGCCCACTGGGGTTAGGGGAGAAGGCCAGAGGGTCTGAGCTGGAGGATCGTCTTGTGAGGTGGGAGCTTTTGCAGTTGAGGTCTGAAGGCTGTGGAGCCTTCTCATCCTGTGAAAATGCAGTGCTAGGCTGGGACCCTGGGACATGCCTCCTGTCCTCTGAGCCCTAGCTGATGGCGGTGAGAGGGATTCTGCTCTGCCTGGTTTTGAGCTATCTTTGAATGGGTGAAAGTAGGCTGGGAAGACCACAGGTGGGTGCGGTGGAGCCCGGGGACCACCCGGCTTGGCAGCATGGTGAATAAGCAGTTGCCTGCTGAGCTCTTGGTATGTCATCTCCACCCATGGGGACTGGTGACTTGTTACTGCCCATTAAGAGGTTTAGTGAGCTGAAGCTACTTGCACACACCCTGAGGCTGGGGAGTGGCAACTAAGATCTGCAAGACAAGCTTTGTAGCACTGAGCTACACTTCCAGCTAGCATTTTGTCCTTGTCCCGTCAGTCCCTGGTGGCTGCCATGTCCCCATCATGTTTGTGCCACCCTGCACAAACTAGCTTAGGGGTTGTGGTGATCTCTTTGATGAGTGGTGAAGACACAAGATTAGGCTAGAATGTTGGGTGAGACCCCTTCCCAGCCACCTACTAATTGACAGCTGGGAACAAACATGAAGACTTGGTGAAATGTGAGAGGGAATGAACAGACAGCTAAGAAGTATGGAGCTACCTCTGTGTGACCTGAAGCCAGTTGTTTAACCTTTCTGCTCCTTAGTCTCCTTACTTAAATGCGTGCAGGGACAACTACACCTAACTTTTGGCTCTGCAGTAGGGTGTATAACATAAGTGTTGGGTACAAAAAAGTGCATCCCAGGGCCTCATAGCTTAGTGGGAGAGATGGCCGTATACGTTGTCAGGCTGCAGCTTCCCATGTTAGCAGCCACAAGCAGCATCTCATCTGGTTCAGGGCTTCTTTTGTGTGTATTCACGTTCACATATATATGTGCATGTGTTTTCTGGATGCTTATGCATATGTGTGTGTGTGCAAATGTGTGTGGAGAGCAGAGGCCATCCACAGGTATTGTTCCCCAGGGACTGTCCATCTTGTGTTTTAAGACAGGACCTCTTAGTAGGATCCTGGGCTCACCAAGTTCCAGGAGCCCGCCCCTCTACACCCCCCAGCTCTGGGAACAAGTGTGCTTTTTGCGGGCTCTGGGGATTAAGGTCGGATCTTCCTTCTTGTGTAGCAAGCACTTTATAGACTGAGTGATCTCCCCAGCTTGAGGACTTTTTTTTTCCCCAAGCTTCCTCTTACGCCTGTAGAGATTCCCCTGTACCCCACACCCATCCCCTCCAGTGTCTTTCCTCCATGGTCCCTGGGAATTTCTTTCAGACCCAAAGCCAAACTGACCAGCATTTCTAACCTACTTCCTTGAACAGCTGCTGACCCAACAAATGTCCCCTGGACTCATCCATCTCTATCATTTGCTCTTCCTGGGGGCTCATCAGCTGCTGACTGGGTGTTTTCACAAGGGCAGGGCAGTCGGTGGGTGGGTGGGGTGCACGGCATGTTTGACTTGCTCATGATACATGTGTGCACGCTGTACTCCTTGGGACTTTTGCTTTCTGGCCAAGGAGGCCATGTATTCCGAGGCACAATGGCAAGCCCCCAGCGGGTCACTTTCAGAGTGAAGACAGCCTGAAGTCTCTGTTCATTCTCTGGAACTCACTTTTGGCGAGCCAGCCTGTTCAGATGGCAGCACCCGAGAGTGCATGGACCCTGGTCACTGTTGCACTGTGGGCTTGCAGGGGAAGGCTGGGTAGCAGGGGAACAGGTACATGCATCAGAGAGCTCATGATGTTACATGGGGCTCCCAGGAGGGCCTGGTTGGCGGGCATTCCGGGAACGGGAGATGCCCATCAGTGAAGATGTCATCTAAACTGGCAGAGGAGAGGTTGCTAATGAGCACTCTGGCCGTTTTCCTGTCAGATCACTGGATCACTGTTTCCCTGAAGAAGCTCTTAAATGAGAAGGCTCCTCTGTATAGAAGCTTCCGAATGAAGGTAAGTTGTGTCTTCCCTTAGCCTGTAATCATCCACATACTTACTCAAAAATAAATGCCCCAGATGGATCTGCCCTCTAGGCCCAGCCTTAGCCCTTGGGGTCTTGGTCTCCAAGGACAGAGTGCAGGAAGCTATTGCTTCCTATCCACATATCTCTAGGGTGGCCCAGGATATGTGTATATGCCCCAGGGCTAGCTCTGAATCTCATTGCCTTGTTGGCTTCCTCCAGGCAGAGAATGTAACCTTTATCTGGACAGCTGCTGGTTTGCTGATTGGCTTCCCCACTCTCTTCTCTCCATGCAGTGCTAGCTAATTCAGCACGCAGAGGAAATCTGCCTTAGAGTATAGTTATGTCACCCCAGAGGCTTCTTGTCATATTTGAAGTCATCTCGAGTCTTTAACTTGAGAGTCAGACACGAGCTGGTCAAGCCCCTGACTTGCTCCATTGTTCATTCTCCTCCCACCTCCCTGGAGTCCAGTCTCACGTATTCAAGGCTGTCCTTGAACTTGCTATGCGTCCAAGGATGGCTTTGAGTTTCTGATCTTCTTGCCCCCATCTTCCAAGCGCTGCTATTACAGGCATGTGCCCTCCCATTTGTGCCAGGGATTGAACCCGGCTGGGGTTTTGTGCACGCTAGGCAAGCACTCTACTGACTGAGCCACATCCTCATCTTCTTTTGTTCTCTGCTTTCTTTCTTTTCGTTTGTGGCTGAGACAGTCTCCCTTGCTTACACAGGGCCTTAGCACATACTGCTGCTTTGGGTTGCAGAGGTCTTCTGCTTGGCTTTTCTTTCATCCCTTTACCTCAGGCCCTAATGTTTTGCTGCTGCCTGTGCTGTTAGCCCTGTCCCCAGAAGAGGTTAAGTCCCAGCTTTGAAGTCTCTACCCATTGTCTTTGTCCTGTCACCCTCTCCACAGCGACAGATCCTCCAGGACAGGGGCTTGGTGGCTTGTGCTCTCTGTCCTGTCTCCAGCTCCTGAACAGCGCCCAGGGCCCAGTGACTCCTGGTACATTTGAGGAACGAATGAGGGAATGGGGCTGTCAGGGCAGAGCTGAGCGGGACACACTTGAGGAATGGGCACGGAACCGGAGCCTCACAGGAAGCGTTACTCACACTAGTCCCCCTCCCCCATTTTTTTCTTTTTCCTTTTTTTTTTTGAGACTGGGGTTCATGTTTTCAGGCTGTCTGTGAACACCTGATCCCTCTACCCCCATCTCTCAAGCGCCGGGGTTGCTGCGTGCACCCCCACGCTTGCCTCCTTCCTCCTCTTTTCATCCGTGGTCATTTCATCTGGAAGTCCTTTACCCTTGGTGTTACTAAGCATCCCAGGCCTCATCCAGTGCCCGGGCTTAGGTTCTATTATTGTGACAGATGTTGGAGGAAAGAGTGGCATAAGACCCAACCCAGTGGCTTGCATGACTGAGTATTTGATAATCTCATTTTTCTGTCCCATCCCTGTTGTTCACCGTCCACGGTTCTCGTCCCAGTCTAGAGTCTCGTTTCCAGTCTATCCAGATGGGAAGGCTAAGCACAGGTGCTAGCCAGGGCTAGAATGTGGACCTGTTAGTTTGTTCTCTGCTGCTGAGATAAAACACTGAGCAAAATCGATTTGGGGATGGAAGGGTTTCTTTGGCCTACAGGACTCCATCACTGTCATCATTGAGGGAAGTCAGGGTAAGAACTCAAGCAGGAGCTGAGGCAGGAACCACGGAGGGTGCTACTTACTGGCTTGCTCTCCATGACTTGCTCAGCCTGCTTTCTTATACAGTCTAGGACCACTATCCAGGGCTGGCATCACCCACAGTGAACTGGGCCCTCTCACATCAATCATTAATCAAGAAAATGGTCCCCCAGGCCAGTCTGATGGAGGCAATTCTTCAACCGAGGCTCCCTCTTCCTAGGGTTTGTGTCAAGTTGAAAAACTCTTGTCTGCACAGAGGGCAGTGGGAGCCTGGGCCAGCCGGCCCTCTCTGCTCTCCGAGTGCCATCTCTGTTACTATAGTCCTGACAGAGTGTGTATTCTGCCCCCTTCTGACAAATACCGAGTGGGAATGGACCCAGACATGCAGGCTTCTGTAGTGGAGGTAGTCAGTAGACGACAGACTGGGACCCAGGCACCCTTGATTTCAGCTTCACGCTTTCTCCCTGCTTGGGAGAATGATATTATCATGACCCAGTCTCTTCAGCTTCTAAATCTAAGAGACTCTTAAAAAAACCAAAATCAGGAGTCCACATGACAGCAGGCTTGGTGTTTTTTAAGTAGTTTCTGAGACAGGGATGGGCCAGACACTTTGGCCATGAGACCTGGCCAGGACTTTGGGCCACATCACTTTGCCCAAGCTGTGGTCACTAAGGCAAGGGCCATAGACTTTGTGACCTCCAGTCCTATCTGGCACCGGCCCTGACCATGTTCCAGGGGCAGGATATGGAGCTTGACTGTCCCCAGGAGGTCTCCTGCTACAGCCATTTTTCTCTGCCAGGGTCTCCACCCCAACTGGTGCCAGCAGGTCAAGTACATCCCACAGCTGAATATCGTGGCCTCGTGTTCAGCCGTCGAGAAGTCCTCTCTGGTGCTGATAATACTGCCAGGCAAAGAACCTGAGAAACCCAGGTAAGGAGCACCTGGCTGAGGGAGGTAGATGGCAGGCAAGCCTTAAACAGATCTGCTTCCCCCTGCTACACACAGCTAACCCTGCTGAGAGAAGACTTGCCTCTGGGTTAGTGTCTCTTCGGCACGGCAATGTCCTGAGGCTCATTCATGCTAGGTCCCAGGAAGCAGCCTGTGTCTCCTTAGGCTGACAGTGGATGTGGGACCTAGCTCTGCTCTCTGTTTAATAATGATTCTGGAATTTCTACCAGTGGCAAAAGGGTAACAGGGCCTCTTTCATCTCTCTCTCTCTCTCTCTCTCTCTCTCTCTCTTTCTCTCCTCCCCGTGTGTGTCTTGGGGGGAATGCATGCCTTAGTTCACATATGGAGATCAGAGGACAACCCTGGCTATTGGTCTTCACCTCCCACTGTTTGAGAAAAGGCCTCTTTGTTGTTGACCACTGTATCTCTGAGACTGGCTGGTCTGTGAGCTCCTGAAGGTTCCCCTGTTTCGGCATCAGAGCTTGCTGTGGAAAGACTGGATTACAGATATGCACTACAACGCCCAACTGTCCATGGCTTCTAGGAATTCAAACCCAGACCCTCAGGCTTGTGTGGCAAGGACTCTACCCACTGAGCCACCTGCCAGGCTCCAGTAGGTCTGTTTTATCCACCCATTTAATAAAAAATGAACAACAAAGACCAAATCAACCCCAGCATTTGTTAAGTAGGCAGACTAAAGGCATGGCTTGTCTTTTCTCTCTCTTCCTCCTTCCCCCTCTCTCCCTACCCCTCTCTTTTGAAGGGGACATCGAGACAGGATCTCATGTAACCTGAGCTGGTCTTGAACTTCTAATCCACCTGCCTCTACCATGCAAAGTCTAGAATTTCAGGCCTGTGCCACTGGCTGGGCTCAACATTTCTGATTGGAGTAGCGAGAGCGAGTGACTTCACTCTGGGGCCCTCGGTTTTCTCACCCGTGAAAGGGTGAAGCCAGGGCCTACCTCATTTACCTCAGGGATGCCTTGAGTGGATAATGTTCTGTGTGGCACATATTGAACCACATAGTAAAAACAAGCGACAGAAACCATCAACCTCAGAATAAGTTAATTAGGTTAGCAAGAGGCCCGTCTTCTCTTCCAAAGCAAGCCATGATGCAGAAAACCTCATGCGAATGCACATTTATTCTTTGAGACAGTTCCAACATAATTTTTTCATTCTAGATTCCTTTTCTGGGGGGGAGGGGGCAGGGTTTCTCTGTGTAGCCCTGGTTGGCATCGAACGAAGAGATTTGCCTGCTTCTGCCTTCGGCATGATGGGATTAAAGGCATGAGCTATCACTGCCTAGCTAAAAATTTTAATTTTATTGCATTTAATGGCAGGAGGAAGCCAGAGGGTCACCTCACCGTGGTCTCTGGAGGCTGATTCTGATCTCTTTTCCTTCTTACCTGTCTCATCTTCCCTCTCTAGATACGCAGGTCCAGAGTTTAGGCCCCTTCCTGCCCCAGGTCCTCTGCTGCTCTCTGCCGGCTGTGTTCTTGCTTTTCTTTCTTTGCCTCTCCCTGTCTCCTGTTTTGGTTTTTGAGGCAGAGTCTTGCTGTGTCGCTCAGGCTGGCCTTGAACTTGGGATCCCTGCTCCTGTCACCTGAGCACTGAGATCATAGGCACGAGCCATTATGTTTGGCTTTCTTAGTCTGTCTTTCCCTTGTTGCCAGGGGACCAAACCACAGGGCTTGTGCTTGCTAGGCAAGTACTTCATCAGTGAGCTAAAGCCCACGCTTTCTCTTGCTTGCTTTCCTTTCTTTCTTTTTAAAACATGTTGTATTTTTTGAGACAGGGTTTCACTGTGTGGCTCTGGCTGGTCTGGAGCTCATTAAGTAGACCAGGCTGGCCTCTAATTTACCTTCTGAGCTCTGGGATCAAAGGCATGTGTCACCACTCCTAGCACCTTTCTTCTTTCCAAAAACACGGCTTCTCTGTGTAGCCCTGGCTGTCCTGGAACTCACTCTGTAGACCAGGCTGGCCTCAAACTCAGAAATCCACCTGTCTCTGCCTCCCAAGTGCTGAGATTGAAGGCGTGTACCACCACACCCGGCTAAAATAATCTATTTTTAAATTGCATTTTCATACTAATTGGTTGGAATATTTAATTTTGGGATAGGTTAGAGGATGTATTACACATATTCATTCTCTCTCTCTCTCTCTCTCTCTCTCTCTCACACACACACACACACACACACACACACTGTGCAATACCACCTCTGCTCAGCAGGTGGCACTATTGGCTTCCGGCTTGTCTCCTGTACTTGCAGAATAACCACTGTAGGTAAGACTTGAAGTTGCCAAACCTGAGCCCTATGAAGGAAGTCCACTTTAGCTTCCCAGAGGGCCTTGAGGGACCAACTTATTGTAGCTGGTCTTACCTGAGCTCTTGACATGGTTGAAGCCAGGAGTGGCTGGTAGAGGATCAGGGATTGGGGCTCTAGGAACTGGTGTGGAGTGTGTGAAGGGCCCCACCCTGCTTCCTCTCCTTTCTCTCTGCTTATTACCTCCACTGCTACCTTTCTGAAGTCACTGTCACTGCTCACTAGGTCCCCTCTGGCTCCTGTCCCTATACACAGCCATCTGCAGATCTCCTCCTGCTGGGGCCCTGAATGAACCCTTCATAGTCCAGGCCCCACCTACCTTGCCTGGGACCACTCCTGCTAGCCCTTAGCGCTTCCCTGGCTCTGAAGCCTCGCCTCTCCCTGGGCGCTCCCCTTAGGTGTTTCTAATGACCCTGCAGGCTTCTGCCTCTCACCGTCCTCCTCAGAGAAGCTGTCCACAAGGCTCGTTCAGTTTCCCCCTCTCTGCCTGGCCGTCCGTTGCTTCCCCTGTAGCCTTCCTCATAGTTGGTCTCTGTCTTTCCCTTCTCTATCCATCTCTTTGCTCCTGTGCGTTGCTCCTGGAGACCAGGTCTGTAGGAAGCCCAGTGACCCTGAGCTCTGGCAAGGAGCAGGGGCTGGCGGAGTGAGTCACTCTGAAATAATTCCTTCTGTCCTTCTATCCTGGTCACTGTTGCTCCAGAACACTTCTCGGCACATAAGTGCACAGAGGGAGACATCTCCTTTGTGATTTATTACAGGGAGGCTGGCATATACCACTGTACTAGTGTGGAGGTCAGAGGACACCACGCCATGTCTGCTCTAGGGCACCTTAGCCTCTGCAGCAGCTCTCTTTCTTCTCTCTCTCTCTCTCTCTCTCTCTCCCTCTCTCTCTCTCTCCCCCTCTTTCTTTCTTTCTTTCTTTCTTTCTTTCTTTCTTTCTTTCTTTCTTTCTTTCTTTCTTTCTTTTTCTTTCTTTCTTTCTTTCTTTCCTTTTTTGAGGACAGCTTGGGGGAGTCGGTTCTTTCCTACCAGGGTCGAACCTAGGTCATCAGGCTTTACTTACTAAACCATCTCATTGACCCAGATCTCTGGCTTCCCAGTGAGTGGAAAATACATGCTTTGATGTGCTCTTGAAATTTTGAAGCAAGGATAGAGGTTAAAAAACAGTTTGGGGAGCCTGGCGTGGTGGTACATGCCTTTGATCCCAGTACTCGGGAGTTCGAGGCCAGCTTGGTTTACAAAGCAAGTTCAGAGCTGTAACACAGAGAAGCCCTGTTCTGAACAAACAAACAAACAAACAAACAACAAAAAAGGAAAGGAAGAAAGAAAGAAAGAGAGAAAGAAAGAAAGAGAAAGAGAGAAAAGAAAGAGAGCTGCTGCAGAGGCTAAGGGGCCCTAGAGCAAACATGGCGTGGTGTGAAGGAGAGCCAGCCAACTTTAGACAGTTTGGTGGCCTGTGTGTGGGGCCCCACAGCCTTGGGATCTTGTCAGGGTGTCTCTGACCTCTGAGCCCTGCTCAGCCCTTCCTCTTCTCCATTCCTGGATATCTTGAGCTATTTCCTGTTTTATCTACCAGGGCAGAGTCCCCTTCCCTCTGTGTGCCCTCAGGTTAGGTTCTTGTTCTTAGTGTCTTTAGCTCAGCAGGGCAATGGCGCTCTTGAAGATTGCATGTGCGAGTCCAGGTGGCCTGTGAGATGACACCCAACACAGAGCGAGGGCACAGAGCCAGTGGGCCAGGGCTGCTTTATTATTATTATTATTATTATTATTGTTGTTATTGTATGTGTCACACTGCTTGGAAGATATTTGCCTGAGGGTGCTAGGTGTAATCATGTTAACTTTGTTTTTTGGAACAATGCAAAATGCTTTTTAAATTTTGTTTTGTTTTTCGAGACAGCGTTTCTCTGTATAGCCTTGGCTGTCGTGGAACTTACTTTGTAGACCAGGCTGGCCTCGAACTCAGAAATCCACCTGCCTCTGCCTCCCGAGTGCTGGGATTAAAGGCGTGTGCCACCACGCCCAGCATTGCAAAATGCTTTTACAGGTGGAAAGACTTGCTTGTGTTTGGGGCTTTTTCTTCCTAAAGGGTGGATGCCTCCCTTCCCATGAGCTACTGATTTGGGTACCTGCTACTCTACTAGCAGCGGTGGGTGAGCAACTGGGCTGGTCTGGGGTCTCTCTTTGGGGTGGAGAGATAGTGACTACCTCCCCACCGAGCATCGAGCTCCTTCCCGCCCCAGGCCCAGGCTGCTGCTCTCTGCCCTGTGGCTTCCCTCAGCCCAGGGGCCTCCCTTCTTGATTTTTCTATCCTAGGTTATCATCACTGAATTTAAGAAAAGGAATTCTTTGCTTTGACTACTGTCCAGACAGGAACTTTCTGGGTAGGTAATCTTTGTGTTTCCCCGGAAGCAGAGTTGAGGTGCAGGTGGCAGCAGCCTGGGGATTTTCAGAGCCAACGACAAGGCTCTGTAGCACCTGGCCTCTGTCTGGCTTCCTCTGCTTCTGATCTACATCACTGGGAGGTGGGGTGACTCAGGCCCTGTCAGAGATGGAGACAGGAAGGGGTGAAAGGGACAGTGACAGATCACAGTGACATTCCCCAGCTGCCAACTCTGGCTGGAGTCCGGGACCTGGCCCTGGAAGAAGGTTCCAGTGTAGGACCTGATGACTGATACTCATTTCTTGACTCCAGCAACTGGTGGCTATGACCCCCACATCCGCCTGTGGAACCCCCTGGTCTCAAAAAAGCCTGTGTGGCTGATGAAGGGACACCAGACATCGGTGACACACCTCCTTGTGAACAGCAAGAATGCCAGCATCCTGATCAGCATTTCTAGGGACAAGGTGTCACCCTCTGTCCCCACTACCTCTATCTCTGTTCCCTGGGAAGAGACACTCACTATGCAGGGATAATGTAGTTTGGCCAGTATTGAGTCCTGTCCCTGGGCTCACACTATGCTATAAGCCCACAGGGAGGTGCCCTAGAAGAGTCACAGTGGTGGCCACGAGTCTCCAGCTGCCTTGGGGCGGGGGGGGGGGAGGGGCAGAGCCCAGCTCTGAGTAGTCTAGAACTGTCCTGGAGTTGGGGAGCAAGGGAAGGCCTGAGGTAGGATGTGGGCTGCCTGCTCTCTTTGCCTTTAGCTTGCTGAGCTTAGGGGTCCAGGCAGGACACAGGTGCTTAGGAAAGTGGAGGCAAGAGTGTTGTTCTGACTCTCACTAGGACCTGGAGTTCCGGGGCATTAGTTTAGCCTCTTTGGGCAGGGCTGTGGCAGCAGCAGGCACTTTATACATGGTTGGCCTTGCTCACAGGGGCATCCCCGGGGTCTAGGGTGCTGGCTGCACCTGCAGACCCTCCTGCCTCTTACCTATCCCCTACAGAACATTCGAGTGTGGGATCTGCAGGACTATGTGTGCCTCCAGTCCTTCTGCGGAAAGCTCTTTCCCCTGGGCAACTGCCCCATAACCAGCGCCTACTTCTTCAGAAGCAGCACCCTCATCTGTAGCACCTACAATGTGAGTGGCATCCCAGGAGTCGGGCAGAGCTGGCAGGGTCTGCTCTGTGCTGAGCTGGCCCTGGAGCCTGTGAGGCTCTGACTCTGGAGCCTCCTTGAGAGCTGGGCCCCAGCCCATTCTCTTCTCTACCCCTACCGCCCCTGTTCCATCCCCACTCATGTGTCCTTCCAACTCTCCCGTCATCCCTCCACACTCCTTTGGCTCCATCAGTTGTGATCATGAACCCCAGGAAGGCAGGGAGCGCCTGGGAGAAAACTGTCAGGAAGAGTGTCTGTGAGCTATGACCTTTCTGGTACCTGAGGGTCTGCCTTGACCCTGACGATGGCAAGAGGGGAGTATTGGCTCTAGAGCCACGGTGGGGCCTGGTGCCACGTGGGAGCCCAGTGGAGGATAAGCGTCAGGAGATTCACCGAGGCCACGTACCCATGCTAGCTGGCCCACTCTGTCAAGGGTCACAGATGTCTTTCTGTGCACATGGCTGGCTCTCCCCCTTTGCAGTGCATGTATTAAAAGAAGGGTGGGTATTAACATTTCTGCTGAGTGCTGGGCTTGCTGTTAGCATTTTTTTGAAGTTCATTTCCAATCATCCTGGTCTGGGTGGGGCTATGACATCATTTAACCCTCAGCTTTGTGGGGATGTGAGAGTGTATCACTCAGGTAAAGTTAATTCAGTAGAAAGGCAAGGCCATGTGTTGGAGTCACAGGCACGGGAAGTATCCTCTGAGCTGGGGCTGGACTGGTCACAGAGGCTTTCCTGAGTGTTACTGGACTTGTGGGTCACAATCTGTGCTGAGTCAGGTCCTCAACAAGCTAGTTAAAAAGAGCCAATTGAATAGTGGAAAAAAGAAAAAGAAGATTTATTTGGTGTGGCCATGTTGGGAAGAGGGACAAAAAGGTCCAGAAAACCCCTCAGCTCCATTTTTGAGGTCCTGCAGAGATCCAAGTTTCAATAGAGGGCCAAGGGTGTGCGTATCTAAACAGTCCCTGAAGGTGTGGTCGCACCCACCATTGACCCCTTACTGTCTGGACTCCAGGTTCATCCTGTAAGGTGATCTAAGGAGTTGTTAAAACTCCACGGAAGCTCTTTCCCAGGAGGCAAGTCCCCCTGCTCGCTGGCATCCTTCCTTCTCCATGCATGAGATCCTGGGGAAATTCTCCTTTTTCAAGAGTCTATAGTTTCAACAGTCCCATAGCCAGATGGAAAGACACAAGGGTCTCTTCAGAGTATCTTCATGTCTGCCAAGCTGGTTACAAAGGAAACACCAGAGTAAAGATTTAGCCCCTCAGAAGGTGAGGGGACCATGGACTTGGGCCTCAGGGGTATTGGAACACAAGGGAATCCCAGGCCTGGAAATAGAGACCTTGGAGTGAGATAGGAGACTCAACAGAATTCTGAGTTGCTGAGAAACCTCCTGGGGTACGGGATGTCTTGACGTCATAAACTCTGTAGGTTTCTCCTCAAGGCCTTAGTCTATCTGACTGCTCAGCTGTCAATTTCTCCCTCACACCACAGATTGGGATCCTCAGAGGATACTTGGAATCCCAGGGCCCCCTGAAAACAGGGAGGATGACGACTCACAACACACCCCTGTGTGCAGTCCTCTACAGCAAGATCTTTAAGCAGGTGAGCGGGCAGGGCTAGCCTCAGCTGGGAAGAGTACCAGGGACAGACAGCATCAGGACCCAGATCTCTCCATGTGCCCGAGTGGGCATTCAAGTAGCAGTTAGCTCACATGCACTCTGGAAGTGGTTAGCGCTCTTGACATGAGGAAGTCTGGCAGACTGGTTGGCATGGAATCTGACTGAGCTCTGATCTGGTCACTGGATTGCTGACCCCTCTGAGCACCCCTACTGGGAGCTGCCACTTAGATGAGCTCTGGGCAGGCAGGTCTCTTAGCATGGAAACAGACACTGGTGTGGGCTGTCCCTCAAGGTTGCCACCCTGTAAGCCACCACCACCCTAGAGTACCACCTTAAGGAAGCTGTAGTCCGTTTCTTATGGGAAGGGCACAGCAGCCTATGCCCTAGGCTGAGGAGATGGGTCAGTGTGGGCAGGAAGCTGGGCATATAGAATGTTCTGAAGAGCGTGGATGGAAAGGCTGTAGGCTCTGTCCACTCCCAGTGGCATGTCTTGTCTGGCTCCTAGCATCACTGTCTCTGTGTTCAGCTGCCTTAGGACTCTCCAGGGATACAAAACTTTTTTTTTTTTTGTAAGCACACCCAGCTCTTCTCAGCTTCACAGGCCTTGGAGCAGGATGAAGGCAGTGAACCACAGCTGTCTTGTCTCCTCTGTTCTTCCCAGGAGCCTGTCCTCTGCTTGGCTTTCTCTCTCCCACTGTGGTCCTGACTAAAGGTGCTCTGGCATGCATCTTCTCTATACCACACTGTTCTTTTCCTCTGGAGAGAGTGATGAGTGTGTCGATGTTAACTATGCTCACCCACTGGGAAGAAGATGAATATGAGTATGAAACCAAATATGAATTACTGCGGTCTGGGAACATGGATTTAGGTTGCCCCTAATTACATGTTCTGATGTTGAAGTGTTTGCATGAGTGTTTATAGTCACAGGATGAAAGCAAGCCTTAAGCCAAGGCATTTCCCCAAATATATTGGCTGGAGCATCGGGGAGGGGAGCGGGGTAGGAAAGTAGGAAGCGCTGCTGTTGGTCTCAGATGCTATCTGATGTCCTCCTCAGACTTAGGGTCAATGAACGCTGCTGGTCTGCTAAGCTAGCGCAGGCGAAAGATGCTTCCTCAGACATGGAGGTGGGCAGTGAATGGCTGTCAAGGGAACTCAAGGTAGCCCAGGACCATTTGGGTGTGTGGCATTCCACAATCATGAAGTTCTAAGCAGCTGATTAGCGTAGTGTACTCTTTAACGTAGGTGTGGCTCTCCTGTCTGTCCTGGGAACCTGAGTTCTCAAGTGCCAGTTTTGAGTTAATGGGGGCTTTATGAAATTGATTCCATTAAAAAAAGAGCAGTAGCTGCGGTTTTGTGATATAGAGCCTGGGAAGGTCTGTTTTCAGGCACAGGTTGCAGGGGTGAGGCTGGGGAAATGGAGGGGAGAGGCCCCACTATGTACTTACTGCCATTCAGTGAGTGAGGGCACCTGTATGTGCTATGCCTACAGGTGGTGAGTGGCTGCCTCCAGGGGCTAGTGAGTGTGTGGGACATCAGCACGGGCAAGAAGAGGATGGAGATAACCGTGTCTGGCATCCAGGAAAGTGAGCTGACAGCCATGGCTCTGGACCAGTCGGAGAGGTGTCTGCTCACGGGCTTGCGTGATGGCACGATGCAGATGTGGAATTACAACACCGGGGAGTGCCTGATGACCTTTCCCAACCCGGACAAAGTGGAGGTCAGGAGGGCCTGTTAGCTGGAGTGGCTCCTGGGGACCCTGGGCTGCACAGTGTTCTATGTGTCTGAGAGGCTGCTTGGCATGGCCAGGCTACCTGCTTTCAATCCTGCCTGAGCCCTTGGGTCCACCCATCTCCAGTGAGGGTTCCACAGATGCAAATTGCTCTTGTATTTCAAATGTGCAAGGGCATATTGTTCTTCTGCACCTCAGAGCTCTGGGTTGTGTTTTTAACAGTGGGGGTATTGGATTTGGAGGTTCCCGTGTGCACTTCTATCTGAAAGTGTATGATATGAGGGGCACAGTAAAGAAAATGCCAACACCACTGCTTCATGGTGTGGTTAAGGTTTTTACTATGAGAACAGCCAGAGGCATCTGGAAGGGTCCAGAGCAGAGAGAGAGAAAGAAGTAGACTGAACATGGCCAGCAGACTGGACATGGCCAGGGCTAGGGAAGGGGGAGAGAATAGTGGAGATACCAGGTGGCAGGAGATGAGAGCACAGAGCTTAGTGAGGAGATGGGGCAAGAGGAGAAGAGAGACGGTGGGGGGAGAGAGAGAGAGAGAGAGAGAGAGAGAGAGAGAGAGAGAGAGAGAGAGAGAGAGAGAGAGAGAGAGAGAAAGAAGAAGAAGAAGAAGAAGAAGAAGAAGAAGAAGAAGAAGAAGAAGAAGAAGAAGAAGAAGAAGAAGAAGAAGAAGAAGAAGAAGAAGAAGAAGAAAGAGGAGGGGAGGGGAGGGAGTAGGCCAAAGGGGATGGAACTTGCCATTATAAAGAGAACAAATATGTATGTGAGGAGGAAAGCCCGGGAAGTGAGAAGGGCTAGGATGGACTTAGAAATGTGTAACATGCACTTGTGCGACGGAGGGAGCCTGGAGGTCAGCATGGGCACTGATATGCTGGTAGGTGACACAGGTAGCCATATGTCCCTTCTGCCAGAGGTAAGGGAAATGGTTTCCCAAGCTCCCTAGGCATTCTGGCTTGTATCTCATCACCAGAAATCCTTCTATCGTCCAGGTTGGTCTAATTTCTGAACATTTGGACAGCCTGAGGCAGAACATACGTGTTAGGGTTCTAGGAAAAGTTAATGGATATAGCCTAGAGTGAAGCCAGCAGTTAAGTGTCACTTAGGGACTTGAGCCCCCTTCCTTTAACCTGTGCAGAAAGAGGATTTGGTCAGGAAGCCAGAGGTGAGGGTGCCAGGGAGAAGCTCAGCTGGTGGAAGAGTTTGATCCCCAGCTTCCATATAAAAAGCTGAGGGTGGAGCCATAGGCTTCTAATCCCAAGACTGGGGAGGTGGGGACAGATAGATTCCTGAGGTTTGCTGTCTCCCCTCCCCACCCCCAGGCTATCCTAATTGGTGAGCTCCAGTTCCCAGCTAGAGCCCTTTGCCCCAAACAAAGTGGAAGGTAACTGAAAATCTACACTGGCTTCCATTTGTATGTGAGTGCATATCTCTTCTGTAAAAATCTCTTCTGTAAGATGGACACAGGCACCCACATTATCCGCCTCTTTCAGATATATCAGGTTTGATGGTCTCTAGCTTTTTTTCGGTTAGATACTTAGCAGAAACCCTGAAAGCTGGCCAGTGGCCTGGACTCTGGGAATTCTCAGCCTCGTTGAGTTTTGATTTTCCGACGGGTACGTTTAGGAAAGCACCTGGGCACAAAGGCCATGCACTCCAGGAGTCGAGAGCTCTGTTTTCTTTCTGTTTTTCTCCAACAGATTAGTGGGATTGTCCACATGAACAAAGTGTTCTACACGACTGGGTGGAGTAAGAGAATCACCAATTTCACGTGAGCAGCAAGGGAGAATGGGGAGGCTCTGGTCCGGCTGCTGGGTGTCACCTCTTACTCTGAGCAGCTGCAGTAGCTGCCAGGGGACCCGCTACCCTGGAGCTGCCAACCACCGCTTTACCCATCTGCTCACTTAGCACGTGGTGAGGTGCTTTCTGCTGCTAACAGCCATGGCAAGAACGACAGCCCCCATCCACAGGCAGCTTATCGATCTGCGGAGGAATTACTGCAGTCTCTTATAACAGATGCCATCGACGGGTAGCTTACGAGGCACGGGGATCTATTTCCTACTGTCCTGAATGCTGGGCAGTCTAAACACGAGTCTAAGAAGCAAGTTTGGCTTCTGGTGAAGACCGCTTCCTGTTTCCTAGAGCTCTTCCTTTCCTATATATTTACCTGATAGAAGAATTGAGGGCTATAATTCCACTGAAGAGGGCTCCGCCCACGTGGCCTCACCACCTTCCAAAGGCTTGACCTAATGCACTCACACTGGGAGTTAGGTTTTAATACATGAATTGGAGAGGATAAAAAAATTCAGTCTATAATGTTCTACCTCCAGCTCTCCAAAGTTAATGTCCTCACATGCAAGTCAGGCTCTTTTCACCATCACCACCCCTATCCCCCCCCCCCACCCGAATGACTGAGCTACGTGATCATCTCTGAGCTGATGCTTCCCCCAAGAAACAGAAACAGGAGGGAGGGGGAGGGATGGGCCAGCAACTAGTGGTGGGGGAGCAGGGTGGTACTGAGGGTAACATTTGGTTAGTATCGACTGAAATATTTAAGTCCAAAGTCTCATCTAAATATTTAAGTTAGATGTGGATGAGACCCAGTGGACCATTCATCCTGAGGCAAATTCTCTCTTGGCTATAAACATGTGACATGGACTGGCTATGTAGTTCCAGAGTCCAACAGTGAGCTGGGTACAGGGCAGATGAATGGAGATAGGAGGGAAGAAAGGAACGGCAGATCCCAAATGAGTCTAAAACTCATCAAAAGGAAGTTTAGATACATCAAACACCCACCCACCTACCTACCCACCCATGCATCCATGCATGCATCCATGCATCCGTGCACCCATCCTCCAATCCCACCCTATCTATCTATCTATCTATCTATCTATCTATCTATCTATCTATCTATCTAGTATGTATGCCATGGCACACATGAAGAGGTCAGAGGATAATGGTGGGAGTCCGTTTGTTATTTCTACCATGTGGATACCAGGGATTGAACTCAGGATGTCACAATTGGCAGCAAGCACCTTTATCCACTGAGTCATTTTACAACTCCAAAACAACCCTCTTTCTTGAAGCTCTGCCTACAAGGCTCCTGAGGTAGAGGCTCTGTTTTGCAGGAGCTGGACATGTAAGCTTCCAGACGACCTGCTTCCTGGCTTTGGGAAGCTGTGCCCTTGTGGTGGTCCTAGGTCCAGGTGACACCGTTGGATAGTTCTCTTCCCTGCATGGGTCCTGTGGCTCCCTGGGTCTGTAGTTCTGACCCCATGACTCTGCCCACTGGAATCTAGATGATGGGAGCAGCCAAGCTTTCCTATCTCTGTTGGTATAGCTGGTGTGTTGCCCTCAGGAGCTATGAATGGCATGGCCAAAGAGCATGCTACCACAGTGTGGGATGAGAGGAAGTGTGGTGGTGAGGGCAGGGGGTGCTGAGGTCTAACATACGGTGACCCTGGTTTCTCTGAAACCCTTTCTTTAGCAGCAGGAAAGTTGGTTCAAATGTCTGAATTGATCTTAGAGTCATGCTTGCATTGTCTTAGGCAACAATTCTCAACCTTCCTAATGCTGTGATCCTTTAACACGTTCCTCAGGTTGTGGTGACCCCCAACCATAAACTTATGTTTGTTGCTACTTCATAAGTGTAATTTTGCTAGTTATGAATTATAGTGTAAATGTTTCTGGAGATAAACAGCTGTGGGGTGGATCTGCCAGCATTAAAAGGGCAGATGGAAACTGAAAAAAAAAATATTGCTGGAGATAGAGGTTTGCCAAAGGGGTTGTGACCCACAGGTTGAGAACCACAGGTCTCAGGACACTGGACCCAGCTTCTGTCAAGTGGCTGACCCACAGTATTCTCATCTAACCTTCTGGACCATACCCTGACAGGCTCATCTTTCCTTCCCATACATAAAGGCTGAGAGGAAAAGGTCTCAAACCTTACGTTCTGCCCTCCATCCTTTTGTGGTGCTACTGGATGAAGCACCGCTGTATGTGCTAGGCTAATGCTCTGCCACGGTGTAGCAATCCCGGACTTTCTTGCCCTTTGCTCAACAGTTGTGTTTTAAAATTATTTCCCTCAGCCAAACAAATACCTGGTCTCATGGCTTGCAGGCTCTGCTAGCCACAAAGCACTAGAATGTAAACATAACCCAGACAAGTTCTTTGTCACTTTGTACCAAGGATAGCTCTGCCTGCCTCTAGTTTCCAGCAGCAGGCTCCTCATTTCTACTTGAGATATCAGAATGGTCATTGCCATCCATATAGTTACCAGAAACTAAGGATCACGTAGGTAATAGAAAGATGGGGCTAGAAGTATAACACAGTGGTAGAGTGCATGTTTTGCCTGGGTTCCCTCTCCAGCACTGGAGGAATTCATTCTCTCTGTCTCTCTCTGTCTCTGTCTCTCTCTGTCTGTCTCTGTCTCTCTGTCTCTGTCTCTGTCTCTCTCTCTTCCCCTTTCCCCCTCTCTGTCTCTTCTGTAGCCAAGCTAGCCTTGAACTCCCTGTGATGATGACTTTGGAGTTTGATCTTGCTTTCACCACTCTGGTGATGGGATTACAGCCCTTACCACCATGCCCAGTGCATGGGATCAAACCCAGGGCTAGGCAAGTACTCTATCAACTGAGCTATATCTCCACTAGGGTTTTCCCTATAGCTCTCCTCTTTCCTGGCACGTGTCTCAGCATTCTTCCAGCTTCTGTCTACCTGTTCCCTCAAAGTCACCTGCGCAGTTTTAGATATCTGTTACAAGAGCACTTCATTCCTCAGTGTAGTTTCTATCTTAGTCACTTAGGCTGCTATGGCATCGTGGAGTCTTGTGAGGGCCTTTTCCTCATTTATAAAGAATCACCAGCTGGGTGTGGTCGTGCACGTCTTTAATCCCAGCACTCAGGAGGCAGAGGCAGGCGGATTTCTGAGTTCGAGGCCAACCTGGTCTACAGAGAGAGTTCCAGGACAGCCAGGGCTATACAGAGAAACCCTGTCTCGAAAAACCAAACCAAACAAACAAACAAACAAACAAAAAGAATCATCATCGTGCTGCAGTCTCTGTGTCGGAGGAGGGGTGAAGGATCTATTTTGGCCTCTTTATCATACAGTTCATGAGAATTCTGTCCTCGTGACCAGATGTTCCCACCCCCACCTCCAAGGCTCCATTCCTCACCTGAGGATTAGGTTCTGACATAGGAATTTTGGCTGTATACAAACACTCAGATTCTATTAAATAGTAGGACGACTTGATTATATTATATTATATTAATTATATATTCGAGTAGATTATATTGATGGCTATGGGGAAAGAGCAGGGGTTCCTGTGAGGAACAGAAACCTTAGTTAGGATTTGGGTATGGTCAGCTTAGTCAGGGAGGCCCAGGGGGAGATATGAGCTGAGGATGAGCAGGAGGGGTGTCAGGGAAGCACTTGGGGTGGAACCCACATTCCAGGAAGAGGGACCAACATATACAGGAGGCCTGGTCACATCTGTCTCTTTCCCTTGTTTAAAACTGAACCTTTAAGTCAGGGGCTGAATTAAGACTCATTATTTGTAAAACTCAAGAGCAGAGCCTTTATGTGGCTCATAGTGGATGCTTAGGATGTCAGTGGGGGTGGCCTTTAAACAAGCTTCCCCCCGACCCCTGCACCTCCCGAGATAGCACTGCTCTGAGTTAGTTTCTGAATCCTAAAGGCTGTGGTTTCCTCCAAAGAGCATTGCAGCCTGTGAGCTCTTGGCCCTTCTACCTCTGGCCGTGTGCACAGGTTCCAAAAGATCACACAGGCGCTCTCCTGCTACCACTGGCAGAGTTTCCACACAGATGACATCCTGAGCATGGACAAGTATCAGAATCAGTTCCTCGGGACCTCTTCCTACAATGGGGACATTGTTTTCTGGAGCATCAGCACGACAAAGCCTATCTTGAGTTTCAATGCCTCCAAGAGCCCCTTGCCTTTACAGCCAAAGAAGGTACAGTCATGGTACCATGGTTTTTACTAGTTACCTACGTGCCTTTCACTCTAAAGAGTCTCCTTCCATGCTTTGGTCTGGGCTGCAGGTCAGAATCAAGGAGGGCAGAGAGAACACACTGGGAATGGAGGGAGAGATGGGGAGTTTGTACTCTGGTGGGGTGGGGGTTGGTAGCAAGGAGAGTGGATGGCAGAGCCGGGATTATATGCCACAGGTTGGGTGCCAAACGTAAAAATAGTTTTTCTATACCTGCTCTTGCTCTGAAATGATGGTAGGAATAAGCTGTAGGTCTCACCCACAGCTTCCCCACTTGAGCATTAATGTTACACAAGGTTTCCCAAGCTCATGATAGGGATGTAGGAAACTTGTACGGTCTCTACATGGCTACACTGTAGCACAGTCTTTTTAAATTGCTACATTGTCACAGTCTATAGTTGGAATGGCACTAGAGGTCATCTACTCCAGTGAGTAGAGGTCACCTCTTTGAAGGTACACTGATGGGTAGAAATTTCTGGAGACCTGGTATATTTATTAATGAGCCTCTTGCACTATAGCTGGGCAGATGCTGAGTTATTCTAACCCAAGTTATGAGTTATGCTAGCCTGGTCTACTTCCCAGCCACGTGGTGTTACCTGCCATCTTAGTCTTGCTCTGGCTGCCCCTGCTTCACCTGTCCTCTCATGGTGACTCTCTCATTGCAACCTCATGGTTAATCCTCATGGCAAATTGCTCTTTCTCTGGTCTCCCTTAGAGACCCTCTCCCTGGGATCAGAAGTCCCACCTTATTCTCTCCTGCCCAGCTGTTGGCCGATCAGATCTTTATTAACCAATAGAGGTGATAGAGAACAGTTTATACACAGCATTGAGACAGGAGAAACTTGACAATGGCAACATCCAGACTGCAACCAGGTCTCTGAGCATGTGAGCATCAGCATCTGAATACACAGTGCACAAAACTATGAGTGTCTTTATGTGTCAGAAGAGAAACAGAGGCACGAATAGGATAAACATCTTTCTCAGGGCATACAACCAAGAAGGGGCAGATCTAGACCATGGCACTCCTACTCCAGGGACTGGTAGTGGTAATGTACTTCTCAATAGATTACTTCCTACTTGAAGATGGCCCACTGTTAGCTTTTCATTGTTGTAACAAAATATCTGACAGGAGCAACTTAAAAAGGAGAAAAGATTTAACTTGGCTCACGGTTTTGGACATCCCAGTCTGCCATGACAGGAGAACCAGGTCAGCCAGAGTAGCTCACATCAGGGCAACCCAGAAGCAGAGAAAGGGGTGCCAGAGAAATGGGCTTCTTCTTTTGTTCCAGCTGGGCCCACATTCAGGGTTGGTCTTTCCTCCTTTGTGCCCTCCTTGAGAGCCTTCACAGACACCCAGAGATGCCTTTACTTTTCTTCTAGGCACTTGCCAATCCCATCAGATTGGCAGTAGGTGCCACCCACAGCTTGCCCACTTGAGCACTAATGCCACACAAGTCTCTCAGGCTCTTGATAGGGATGTAGAAAACTGGCAGGTCTCTAAATGGCAACATTGTAGCCCAGTCTTTATATTAATACATTGTAGCAGCCTATAGCTGGAGTGGCACTAGAGGTCACCTACTCCAGTGGGTAGAGGTCACCTTTTTGCAGTACACTGGTGGGTGGTAGCTCCTGCAGAGCTCAGGGGTCCTAATAGGTACTACACTCCCCCTCCCCCAAACAGCTTGGTGTCTTATCTGTTTTATATTGTGGACTTGCCCAAGATGAAAAGTGACTAAGCAAATATTTGGAAACCACTGTGTATGTTTCAGATGGAAAGACCCAGTTTCTCTCAGGAGCTTTGTCTTGCGGCGGGCATTAGTGGGAGGTCCAGGGCTGTATTGATAAGCTTTGGTCTGAGACCTCTCAAGGTATAATGTTTCTGGGAAGCAATGCTGAGTTCCCTGTAAGGCTGGTGATAGCAACACTGGACTTGAGGAGGCTCTGAGCATCCCACTTGTGGTCTGGAGCTGTCCCCTCTCTCTGCACAGGTGAGAGATAAAGAGATATGCATACCCAAGACTTCAATCCATCTAGACTATGAAGATCAAAAGTGGGCACACAGGCCCTGGAAGTCAGCTATCTCCACTGGGAAGCGGAGACTGATGTCAGCTCCCCCCGTGATGAAACATTGGAAGGACACAGAGCAACAGAGGAATATGGCTCAGGAGGTAGGGAGTGAGCCCAGCCCACCTGTGCCTATAGTTCAGCTCACTTGTTCTGAGCATGTTTCATGGAGGGAGTCAGGGGTCAGGAGTCAGGGGTCAGGGGTCAGGGTGGCAGGGGTTAAGGGTTAGGAGTCAGTGTGGCTCTCTGTTTTGACCCTACTGTAGCTTATCCCACTCTGCTCATTCAAACTTAGGGATAGTCCCTTCCTAGACCATCTCCCGCCCAGGTCTGAGACTTAAAAGCTTATGAATGGAATCTACAGGGAGCAGAATTCTAGATGCCTAAATCGGATGTTAGGTCATGGACTATGGTTTCAGTTCTTAAGCCTCCTGGCCCTGGCCTTGGCCCCGGAGTGAGCTGTAGGAGAACCAGCTGGCACCTTTGCAGAGGCTAAGCCACAGCGCAGAAGGGCAAGCGCAGGAAGATGGTCTTCACCACGGAGCCCTGCAGGCCCGTGATTGGTCAGCTTTGCTTTCTATAGGATGTGGAAAGGGAGCAAGGGCTGAAGGAGGGTGACTGACCTTGGGCTTGTAGGAGGGAGGGCATTATCCCAATCCTGAGACAGGAGACACTCAGAGCGCAGGGGTAGAAGGATGGAGGAAGCAGTCCCTTGCTTCTGCAGCCGAGGTCTGACTCTCATTCCTGAGGCCTGAGACTTGAATGAAAGACGCCAGCTTCCCCAGTCCCAGGTGTGGGGCAGTGTTGGCCAGCTCTAGCAGGGTCTGCTGAGATGAAGCTGTGCTGTGAGATGCATACCTCTGAGATGCGCTGGGCTGTGCTTACCAGTCACGGCGCTGTGAGATTCAGGCACCTCTGGGTGCTGTGAGTTGAATATACTTTATTGTTAGATACTGGGTCATCTTTGATGGATTAGTTTAGGCCTCTGCACTCCTGTCTTGAGAGGAACAGCTGTTAGCCTCCAGCCTCTAGCCTCTAGCCTCATTTCCAGGACAAAGGAAGGGTCTAGCGTAAAGGTAACTCAAGTCTCTACCCTATTGCTCAAAATTGCTGGTCATTTAAAATGGAAATCTCCTAGTCTCAGAGTGGGATAAGGCCAAACCAGATACCTCACTGGCCCCTGGATCTCTTTAACTGCTCTTTGTCCCCTACCTCTGATCTCTGTAGTGTGTAGGAGGGAGGGCCATGTGGTTACAGGGAGGCCTTTTTAATTTTTTTTAAAATTATTTTTATTTTTAGAAACGTTTCAGGAGTCACAAACCTGGATTGTCTAAAATGCTTGCCAGTAAGTCGGGTAATAAACTGGCATTTGATAAAGACACTCAAAAGAAAAAGGGAGACCTCTGGAGGAAGTTGCTGTTGCAGTCCAGTGTGTCAGTGGAGAAGGTGAGCTGTGCTCGGCTGGGGAATGGGCAGCCAGGCTGGGCAGGGTGGGGTGCGCCAGGGGCCTGGTGAAGTTTTGGAATTCTGGAGAAGTTTGCTAGGGCCTGGCTAGGGGTGGGGCTGGGAGAGAAGTATCTCTTTGAGAACCCACTGTTGGAAAGGCCTCTTTGTGTGGGATGGTATTTTATAGTGGGGTGCACGTTGGGTTGGTTCATTTCTTCCTCCTGTTCCTGTCCTCTCTGGCCTGGACCCCTCACTATGGTGCTCTTCCCGTTTCTGAAGACTCGCATCCTAGCTATGATGTAAGCTGAAATTAGCCCAAAGTCACAGTGGTTTATCACAGCAGCAGAAACCCTAATGGAGATACCCACATACCAGGCTGGCATTGAACTCTCGATAGCTGGGGATGATCCTGAACTTCAGCTCCTCCTGCTCCTGTCTCTCAAAGTGTTGGGGTTAAAGGTGTTTGCCACCACGCTTGGCATGCAGCGCTGAGGATCGCACCAGTGTTTCATGCATGCTAATAGACACTTTGCCCACTGAACCACACTCCCAGCTCTGATTCATGAGACTTAAAAAAGCTGAATATAATTTAATTTTTTTATTACTGTGTATAGCTTGTCTGCATGTTTATATGTGCACAAGCATGAAGGCCAGAAGAGTGCATCGGACTGAGGGAGCCTGGGAGCTCAATGCCGACAGAGCATCTCCTCCTACAACGGGGAGGACTGTGTTGGGGTTTGAGGGGCTTGAGGGATCAGAGCCAGAGTACAACAGGAATAGTGTTGATTATCCATGCCTCTTAATCATATGCATCCTGCCTGGTCCTGCCCAAAGCCAGCCTTCTGGCTGCACACACCCTCACTGCCAGCTGTGCACATCTGGTGCTGGGCCCTAGCTTGGCCCACAATTCTTGGCACATTGCCACAGGCCTGCGCACTCTCCCCTCTGGCGGTTCTGCCCTCACGGTGCTGGCAGTGAGGGATGGGAAGGAGGCCTCAGTTTTTCCCCAATTCAGAAGCGAGACACCTTTGTGGTGTGGATGATACTGAGTCCTTTCCGACATCCTCTTATCGTACCCACATTCATATGCATGTCATGTACATACATAAATAAAAAGTAAACCTAAAAAAAAAAATCCCGTGTTGTCAAAAAAATAACACAGGCATGCCGGGCTTCCTTTCTTTGAAATTCTTTTCTATGTTTGTGTGCTGCATATACACAAAGGCATGGTCTTGGTTTCAAAACCAAGCTACGCATTTGAAATTGTGACCCAGTGTTAATTTAAAAAAATAGCAGTATTCAGTGGACAGCCTTTTCTGTCAGAACTCACTTTTTTTTCTTTTAGTTTTTTTTTCTTTTTCTTTTTTCTTTGAAACAGGGTTTCTCTGTAGCTCTGGCTGTCCTGGAACTCACTTTGTAGACCAGGCTGGCCTCGAACTCAGAAATCCTCCTGCCTCTGCCTTCCGAGTGCTTTAATCCCGGGATTAAAGGCACGCGCCACCACGCCCGTCAGAACTCACATTTTTATTGTCTTCATTCCTTTTACTAGTTTTTTTATTTTTTTATGTTTTGAAACAGGGTTTCTCTGTATAGCTGTCCTGGAACTCACTTTGTAGACCAGGCTGGCCTCGAACTCAGAAATCCGCCTGCCTCTGCCTCCCCAGTGCTGGGATTAAAGGCGTGTGCCACCATGCCTGGCTACTTTTACTAGTTTTGTGTGGGGACTGACCGAGGTTTTTGTTTTGTTTCTATCTAAGGCGTAATATACTTTGAGAGTCATATTTTAAGAGAGTTGCACACCAGGTCTGATAGTTCAGTGTTATAAAATCTCTGCCCCCTGTGATATGACTGAGGTTGTAGATATGAGAGAAAGAACAACCAGAGGGAGAGTTCAGAACAGACTGGACGTGGCCAGGGCTAGGGAAACAAGAGGCTAGGAGAGAGTAGTGGAGAGAGCAACATAGCAAGAGATAGAGAATAGAACATGCCACAAAGAGTAAGAGAATAAGAGAGTAGGTAGGAGATGATATAGATATAGATATAGAAATAGATATAGATATAGGACAGACAGATAGGTAGAGAGCATAATGTCTTAACGTTTTATTGCTGTAAAGAAACTCCATGACCAAGATAACTACGGTAAAGAAAACATTTAATTAGGGCTGGCTTACAGTTTGCAGAGGTTTGGTCCATTATCATCATGGCGGGAAGCATGGCAGCATCCAGGCAGATGTGGTGCTGGAAGAGCTGAGAGTTCTACATCTTGATCCAAAAGCAGCAACAAGAGACTGTCTTTTGCAGGCAGCCAGGAGGAAGGTCTCTTCAACACCTGGCCAAGCCTGAGCAGAGGACCTCAAAGCCTACCTATGCAATGACACACTTCCTCCAACAAGGCCACAACCCCCTCTGATAAGGCCACACCTCCTAATAGTGCCACTCCCTGTGGCCAAGCACTCAGACCTCCACAGAGTGAGAACAGCCTATGTAAGAAGGATGAGCGGCTGTGGGCGGGACCCCTGTGTGCTGCAGGGATTATAGGGCAGAGGAGGATGTGAGGATGCTGGGATGCTGTGTGTACTTAGAAATGTATCACTAGCTCTGTGATGCCCGAGGGAGCCTGGAGGCCGGCATGGCCTTGGATATGCTGGAAGGAGCCACAGGTAGCCATATGTCCCTTTGGCCAGAGGGAAAGGAAAGGACTCCTTTTGGGCAGATGGGAACTTGTTTCACAAGCTGCTGAGGAGGCTTTTATCTGCACACTGGAAATTCTGTAGTCCAGGGTAAGCTCGTTTCCGGATGTTTGGACAGCCTGTGAGACCCACCATTCTGGCCTCTTGTTGAGGATAAGGAACGATGCAGTCTCTTCCAAAGCCGCTTTTCAGCTGGGGAAGTCGATGTGGTGATCAGTGTGAAGGAAGGTTGGAATGTGGGTCAGTGTCTGGAAGGGCGTGAAAGCTAGGGGCCCACGGGAGACCAAAGAAGAGCGTCGGAGCCGCCCCTGCAGGCCGTGGTTTGAAAACCAGTCCTCTTTCACACACTGCTGGCTTTCAGCAAGTCCAGGGCTTTGCCAGTTCTCCAGGACCACTTGGGGATGGTGAGGTACAGGTCATGGTGGAGCTGTTTGCAGGGCCACAGCTGACTCCTGGATGGTGTCTGTCAGCTGAGTGGAAATCTGCTGGGACAGATATAGACAAGGGACAAAGGTAAAGTTAAGGAGCTTAGGGGGAAATCTTTTTTTTTTTTTTTTTTTTGCTTTTTTTTTTTTTTTTTCCGAGACAGGGTTTCTCTGTGTAGCCCTGGCTGTCCTGGAACTCACTTTGTAGACCAGGCTGGCCTCGAACGCAGAAATCCTCCTGCCTCTGCCTCCCGAGTGCTGGGATTAAAGGCATGTGCCACCACGCCCGGCTTGGTGGGAGGAATCTTTATCTTGGGTGTACACTTGAAACTTCCAGTCCTATGATTCTGGTAGCCGGTGAGGGATGGCGTGGGGGGGGGGGTAGGTACCAAGACCAATGGAAGGAAGGAAGAGCCTACCACCAGGAGTAGGCAGTAGGTGGGAAAGCTTAAGCTGTCGACTTAAAGGAACATTTATCAGGCAATGGATTTTCGAGTCTGTGTGACCTATGACAGATGGATCCAAGTCTCGACTCCCTTCAAGTTAGTTGGCATGACTTTTTCTCAAGTTTACCAAAAGAGATATATCTATATATTTAGATATATAGATTGATTGGACAGACGTATTTTCAGCACAATGAGAAGTACTTTAAGCTTATATTTAGAAAACAACCAAAGGAAATTAAAAATGTTAGTGCCTGTGACTATGATAATAGTAGCAAGTGCTTTTCCAAGGTTAGATCAATACTTTAGCAGAAATCTGCTGATCGATGTTAAAACTTTGAAGTCTTAATATCATATATAGTCTTTAAATCTCATTTTTCACATACCTCAAATCCCTTCCTTAGACCTTTAGAACTTGCATAAATTTTGTTTTTTAAAATTATTTATTTATTTTTATTTTTCTGTGTGTTGTTGTTATGTCTGGGTGAGGGTGTCAGATCCCTCGGAACTGGAGTTGCTGCCGAATTTGTGCTGCCATGTGAGTTCTGGGAATTGAACCCGGATCCTCTGGAAGAGCAGCCAGTGCTCTCGCCTGCTGAGTCAGCACTCCAACCCTGAACTTGTGTAAACTTTAAATTTTTTCTTTTTTCTTTCATCTGGAAACATTCAGCCAGTTACCTTGATTGTTAAGAGCAGTTACAGACAACGTATAGATCTGATAATTTGAATAAAGTTTCAGGAGGAAAAAAAAAATCAACACTGAAAACTCAGTAGTCAATTGACGAGACGACTTACTGGATAAAAGCACTCGCCACGCAAACCTGACAACCCAAGGTAGCACCCAGGTCTAGCATGGAAGGAGAACCAACTTTAGAAAGCAGTCCTCTGACCTCCACGTGTGCGCTGTGGCAAGCGTGCGCCCAGACTCACATACATAAGTAAAACTGAAAACTATTTCCAGTAACTCTCTCTGTCTCTCCCTGTCCCTCTCTCTTTCCAATAACAACTTTCCTGAGAAAGAAAGTAAGAAAAAAAATACCTCATTTACACTAGCTTCAAAAATGACCTAGGTATATATTTAACCAAGGAGGTGAGAGACTTGGACAATGAAAACCTTAAGACACTGAGAAGAAGAAATGAACAAGACATTAAATGACGACGGGAAGACCATCTATGCTCTTGGGTTTGCAGAATTAATATTGTGTGAAAGTGGTTGTGCTACTTACTACATGGAACCTACAGATCCAATACAATCGACATAATAATTCCAGTGCATTCATCGCAGAACTAGAAAAATAATCCTAAGATTCACGTGTAAACACAAAAGATCACGGACAGCCGAGGCTATCCTAAGCAGAAAGAATCCTGCCAGAGATAGCCCAGTGGTGCCCAACGGTCTTAGTTACTTCTCTATTGCTGTGATAAAACATCAGGACCAAAAGCAACCTGGGGAGGAGAGGGAGGGAGGGGGAGGGACGGTTTATCCCGACTTACAACTCTCAGGTCATACTCCAAGGGATGCCATTGCAGGAACCTGAAGCAGAGGTCAGTGTTCACCAAGGCTATCTGGGTGTGGTTTCCTCTTGAAGTTTTTGTCTCGTGTAATACTGGTTCCATTGAGTGCACTTGGAAACATTCCTGCCTCTTCTTCTCCCTCCTCTTCCTCCCGCTCCTCTTCCTCTTCCTGCTCTTCTTCCTCCTCCCTCTGCTGTCAAGTTTCAGAAGGACTGGTATTGCCACTTCCTTAAATGTTGGATAGAATTCAGCCTCAGATTCAGCGTCCAATGGATTTCTGTTTGTTTTGATCCTGGCACCTGCGTCAATGGAAGGAGGGTCATCTTGTTTAGGACTTCCATGATAATCATGATACTCAAGAGTTTGGGAACTGGCCTCAAATAACGTGCAAGCAACCCCAGTCCAACTCAATGGGTTAGTTCTTTCTTCCAACCCCCTATTTCTCCTTCTTTCCTCCTCCTTCTCCTCATCCTCTCTTTCTTCTCCCTCCTCCTCTTTTCTCTATATAGCCCTGAATGGACTGGAATTCACTACGGTAGATCATGCTGGCCTTGAACTCACAGAGATCTGCCTGCCTCTGCCTCCTGAGAGCATGTGCTATCACATCTGACTTCAGTGGCTTCTTATCTTAAATAAGAAAGATGTAAAAGTGGGAGGAGGCAGGTGTGTTGGGAAGTAGAAGAGGAGGAGGAGTGGGAGGAGCATAAGAAAGGCAAATTGGGGTGTGTGTGACTATGACCAAAATACATTGTACACATGTATGATATTGTCAAAAAGATAAATAAAATACTTTTGATAAAAAGGCCAGATTGGAACATAGTAATTGCCTTCTTTTAGAAATTTTTTTCGTTGTTGTTGGTTTTTGAGACAGGGTCTTAGTATGTAGTTCTGGATGTCCTAGAACTCACGCTGTAGACCAGGCTGGCCTCAAATTCACAGAAATCTGTAAAATTCTGCTTCCTGAGTGCTGGGATTAAAGGAGTACACCCCCACTCCTGGTTAGAAACTAATTCTTAATTACATTTCTCCCTAGATGACTTGATATAAGTTTCCACTATAATAAGAAAATATTGCTAGTTTCTGAGGTAAGACAAAAAGCTCAATGTCCCAGGCTGGTGAGATGGCTCAGTGGGTAAATGTGCTTGCCCCATGCTAGCCTGACAACTTGAATTCATTCCCAGGATCCCAAGTAAAGGTGGAAGGAGACACCCGACTCCATCATGTTATCCTCCAATATGCACATGGACATTCTGCCATAAATACGTTTAAGAGAGAATGAGGTACTCTCCACGCCACACTGAGAGAGTAACAGGACTTGGGAAACTTGAGATGAATGAGGCAAACTTATGTGTGTCTCTTTCCCAACAAACATCTGCTGGTCATAAACTGTGGTATCAGGAGCCACTGTAGTTCCTGAGGGTACAAAAAGACACATCCCCTGCCTTCAGATAGCTCCCAGGCCAGCACGCCGTCCTTCGGTCCTTCAGTCCTTCAGTTCCTCCCAGGAAGGAAGGAGACTGGGGCATCCACTGGATGTGATGCGTCTTCTGGGTCTGTTAGCGACATGGAACAGTGGAACCCCCTGCTGAGTCAGGCCGACCTTTCTCCTGCAGATCCTTTTTCTGCAGACCAGGCCCCGCCTGCCACACACGGCTGCCTTGCTGAGCAGCTCTATTGACGGTTTCATCTACGCCTGGTCCATCCATGGGAACGGAGGGCTGCTGGGAAAGTTCTCTGTGGACAGTGAAGTTGGTGAGAGTGTTGTGGGTGCCATGGCCACTGATGAGAAGGACTGGATCCTCCTCACGGGGGACAGTAAAGGAAATATCAAGGTGAGAAAGGATGGGCACCAGCCAGGCTTTTGGTCGTCTCTGTTAGGCACGTGGTCCTTGTCTGCCTCCTACTCTCCTGGGTACCGATTTCACTCGAGAAGGTGGTGGGGACAAGGGAGTTACTTACCAGTCTCCCGAACCGGGGCTTGTTGAAATGGTCCCTCTAAGACCCCCTCCCCCAAATGGATGCTGTTATCCATCTCTGTTACTGTGCAACTCTCACGCCGGCCGGCCAGCCATGTCTCGTCATCTGTGAACAGCTGTCTCATAGACAGTTTTGTGCTCTGTGGTGAGACATGGAAGCTGAGATGCCTCATCAATCTAAGTCTACCTGCTAGCCAAGGCTACCGGCTTGGGAGCCCCTACGGCCCGTCTGTAGTGAGCAGTTACTTGCCTTAGAGGCGTAAGAAGGAATCACACCCAAAGCTCAGAGGAACAGTGTGGGAGGAACTCCCAGCATGCTCTGGGGTTGAGGCCAGGAGGCTGCTAGGCCACTAACTCACACTTTGTACCTAGATCTGGGACATCAAGGATTACTGCTACTTTATTGGCCAGCAACCGCCCCAATCCAGTGGGAACTCGCTCTCCGTTGACACAGAGAATAAGTTCCGGCTCTTAATTCCTAAGCAACTCCAGGTCCGCTCCGAGCACCACTTGCCACAGGAGGAGAAGGAGGTAGGAAGATGGCAGGAGGGTGGCATGGGAAAGTGCTTCTGGAGCACACAGAGGAACCAGGACTGTGCCTTCCCACGGGCATTATTGATCTCCGTGCTCCCTTTGTGATGTCTGGTCTATGTGGAAAGATCTGTTGGTCAGATGTCATTATTACCACAGGAGACAAGGGCCTGCCCACAGATGTGCATTGCACACGCACACACAGATGTCCCCTTTCATGCATGGTGATCTTCGCGTGGAGGAGCCCTAGAGTCATGAACTTAAGAATGAAATAGTTTACACTCTTTTGAGGAGTCACTACTTTTACACGGTCCAAAGGACTTATTGTTTGCTTGGGGGCCTCGTGAAATCAAGCCTCTTTTCTTTAGTTACCAAGAACTAACAAGAACTTCCATGGAAGCCACTGAGTTGTGGGAACAGGACTGAGGACAGGCCACGGCGAGAGGCCACAGTGTCACAAGATGAATCCCAGGAAACTCGCCTCTGGAGACCAGCATCAGGGTGCAGGTCTATCGAGTTTATTGCTTAAGCACATAAGCGTATGCACAGTGTTTGAGCCAACCCTAAGCCCCCAAATCCTTGACCAACCATATCTTTGCCACACTATCACCGTGCTCCAATGAAAGCCCTGTCTGATGAGGTAACTCAGAAGGAGCTGGAGGGAGCATGTCACCTGTTAGGACTTCTGTGAAGATGGGGGGGGTGGTGGTGGTGGTGGGGAATCAGCCACCGCCCAGGCCGAGGTTCCTTTTCACTGTCTCACCAGTGTTCCAAGCGCCATCTTAGATCTAATGTCCTGTATGGCAGATCAGGTCTCTGAGAACTTGTAGGAGCCTGTGGCGCCTTGCTCTCCATCCTACTTTATCCTTCATAGGATTGCCCTCCACACCCCCCCCCCCCCCAGTGATGTAGTGACAAGGTTGCCCTCCACATTCCCCCCCACAGTGATGTAGTGACAAGGTTGCCCTCCACATTCCCACCCCCACCCCCGCACAGTGATGTCACTACGTCCTCACTAGGATGACTAAAACCAAGACGACACAAGCCAGAGTCTGCAGGGACACAAGCCCAAGTGAACTAGCTATTGCAGGCAGGCCTTGACATTCGTCCAGTCACTTTGGGGGATTATTTGACAATAGCTACCTACCTGATCATGCATGCCCTTCAACCTGGTAGTCCCACTGTAGGCTGACACCTAGAAGTTCATGTAAGACATAGGAAGAACGCTGAGAGAATTCCCATTTACAACGGCTCCACACTGGAAACAATTCACACACACAGCAACCCGGGCTGGAATCATCCGTGGGTTTCATACACAGAGCAGTAGGCACCTGGTCACATCCACTCCGTACAGAATCATGGACTCCTCAGACAATTAAGTCAAGTCTGACCCCAAAGCGTGCACATTGTATGTGTTATATAGGTAACTTTTTATGGGTGCATTATACATAAGTGGAAATTTTGAAGGTGCCCAGGCAGTATAGAGAGTCATGTTCGCTTGTGAAATAATTTGTCCCTGAAGCAGTCACTGTTGCTGATTTCTGGTTATTCTGATATTGAGTTACAAGAGTGTGCATGTAGACAGTTATTTCCCTCTTATTTTTACTAAAAGGTGTGGCAGCACACACACCAATCCCCCCCTTGCTTTTCTCATTCCATTATGCATTTTAGAAATCTTTCCAGATCTGTATAGTACGTCACAGGCTGTTAACAAAGTCCCTTTCAAGGGGAAAATTGTTTTAATTTTAGAAGTGAATCTTAGAAGTGAGCACTATTTCTCACGTGTGTTAGTATGTCTGAGGGATACATTCCTGCAGGTGGGGCACAAGGTCCAAAGGTCCCATATGTTTGCAGTTTTGTTAATCATCTTGCAACCATACATATTCTGAGACAGGTTTAGCTATGTAGCCCAGGCTGGCCTCAAAGTCACCATCCTCCTGCCTCAGCCTCCGAGTTCTGGGATTGCAGGTTTGCACTGCACACTAGCTACCTATGTGCCTTTTGACTCTTTGTGTTACACTCAGACTAGTTTTATCATGAAGAAATTGCAACATCCCCATGTATGCTGGGAATTGGCCACGCATAGGTGCAGTACACGAGGAATATCCGATGCTAACATAACCACGCCATAGTGATATTTATTGCCTGCCTGCTTGCTTACTGGCCGCAGCGAGTGCTGCGCACCCTCGCTGTCTTCAGAGGCTCTGAGGAGTGGAGTTACTTTGCAGAGTGCATGGAGTGGAGGTGCCAGTGCTCATGTCTAAGCCTGTGGAGCTGCTGGCACCGGGTTTGAGAATAGAACCAAGTCTGTGAATGTCAGCATGCTCACACCCATGTGGCCTTGGCTTTATGGCGAGACATTTAAGAGATCGTGTTCTGTACAACTTGATCATCATCAAATAGTCTTTTCCCTTAAACATTTATTAATATATTATTTTATCTGAAAAATCAAAATAATGCACATTTATATGGTACAGTGTAATGTGTGTTTACAAAGGAGAATGTCAATCATGTTGATTAACATAGTCATCCTATGCTTGCTTAATTTTGTGATAAGACACTTGAAATTTACTCTTGGGAAATAAACATATTTTTTATTATATTCTGGCTATTTTAAGCATACATTTTATTATTGGTCTTTGTCTTAGTCAGGGTTTCTATTCCTGCACAAACATCATGACCAAGAAGCAAGTGGGGAGGAAAGGGCTTATTTGGCTTACACTTCCATGTTGCTGTTCATCACCAAAGGAAGTCAGGACTGGAACTCAAGCAGGTCAGGAAGCAGGAGCTGAGCAGAGGCCATGGTGGGATGTTCTTTACTGGCTTGCCTCCCCTGGCTTGCTCAGCCTGCTCTCTTATAGAACCAAGACTACCAGCCCCGAGATGGCACCACCCACAAGGGGTCTTTCCCCCTTGATCACTAATTGAGAAAATGCCTTACAGTTGGATCTCATGGAGGCATTTCCTCAACTGAAACTCCTTTCTCTGTGATAACTCCAGCTGTGTCAAGTTGACACAAAACTAGCCAGTACAATTGACCCCTTGTCAACTTGACACACAAACACATCACTAGTAAGCCTCAACCCCTTACATTCTTATTCATCCCCAAGGTCTAAATAACTTTAAACGTCCCACAGTCTTTACATATTCTTAAATTTTCAATCTCTTTAAAATATCCATTCTTTTAAAATCCAAAGTCTTTTTACAATTAAAAGTCTCTTAACTGTGGGCTCCACTAAAATAGTTCCTTCCTTCAAGAGGGAAAATATCAGGGCACAGTCACAATCAAAAGCAAAAATCAATCTCCAACCATCCAATGTCTGGGATCCAACTCACGATCTTCTGGGCTCCTCCAAGGGCTTGGGTCACTTCTCCAGCCATGCTCTTTGTAGCACACGCGTTGTCCTCTAGGCTCCAGATGCCTATACTCCACTGCTGCTGCTCTTGGTGGTCATCTCATGGTACTGACATCTCCAAAACACTGCATGACCCCTTCATTCCTGGACCGTCAATTGTAACTGAGGCTGAACCTTCACCAATGGCCTTCCATGGCCTCTCACAGTGCCGCACCTCAGCTGCTCTGTGTGACCCCTTCATGCCTTCAAAACCAGTACCACCTGGGTGACCCTTACAAATTATCAAGTCCCACTGCAGCAGGAGTACAACCTTGGCTATCTCTGGAACACAGCCTCTTTGTGCTTTCAGAAAACACTTCCCAGAAGATGTCACCTCAACGATGCTGGTCTCTTCTTAATCACCGCTAATTTCTTAGCTCCAGCTAACCAGCATCAATAGTCCCAGTAATGCAAAGGTTTTGCTTTAGTAGTTCTGGTATCTTGTTAATCACAGCTGATTCTTCAGCCCCAGCTAACCAGAACTACAGAATCTTCACAATCAAAACAGCAATGGCCCTGAAAAGAGTTTTTAATTTTCCCTCTGAAATTTCACAAGCCAGACCTCCATCTTCTGCACTGTTCTCAACATCATCTTCCAAGCTCCTACACAACATCTGACAGAGCTCTTAACAATGAATGGATCTTCAAGCCCAAAGTTCCAAAGTCCTTCTACAGCCCTCCCCAAAACATGGTCAGGTTGTCACAGGAATACCCCACTATGCTGGTACCAATTTGTCTTAGGGTTTCTATTCCTGCACAAACATCATGACCAAGAAGCAAGTGGGGGAGGAAAGGGTTTATTTGGCTTACACTTCCATGTTGCTGTTCATCACCAAAGGAAGTCAGGACTGGAACTCAAGCAGGTCAGAAAGCAGGAGCTGATGCAGAAGCCATGGAGGGATGTTCTTTACTGACTTGCTTCTCCTGGCTTGCTCAGCCTGCTCTCTTACAGAACCCAAGACTATCAGCCCAGAGATGGTCCCACCCACAAGGGGTCTTTCCCCCTTGATCACTAATTGAGAAAATGCCTTACAGTTGGATCTCATGGAGGCATTTCCTCAACTGAAACTCCTTTCTCTGTGATAACTCCAGCTGTGTCAAGTTGACACAAAACTAGCCAGTACAGTAAATCTTAAAACTTAGTTTTCCTGTCCAACTGAAACTTTGTTATCTTCTTTTCCTATTGATATTTTAAATTAATCTTTAGTTAACATATGAAATAATAGATTTTATTACATGTCCCCCATTCCTATTGTACTGTGGTCATACTGCTCCCACGACTCTCCCTTCCTCTCCCCCACCCCAATTGCTGGTCTCCTCCTTTTACCCCCAAATCCTCCTTCTGTCTTCATGGCATGCATTAGTGTATTTATGTGTATAGGTGGCAGTATACATATACATGCATACATATATACATTCTTAAAGAGTCCACACACATAGAATCCTTTTACTAATACCCCTGCCATTCTAATAGATACATGAGGTTATATGGAATTTACCTTTTATGACAAATGACAGCTCCTCTCCTGTCCTCTCCTGTCCTCTCCTGTCCTCTCCTGTCCTCTCCTGTCCTCTCCTGTCCTCTCCTGTCCTCTCCTGTCCTCTCCTGTCCTCTCCTGTCCTCTCCTGTCCTCTCCTGTCCTCTCCTGTCCTCTCCTGTCCTCCCCTGTCCTCCCCTGTCCTCCCCTCCCCTCCCCTCCCCTCCCCTCCCCTCCCCTCCCCTCCCCTCCCCTCCCCTCCCCTCCCCTCCCCTCCCCTCCCCTCCCCTCCCCTCCCCTCTTCTCTTTTCTTCTTTTTGGAAGAATGAGTAGGAGTATATACACATATATATCCATGTATATACACACTTTCATTCCTTATCCATCAGTCTGTTAGTGTGTAGTTTGTCTGGCTCCATATCTTGCTATTGTAACATTATGGTCAGCAGGGAAGAAGAGACGTTCTGCAGTCTGATTTCAGTTCCACTGGCTGTGTTGCAGGAATACGGCCGCTGGATGGTGTGGCAGTCTCATTGAGAAATCTTTGTATTATGCTCATAGTGGGTGTGCAGATTTAATGTCTACGCAGACTGTGAACATTCACTTTTCTCTGCATTTCACCAACACTTGCTCTTCCTGTGTCTGAGTGTCTGTCTGTCTGAGTTGAATGCAGGGCTTTTTATATGCTAGGCAAGTATTGCAATACTGAGCTGTATGTACCCATATCATATTACTGACTTTTGCATGTTGATTTTCTCCTCCCTCCTCCCCTCTGTCTTCCTTCTTTCCTTCTTTACTGTTTTTGAGACAGGGTCTCACATAACCCAGGGCGTTCTTGAACTTGCAATGCAGTCAAAGCTGGCCTTTGAACTCCTGGTCCTCCTGCTTCCGTTTGTGAGGGCTGGGATAGGAGGCTGCCACCACCACATCTGGCTCTGCTCTGTTTGCTGCGACAGAGTGCTTAGACTGGCTTTGGTTTTTGTGTTCTGTATCTTTACCAAATTTCTTTACCATCTCCATTTTTGAGTGGTGTTTTTAGGGTTTCTGTGGATCAGACCATCGAATCAGCTGACAGTGCATTTACCCATTTATTTTATTTTATTTTATTTTATTTTATTTTATTTTATTTTATTTTATTTTATTTTATTTTATTTTGAGACAGGGTTTCTCTGTGTAGCCCTGGCTGTCCTGGAACTCACTCTGTAGACAAGGCTGGCCTCAAACTCAGAAATCTACCTGCCTCTGCCTCCCAAGTGCTGGGATTAAAGGTGTGTGTCACCACTGCCTGGCTTACCTTTTCTTTTTATTCGAGTACCTTGTCTTTCTCCCCCTTTCCTGCTTGCTCAGGTTAGGACCCTGTGGAGTAGGAATGGGAGCGGCATCCCTGCCTTACGCCTGATCTGAGAGGAAGAGCTTTTATGGTGCTGAGTCTCACATTAGCTGAGGGTTTGCTGGTGCTGCCCTGCTGAGTGAGCCTTCCTCACGCCTAAGCTGGTGAGAGTTCTTATCATTGGAAGGGCACTGGGCTTTCTCAAGAGATTTTCCTAGGTGTACTATAGTCTCGGATGGCTTTAGCCTTTATTTTGTTAGTGAGCTATAGACTATGTGTGGCATACCATGCTCCCATCTCAGGGACAGCAAATCACAGTCAGATTTTCTAGTCAGATGACAGTTTACTTTCTAGTGCCACCACATGGAATCACATATGTTTATTTGAGTTGTTGCTTATTATTGACATTAAAAACAGTTTATATTTTTTTGTTTGTTTTTGTTTTTGTCTTTTTTTGAGACAGGGTTTCTCTGTGTAGCCCTGGCAATCCTGAAGCTCACTCTTTAGTCCAGGCTGGCCTCAAACTCAGAGATCTGCCCACCTCTGCCTCCTGAGTGGTGGGATGAAAGGTGTGTGCCAACACCAACTGGGTATAATTTTTTTTTTTTTTACTGTAAAAAAAGAAAATGAATAAAATCTAAGGAAGACACGAACCCCTCAAGGTATGCCAACTCAATAAGAGATAGAAAATCTGGAGACTCGGGCTATGTGAATAAAGCAGGTAAGGGGTGGAGATAGGAACGAACGCTTCACTGAGGGAACGCTAGGCACAAGTGTCTTTGCAGGTGAATTTTCCTGGGTAGCAACAATACAAACAACAGTTCGGCAAACTCTCCCGAGAGTCTCCCATGAGACAGGTTTGATGCCAGTGGAGGCTTCATGAGAACTAAAAACCGAAAAACCAATTGATTTTAGTTTTAGATGGGACAGTGGTCAGTTTTCTCTCGACAGCCCTTCTTTGTCCGGGCCCTGTTTTTGAACCACGCTTATATTCCAGGGTTTTGCATATGCTTAGGATGGTTTCTGAGTTCTCTGCCGTCTTCTGTTGTTGGGTCATAGTTTGCATTAGTCTGGCTTACCATTCCTGTTTATAGCTGAAGAAATGTCCATTCCTTGGTCTTGTTTTATCTTGAAACGGTTGGGGTTGTGGAGATGGCTCAATGGATACAATACTTACTGCACAAATTTGAGGACTGGATTTTGAACCCCTTGAACCCATCTGACAGATGGACAGGCACTGCATGGGCCAGAGACTGGGGGTCCCTGGGGTGAGCTTGTTAGCTAGACCAGCTGAGATTGGCAAACTCCGGGTTCAGCAAGAGATCGTGAGAGATCAAGGACACCAGAGGTCCACTTCAGGCCTCCACCTGTGCCATCTACACACATGTGCACTTGCATACATATGGGCCAAACACAGGCAAACATGCCAGTACATATGTACACCACATACATGCATACCTGCACACACACACACACACACACACACTCTCTCTCTCTCTCTCTCACACGGTCCTGATCACTTCTCAGTTACATAGAGTCCTTTTCTCTCACAGTGTAACACCTTTCCCAGTGTGATGTCAGCTGTGTCCCCAGACACCCCATGCAGTCTGTTCTTTCAATGCTTGGGTGAAGAGAATTAGAAGACATGCGGGCTCACATCCTGGTCCATTACTTTTTAGCTCTGTGACTTCAGGTTGATTTCTGAATATCTCTGATTCTTCCTTCTCAGTAAAGTGGTGGACATGCTCTATGGCCTATAAGGTTGTGAGGTTCCAGCGAGATGGTCAATAAATGCACAGGCTCTCAGCTCACACATCAGCGCTGGCAGGCTAATGTGAAGTGTCCAGAGCTGCTTCATTGGTTGGTGTCCGGTTGCCCTTCTTTGGACTCTGCTGCTCTGGGTCCTAGGTACCTGCTAAGGTACTGGTTCTCAAGCTTCCCAATGCTGCAACCCTTTGATACAGTTCTTCATGTTGCGGTGATCCCCAACCACAACATCATTTCATTGCTACTTCATGAATGTGATTTTACTACTGTTCTGAACCACAATGCAAGTATCTGATATACAGGATATCTGATAGGTGACCTCCAAAGGCGCCTCGACCCACAGGCTGAGAACCTCCATGCTGAGGAGTTTGCGAGGGAGAGTGATGTAAGTCACTCCTTACTGCCCCCTACAGGTTGTGGAAGGACAGACCTTTTCTCTGGTTCCCCCACCACTTCTGATTACCTGGAACAGCCACCTGGACAGCGTGACAGACATCCTGTATGTGAACTCCTTCCAGCTGGTTGTCAGTGCGGGCCAGGACCGGGATGTCAAGGCTTGGAGACTCTCTGGTGATGCCATAGGTATGGGTGCTGCTGAAGCATGGCCTTTTCTGTCTCTGTCCCTGACAGAACACACCTAACATTATTACCCTGATGCCCTGTGGGGAGAAGGGTCTCCCAGCTGCTCAGAGAATCTTGCAAGATGCCAATCTGTCCGGTTGTATCCAAGTAGCCACCAATCATCTTCGCATACATTTATGCATCCACCCGGCTTGGCTTGTGCTGGTGAGCTTTAGGAAATTGTATATCTGGTAGAGTCTGCTCTTTTCTCTTAAGAAATAAGCCATAAGCCAGGTGGTGGAGCACACCTTTAATCCCAGCACTTGGGAGGCAGATGCAGGCTGGTCTCTGACTCGGAGGCTGACCTGGTCTACAGAGTCAGTTTTAGGACATCTGGGGCTAGACAGAGAGACCCTGACTCAACCAACCAACCAACCATACAAACAACCCCTCAAAACCAATCCCCAAAACAAAGAAAATAAGCACAGTTATGATAATATATATATATCACCATATATATTACATATATATATTGTGAGTGTGTGTGTGTATGTATATATATACACTTACAAGCTGAAAGCATCCCCGTTTGAATTTCCAGAGCATACCTATATCTATCTGTACAGCCACCACTATCTTGGCTGCCACCAGCTTTTCTGTAGGAAATACTACCAACCCAATTAAAATGTGTTTTTTTTACACTTATTTATTTATTAGGGGACGCACATGCTGTGGAATGCATGCAGAGGTCAGAGGACAACTGTGGGAGGTGGTTCTCTCCCTCCACTGTGTGTGTCCCTGGAGTGAAGCTCAAATTGGCAGGTTTGGTGGCAAGTATCTTCACTCACTGGGCCACCTTGCCATGCCCTGGCACTCTTTTTCTTTTTCTGTACATGTGTATGTGTGGCAGCGTATGTGCAGGTGTATATAGGTGTGTGCACATGTGTGGGTACATGTGCCTGGGTATGGGCCCAAGATCAAGGTTGGGGTCTCCACTTGCCGTCCACCTTATTCTTGAGACAGGGTCTCTCTCACTGACCCTGGAGCTCACTGATTGACTAGGAGGGGCTGGACAGTGAGTGTCAGGGATTTGCCTGTTTGCACACCCCAGCATGGGGCACAGTGTGCCCTGCGGTATTGACTTTTAGTTTTCATGGTGGGGATCTGACTCCAGTCTTCAGGCTTCTGTAGCAAGTACTTTACCAGCTGAGCCATCTTTCTGGACCCTGACTTGTGTTGTTGTTGTTGTTGTTGTTTTTAATGATAGCATTTCACTATGATAGCCCAGGCTGACCTTGAACTATGTCAGTCCTTTTGTTCTTTCCATACTGGGTCCCAGGTGGACACCACTATTCCTGGCCTGTCTTCTAAATTCACAGATTGTTTCTGGGCTTTGTACATTCAGGATCATGTGATAAACTTTTCCCTGTTTTCTTTCTCTAAACGTTCAAGCTGTGAAATTCATCCCAACAATCTACTACGTTAGCTACACTTGCTCAGCCCTGACTCTGCCATCTTGTAGTGTCTCTCTTCTCCTCAATGCCTGGTCAGTTTCTATGAGTTTATTTTAGACATGAGATTCTGAAGTTTGCCCTGTGTCTTGCTCATTTCGCTGAGACTTGTGTTTTCAGAGTTCATCCCTGTTGTCATAGTCACAGAATTCTCTTCTCTTCTAAGACTGAAGAATATTCCATTACAGGTGTATTGCCTGAATTCATCTTTTGGTTGTTTACATGTTTTGGCCACTGGCAATAGTAGGCCACATTGGCCCCAAATTTGCAATTCTCTTGCCTCTGCCTTCCAAATGGGTCAACTACATGCTTTCAGGTTTTTTTGTTTTTGTTTTTTGTTTTTTTGTTTGTTTTTGTTTTTGGGTAGGAAAAGAATGTTGAGGAATGTCACAGTGGTTTTAGAGTAGTTACCCTGGTTTACATTCTTATAAGGGCTCTGGGCTCTCTGCCTGGTCTCTGCTGCCTGGTTCCTGTCTTTCTGATAACAGCCATGCTGATGAGTGTGAGGTGTATTCCGGCTCCCTACGTAGAGGTGCTGAGCATCTTTCTGCAGCCTGCTGTCCATTTGCATATCTCATTTGGATAAATGTCCATTCAAGTCCTTCACCTAGCTTACAGTCAGTTTTTTCTGCTATTAGGCTGCAGGAATTACATATTTTAGGGGTGATCCCGTGTTAGACGTAGGGCGTCTTTTCCCACTTCATAGTTGCCAAGAGAAGCTTTTAGTTCCACGTAATCCTGCTTTTACAGAGCTCTGCTAATCTGCTTTTGACTTTGTTGTTGGTGCTTTTGGAGTTCTGGCCAAGGAGTCATTACTAAGACCAATGTTTGAAGATTCTCCCTGTTGTTTTCATGGCTTGCTAAGATGTGTTCCTGTGCATTGCTTGTGTTCATGAGTGTGTTCATGTGAGCCCGTGCACATGAGGACAGAGATCTTTTGAACCAGACCCTCTCATTGGTCTGGTGCTTATCAACTTGGGTAGAGCGGCTGGCTGGCAGATCCTCGGGATCTGCCTGCTTCAGCCCCACACCTACCCCCATGCGGGGAGGATTTAGTCACACAGCTTTCAATCCTGGTTCTGGGAATTGAACCAGGAATTGGTCCTCCTGTGTAAGCAGCGAGCACTGCCCTGGTTGATGACGGCATCGCTGAGCAGGTGGAGGAGTTTGGCGTTTCTGTTCCCCAGGAATCCCAGCCAGAAGTTTTCTTTATGTAGCACCACCGTCTCTGGCTCTGGTGTCGGAGCAATGCTGGCTATGTGGCTTTCTTGGACTGTTTTGCTGTTTTCCTGTTCTCCCTGCAGAGTTAGGGGACCAGTGTGACTCAGGACAGAGGGGCTTGGAGGATCTTTTGAGATAAATACGTCTGAGTTACAACTGGGGGGAACTGTTACACAACTGGAAGTGGGTCACCCTGCTTCCAGAGCTGGCTTCGCAGTGAGCTCAAAACAAACGACAGTTTACCAATAAACATTTAAAAAATGCAACATGACAACGACAAGGTTTTCCTGGATGTTGTGATGAGGTTTTCCTGGATGTCCTGTAATTGATCTGTGAAGCCGGAAGGTGGCATTGTTCCCTTCTCACCTCCTCTGGCTGCGTCTGAGCTGGAGGGGCTGGAGAGTGGACTTAGGCAGATCTGGCTTACCTTATCTTTACCTTATCTTTGGGTATCTCAAAGCAGACTTGGCTGGGCTGCTTCGTAGGAGACTCTCTCTCTCTCTCTCTTGATCTCAGTCCAGCCCAGGTCTACAACCCTGAGTGCTCACTGCTCTCCTCACAGGGTTTTGCACATATTGGATGGAGAGCTGTGGGGCTGGCAAGAGCTCAGCTGGTCCCACAGCTGCATCCTGGCATCCAGGCCAAGCTTGGCTATGGAAGCTTAGGCACAGACCAGGAACTCCCGGAGAAGAGAGTGATGCCCAGACCAGTGTTTCCTGCAGACTTCTCTGTCATTTCTAGTTGCTTTTATATTTGTTGTGTTTTATAAAAAGAGAAGGAATATGTTTGGTGGAGGTGTAGTCAGATGTGGGGTAAGGGGGTGCCCCGCTGGCCCGTGCTGAGGCATCCCTTCCCCCTGAGGGAACAGCCACAGGATAGTATAGTATAGAATAGAGTTTATTCAGGGCATGGGGAGGAGAGTTGAGAGGGTAGTAGAAAGAGAAAGGTGGGGGGGCGGGGAAAGAGAGAGAGAGAGAGAGAGAGAGAGAGAGAGAGAGAGAGAGAGAGAGAGAGAAAAGAAAAGTAGAGTCCGGCCATGAGCATGTAGAGAGAGAAAGGGAAAGGGGAATGGAGAGAGGGGGGAAGGGGTGAGAGGACAGAGTGGGAGCAAGAAGGCAAGAGAGAGCAGAGGGGGCGAGCAGCCCCTTTTATGGTGAGTCAGGCACACTTGGCTGCTGCCAGGTAACTGTGGGGTAGAGCCTAGACAAAATGCTAACAATATTTGCTGTATAGTTCTTTGGTAATATCTCCAAAATGGGATTTTACAACCTGTATCTTTTCTGTTTCTTAACTTCACAATTCCATAGCAGGAGAATGGCCTGCTTTATTTATTTATTTATTTATTTATTTATTTATTTATTTATTGTGTGTGTGTGTTAGGGAGGGGTGGATTCACACACACACACACACGGCATAACACGCCCGTGCCACTGCACACACGTGGTGATCAGAACTCACATAAGTTAGTTCTTTCTTTATCACATCAGTTTGGGGACTGAGTTCAGGTCATCCATGTCAGGAAAATGTCTGACTTCTCTCTCTCCTGCTCTACCCCAGATCTCACCTAGACAGGTCCCAGCCATTTTATGCCCTTGTCATTTCTCACATAAGCTGTTGGGAATCTGACCGAGTGAGGGTCACTGGGGTTCTTCCCATGTCAGCCTACACGTGGCCCGGGACTCTCTAGGCCTGAGCTCCAGGTATTTCCTAGGACTGGAGCCTGGCGAGTCTAGAGATTTGGTGTTGCCAGTATGATACCAGGCATGAGGTAGGCACTCAGCGTTCAGCTGAGTGGGTGGGGTGGAGGGGCAGGGCAGTGGGGTTCAGAGCTCTGGTTCTGAACAGGGTCTGGTCTCATGACAGGAACATTTGGCCTGAATCTTTGGAAGAGACTGCAAGAGGCTGGGATGACGGATGAACTGGAGCTGGGGGCAAGTTTGGAGAAGAAGCCTGCTACAACCGGTGCCACCCTGAAGCACTCCTTCCTAGAGATGGAGTGAGTTCCTGGAGCCAGCCTGGGGCTCCCTGGTCCCGGCCTGGCATGGCATGAGAAGCTTAGGATCCGAAGGCAACGTGTGGCCCCATTCAGCCATCTCAGTGCCCAAACCAAGCAGTCAGGAATGTTGTGTTTTATAACAGAAAGGAAAGGCCAGGAATATGTTTGGTGGTGGTGAGGTATGGTGTGGGGAAAGGGGGTGTGCCTCTGCAGGCCCATGCTGAGGCATCCCTTCCCCCTGAGGTACCAGCCACACAGTATAGTATAGAATAGAACTTATTTAGGGCATGGGGAGAGGAGTCGAGGGAGTAGAGACAGAGAAAGGAGGGGTGGGGGTGGGGCAGCAATGACCCTGTGGAGAGAGAGTGGGGAGGGGAATGGGGAGAGGGGGAAGAGGATAAGGGAGCAAGAGCAAGAGAAGAGAGGAGAGGAGAGGAGAGGAGAGGAGAGGAGAGGAGAGGAGAGGAGGGGAGGGGAGGGGAGGGGAGGAGAGAGGAGGGGAGGGGAGGGGAGGAGAGAGGAGGGGAGGGGAGGGGAGGGGGGGAGGGGAGGGGAGGGGAGGGGAGGGGAGGGGAGGAGAGGGGAGGGGAGGGGAGGGGAGGGGAGGGGAGAAGAGAAGAGAGAGGAGAAGAGAAGAGAGAGGAGTAGAGAAGAGAAGAGAAGAGAAGAGAAGAGAAGAAGAGGAGGGGAGGGGAGGGGAGGGGAGGGGAGGGGAGGGGAGGGGAGGGGAGGGGAGGGGAGAGAAGAGAAGAGAAGAGAAGAGAAGAGAAGAGAAGAGAAGAGAAGAGAGAAAAGAGAGCAAGAGAGTGAGAAGGGGCAAGCAGCCCCTTTTATAGTGAGTCAGGCACACTTGGCTGTTGCCAGGTAACTGTGGGGCGGAGCCAACAAGGAAGAGCAGCCCAGAGGGGAGCCCTGCAGAATGGCACCAGCAGAGGTCATTACCACATGGCAGGGGGCCACCCAGGCCTACCAAGGTCCTGAGCACACATCTGTGTGATGTACAGGGGAGAGAGTGTTCCTCCAGATATTGCTTCTCCTCTGGTCTCCTTCCCACCACCCACTACATTCTTATTCAAATTTCAGATGATTTCAGGGCATCCACTTTTTTTTTTTTTTTTTTTTTAATTCCTGGCCATCGTTTTGCACGACTTTAATTCCAGCAGTCAGGAGGCAGAGGCAGGCTGATCTCTGTGAGTTCAGGGCCAGCTTGGTCTACAGAGTTCCAAGACAGCCAGAGCTACAACAGAGGGACCCTGCCTCAGTTATGTTTTCCCTCTGTCTTTCATTTATTTATGGGTGGAGTTGTGGCTCAGTGCCTCTCATGACAAGGCCTTTGGTTACATCTGATACCATCACACATAGGCCTAGCCTTAGAGAAGCCACAAGGGGAGATGGGTATGTAAATTCATAGCTGAGGTTCGTCTGAGATTTGGGAAAAGCGGTTGTCTAGAGGTTGTCCACCTGACTGGATTAAATGAGGAAGCCTTCCTAGGTGATATTGCGGAGTTGATTTTGATATGTGAGTAGGGGTTTTCCAGGTACCCATGGCATCTTTATGGCTCCTGTGGTTTCATCAAGGTGTGCTTCTCTTGGGAGGGGCAGACATGTTGTAGGAGATTAGAGAACAAGGTGAGGCAGAGCTTCTCTGCGTTGAGGGTGTTTAAATATCCTGCCAGGTCTCTAGTTGAACTCAAATGGTAGAAAACACAGAAAATCTTGGGCCAGTCCATCTGGGCCTTGCTCATGTTACACAGCACTTGCTCAGTCCTGGGGCTTGGGGGGGGGGTTGTGGGGCGGGGCAGGAAAGGTTGGAGAGGGCCAGACCCAGAAAGGGAAGGCCCTCTGCAGGAGTGGGGGGTGGGGGTGGGGGTGGGGGTGGGGCGGGCAGAAGGTAGTGAAAAGGGAGGCGTATGTTGTAAAGGAAGCTTTTCACAGCAAGGAATTGGCTGAAGCCCTGGTGTACCAGCGGCGAGAGCAGGCAGTGCTGTTGGCCTTTTTGCGTGGGAGAGCTGAGAAAGAAACTGAGGCATGGTCCAAGCTGCAGCAGATGTCCCTCACATCCCCATGGACCAAAGCGCCTTCTGTTGAAGACATCGAGGAGAGCTGGACTCGATGGATCAAGGACAAGCAGGTGGGGACAGTCTGGGGAGGGAGGAGGACCTGGCTTCAGGCCATTCTTCTTACCTTGTGACTCCTGCAGGCAAGCAAAATTGTGGGGGCAGCATACAAGCCCAAGGTGCGTGTTCGGAGCCCCAAACTCCTTACCTCCAGAGCTCAGTTTAACTGGATGAGACAGCAGGTGAGGAAGCGAGGTTTTGCTTCTGAGATGTCTGGGCCATCGGAGACCAGCAGACCCCATTCTGTCTTTGTCTTCTGTTTCTGGTATAAACTGGTCAGGCTGGGATGTTTTCTGTCAGCAGAGATCTTGTCTTTGAGGACACAGGCCACTGGACTTATGGAGAGGTGGTTCTCCTCTGGCCTTTTCTGTCTGTAGCCCCTAGTCACCATTATAGTCTTTGGCTACTCACTAACAGATTAACTGCCCCCATACCCATGAGTGTAGAGGATAAAGTGTAGATGTGAGGTGTATGGATATACCACGTGCACAGGTGGGGATACACAGGAGTGGCTCTCTTAGGTGGAGAAGGGGAAATCGGAGACCTTAAAAAGCCAGTCAAACTCCACCACTTGCCTGCAAAGACCCTGCCTGGCCTCTTCTACCTATGTGACTTGGGGCATCATGGGAGGTCTCATGATGCCAAAGACTACGTGCCTATTGTATAGGTTTGTATGAGAGGGTTCTGGAGGTTCCTTAAAGCCCAGCTTGGGGAGTGCTAATGAGAGACCTAAGGCAGGTTCAGGGAGCTCTGCATCAGGCCCCACTTGAAGTCTAACTCATAGCCTTTCATGAAAGTTCAGACAAGTTCTGGTGCCAGAACCATCTCACAGAAAAGTGTAAGGAGGAGAGAGTGGGGAGGTGGACCTGCTGCGGGCTGTGCGGGGGCCCACAGCTGGGGTCTTTAGTGCAGCCATAGCACTGGAGTCACTCTGTATGAGAAGACCCTTGCTGCAAGCCAATTCTTGGTCTCCAGTCCTGCCAGCTCCTACAAGCGCTCACCTCCCGTTCTGCTCCCAGATCTCTCCTCAGGTCTACCAATGCCTGTCCTTCACTGACCTTAAGCCGATCCAACAGCCCGACTTCATGATGCACAAGATCCTGGACCAAGAAGGCCGGCACATCCGCTGGGTGGCCAGTGATATGCGGAGTGACATGGAGGCTTTCCGGGGTCAGATCCCCACAGACATGGTGGCTGGCTCACACTCCTCCCTCTCCATGGTTTCCGTGGGACAATCACCCTCCAACTGGTCTACCTCCCTGAAGCCCCTTTCCTCCACCTCCTTCCTAAGGCCTTCCTCAGCCTCTCCAGCCCATTCTGGTTCTTCTACGCCACCGCATATCCTGGGCCTGCCCCGAAGAGGTCAGAGACCCCAAGGCCAGATGTTATCTCCTTCTTGCAGCACCCGAAACCCGGGGGAGCCACCCTCATGTCCCCTGTGAGGTGGAGCTCCCACCTCATGTGTTGAGGTGTTCATTATTCTCTCTGTTCTGTAGCAGGGGACCTATAGGGTCTTGCACGTCCCTGGCTTGCTCTCTGGCAGGCTGGGAGGATGCAGTCCCTTCCCCCCCGATACTGCTTCTCTCTGGATAACTCCAGCTGTCTTGTGGCTCTGCACAGTTCTGGAGAAGGAAAGGAAATAAATATTCTCCTGCGTTAGAGTCCTACAGGCGACCTGGCTGGGCTCTGTCTCTCACCCTCATAGGTCTCTGCTATGCCGTAGGACAGGTCACAATGCCTGGAAAGACCTTAAGCAGACAGAGAGGGGCCTGTACCTCCGGATTCCTGGGTGCTTTGACCACCATGCAGCATGCCCACCCTTCTAGGGTTCTGTGTGGCATGACAGGTAGATCATATGGTTGAATGCCCAATAGTTCAGCAGCCTGATTCAGCTTCACAGAAGCCATTCTGTGCTGAGTGTCTGCTTGTCCTTTGTCCCTGATGTCTGTCTTCCTTGGCCATCAGCTCCAGCTCTAGTTTGGAAGCTGCTCTGTGCCGCATATCAAGGATATCTGAGCATGTAAGCAGATGGCTCCTACTCTGGACTTGAAGCATCCTTTTTGGCCAGAAGCACCGGTCTCAAGCTCTGCCTGGTCCGTCCCTTTCAGAAGGCCCACTCTGTGTAATCCTAGACACAGGAGATTCCATTCAAAGGCTGTGAAGGTCCCACCTGAGGTCCCGCCAGCTTGAACAGGGGCTCTTTGGGGAACATGGCATGTGGCTCTGGGCAGAGCAGAGTCATCAGAGGCCATCCTTGCCAGGGATGTGGCACCAGGCCACCTCCCAGCAACCCCAGGCATCAAGACTAGCAGAGCTGAGGCCTTCTTTGGAGCCAACCAGAGAGGCAGTGGGCTTGAGGCTCAGCTGTAGCACAGGAAAGAAGGGTCAAAGAAACCAGAACCTCTTAGGCCTCGGGGTTTGGGCTGGGTCTCCACAAGCTACAAGGCTGGAGGGCCTAGGTCCCCAAGCTCCTCACAGAGGGTCCCTTTATGTACATTTCTTAACTTTTTATATGTGTTTGTGTTGTATATATGTGTGTGTGTGTTCTCATGTATGTAGGCACACATATGTGTGCCAGTGCTTGTTCATGTGTGCATGAGCACATGCAGGCCCAAGGTTGATGTGAGGTGTTTTCCTTCCTTTATATAGAGACGAGGTTGCTCACTGATCCCAGAGTCCACTGATCTGTGGGTGCTGGGAATCTGAACCCTGGCCCCCTTGCTTGCATGGCAAGTGTTTTACCACCAAGCCATTGTCCAGCCTTTCATGTGCATCTCTTATGGGTAGAATGTACTGGATCCTGGGTCAGGTGTTGTGAGAGTGGGTTGCTGAGACAGAAGTTTGAAACTCCACTCATGGCTAGCATACCAAGTGGTCCTGGGGGCTTCTGAGCAGCCTCAGTGCCTGGGGGTGGCAGTGTTCTGAGGGAGACCAGCTTACACTTCAAGTCCAGAGTAGGGGCCATTTACAAGTCTATGCTAACAGATCCTTAAAACAAGGTTCAGGGCCCTTCATAACTGTAATTTCAATGCTGTTATGAACCAATTTAAATATTGGCTATGTAGGATATCTGACATGTGACTCCTTTGGAAAGGTCAGTTTGTTGAAATAATCCAACAGCAGCTCACTCACACTCAAGGGAGCTGAGAACCTGGTAGCTTTTGTTAGTTGCTTGGTCCTCGAGGATGGGCGCTTCAGCAGGCAGAGTTGTCCAGCAATGGCTGACTTATATCAGAGAGCCCAAGAACCCCACTGCTCCCCAGTCATGATCTATCTCGAAGGATCTGGAGGGTTCCTGGAGAGCCACTGGCTCTCAACCCAAGCTGGAAGCCTGGAAAAAAGCCGGTTCTATTAGCAAAGGAGCAAGTAGCAACAAACGGGAACTTAGCTCAGTGTGAGAGGGTAGAGCGAACTGTTTCTCTCTCTTCTCCTTCGTCTGGGAAGCTGTGGAAAGGTGTCACTCACCTCTGGGGTGGATCTCCCCACATCAGTTAAGGCAATCCGGACAGTTCCTCACAGAGGGTACCCATAGGGTAATCTAATGGAGACAGTGGGCCCCTTCTACATTTGACAAGTTGACATTTAAAACAAACCTTCAGAGCCCATCCCTTGTTAACTTGACACAGAAACACATCATCTTGAAAATCATAGATTTCCACGCCTCGACCCCAAAGTCTCATGTTTATCTTATAATGTAAAATGTGGTCTAACTTAAACAAGTTATTATTATATATCTATGGATGTTTTGCCTGCATGTATTTCTCCCATGTGCCACATGTAGGCGGTGCCCATGGAAGTCAGATCCCCCAGGACCAGAGTTAGAGATGGCTGTGAACCTCCAGGTGGGCGCTGGGATTTGAGCCTGGGTGAGCGCTCCTCCTGCTGAGGAATCGCTCCAGCCCCAAATACAGCTAACTTTAAAAGGTCCCCAGATGTCCCCAAATCTCTTGACTATAAGCTCCTGTGGATGTATAAAGGACAAATTACATCTTTTCAACATATCATATTACCAAGTAAATTACATTCTTTATTCCAGAAGAGAAAAAGAAAGTCGAAGCAAATGAAGAAACATACCAAAGCAAAAGGAATTCCAGCAGGGAAAAGACCAAATATTGCTGCTCCAATGGCCAGCAACTGGAGCTTAGAATATAGTGTTCTAGGAGCCAGAGAACTTGGCTTTTAAATCCCTTGAGAAGTGCACAGTCTTTTAGTGTCCCACAAGTTAAATATGATTATATAATTTTACAACACAACCACTGATGTCTCGATCAACATCACATAATAAACAGAAGAAAACACAATCATCTACTTAATATATGCATAAACGTATTCTCTACAAATAGGACAGAAACATTCATGTCAGTTACAGTCCTCATTTCTGTAGCTGGTCATGTGACCTTAGCTGGTATTTATGCCTCCTATATTTCTTCCACTCCCAGTAAGCACCTCAGTAGGTCTTGGCTTTTTAGCTGGAGAGTTTACTCAAATCTTCATCCCTTAAAGGGTCTAGGCTGTTTATCATCCGTCCTGAATTGGGTTGTTCTTGTTTTTCAGTGACCTTAATTTTATTTCTTAGATCCTTAGTCCAATTCCACTCCATCAGTCTGGATCAATGGCACTGCCTAACACCATTGACTTGAGGGCATTCTGAGCCCAAAGTGTCCAAGGAGGAAGTCTTAGCCTTCACTTCACTGGAATGTTTTTTTTTGTTCCTCATGGTGGAAACATCATGTGTAGAAAAAGCAAACCCAAAACCAGAACAGGAGTCTATTCCAGAAATAGTCTACTCCATGCCCCTTCCATGACAGAAATGGTCCAGTGTAGTCAACTTGCCACCAGGTCACTGACCGGCTCCCTTCCACATCTCTGGACAAAGTAAGCAAAAAGAGGTAAGTTCGGTGATAAAACTGACCAACCCCAAATGGTCATAAGTAATCTAAATGCTTCTAAGTGTGTAGCAGTTAAAGATCTCAAGTTTCTGAAAACCAAACCCGAACCTTCATTAGACACGCACATTTTGGCTGACTTACAATGCAAGTTACCAGCATCAAAGGATGTCTGCAGTTAAACTGATTGAAAAAGAATGGGATCCTGTAGTTTGGGACTGGGGGATGTGTGGGAGGACTCTGAGGAGGTTGGAGTTGTACTCACCTTGCTGAATGAAATAATCTCCCCACTCTTCACAGAGGATGCATTTCCAACTCCCCATTCCTACCTCCTGCAGCGTTGCAGCTCTCTGCACTTGCCTGAGGAATTATCCTATGTGTTTGTAGAGCAGGTAATGACTTTCCCTGAAGTAGACTCCAGGCAAGTGAATGCTTGTCTCCTTCAGGCCCCACCCATCATTACCACCAGACCAATAACCAGGCTTAAGACTAAGCAAGCCGCAAAGGTGAAGTAGACTGTGTGGACCAAGCCATGCACACATGTACACACACACAGACACACACAGACACACACAGACACACACAGACACACAGACACACACACACACACACACACACACAGTGTTATTAAATCAGCTTACACAATAGAATAGTCAATAGTCTCAAGCCTGAAAGACCAAGAGCCCAATGGTTGTTCAGTCGATGAGGTTAAGTGTCTCAGTAGGTCCAATTCTATCACCAAAGCTCTGGAAGTGTTCTTGAAGAGCCACTGGTCCTTAGCCCACATTGGAAGCTGACCAGAAAAGCTGCTTCTAATATCAGCGGAGGGGTCAGCAGTGGAGCAGTGGGGTAAATTAACTCCTTAGCCAGAGGAAAGGCCAAGTAAATCAAGTGAATAGTCTTCCCTTTCCCTCATGTGATGGTTTGAATGAGAATGGCCTTTAGAGGCCATTCTCTCCTGTTTGAGTGCTTGGTGCCTAGTTAGTGGAACTGTTTGGGAAGGATTTGGAGGTGTGGCCTTCTTGGAGAAAGTGTGTTACCAGGGGTGGGCTTTGAGGTTTCAAAGGCCCTGGCCAGGCCCATTCTGTGTCTTGATCTCTGCCTGCTGCCTGCAGATCAGGATGTAAAGCTCTCGGCTACTGCTCCAGCGTCACACACTTTCTGTTCTCCACCACCATGATGATCATGGACTAATACTCTAAAGCTGTAATTAAGTCTCCAATTAAATGCTTTCTCATATAAGAGTTGCTTTGGTCATGGTGTCTACACAGCAATAGAATAGTAAGACACTTTTTTTTTTTTTTTTTAAGTCTGGGCTGCTAAGGGAAGGTGCCACCCACATTCAGGATATGATAAAACAATTCCCCACAGGGTGTAGAAAATTCCTCAAGTGAGACTCCCTAATCAGGTGATTCTAAATTGTGGCAAGTTGGCTTTTAGAACCATCACAGGAGGTGAATAAGACCTCCTTTGAGGGTCCAGATCAGGTCTCTCCTGAGGATCACAGAGGCTCATGACTACTGTTCCTTGAGCTCCAGTATCCATCTGTCCCCAGCAGAGATATTGAAAGGTAAGCATGGCTAGACTCAGGGGTGGATGGCTCTGACCAGAGTCTCTGGGTCTTGGCTGCTCCTGGCTCCTCTGTGGAGATGCTAGCCTCTGTCTTTACTCTCATTCAAGCCTAGGCTTGGCTGGGAATCCAGGATCACTTTTTCAGGGTAGGCGTCTCCTGGGCCAGGTCAGGGTGTGGCTCTGAGCCATAGGCCCAGGGAACGCTGAGCCTCTTCCCACCCTACCCTCACACAGGTAGGAATAAGCAATGGTCTTAGCTGTGGTGACAATAATGACAGGCACCGAGTGCTTCTTGTGCAACAATTCTTAGACATGGGGTCTGATATTATCTCAGTCTACCAGATGACGAGACCAAGGCACAGAGAGGCCGAGTCTTTTGCCCAAGGTGGTTCGAGGTAAGGCTGGGATTTGAACTCAGGAAGAAGACTGACTGCAGAACCTATTAAAAAAAATTCTTTGCCAGTCTTTAGTGCCTGTCTTTAGTTACAGAACACAGGAGGCAGAGACAGATCTCTGAGGCCAGCCTAGTCAACAGAGTTCCAAGACATCCAGGACCACACCACAGAGAAACCTTGTCTGGAAAAATTTTTTCTTCAAAATTTTATCTGTATGGACAGTTTGCTTGCATGTATGTCTCCAAACCATGTGTGTCTGCAGTGCCTGAAGAGGCCACAAGAGGGCACTGGGTCCTCTGGAACAGGAGTTAGTAGCTATGTGGGTGCTTGGACTCTGGGATCCTCTGGAGAAGCAGAGCTGTTAACCACGGAACCCCTGAACCTTAAAAGCAAAACTTAAAGTCTATGTCCTATCTTGACTCTCGGTGGGGCTAGGGCTGTGGAGAGGCAAATACCCAACAGTTATGGGCTGTTGTGATGACACTCTAACAGATAACAAGCACATGACTTCAGGACACAGTCACATCAGACCAAAACTCAGATAGCACTGTGTGCTCAACCAGCCAAGAACGTTACAGTTCCTCCACATGGCCAGATGAGGGAGCCACATCCTTCCTGGAAAACATGTCAGTAAAATCATCAGACCAGAGATGAGGCAGGCACCAGAGCTGGGCTCATGAGGACAACTGATCTGGGGGTGCACGGCTCTCAGGGTTGCCTGCCAATAGCTCTCTGGCGTCTATCGATGGCTCTACACCTCCTGGCTCAGCCAAATCATCTGGACCTTTTTGTTGTTAGGATGCTTTCTGCCAAGCAAGAATAGGCAGCTACATTGCCCTCCCCGCACCCTTAGGGGCATTCCAGGAGTTTCTTTTATTCTCTCTATTCTTATTCTTATTCTTATTCTTATTCTTATTCTTATTCTTATTCTTATTCTTATTCTATTCTTATTCTTATTCTTTCTTATTCTTATTCTTATTCTTATTCTTATTATTTCTTATTCTTTCTTTTGTTCTTATTCTTATTCTTTTATTCTTAATTTGTGGTTGTAAGCTTGTGGTCACCCTGGAGGAGTTTGTCAGCCTTGAGTTTCTGGCCTCTAGTGCCACCTGGTGGCAGCTGTTCTCATCAGGGACTTGTCTGAGCTTTCCACACTGAGCTACATCCCCAACATCATTTTTACGAATTAGGAGACAAGCTCAGAGGACATCTGTATTTCACCCCACAACACAATGTGGATTGAGAGGCTAGGGTGCTGAGAAGTCAAACAGGCCCTCTGGGGTGGTCCACTGGTACTGAGGTGTGCGACACTTAGTCTTTAGTGAAATTATGGGGAAAAGAGTCAAGGAGGCTTCCATTGCTTCTATATGTGAAAACAAGTCTGGCCTTGAAATTTATTTTAATAAACTAGTCTCTGTTTTGCCATGTTTACATTTTGTTAATAAGACAGGCTCTCCCTAAATAACCTAGCAGAGCACTAAACCTGCTGTTTTCTGGCTTCAACTCCTGAGTTGCTGGGGTTGGGGGCATGGTGCCACATCTGTCTTAGCTGCCAGTTCTTCCAGTGTCAGTTGGCTCCTTCATAGTTTTTTGTTTTTGTTTTTTGTTTTGTTTTGTTTTGTTTTTTTCACGACAGGGTTTCTCTGCGTAGCCCTGGCTGTCCTGGAACTCACCCTGTAGACCAGGCTGGCCTCAACTCAGAAATATTCCTGCCTCTGCCTCCTGAGTGCTGGGACTGAAGGCATGCGCCAGCCACCATGCCCGGCCTCCTTCATATATATATATATATATATATATATATATATATATATATATATATTTTAAATACTTTATATTGACTTTCAACCTCCCCTGCAAAGAAAAGAAAAAAGAAAAACAAACCAACAAAGCAACTGTCTCATTGTGGAAGCGGTAGTGTGTCGCAGACGTCCCACTGAGGCCCAAGCACTCTATGGTGTGTTTGTTCCTGAGTGCTGATTATTAGTTGAGAGTCTGTGTTAATCACCATCCACCACAAAAAGAAGTTTCTCTAATGAGAGCCGAGAGATGTATATAAAAAGTCATTGGTTTAATGTGAGGTCCATTTAGCAGAATCTTATCAGTCCATTCTCCCCTGGGCTTGTGTCTTATCCAGCCACAGATTCTTGACCTCATATGGGTTTCAACCTATATGAGGAGTGGACCTTAAATTCAACCAGAAGGTGGTTGGTTACTCTCGTGACATTGACGCCACGGTTGCAACAGTGGGCGTGTCTTGTCAGGCCAGTCTTTACCATAGGCTTTTTTATTTGTTAGCCTATGGTATCTAGTGGGGATATGGTTGCCCTGTTGTGGACATCTGAGGGTGGCTTGACTCTCCTTTATTCTACAGGGGAGAGCAGAGGCTTACAGAGGAAAAGGGACCTAGCTAAGGGTTCACACACAGAACCTGGGAGCAGGCTTGACCTCCCAGGCCAGGCAGCTCCCTGAACCCATCTCATCTCTGCTGTTAAACTCACTAAGTGTCCTCCCAGCTCTCCATACAGACTGGCTAACACTGGGCTGGTGTTTTGACTTCTCTGAGTTTCATCTAGAAAATGAGAGAGCCCCTCCTGGTAATTCAGATGATTAAATAAGGAATGGCTGGTACTCCTCTCCAGTCTTCAGCTCAGAACCCCTCCAAAGGAGAGGTGGCTACCTCAGAACCAGGAAAGAAAATCCACAGACCCCTATCCTCCCAAGCAGCCTGTCCACCTAGGCACACACATTCACGGGATAGGGACCCTGGCCCTCCACAGTGGCACCATCACAGTGTCCTTTCTTAGGTGGTACCATTCCTGCCTGCCTCCCTGTCTAGGCCAGCTATCCTAGGACACTTGGGCTAGGGGTTCCTTTGGCCTTACCTAGGGAAAGCCCCAGGGTCAGAAGGCTCATCTCTCTTGGTCATAGTCATTCCCCCTTAGAACCAGAGACCCTGAAACCCTAGACCCACACTGTCCAGGCCTGGGACAGCAGATTAGACAGGTTGCTGGGAGCAGAAGCTGTTTCATGTGACCACAGTCGCTGGAAGAGCTTGGGGTTTTGAGTTTTCTGCAAGCCCTGGGACCTAATGTTGAGAAAGAAAATGGTGGGGACCATCCACTGTTGGTCTTAGAATGATGGACAGGTAACCGGTAGTCTCAGGGTCTCTGTCCAAAGCTGACATGGAGGGGACAGAGACTGGAGAAGTGGTGGGGAGGGGACTTCCTGCTATCATCGGTGTGTGCAGGCTCAGATGCAGACTTCATTTGGAAGAGCAAAGACATGGCATCTCTTGACTGTGCTCAAGGCAGCTCACTCACCAAATTTGGACAGGGTCTCATACAGCCCAGGCTGACCTTGAGCTGACTGTGTAGCTGAGGATGACCTTAAACTTCTCAATCCTCCTGCCTCCACCTCCCAAGTCCTACTAAGCTGCCCATTCACCACCTCAGCCACCAGAGTTCTTTCACACCACACCCAGGGCCTCCGTTCTCAGCACCAGGAAGGGGAGAAAGCTATCATCTCCTGGTCCAGACAGGGAAACTGAAAGTTAGAGGGTGACCTTCAAGGTGACTCAGTGAGGGAGTACGGGGGGGGGGGGGGGGGAGGGTGGAGCCAGGGACCTCCTGTCTGTCTGGGAGTCTGTGTGTCTCAGTCTGCTCCATTCACACTGGCTTGGCCCCAGAGATTAAGGGGATTAGTTTAATCCCTGAGACTTGATCTGGGTTTATCAGAGGCGCCACTCTGGGGGCCTTGGGGGTGACTTGGCGTCCTATACCTCCGGGTCTGTCTCAGTGTCTTGGGACACCTGACTGCTGCCCTGGCTCATGGCCCACACATGTCTGAATCAGGCTTGTGGGTTGAGAGGTGAGGATCTAATGATGGCAGGGGGAGGCTTAGGGGTCACTTGTTTCTCCGATAGAGGCTTCCCCCAAAAGGCCTACCCCGTGTGCCTTGCTGGGCCCACCAGCTGCACCGTGGCCTGTACCTTCCACTCCTGGACCATTGGCTTTGGCAGATGATAGGGAATGTGCTGGAGGGAAGGGTCAGCAAGCTTGGCCACCTGGGCAGGGCTGAGTGCAGTGTCTGCTGGCTGTGGCCTGTGTCCTCCTATCTGGGGAGGAGTCAATGTGCTGCCCCCCAGGGTGGAACAGGCAAAGCTATTGTCTTCTCTTTGCACAGCTCCATAATGCCAGCTCCCCCACTCCCTGGAATCTTCTGTAACTGTGAGGAGTTGTGGAGGTGTCCTCAAGCAACTCAGGCCCTGGCAGGTCCCAGGTGACTGTCACCTACAGCACAGCTTGCTGACTGACCTTGGAAAGTGCCTCATCGGTGGGTTATGAACACATACATGGTGGATGATGCTTGTTTGTGGGTCATGTGAGTGTCCACTTAGAGCGTCTCAGGGATTGAACTTGAACCCCAGGAGGGTGGAAACCAAGGTGGGGACAAGTGAATGGGGTGACCATCAGTAGGAATTACTCTTTGGAAAGTGTCACCGAGGGTAAAGACCTGCTGACAACAGTCCTGAACATCTAAGACAGCCAGGACTCAACCTGCCAAGAAAAATGCAGAATTTAGATGAAACAAGACATGTTAAAAGATGTTGAAAATCCAATGAGCTGTGTGGCCAGCTGTTCCTGGTCTGTCTGGGAAGGACACAGAGGGACCACCAAGAAGGTGCTGGAGCGCCTCACTATTATTAGGTGACACTAACACAGAGCCAGGTGTTTGTCATACACAGACACTGCACCCAAGCTGAGGATGTAGCTCAGCCCGTAGAGTGCCTGCCCAGCACACACCAAGTTCGGGGTTCCTTCTCCAGCACCACACAAACCAGGAGTGCCTGTAATCTTAGCACTCAAGACACAGAGCCAGCGGCATCAGAAGTCTAAGGTCATTGTTGGCTGTGTAGCAAGTTCAAGGCCAGCCCAGGAGACATGGGAGCTTATTTCAGGGAAATGCAAAAGAGCCAGAAAAATGCTTTGCAAATTTTGGCTGCTGGGCTGACTGCTGGGCAAGGCAGGGGGATGTCAGAGTTGTTTCCAGAAGTCCCTTCCACTGTGGAGACCCCAAGAGCCCTGAGGCTGGTGCTGGAGAAACCAAGTTGTCTGGAGGTTTGGCACATGGCCCAGGAGCAGAATCTCCAGCAGGGCAGGGCTGCCCAAGGTGCCTTCCCTTGATACAAGCCCACTTCCAAGTTCTCTACCATGCTAATGTCCAGCTCGGCCCATGCCAGCCTTTACCTCCCTGCCCTTGTCTGTCTGCAGGCTCCAGTTGCCACTACTCCTATTTTCCTGGGACCCTGTTCTGAGTCTTTCCCTCTGAGCTTGTCTTTACTGCCTGCCTGCAGCTAGAAGTTGATGGTCACCTCAGCGACCACCCAGCATCCACTTGTGTTATGACGTGGGCTGGGGTTGTATGGCCAGAGTCACAATAGACAGTAACGGTGGGGTATTGTTCCTAGTGCTTCTGTATGCTCTTAAGTAAATGCTAGCACAGGAGCAGACTAAACAGCTATGGTGAGGACACACAGGTGAAAGAGGGAGTTTGAGGACCAGGTAGGTATATCTGGACTTGGAAAAAATGAAGTCCAGAGTGGGTATGTCTCTTACCCAGCAGCACATGGCAGACAGTTTGTAAGATCTTGAAACATCACAGGATGGGCAGGGTTGGGACCTCTCATTTGCCACTTTATATGCTGAAATAGCTGTCATCCTGTCCCTATTGTACAGATCTGGAGACTGAGGCCCTAGGAGGGTGGGGTCTTGCTGAAGGTAAGGTAGGGACAGAGGTCTGTTTGAATCCAGAGAGATGTCATCTGGCAGGAGCTAGATTGCTTGGGGGTTTGTTCCTGGGACTACCATTTGCTGACTGAATTCCCATAAGTCACCTGATTACTCTGAGCGGTCACTGTCCTCCTATGTAGAAAGGGGACAGTTAGGGCTGCTGTTAGAAGGATGCCCGTGTGCCTGGCTGGCAATCAATGACCCGTGGTGGTGATCCCAAGCCAGACTTCCCTACTTCATCATGGCTCAAAGACACCCAGACTTGACTGGAACCAAAGAGTGCACTCTACACTCTAGGACAAGGGTTCTAGGTGTGAGTCTTTGGGAGGGTCATGGAGTCATGTACGTGCACACTCAGACTTGGCTCGGACTGAATAATACACTTTACTCTAGGATAGGGGCTCTAGGTGTGAGTCTTTGGGAGGAGTTACAGAGCCGTGCACACGCACACGGTACATGCAGGTGAAGCGAGGGTTCCCCCAGTTGCTGGAGATCTTCACCTTGACTGCAGCAAAGCTCCTGGGTGGCAGGTTCTGGAACAGAGCCAGAGTGTAGCAGTTCCCCCACAGGCCTCTGCTCTGCTCATCAGAGGGGCCTTGGGGGGGGGGGAGGGAACTTTCCCATTTCACAGGTGTGAGAATGGAGTCCTAGAGAGGGGAACAGACCACCCCAAGGCCACACAGCCACTCAGTATTTGGGGTGGGGATGGAAGGTGCTGAGGCCAGAAAGCACAGACACAGTGTTGTAGGGAAGATGCCTCAGCCTTGGGACGGTGGCAGTTTCTTGCCTGTGGGCCCCTCAGCAAGCCACTGTGCCCCTCTGGGCCTCAGTTTCCCCTCTGTAAGATGGGATGCTAATAGATGTTCACCAGGATTACTGCGGACATGAAAGAAGCTCTTGGGGCTGGATGGATCCTCAGCCCCTGGCAATCATGGCTTCTCTGGAAACTTAGTCCCTTCCATTTCCTGTGCCCAGAGTGGGTGGAGATGGTGATTCTCAAGCTCCCTGCCCAGTGCAAAAAGGCATGGCCGGGCTGGTGGCTCAGGCCCATAATCCCAGCTACTGGTGGGGCCAGCCTGAGCTACACCGTAAAATTATGTCTCAAAATGAAAAAAGGAGGGCTAAGGATATCGCTCAGTGGCAGAGCACTTGCCAAACAATGTGAGATCCTAGGTTCACTCCTCAATTCTTCTATAAAACCCAAACCAAAATCCAGTGCATATTTTAACCCCCTAGGAAATTACAGAAGGCCTGGAGCTCAGATCTGTGGCAAGGTTGAGATCAGGCCAGCATTAGCTAGACCCCAAACTTGGACAAGTCCCGTTGACAGCTCATCCAGTTCTGCTTCTGTCTGTCCCCAGTTCCCTCCTCTCTAGGCTTCAGTTTCCCTTCTTGTAGCCAGATCAGGTGTGACTCAGGGCTTCTAGGATAAAGGCTTTTAAGTTTGGAGCCAGGAGCCCCACCAGATGGGTACTTAAGTGTTCACACTTGCTATCCAAGACGAAGAAGAAGAAGAAGAAGAAGGAGGAGGAGGAGGAGGAGGAGGAGGAGGAGGAGGAGGAGGAGGAGGGGGAGGGGGAGGGGGAGGGGGAGGGGGAGGGGGAGGGGGAGGGGGAAGAAAGAGGACTCCTTGAGAGACAGGATGTCAGGGAAGACTAGCTTGGCTCAGAGGGCTTTCCCTGGGTGCTACTCTGGGCACTGGGTGCTGCTCCATGTCTCTTTAGTTTTCAAGTAGGCCTATGATGACTGTGTGCCTCTTGGGGTCGTAGGGGACTGGGGGAGTTGCACATGGGGTACACTCAGCAGATGCTCCCCCATGGCTTCCCCAGGTACCTGGAGCTGAAACGTCTGGATGATGTTTTCTGGCTGAAACTGGAATGCCCCTAGGAACACTTCCTCCCTGGGTAGGCTCTCCAAGCCCTGTGGAATCAGACAACAGGAGCCGTGAAATGCAGCAGGCTAAGACATCCAAACTCCTGGAATGGGGGAGGGGCTCCTCAGCCAGCCTAGTGTCTGGGACAGGAAGGAACATGGCCCTGGGAGTCAGAAGCTGGGGTCTACATCTAACATCGCCAGTAAGGATCAGGCTGATTCTCAGTCCTTCTCTGGACCCCATGCTATTGATAACTTTTTGGGACAATGAAGCATAATGAAGCTCAGTGGTCTCTCCTTTCTCAGAAAAGCCTTAGTTGAACTAGATAGCTGTCTACGTTGTCCCCGGAAGGCTGGAACGCGCCACAATCTCGCCGTTCCCAACCTAACTGAACCGCATCACCCCAGCTATATGGATAGGTACTCTCAAGGTTTGGACCAGCACCTTCCAGGGTGATCCTTTCATCCCAGCCTCCCTGCCATTGTGTGCTCACATAGATGACAAAGTCCTTTGGTGCGGTGTCCAGGCTTCCTGACAACGAGATTGTCTTAGGAATGTGCTGCAGTGTAATGTTGGACAGGTAGACTTTCTGGGCCAAACGGATGGTCACCTGGCCACGGTCACTGGCAAAGGCCCAGCAGTTCCCAGGTGTCACGTTTGGCTAGAAGAGGCAGGTTTGAGGAGGTTGTGCTCTGTGGATGGGGCCCCTCTTTCCCTGCCTCCTACGTTTCCTTGACCACCCAGAGGTGCCCACTCTCACAGAGCTTAGCTCCAGCAGCTCAGGCAGGGCAAGTCCCGAGTGGGGCCTCCAGCATTGTCCTTCTCAGTACCTCCTCACCCAACATTCCTTCCCTCAGCCATTCATCCCTCACTCCCAACATTCTTTACCTGCTTTCACTGTCACCCTGAGTCCTAGACTTGGATGTGCCTTCCATTTACAGAGGAGGAAACTGAGGCACAGAGCAGGGGAGTGGCTGGCCTTGGATTGCGCCGAGCTCTAAGTGTAACTTGGTAACTTGGCCCTGCAACTGGCTTGCTGCTAACAACCATGACCTGACCCATAAAATGAGAAATAGAAGCCCAGGATGGAAAGAGGATGGCTCCACAGCACACAGGGAAGCTATCTGTCCAGTAGATGTTGGGCTCCTTGAAGACACAGTATGCCTTGTCCTGATCTGGAGCTGCGATGCTAGGCTAGCAGTTGGGTGGAGGGCAGGGGGCAGTGCCTTCTGCAGGGTCTGGGACAAAGCTATTAGCTGGGGGAAAGCATGCTAACCTGGGGGAAGTCAGGTAGGGCTGTTGGCATGAGAAGCTGGAGCCAGCTGGCCACACTTGCAGACACAGAAGCCTGGCAAAGGCTTTCTTTCCCTTAGACCTGACTGCAGCCAGTCGTTTGCAGTCAGATTTGACTCCTCTATTGCCTGGCCAGTGATATTTATATTCTGTGATTCCTTTTTCCAGTCCCAGGACCTCAGTGCCAACCCATTGCCCAGTAGACCTTGCTTGTCCTTGTTCACCCCAATAGGTGGCTTTCCCACTCCCAGGAGGCCACTGTCCTAGACGGACCCAGGAGTTCCTTGAGGATAGGACCCATTGACAGATGGTCTGTGGCTGTAGGGATCTTAATGGTTTGTAGCTGCTTTGGGGGCATGGACAGTCTTGTTAACCTCTCTGGGCTTCAGTTTCCCCATCTGTAAGGGAGGATTGCAGAGGGGTGAATGTTTGAATGCTGGCTCTGCCAAGTATTGCATGCTCAAGTGATCTGGCTTCTTGGCATGGTGTCCTCCTTTGTAAAGGAAGTATATCAAACCCCACCCCAAGGTTGTCTGAGGGTTTCCAGACCCTAAAGGGCCGCAGTTGGGGTTACTATGGCCTTCTCCTGCCAGAGCCCTCCCCATGGCTCTTGTTCTCCAATCTTATCCATTCTCTCTGTCAGTTTTCATCCTGTTCACTGCTTTCCACCTTGACCTTGGCCCATCCCTCTCTCTTGCTGCTAGCTTCTATCCCACCCCACCTCCACTGCCAGCTCCTGTTCCTAGCCCTCTCCTGGCCACCTCCTACTGTCCCTTGCCCTTGCCCTGCCCCTGCCTCAAGGATCACATCCGGGGGCTGCGCGTAGTTCCACAGTCGGATCCAGTTCCAGTAGGAGCGAGCCTTGTCGTGGTTATACGTGGCTGACGTGTGTTCAAAGTCGATGCTGGCCCCTGTATGGAGGGGGATGTCTCAGCCTCTGATGGAGGGAGACAAGTTCTGAGGGCACCCTCCTGCTTGGGCTGACTCTCTGCTGTCTTTGGAGCTCAGTTGCCACTCTGGGCAATGGAATGGACATTGTAGTAAGTAGTGTCAGAGCAGCTCATCCAGGCTGTGTGTCAGGAAACTAACACATTGTTTTTTCCCCAAATACCAGAGTGATATGCTGGAAACAGCTGCATGTATGTGCAGGGTACACAGGTGGGGGCTGGCTTGAAAAATGGTGTTTCTGCAGAGGCACCCTTCCCTCTGATCTCACATCTCATTGAGGTCTGAGGTGCCTGGGTCAGCTGTTTTTGCCTGGTTGGGCTCCATTCCCACTCTCAAGCATCCCAAGATGCTTTTAGCCCCACCCCATGGGCAACTTACACATCGTCCTCCTGGCCTGAACGTCCTTCCTTCCTCATTAGGTCTCAACCCAAATGCCTCCCAGGGAATGGGGTCTCCTCCTCCCTAGCCACCTCCTCTGTTCCTCCTGAAGCTGATTTCTGACTGCCGTGGATTCCTGTTGCCCCTCCACCCACCCAGACCCCATCAGAGAAGAGGAACTGCATCAGGAAGCCAGATGGGAGCAGTGGTCAGTTCCAAAGCTGCACTTCACAATAGCAGCAGTGTGTGGGTCTTAGGAAGAGTTTCTGAGATAGGTCTGTGGTGGGCCAATGGGGGAGACAGGTCACATACCTATGGACTTCAGGGCAAAGTCTGGCTTTTCAATGTAATCACCTTGAATCATCTTCATTATTTTCTGGGCCATTTTTTGCTGAGAAGGCAGAAAACACAGGCCATGCATCATTGATAAATGACAGGTGGTTTCTGAACACCTCTGCCACCTTCAGAAGTTGTAGATGGCCCCAAATAGGATGACACAGTCGCAGTACTGTGAGATAGCCCTGAGACACAAAGTTACCTCTGTCCTTTGGGACTGTTGTGAGCTTTCAAGTTTATGTTACAAGATGTCCTGTAGAGGTCCCGGAGGCTTAGCAAGGTTACAGGCAGGATGACTGGAAGAAGGTAGACCTTTACTGCTGTGGGTCTTGGGCAATGTGGTGCCTTTGAGTTTACATTTCCTAAGTCTGTAAGATGGGGCAAAAATCCTGTCTGCAGCCATGACTGTGGAATTCTTTTAAGGGATTAGAGAACGGTATGAGGCCCTACTATGTGCAGAACTGTTCTCAGTCCATCATGTTCTCTCTCATCCTCTATGGCTTCCCAGAGTGACTGGGCAATTGTCACTCCATTTTCAAAGTAAGAATAGTCCTGGCACATAAGAATAAAGCTTCAGAGCCCACCCAGCTGTGAGAGGCAGAGCCAGCAGCTTGTGGGTTCTGGGCCCCTGAACACTCTCCTGGCTGGGTATAGGAAGACTGCAAAGAAAGCACTGTGCACAGCCAGCGCTTGGTCAGCCAAGGCTAGCAGTTCCTTTTAGACAGCTGCAGTGGAGGCCAGTTTTGGTTCCATAACAGCTACAATAGGGTCTGCTGTTCAAAGCTCTAATTTTAAAATCTGACTCTGATATCTTTTCACAGACGTAAGTGTGTGTGTGAGTGTGTGTGTGTGTGTGTGTGTGTGTGTGTGTGTGTGTGTGTATAAAAGAACCTCCACACATCAAATTGGACTAGGGCAGAAAAGGTGCTTTGTGACTGAGTCCTAAGTGCTTACAACGTTGCTTGTATCTCTGGAGTCTCTCTCATAAAGTTAACATGTGAGGAAGTCAGGTTAGGTGACAGGCCATCTGGGGGTACTCTGAGTGATGGTGATGATAGTTTGAACACGAAGTGTCCCCCACAGGCTCATGTGATGAAAACATGGTCCCTAAGCAGGTGACATTATTTTTTGGAAGTTCTAGAAACTGTAGGAGTTGGGTCTAGCGGGAATAAGTAAGTCCCTGGGGTGGGTCCTTGGGCACTATATTTCACTCTGGCTTCTCCTGCTGCTGCTTTGCTTTGCTTTCTGTCAGCCATGGCTCTCCATGGACTCCAGCTGGCATGGTGCTTTGTCTAAGCACCCTGGGCCAAGCAAGCAGAGTCCCCTGAAACCCTGAGTCCAAAATAATAATCCTCCCTTTTAAGTTGTCACAATATGTATTCAGTCTACAATGACAATAAAATAAACACAGAAAATTGGTACCAGAAGAATGAGGTTGTTGTTGTGGCTAAACCTGACCATATGGTTCTTAAGCCTTTGGAACTGGTTTGTGGGAGGGATTTGGAAGAGTTTGGCAATATGGGCTAGAGGAACCCTAGAATGCTTTAAGGTTTATAGCAGAGGTGGAACTTAGTAATATTGAAGACAAGAAACTGACCAGAGTCTTGAGCTTTCAAATAGGACAAAGACTCTTATCAGGATTTGGACCAAGGGCATTCATTTTGCATTCTGGTAAAGATTGTGTCTATTTCCCCCTCCCCTGCCCCCATTTTATGGAAGGCTGAGTTTAACTGTGATGGGATAGTTTATCTATTTGGAGAAAGATCCAAGAAAATGCAATATTTAAGCAATTGCATAACCATTGCTGGCTGCTTTTTAGCTAGGCTTGCAGGAAGATTTGGGAACAGAGAGCAGAGTAGAAATATTTGACTTGGCCAGAAAAAGAGCATACTTAAAGTTGTGGGAAAGGGTAGCCCTAGATCTTAGATTATCATCATTTAAAAAAATCCAGTACCTTCCATCAAGACAATAGGAATGATGTCTTAATACCTCACCACAACAGGTACAAGGGTGTGAAAGAGTGAATTTATTTTAAAGATTTATCCTTTAGAGGAAAGTGTCTCTGGAATACCCTAATCACAAAGGATTGTGTAAAAAAGTGTTTACCAGGATTGGTTTTTATGTCCAGCCACTTAAGCATTCAGAGGTCACAATAGCCATGGTCCAAGGAGGCCTGGCTTCTTCCTGAGCTAGCAGCAGACCCTGACACCATCCATCCATGTTGATTTGTAAATACACAGAATGCAAGAGTTATAGAATCGCAGAGGTTTTTACCCTGATTTTAAAGGAGGGTTTTGGAGTCTAGGTAAAGTATGATGGGGTCAGAATCTCCAGGCTGATGTATGAAGCTGTAAGATTGAAGAGCAGCAGCAGGGAGTCTAGGAAGACAGAGATGCCCTGGTAAGGAAGGTACCACCCAGGTCAGGGATTTTATATTCACATGGGACTAGAAGATAAAGTGAAGTCTTAAGAGCCCTCAAATGCATGGTTAGGATTTTCCACTAAGATATTTGGCAAGTTTTTGAAGATGAATCGATACGAATCCAAATAAGATAAAAGCCTTTAAATAAGTCTTATAAAATATTTCAATCTAGGTCTTTATAAACCAGCTTACTATCAAGAAAGAAGTGGCTCTTTTACCTCATCTCTCCTGCAAAGCAAAGGGGATTTCCTGACTGATAATTGCAATTATGTGAGGTAAATAGAGTTCCTTTATATCATGTTGAGAAAACACTTACAATTACTAGACATTAAGCAGCAAGATAACAAATGAGAAAAAGAAAAACAGAAACAGAATACCATAGATGATCCATATATTGAAGTTAGCTGACAAAGATTTTAAAAATAACTATGATTAATATCTTAAATAAAGGAAAAGGTAGAAAACAGACAAATGATGAGTCGATGGTAAAATTAAATCTATGAAATGAAAATCTATTGAATATGAATTATAAATATATAATACACATTATATATTTAAAATGATATATATTATATATTCAAAATTCTATATACTATATATTTTGAATTCATATTCAATATATAAGATGAATGGTTGATTTTATTTACAGAATACTATTACAAATGTGTCTCAAGAAAGTTAAGAAGAAACTGTCAAAATTCAGGTCATAGAGAAAAAGAATGAAAACAACCACAGATGAATCCTGTGGGAAGCATTTGAAAGCTACTCTAATAGTCTAGCATAGATACAATCATAATATAAGAGAGAAAAGAATTTATGGATCAGAAAAAATATTTTAAGAGATAAAAGCTAAGATTTTTAAGAAGTTATTGAAAAATACCAATGAATATATTCGATAAAAGTACCCCCCCAGGCAGATTATACTGAACACACAAAAATTTTATAGATGTTTCTAGAGTAAAAATAAGGCCAAAAAAACAAACACCAGATTAGACCCAAATGGTGAAGGTTAAGAATGGTGCAATTTTCAATAGCAACAATAAAAGAATATAATGATGGTCTTCCTTTAGAATTTTCAGGAGAAATTTTCCTTTCTAAAGTTCTATATCTAGCAAAACTATCAATTAGGTAAAAGGATAGAATAAGGATATTTAAAAACACACACAAGCGCTCTCTCTCTCTCTCTCACACACACACACACACACACACACACATGTAACTCTCTTCTTTTACTCTTTTGCATGAAGTTATTCATGGGGGGAAGGTACACTCCATCAAAATGAGGGATGAAACCAAGGAAGCAGATAACTTGGGTTTTAAAAAAACAGTTTATCAACAAAGACATTGGGTGGTAAAGGGCCTAATGGCAGAAACTCACCTCATCAGATATGGCTTCCATCTTCTGGAGTTTGGCAATGAGCTGGTTCATGCTACCTCGTAGGTCCTGGATTTCCCCAGTGTGATGTCGTACCTTCTCCTGGTACATCCTTATTAAGGAGGTAAAACAAGACCTGACTGTTTTATGATGTTGGTACCTTTTTGAACAACCTTTAAAACCTTCCCTCTCCTGGGTCTACCACTCACAAACCTCAGCTTCTTATTCCTAAAACATTACTCATTTTCTTCTTTTTGCTTGGAATATTTGTAAGTCCAGCTCAATCCTTCCAAAATATTCATGAGTAATTTTGGTCTAAGTAAGAACGCTGTCACCAGGTAACAGATTGTTAGTTAATATTTCTTTGCAGAAACCGTTTACTGAGCACCGATTGTGAGCCAGGAACTATTTAAGATGTTTCACATTTTAAAACATTTCTGTTTACCCAGAACAACATGAAAGCTATGCTTCATCTCAAAAATGAGGAGTCAAAGGTCCAGAAAAAGTGGTGACTTGCTTAATTTCAGTCACCTACAATTCACAGGAGTTAGGATTTAAGTCCAGACTGTTCTGGATGTTGTGCTCATATTGTTGGCTAAGGATACATCCCAGATTCCAACTATAGCTGAGCTTTTTAGAGGAAAATGGTTCCAAGTACTTTTCTCTTACCTCAGGCTCTGCAATGGACCATTTATGCTGTCATCCTAATGAAGTATTGAAGAAAGGAGAGATCTTTGTCAAGTGGTCTAACCTGAGCCTGGCGAGAGCTTCATCTCTGTGGTTTATCATAGCGGTAAATTCATCCATTCATCCACCTTCATTTTTACTCTCTCATCCATCCACTCATCAGCTACCCAAATTTGAAGCTTTACCCCTCATTATTCTTCCATCCATCCATCCATCCCCCTATCCATTCTTCCTCTATCACACTCCCATCTGGTAACCAGCCACCCTTCACTGATAATGGCAGTTCCCTGTACCATTTCCCTGAAATGACTGTTGCTTGTATGAATCAGCTCCATCTGCTCTCTTTAGGAGTTACCAGTACAGTTGGGAAGATGCTCATGGTAACAGATAACAGAGGAGAGAGGCAAATGTGACCTCCTTTGCTTCGGAGTGCCTGGAGGTTGTGATCTCTCTTGGAGAGAGAGAGAGGGAGAGGGAGAGGGAGAGGGAGAGGGAGAGGGAGAGGGAGAGGGAGAGGGAGAGGGAGAGGGAGAGGGAGAGGGAGAGGGAGAGGGAGAGGGAGAGGGAGAGGGAGAGGGAGAGGGAGAGGGAGAGGGAGAGGGAGAGGGAGAGGGAGAGAGAAGAGACAAGTCCCTCAGACCCTCATTCTCTGTAGGTCTCCGTGATTCTCTCCATCAGGAGCTCTGACTCTTTTCTTCCTTTTTTTCACCAGAAAACAAAGCCCTCTGACTCACTAAAGCAGAGAGAGTAGAGAGAGAAGTGTGGTTCCTTATAGCCTTATTTTAGGTGGGGCTCTAGAGAAATGAGATGGGCCACTGCTGGGCTGAGTGACAGATAGGGAAGCCATTTGATGGTGGTCAGATGACTATGTGCAGTCCTTGAGAGAGGGGTTCCTGGTGGTTAGAGTGGCAAAGGTAGCTATTTGGATCTGGGATGAGTCAAGAATGAAGCATCATCCAGATTTGGTGAGAGTAAGAGAAGCTGCAGTGGGGATATTGATTGGTTTAGGTAGATCAGTCAGCCATGGGTCCTGAAGGGGCTCACACTCACCTGCCAGACTTCCACTTTTGATGGTAAGTGCATGGAAAATACCCAGAAGCCTGTGGGTCACAAGAGTAAGAATGACTCACTTAAGTCAAAGGTTAAAGCTTGGGGTCAGGAATTGAGGCATCTAGGTTAGGCTTGTGTAATTTTGGGAGAAGTTACTTAATCTCTGCATAGCTCAGTGTCCTTGACTCCAAGATAGGAATAGTGTAATATCTGCATCGTGCTCAAATGATGTCCTTTGTGAGATGTGTGTCACACAAGCTAAATAACACACACCCCCTTCCACCTTGTATTTCAGCCTTGTTGCCTAGTGGGCAAAGAGAAGTCAGGGTGGGTCTTATCTGCACTTGTATGAGCTCTAGGCTGGCTTGAATCTATTATTTAAAGCCCTTAAAACATATTTGTTGTTCTTAAATTTAAAAAGTTTTCAAAGCATTTCTTGGCCTCTGCAACTAAATGTTCATTTCTCTTAAGCTGCAGGGCAGCCCTCTCAAGACAGGTGGGGTAACTGGCAGCATGAGAGACAGAGACATGACTGTGCTAGAGCCCTGGACCCCCTCTTCTACGGTGGGCCCAAGCCTGACACCTTCACCTAAGCAGGGACCTTGGAGACTCACCAAAAACACAGAGAACCAGAAGGCCCATCTTTTCCATGACTTTCTGGCAGAACAACTTGCATCTGAGAAGCAGAATGGCCATGGTCAGGGCCAGTGGAAACATCTGGCAGGTTCCCTGACCTTGCTCCATTGTTCTGTCTATTTGTGCTTTGTCTCTTTCAGTTCCCATCCTTTATTGAACTTGTCCTTCAGGGATCAGCTCTAATGCCCCCTCCTTCTAGGGCCTCCAGACTCACTCACCTCAACCTGCAATCTTAGCCTGGCTGGAAGCCCATGGTGGTTGTGGAGGGAGGCAAGGCTCCCAGAGGAGCCATGAAAGAGATATTTAAAATGTAAAGTTTAACTAGATAAATTAGATGAACATCTCAGAAGAGAGATTATGTAGACAAAGCAAGCTCAGGGAGACAAGTGGATATGGGGTGAAGTCATTCTGGACAGGAAGAACATTGGTGAAGGAACCACATGGGAACCTCGGTAGGGGTGTTTGGGGACCGAGACTTGCAGGCCCTGTGGGTCCACAGAAGGAAGGCATCTAGGAAGATATATAGGAAGAGAATGGCAGGCCAAGCAAGGTTCATGCTGGGGAGTTGAGCAATAGAGAGCTACAGGGAGTCTGGGATGGGGAATGTGGCAAAAGCCAGGTTGAGGATGGCTCATCTGGTCTGACTAGTAGGGAGAGAGCAACTAATGAAGGCACTGTCACTGTCCCTACCCTTCCCTCTCCCCTGTTTACCTGCAGGTGTTAAGGAAAACATGCTGGGTCTGAGTCCTCAGGAAGCAGGCTAGGTAGGTGAGCCAGGCTGAAGGGGAGACAGGAGGGCAGCAAGGAGGTGTACTCTCATTCGGGTCCCATGGTGAGCACTCATTGTCTGTCCTGGGCCTGGGGGATACCTTGACTATCTGGGTTTGTTGGTTGAACCCAGGATAGCCCCTGGCTCAGATCATGTAAACCACCAGAAGTTTATGGCCTATGAGTTCATGCCTCTTTTGAAGATGATAAAGCCTGGTATACTAGGTAGAACAAAAGATGGTGTGTGTTAATGTCATCCCTGGACACTGGGAGCCTGGAGAGGGCTGTGTCCTTGTAGGGCTCATCTCTGGAGTGTGGAGCATGGTTAAGGTAAGTTAGAAAGTGGGGGTTCAGGGTAGATGATAGGTGTGTGCATGGGAGAGAGGAGAATGGAGAAGAGGGTAGGTGTGCAGTTTGGAAGATTGGTAGATAGTAAAGTGGAGATCAGGGGACTGATGGGTGAACAGAGGGTTGATTGTCTATAGGAACAGATGAAAATACAGGGGAAGTGATGAGTGTCTCTGGTTGAGTGGATAGACAGAAGATGGATGGATAGATGGATGGATGGGTGGGTGGGTGGGTAATGGACGGATGATGGGTAGATGGGTGGGTGGGTAATGGACAGATGATGGGTGGATGGATGGATGGATGGATGGATGGGTGGGAAATGGATTCAAAGTAGAGAAGGCCCTGGGGACTGTTCCTCTTATAGCAGCAAGCTCTCCTTTTACTTTCTCCTCTAGGGAGGCCCGACTTGGATTTGGTGGGGAAGCCTGTAGCTCCTTGAATACACTGCCATCCAGGGCAGCCTACGTTCTAGAAGAGCCTGGTTTGAAGCTGCTGCCTGTCCCCTGTCCCCTGGTAGTCAAGTTACTCCATATATACATACACATATATCCCAGTAGGATCTGGACTAGGCTGAGGCCTGGGGTGTTCATGCGGAGAGGCAACAGGAGGGGGTCATCTGCAGAGAACACAGATCACAAAGTCTCTGCCAGCCTCAGGACATGGGCCTGCAGAGACCTGGGGTCCCCGGACTTGGTGTATGGGTCTTTGCTGCTCTACCCTGAGCTTCTCACACCAGGTCCCAGTGAAGTCCCAGGACTCTGTCCTTGCTCACTCATGTTCGCTGGGGCTGGCTCTGCCGTTCTGCTGATATAGCTTCTTTGGACGCCCCTGAGGATGACAAGGTTCACAGTCATATTTTACATCATACACGATCCGTGGTGCCACCACATTTCAGACTGAGAACCAGGGACAGACAAGGTTTGGCTGCCCTCAAAAGATTTTTTTATTTTGCTGAAATGAGGCCCATAGGCGGCCATTCCTACTCCCCTCCTCCCCAGACAGTCATGGTTCTTCATGACACTACACCTAAGGTTAACCTGTTGACAAGAAGGAAGAGCACAGCATAGTGGGAGCCTGGGATTGGGGAAACACTGGAGAACTCTCTCGGCCCCACTTGGTTAGGGAGAAAGAAACATTCTTCATTTTGTAAGTTAACAATCACTAAACATTTTTTAATTTGACTCTCTATGTGTGTTTTTACTAAGAAATCAACACATCTAGCTGTTATATTTTGAATGCTAGATGTCTCCAGATGGGTTAAAGAATTGTTTTCCAGAGTGGTGGTGGTTTCTGGAGGTAGGACTATAAGATGTGAGGCCTAGTGGGAAGTCCTTAGGCCATTGGGTGCATATCCTGGAAAGAGGTTGTGAGTTTCCTGTCTTTCCCCCTTTCTCTCTTTGCTTTGGATCATGACGTGATTGCTCTTCTCTCCATACTTTTGCCATGTCATATTGTCACAAAAACCCCAACCAACCAGCCAAACAAACAAACACTAGGTCCTTGATTATGGCCTAGAACTTCCAAACCTTTTCTCTTGGTAAGCTGATTATCACAGGTGCTTTGTCATAGTGATAGAACAGTCTCAAATCATGCCCAGCTGTGCTAACATAGTATTGACCTTCCCCAAATATAAGATTCATGCACTCCTGAGGCCTATGTGGCATGTCAGGGTAATAAGTGCACCTCAAAATAACTAGAATAGAGGAGTTTGTAACTTCCCAACACAAAGATCTGCTCCTTACCCTGACCGCACCATCTCACATGTATGTCTCTCAGTGTGGTACCACGTTACCACACTGCACCCGATAAAACAATCATATAGGCCAACTTAAACACTAGGGGTGAGACAACTATATAAAAGGATGAACTAAAATGCTCAGGTTTTAAAGAAGTTCCTCCTTTTCCCATGGACTGTTTTTTGGAAAACGGTGTCATTTCAAATGGGAATCCCTGATGCCTGCAACTAGATGGCTCTTGAAAAGGAGGATACAGATATCTGTTTCCTTGTTCCCAACACTAGCCTGAGGTACAGTGGGACAGTGAGCAGGAGGGACTGATGCAATACTGCACTCAGCTCACTGTACAGGCTACAGCACACAGTAGACACACAGTAAATACATGCTAAAATGATAACTGCTTTGTGCTCTATCATTGCCCAGGAAACCTAGAGAAAGCTACTTTGAGCCTCTGTCCTCAGCAATTACTTCTGTAAGACAGTTGACAAGGTTGGCTTTTCCCCAAGGAACTCTGTATGGGCTGGGGTAAGGCAGGAGCTGGCCTCACCTCCTAGGTCTGCCACTGTGAGTTGTGTCTTCAGGTAGGGTACACAAGGCCCCGATGTTCCTTGTCCGGGGCATTGATTTCCTTTTATAAAGGACCAAGGATGGAGGTCTATGGGAGTCAATGAGGAGGGAGTGGCTGCCACTGCCGCCACCACCATTGAGTATTCCCTGGAAGGTGACATGGAATTTACTGGGTCAGATGGAATTGTCAGCTCTGTGACCTCATAGAGCACTTGGATGGATCCCAAGTCTCCTGAAACTTTGTCTTAGTTAGAGTTCCATTGCTGTGAAGAAACACCATGACCAGGGAAACTCTGATAAGGACAACATTTAGTAAAGGCTGGCTTATAGGACCAGAAGTTCAGTCCATTGACATCAAGGCAGGAGCATGGCAGCATCCAGGCAGGCATGGTGCTGGAGGAGCTGAGAGTTCTGCACCTTCATCCAAAGGCAGACAGGAGAAGACTGACTGACTCCCATTGTGGCTAGGAGGAGGGTCTTAAAGCCCACCCCCACAGTGACACACTTCCTCCAACAAGGCCACACCTACTTTAACAAGTGCACACCTCCTAATAGTGCCATTCCCTGGGTCAAGAATATTCAAAGCACCCCAACCCTCCCTCAGAGGATGCCGTTGTGACTTACTCTTCATTTGGAGGATGGGAAAGTTGAAGCTGTAAGCCAGGGAGAGCCAGAGGCTGGGCAAGAATGGAGGTGCCAACAATCAAGCCACCCTCCTTGCTCCTAAGACTCTCTGCTGCCTTAGGCTTCCTGGACTTGAACTCACTGGCTGGTATTCACATTACATGAAAAAAAACATTCTTTATGCTGTTGTTTTAATAAAGTCCCACCTTTTTACTAGGGTTAAAAAGAAAGCACCATAAATGGAAATGTCTGGTTAGATTCTAATACCCCACTTAACCCTGACTTATCCTTACCTGAAGACAGCCTGACCTTTCCAATTGTAAAGCTGATAATTCACTTTTACTCCCTGATGGCCATGGCTAAGGACTATGGGATATGGCATCCCAGGTTCCCATGGTGGCTTGCTCGATACAACCTGACCAGAGGGATCTGTTAAGTTGCATGGTGTAGGGAAGCTGGAGCTAGCAGATGGAACCTTGAGATAGGGAGAATAACCTAGATTACCCAGCAGGCCAAGGACTCTCCCAGGGTCCTCATAGGTGACAAGTCAGAATAAGAAACCTGCTGGTTGGGGATGAAGGAGGGGCCAGGAGTCAGAAGACCAAGAAACGGCCCCTCTCCTGAAGTCTTAGCATAGGACAACAGCTCTGCCAACACCAACACCTCTCTCTCCTAGTAAGACTTGTTTAAACTTCTGACCTCCAGAACTGCATAGTTCAGTTAATAGGCTGCTTGCTTAGCATCCATGAAGCCCTGGGCTCTACTTCCTGGTGCTCAACAAATGGGCCATGTACCTGTACTCCCAGAGCGTGTTAGATGTGGAGGCAGGATGATCCGAAGTTCAAGGTCATCCCTGTCTACATAGCAAATTGGAGGCTAGCCTGTGCTATAATGAGGCCCTCTATTTAAAAAAAAGGAAAGCTGATGAGTCTTTGAATTTCTAAGTGTGTGGTGATTTGCCATTGCAGCTCCCGAGAAGGCTCAGTGAAGGGGAAACTCAAATCCCGATATTAATTCTTACAAGGCTTTCTAATAAATAGTTCATCTACTGAACGTTATTTAGCATTCAGTATGTTCCAGCTCAGGGCACAGGGTTGAGCAGAAGACTCCCCTCTTGGGGCTGTCGGCAGAGTACCTTGCATATAGGAAGTGCTTGGCCCATCGGGCTTGCCGTTGCTGCCAGGAGGCTGCAGGTTCTGGAGAAGGTCCTGGTGAAGTCTCTTCCTTTGTTTCACCTGGATGTTACCCAAGTGTCCCTTGTGCCGGAAGTGTTGAAGAACAGGAAGTATTCATGTTGAAAGCAAACACTGAGAGAGTGGCATCGGTCAATATTTGTACGTCTCTTCACTGTGTGTGATGAGTGTGCAAAAGGCCCTGGTCTTGGGTGATGGTGGGCAAACCGATGCTGAGAGTGGAGTTTAGCAACCTTGGATGCCTCATTATTTCTGCCTCTGAGACTGGGCTCAGGGGCACTGGCTCGGAGGCAGGGCTATTCCAGGAACACTTGATGGTGTCTGCAACCCATTAGCTTCATAGGTATCAGACTTCTCTGGTACCAGTTCCAGGTTAGTCTGGGCTCCAAGCCTGGTATTTGGGCTGGTGTGGTCATCAGGAGTCATATGGGGTTCTAGAGTAGGAGAACATACCCCCAGATCCTTGTGTCTGCATCCGAGGTGAATCACTGAGAGAGAGGGAGCTCCTGCAGCCAGGCCATTGTCTCTTGTGCATATGTGTACACACGTGTGTTCATGTGCGTGATCTCTCTACCCCAGAAAGCAGTCCATTGAATTCACATACACACAGGCACCTCAAATCGCCATCCTAGACTCACAGTCCCTTTCACTCAATAGCCCAACATACCTGTCCACAGAACACTTCACGCCTGTGCCAATGAAGTGACATTATTAACCAAGATGTCACTGTGCCATGCCACCTACATACCCTCAGACATCCATTTCTCTCTTATATCAGTCCCTATGACCTTATGTGTGTGCATATATAATGGTGCATCCTATGACTTATGTGTGTGCATATGTAATGGTGCATCCTATGACTTATGTGTGTGCATATGTAATGGTGCATTTGCAACCCCATGCTCACATCCTTGCCATCTTTTCTCTCACACAGGACAGTCTACTCCTACTGTGACAGATGTGAGCTTGGAGAGCCTTGGGTGTGACAGGGAACACTGGGTCAGCCACACTGTCTTCTGTTCCCTTTTGAGTGAAGGCTCAGTGTGTGACCAGTATCAGGGTTCAGATAGCCTCCTGCCCTTACTTATGTTTCTGGAAGAGCTTGGAGACACAAGGCTATCACCCTGCCCTTGGGCACCCCTTGCTCCTGGATCTTGCCTGGGCCTGGATGGTATGGTGAGAGAGATCTCCCGGAGAGAGTTCTCCTTCCAGAGAGCTACAGATACTTGAGCGGAAACAGCCCAGTTCCAGGGTCTCTCAGCAGTTGGCAGCCGTGCTTGCATACGTGGCAGATGCATCCCACAGGGGAGTGGAGACACTTGACAAGGCGATGTTTGCAGGGAAAACACTTGCAACCACAAGCAAACTGGCCGCTCCCTGGCTCCCGCTTCATGGTCCGCAGGCTGCAGTGGGGGAGCCTCATAAAGCAGCTGTGCCCTTGCCTTCCAAGCAGACCGTCTCGAGGCTGAGCATCCGCCGCCTTCAGAACCTCTGAGGTAGGAGTGAGCTGCAGAGCTACTTCTTCCTCTGGTCCCAGGGGATGCTATCTCCTGCTACTCCCTTGCTACTGACTCCACCTGCCCCTGGCTTTGCAGGGAACACTGACCAGTGCCATATCGACGGGTTTCAGCTAGCCCTAATTGCATTCCTGCAATGGGGGTGCGAACCCTCTCTCCCAGAACTGGGTACACATGTTATTATTAGGCTGGTTTTGTCTCAGGGGAGCTAGGTCACCCTCAGGCCATTCTTCATTTGGCTAGATTGACACAGAGATGGGAGTTGTCATGGGTCCTCCCTGGTAAGATATAGATAGCTGAACACGAGGCTAGTTTGGCAGAATGGGCTGGACATTTGACTCTATATAACTGGACTGAAGGGGACTAAGGCTGAGTTGTTTCTGCACTTGCAGATAACTGCCTTCCATACCCCATCATGACCTCACCTTCTGATACTGCTTGGGTCTTGCTCCCCTACCTGCCCTGCCCCACCCCCATCTCTGTCTGCTGTGCCAATTCAGGAAAGGCTACATCCTCTCAAGGCGGGTGCAGGTCTTGGCTAATTTTAGACTCTCTCATAGTTTCTTACAAAGCAGGTCATTCCCAAAACAGAAATGCAAATTGTATGTGTTTGGGGTTTGGAGCAGGGCTCTGACCATCACTCAACCTGGGTACAGGCTGGGCTGAGACATTAATGCTCAAGGGTGGGATGGACATTCTGGTCCAGCTCCCTGATACTTGTCTCTACTCTGGCCCACAGATCCTGGTGCAGCAGCTGGGGCAGCCATGGCTAGGGCATGCAGTCTAGGCCTGCTTCTGCTGTTGTTGCTGCTGCTTCAGACTGTAGTCATTGTCTCCTTGCCTGTCATTGTGGTCCGACTCAACAAGGCAGCATTGGATTATGGTAAGAGACCTGCCAACTTGCCACCCCGTGTGCTGGTGAGAGCCAGGTCTGAACGAATACAAGCATCTCAGAGGAATGTGCGTTTTTAATTGTTGTGCCGCTTGGCATGGGACCCAGAGCCTGGTGCATGCTGGGAAAGTGCTCCAACACTGAGCAGAATCCTAGCCCTTGTGATGCTAGTATTACAGGTGTACCAGGGAGAACCTGGGTTTGTAAGTGTCACTGTGTCCTGCTGCCCGGTAGCTAATTAGGGAGTCTGTGGTGATCAGTAGTATGAAAGTGCAAATGTTAACACACAGTTGTGAGCTTGTGTCTTGTGTGGGCATATGCTTAAAAACAACAAAACAAAACAAAACAACCCCCTCAAAAAATCAAGACTTATTTTTAAACATTAAAAAAACAAAGCAAAACTGAGACAGTCTCCCTTAGGCTAGCCTTGAACTCTCATTCCTCCTGCCCCAGCCTCCCTGATTGCTAGTATTATAGAAATATGCCTGTCCCTGGACCTAGATCAGCTAACTTGAGTGGCTGACTTTATAACTGTGAGTTCTTGTGAGTTTGGAGTGTCAGGGGGATGTGATTTGAGTGCTGGGGAGGCTATGTGCCTGTGGTGTGTGCCTGAATGTGCATGTATAGGTGTGGTGTGTACCTCAAGTGCACGCATGAGCTTGTGTGGTATCTGTGCTCACACATGGACCGAGGAGAGGCATGTCAAGGGCAGTAAGTTAGGGACATTCTGAAGTTGGATCTCAGCGGGACCCACCCCCTTGGGGGTTGGGGGACACAGGTCTCTCCCCTGTGGCTTTTCTTCTAGGTGCTTTCAAGTCCTACCCTCTCCCATGGGAAAAGGCACATTGAGGAAACTGAGGCCCACAGGAAAGGACAAAGTCACAAAGGCCAAATATCCCATCACAGAAATCTTTATTTCCCACCAGCTGCCTCTCAGGAAACTTTCGGGGCTCCATCATAGTGGGATCTGGAGATGCTTGCACAAAGATCAGACTCGAGTTGATTAGAATGTGAGGGACTCCATCCAGACCAGAGAAGGGACTGTAATGGCCAGAGCACAAAGCCGAGAGCCAGCAGCTTGTCCTAGGGCACAGCTCTCTGGGACCTTGCATCCGGGCAGATGGACAGACAAGGAAAGTGATCAGTGATCCATGACAGTATGATCCACACATGGCAGCAATGGATGCCTGGGACCTGGATCTGAGGATGGCCTCTTGGGGTATCTGCCCTGCCCTCTGCTTGTTCTGTGCAGGGCTCCTTTGTCCCGAAGCCTCCCTGGCTCATCCGCCCGTGTTTGTTCTCAATGGGTGGAAACCTGGCAAGAAACCTATGCAGCCCGCAGCGCTTCTAAGCCTGGATGGGTGGTTTCCCAAGGATTCCTCCCCACATTACCCTGCAAGCCCCAGAGTTTAGGCCCTGTGCCAGGGAGCACTGTGAATGGAGTCCACAGCCCAGGTGTGAGTCTCAGCTCAGCCAGGCTGGGGTGCGCATCATGAGCATGGAGGCCATGACCCTTCTCCTCTCTGCTTGGAGAAACGGAGGCTCAGATGGGAAAAGGAGTTTTCATTACGCTAATGAGTCTGAGTCAAGTTCTAGCCTCGTGGCTTCGTCTCATGCTTCCTTCTGTATCACTCAGATTAAGCCTTGCAAGAGGGCTGAGGATTTTACTGTATTGGAGGAACGGGTGGAGGAGGGGTGGGAGGGAGGGCATGATGAATCGGGCACATTGCATGGGCTAGCCTGGTGCAGCCCTTCTCCCTGTGGGCCACTCCAAGCTTGTCTCATCTGGTACCTGCATGCTCCACCAGAAGGGCAGGATAGGTGATAGGTAGTGGGATCTTCATGCTTGGTGGATCCAGGAACTTGACCTCACCCTGCCCTGACCCCACAGTGTCGGACATTGGGAAAGCCCCTCTCCAGCGGGCCCTGCAGGTCACTATCTCTGATTTCATGGATCCAAGTGGGGAGGTGCTTCAGTCTACCAGGTGAGTGCTCCCATCCTCCAGAGAGAGAGAGAGTGCTCCAGCTGCTGGCTGGAATGTTTGGCTGGCCAAGCGAGTGGTGCGTTGGCTCACCCGGAGGGGGATCTTAAATGAGCTTTACTGGAGAGCCTCAGCTGGCAGTGGTCTGGACTATCAGATGAGCCCATGGGTCTACGGGTGAGTAAACCTCTCCAGCTCAGAAGGGCCTGTCATCAGGTGTGAAGGTGTAAGAAGACTTGGCAAATGGGGTCACCTGGTAACCCTGGATTAGTTCCTAAGTTTCTTCTCCCAGGGGCTCAGACTGTGGCCCTGGGGTCCACTGATCTGAGTATCAACCTCTTCTCCCAAATGCTTGTCCCCAAATTTAAACACAATGACAATCCCAGCTCTATCCTCAACCCCTTAATGCATAAAGACCCAAAGGGGTGGAGACATCCCAAACTCAAACACAATGGCCACTGTGCCTATCCTTATGGGGATACAAACTGGCTATTGCAAGGGCTCAATCTGTCTATCTTATTACCAACAAATCTATCTATTCACCTACCCGTCAACTACAATTTTCTCTTTTTTTCCTCCTGTTTTGTTTGCGACAGGGTCTTGCTATGTAGCTGAGGCTACCCTTTAACTTGCAATCTTCCTGTCCCTGAAACTTGGGGATCAAGGGCCTGACATACTGTGTCCAACTTGTCATCTATAGTCAAAGACACCAGAACAGAGCATAGGTCAACACACCAGGAGCTTGGAACCAGCGGTTTGAGACTCCTCAGATAGGGCTGGAGTGCCGTTTTAGTATGTTAATGGCCAGGGCCTTAATAATGCACTGGATAGGGACACAACCACCAAGGAGTTGCCCGAGGATCCTCACTATCCAGGAAGGCTGTGGCTAGATGCAGTAGGCTTAGAGTTGGGCTGTGTAGTGAAACGGTCTTGGATCCATATCACTCCAGGCTAAAATGAGGCGTTTGAAAGTGGGGCCATATTCTGATATCTGAATCATCTTAACTCTACCCCTTCCAACTGCTGGGCAGGGAGAAAATGACTTTCACTTACACAAAAAGGAAGTCTCTGGGACTCACTGGGAGTTCCCAGAAGCTTGGAAGGGAGGGTGTTTTCTGTTGGTGAGGGCCAAAGGTGATACTAGAATCTAAGGCTAGAATACTCTGGGAATTTCTGAGTTGCAGGGACCTCAGCATCTCTCTCCTGGATTTCATGCTTACAGGGATATAGTCAGAATTGATAGAAGTACATCTGATCATCTCCCTGTGTCCTGCCTGAGGCCAGGCCCCTCTGCCTTTGTATCAGCTGGGCGTCTCGCATGCCTCCTGTGCTTGAGAGCTTTTCACCTTCCTCTTGCAATGGTCCGCTCATCAGGAAGCCCTTCTTTATAGCATCAGCATGTGGGGTTGGCTCAGGGGAGCCTCCCAGGAGTTGGTTCTGTGCTTAATGGGAGTTCCCTTGTCCCTCGGGTTCCAACCCCACAGGGTTCAGATTCTGGATGTCCACGTGCCCTTCTTCTACTTGAAGTTCATTGCTGGTTTTGGGGTACGTTTATCAGCCGCAGCCAATTTCACCATCAAAGTCTTTCGGTGAGTGAATCTCTTTTTCGGGGAGGTGGGGAAGGGGCAGGAGTTTCAGGGTCTCTCCCAGGGAAGAGCAAGGGGAGGGGGCTAACGGTATCTTCATGGCCCTTGTCACCCTCTGGGGGAGTGAGACAGGAGAGAACCCTGGAGACCTTGGTCCTGCCTTAGTCCTGTGCAGCTGGTGGAGATGTCTCCTGTTTCTTTATCTGACTTGAGATGAATCTTGTAGGCGACTGTGAGGGTTTCACCGAATTGATTTGGTGCTTTAATTATGGTGTTCGGCCTCTTCCACAGTGCCAAGTACAGAAGAGGTGCTCCACAAATTATGTTAGGGGTGGCATCATTTCTCTGTTTCAGGCAGCTTCTGTGTAACTGCATTTAATGCGATGTCATGCATTGACATTTCAAGGAATCCTTTGTCTTTATTGTTTTGCCCAAGCACTGTGAGGTTAAGCTGCTCCTCAGTGCTTTGACGATGAGTGCTCCTCAGTGCTGTGATGTAACGAATGCTCCCTGGCCCTGTAATGGTATGAGTGCCCCGTGTCATTGTGATGGTATGAGTACCCCGTGATACTGTAACATGTACCTCCCAGTGCTTAGATATGTTAGGGGTGCTCTCTGTGGCTGGGCACAGAGCTGGTGTTCTCACAAAATGAGATTTTGGAGAGTTTAGCACAGTGCTATGAAGCAGGTACCACCAGTTTCCTGTCCATTTCACAGAAGGAAGAGCTGAGGCTCACCCTGGTCAGTGTCTGGCCCAGAGTCCTGTCACAGGAGTCACAGGAAGCCCGAGTCATACCCATGTCTGTGCTGTGACTCTGAGTGGGGGGCTCTGGAGGGGTGACCCAGGCTGGAGGATCTCTGCAGTCTCTATACACTGGGATGGGCTCAGGTCTGTCTTCCTGCAGTGTCCCAGAGCCCATGGAGCTGGTGCTGCCTGTAGACTTGCTGGCTGATGTACATGTGGCCCGGGACTCTATTGGGACCCTTGTGCTCAGCGTCCCTGCCTGCTCTTCCATCTTCAGTCCAGCCGGCATGCTGGATAGCAGTAACAGGTAGGTTTGTGGGAGCACAGGGTCTCAGGCATTCCTGGTACCAAGCCTGTGGCACTGTTACTTGTGTTTCTTTCTTTCTTTCTTTCTTTCTTTTTTTTTTTTTTTTTTTTTTTTGGTTTTTTCGAGACAGGGTTTCTCTGTGTAGCCTTGGCTGTCCTGGAACTCACTTTGTAGACCAGGCTGGCCTCGAACTCAGAAATCCGCCTGCCTCTGTCTCCCGAGTGCTGGGATTAAAGGCGTGCGCCACCACGCCCGGCTGTTACTTGTGTTTCTTACTCAACCCTTTATCCAATGACAACAAAGGACCAAGGAGATTCTGTCATCATACCTGTTTCATGATTTAGCCCAGTGAAACTCAGAGAGGACCAGGGGCTTGCCTGATGCCTACATCTTGGTCACTTCCCTGTATCAGCTACCAGTGCACACTAGGCAGTCTCCACTTGTCTTTGGGATGATATGAAACCACTCGGCCTGGCTGTTGGGGCCCTTACAGGCCACACCTCCCTGCAGAGGTGGAAAGTACAGGCTTGGGAGGTGGGGTAGGACCAGCCAAGCTCTCTGTGGCAGGTGGCTGATCAAGTCAGCATCTTAGGCTAACAGCAGCTCCCACCTCCAGCTGTTTTGTGGATGCCACTCTCGGACCTTCACAGAAGTCATCTCCATGAGCTCCACATTGTCTGACCAGGGGTGTGCTAGGGTCCCATGCAACAGGAAGTAAGTGGAGGTTCAAAGTACAGGTGATTCAAGGCAGATGGACTCACCATCCCATTGCTTGGATCCCTCTTCCCACCCACCACCATTCCTGCTCTTTCCTTAGCGTCTCCCACTCTATGGTGTTCAAGCACTGGGAAGCCCTGAAAGAGCTGCATCAGTCCCACAAAGCTTGACCTTTTCCCCAGAGAGCAGCGAATGCACAGAATCCCACCCATGCTGAGTCCCTCCTGGCTGCAGAAGGGAACCAGGTCATATAAACACACAGAGATAGCTTTTCCTCTAAGAGTGAAGAGGCTGTGGTTGAGAGCAAACCAAAAGAGCCACGGGTTCCTCTGGGCCATTGTTGAGAAACACCAGCATATACCTGTGCTTTGTTTAGAGGGGAAACTGAGGTCCAATGCTAAGCAGGTGCTCTTCAAAGCATCCCAGGCACTGAAGCCAAAGCGACAAGGAGACCTGGGACCCCAGCTCTGTTCTCTACTCCTACCCACCTGAGCAGCCCGGGAGCCAGCTGGCTGAGGACATGGCCACAAAGAGCTTTTTCAGGGTCCAATCTCTGTCTTCTGTCTCCCCCGAGCCTGGCCTCAGTTATCACTGTTTTGGCTGCTTCCAACCCTTGAGAGGAAGGATTCCATTCTCTGAGACTCATGCTCCTTTGCTGTGGGAGAGGGAACCACTGTTCTAACACTGCCTGGAGCATGGCATGATCTCAGATGGGCATCTCTGGACTGCTGACTGAGGACAGAGACTTCTGCCCCAGTTGTCTGTATGGTTCAGCCAAGATACATGCCCAGGGAACTCAGACACTTTCTGTGTCACTTCCACAGTACTTCCCAGGAACTGCTCGACCGGGTGCAGGAGCACATCAAAGCTGATCTAAACAACAAGGTAAGGGGCTTCTGGTACATGGCTTAGCTTGGAAGGCCTAAGGCATGAGCGGTGGGGCTTCAGGCCCTGGGGGAGGGGCATTGTATTTTTTTTTTTGTTTTTTTTTGTTTTGTTGTTGTTGTTGTTTTGTGACAGGGTTTCTCTGTATAGCCCTGGCTGTCCTGGAACTCACTTTGTAGACCAGGCTGGCCTTGAACTCAGAAATCCACCTGCCTCTGCCTCCCAAGTGCTGGGATTAAAGGCGTGCACCACCACTGCCCGGTGGGCATTGTATCTTGATGTGCATCTGTGTGCATGTGCTCCAATGCATGTAAGTGTACACGTGTGCATGCTCGTACATGCATGTATCCAAGTATGTGACGGTGACCTCAGCTCCCTCCCCTCAGGATGTGTAATGGACAGGCCAGCCCTGGGTGAGAGTACTGATGTGTGAGAGGAATTTAGAAGTGGGAACTGCAGAGCCTAGTCTGTTGCCATGGTTGAAATTGTAGGTCTGATCATCGCATGCAGCTAACTTGGTGAGAGACGATTCCTGAGCCCTGAGCCCCACTGCCAGAGTAGACTCTTCTTCCCTAGCCTCCCTCAGCCCAACCATAAGGGGCAGCAGCAGAAGTCATATCTACCTAGTGTGTGCCATTTCCACCCCAGAGGTAATGGCAGTATTCACAGGCTATGAGCACCCTGGCCTGCTCCTCTCCAGCTGTCGGCAGCTTCTCTCACTTCCTCAGCACCCTAAGAGGGGTGGAAAGCCAGTCACTTCAAGGAGGAAAAGGAAGGGACCCCAGGCTTGGTCCTGCAGCCTGGGAGGCCTCTGAGGGGCGATGACAAGGACCTGCAGCCCTGCTGTTCCTCACCCACACCTCTAAATGACCCTCACCACAGCTTCTTTTCTTTTGCCACAGCTGTGCTTGCATGTCTATGGCCTGGTCCAGGATCTCAATGTTCACTTGGGCACTTTAATCGGTAAGACCTGGAGCCCAGGGAAGGGGTTGGGCCATTGGGCCCTAAGAACCTTCAAAGATGCCTCCCTGTGCCTGGAGATGGTGTTGTCTTCATTGCTGGCTTCTGATTCTAAGTAGTGCTCTCTTTTCAATTAATCTAAGAGAAAGGAGGCCCATGGTAAGGACTCTCCAAAAACACATGGCTGTTCACAGAATTTGGCAACCTCCACATGCCAGAACCAACTCTGTGATTCTAGAATCTACCAAGTGCCAAAAATAAAATAAAACCAAACAGCTAATCAATGAGCGTTACTGTTGGAGAAACTAAGCCCCGTTGACTATCAGGATCTAGAGCCGTTTCCACTGTCAGAGCCTCAGTGTTTTTGGGGACAGGTCCTCAGAGTTGGGGGGGGGAACCTTCCTGCACCATTGCAGAATGGCTGGTGAGGTGACAAGCCTCTCTCTCTCTCTCTCTCTGTGTGTTCTCTCTCTCTCTCTCTCTCTCTCTCTGTTCTCTCTCTCTGTGTTTCCCCCCCCCCCCCGCCTCTCTCTGGTGTGTACTGGAGTTTTGGGCCTAAGGCTTGCCTTGGCTATCACGATGTGGGGTGTAGGTATGAGGATGTATGCCTTTTACTTGGATACTTGGATGCTTGGTCTACAGATCTCTTTAAAAAGACACATACGTGCCCATCCCCGTGGGGACTGTATGATTGTTAGTTCTGAGTTCTGAGCCTTGACAATGAAAGAAGGAGATGGGGAGGAGGAAGGGAAAAGAAAGAGGAAGAACAAGGAAAAGGAGGAGAAAGAAGGAAGGATGAAGGAGAAGAAGGAGGAGGAGGAGAAAGAAGAAGAGGAAGAGGAAGAGGAAAGAAGAAGAAGGAGAAGGAGAAGAAAGAAGGAAGGATGAAGGAGAAGAAGGAGGAGGAGGAGAAAGAAGAAGAGGAAGAGGAAAGAAGAAGAAGGAGAAGGAGAAGGAGAAGCTGTTGTTGCTACTGATGAGCTGAACTGTGTGAAAGCCGGGCCAGTCTCTCACTGGGATACTTTTTGAAACTGGATGGAAATGCCTTGGTGTGCAAAGAGCCGAGTGTTTATCCACAAACTCCAACAGTCACAGATCCATCCCAGTGTTCCTCACTGTGCTCACACTGACCTGTGCTACTGTTTGAGGACATTGGGAAGTATCTGTATGGCTTCCTAGACAAGCTGTGGTAGGATCTGAAGGTTAGAGAGCAGGACTGTACCATCTTCCTAAGCACAGGCACCAGTAATTGAGGCCTAGTAGCAGAAAGCATCACATGCGGACCCAGGGACCTCTTATTTGCTTCAAACCCTGTACAATCTTTTCCTTCATAGAACCCATGCAGCCAAGGCTTGCCAAGGGCATTATCACCTTCCTCATTAGCTATTTCAGAGCTTCATCTGTTTGAGGCCCACCAGCTTTTCCCTGACTCTGGTGTCCTTCCCATGACACAGTGACTCACTTTGTCAGTCTGAGCTGCCGCAAGGATGCTCAGTTGATACAAGCAGGGACAGTGTGAAGGTTGGGGATGGTCAGAGGATCCAGAGTCCAGGGACACAGGGCAGGACCTAACTGTACCTGCAACAGGTTCTTTAGTAGATAGATAGGCTCTGCTGTCATCTGCCCGGGTTATGATAGGAAAGCATGGCTTAGAACTATGTCCTCTGAGGTGACGAGTCCAGGCTGCTGTTCCCTTCTCACACATCCATCCATTACTCTGCCCACTTTCAAGTCATCTTATCTCCTTGACTTCTCCTTTCCACCTAACCTCCACATTGCCTTAAATGGGAGGCGGCAAGAAGCTGAGGCAACTGGACTGGACTTAAAGGGCACACATTGGAACTTAGTCACACGGTTCCCATGCTGCGAGACCTTAGGGAAGTCACTCATCTCTGCGAGCCACACCGTTCCACCCAGAAATTAGGGCTGAGAGTTCCCAGTGCTCACACGTGTTGGCCTTATGAAGCAGCTTGTGTTCAGGGCCTGGGGTCTGACAGGCTTAATAGGCAAGGGTGTGCTCTTCCTCTTCTTCAGCAGGCTGCCCTGTGTTTGTGTTTATTCTAAAGACCAGCTCTTGCCTTTGTCTTTGGTGAGTTAAAAACATCTAACAAAGGGGTTCTAAGGGGCCAGCCCTGGAGGATGACGAAGTGAGGCTTGCATACCTGGAGTGAACAGTGGGAGAAGCTGTGAGTTCTTTATTGTATTGAAAAGATGTGTATTGTAAATTGGTGATGTGGGATTATATGCGTTTACAGTATATACAGTGATGCCCTAATTTGTAGATGTAATATGGAGTAGTTAAAGCAAGCTCATTAATATATCCATCACCTCAAATATATACATTCTATTAAAAAGCACAGCTTAGCTTGGAGGTGGAGGTGCATGCCTTTAATCCTAGGGTTCGGGAGATGAGGCAGATGGATCTCTGTGAGTTCAAGGCCAGCCTGGTCTACAGAGCTAGTTCCAGGACAGCCAGGGCTGCACAAAGAAACTGTCTTAAAAAACCAAAAACCAAAAACCAAAAACCAAAAACCAAAAACCAAAAACCAAAAACCAAACCAAACCAAACCAAACCAAACCAAACCAAACCAAACCCAACCAACCAGAAACAACAGCAACCACCACCACCACAACAACAAAAAACAAAGCACAGCTCAGAGGGGTGTATCAGCTAGTCAGTCACGTGTTTCTAGAAGGCTGTGTAACAAAGATGTCTTTTACTGTAGTGTAAGAAAATATTGAAAAAGAAGCACACCTGGGCTCCTGGGCTATATTTTTCCATTTTGTAAATATCAATATGACTTTAATATTCTATTCATTTTTTAAAAACTGTGGTAATTTGATCTTTGTGGTGTCCAGTTCTTTGAGTGTTGACAATTACAGGACAGTCTACTAGTCTCCAAATCCCTTCTTGTTGCTCCTTCCACTTTGCCTCCAAACTGTGAGACCCACTTATAGACAAGGAAGGGAACCATACTATGTTGCTATCACAATAAAAAACTTCAAAATATTAGAGAAAATAAAATTAAATCTAGGTGAGACAAGAAGCTGAATGGAGATATATACTTACATATTTATCAATATGTCTTTGTATGCTTTAGTACATATATATTTTCATATAAAATAAATATTAAATATCTTATCACATGCCTAAGTATAACAAAACTATACAAAGCACATAATACATACCCATAATTGATATTTTATAATGGGCATATACATATATATGAATAGATATTAAAATATATATGCATATCCATACACATAACTATATCCCTGAAAACTTGGGCCTCTGGGCTAGTGGGCTAGCTCAGCAGTTAGGAGGACTGACAGATCTAGAGGACCTAGGTTTGATTCCCAGTGCCCACACGGAACACACATGTACAACTGTTACTTCCATTCTAGGGAATTAAACACAACATCTTTTTCTGGCCTCCACAGGCTCGAGGCACACCGACATACGAGCAGGCAAAGCCATTTATACATATAAAAAATAAAATGATGAAAAACCCCTGGGCCCTCCAGGGCTTTGAGGGTGGCTCTCTGGCTTGACCTAGGCTCTCAGTTAGAGGACCTCTGGCCTGCCGTGCCTGAAGCCATCTCTGGGCTTGTGCTGCCGACCTTTGCAAGTTTCCCAGGCAGAAGACTCTGACCTGAGAGGACACTTACACCCCAAGCTCCTGCTCTCTGCATCCCTGAAGCTCTGTATGAAGTTAGATCTGTAATTCCTTGCTCTGACATTTTAGTTCCTGAAAGGAGACATGTGATTATATGAAGAGACCTAAGTTTCAGGAGCAGACTGACTTGTGTATGTAGTCTGGGGCAAGAATGAGCTGGCCAAACTGTGTGTGCACGTGTGTGTGTGTGTGTGTGTAGTAACTTTGGTGAGCTCTGTGTTGATGGAAAAAGAGGCCATGGAAGCTACTTGTCTGGCTGAACTCTCCTTTTTTCCTGTGTCCCCTTCTTGCCCCCATTCGATGTTACTCCTGCCTGGATTGAGCCTTTGCCCTCTGTATTTCGGGCTCAGCGGTCTTTCACTCATTTGGAACGTTAGCAAACATACCTGTTAGAATTGTGTGAACCAATCAATAGGTGGAAAAGTTGTCAGTAACTTGCTGGCTTAGTGAGGGACTGGTGCTCAATGCTTTTTTGTTTTCATGAAGGCCTCAGTCCTGTGGGCCCTGAGTCCCAGATCCGCTACTCCATAACCAACATGCCCACCATCACCAGTGACTATATATCCCTAGATATCGGAGTAAGTATCTCCTGGTCAGCCTGCTGCTGGCATCGTTGGTGTCCTAGGAGGGTCCCAGGAAGGTAGAGGGTGAAGGGAGGAAGGTGGCTGGTACTCCAGGTGGGACTGTAGCCTTTACTGTCAGGCAGGTGCCCTGGAGCCCTGGGTCTGTTACAGGCCCTTGGTTCCTGATGTCCTGCATGTATGCTCCTGCCTCTATCCAGGCCATTCTCTCCCTTCTTGGCAAGCCCATTCTCCTGCCTATGCATGGTGCTCACCCCTTTGTGTTGCCATGGCCTTTGGGTGATGCAGGAGCCATGGCAACTGTGGGGCTCTCCCAGCACCTGTTTGACTGTGCCCTCCTGATGCTTCAGAAGGCTGGCTCTCTCAACCTGGAAATCACAGGGCAGCTGGTAAGGGCTGGGTCTGCCACCCTGGTCTTGTAGAAGGGCGCCCTGTAGCCTATTCTGGGGTCATGCTGTAGATGTAGAATCATGGGGAGTGGGCAGTAAGAGTGGGGGCTACAGGATGGCTGTTGGAAGGAACTCATGGGTGAGGAACCCTACCCATGAGGCCAAGAGGTGGCCTTGACTGTGAAACTGCCTCAAACCCTGCCATGATGTGGCCTGATTTCAGAATTCGAAGAACAATCCTCTGAACACCTCTGTGCTGGGCCAGCTCGTCCCTGAGGTAGGTGATGTTTCTGCTCCTTGTAGACCAGAGCCTCAGCAATAGGAGTGGGGATTTCATGGGCTCCACCTACCCTGAGCCTATGATGCTTGAGCGGTGGGGAGGAGGAGGTAGTGGTGGTAGTGGTGGTGGTGTCAGCACCTGCCATTTAACCCTCTCTCCTCTGCCCATCTCAGTCAGCTAGACTCCGTCCTCTCTGCGTCTGCCTATAGTCTACTGAGCCAGTTCTCTTTTCCTGTTCCCTCCCTGCCTGTAAGATCTAGCTCAGAGTCAGTGGCACACACCTGTAATGGCAGAACCTGGGATCGGGAAGATCACTGGCTCAAAGCCAGCCTGGGTGTATAGCAAGCTCTTGCCTTGAAATCAAACCAAGCGGCAGCTTAGGCATCTCCTCTGAGAAGCTTAAGTCTGGCCCAGGCCTGGGCTGGAGTCACCTCCGAGCTTCGTTGCGGCTAGAGGGTGATAGCTTCTTCACGGCCAACATGGAAGACTGAGAAGCAGGAACCCATGCTACCCTCTGCCCCTTTGATATCCCAGGTGGCTCACCTGTTCCCTGAGCCTGTGCCACTGGTACTCAAGGTGCAGCTGGGTGCCACACCCGTGGTCACTCTCCACACCAGCAACTCCACTCTCCAGCTGCAGCCCTTTGTGGAGGTCTTTGCTGCACCCTCGAACTTAGCCTTGCAGTTCCTTTTCTCCCTGGATGTGGTGAGTGACGGCTAGGTGGGGCTGGTCGGGTTAGGGTGTAGCTTCTTGAGACCTCAACCTCACAGGCTTCTGAGCTCTCTTCGTTTGCTTTGTTTTATCCACATCTATCTCCTGAACTTGCCAAGACATTCTGCCCCAGGACCTTGGCACATGAGGAACCCTCTGCCCGGGGACCTCTCTCCCTTTGCTTTTGACCTGGTTGCTGCTGCTTCGTTTTCAGTTCTTAGCTTAAGTGTTGAAGCCTTGCTCAGAGCAGCCTTCCTGGGCCAGCCTGTGTAAGAAGGTCCCCATCACCCTCTGCCTTTGTGTCAGCCTCCACTTTTTGGAAAGCTCCCGTCTCTCGTTACTTCTGGAAGGATCCCAGGGAAGGTCCCCCACATGTTATCTTTACACTGATGTTGCTTGTAAAGTGCAGGTCTCAGTGAACTCCATAAACACATGATTTGCCCCAGAGGGGGAGGGGTGGGCGGCTCCATGACGTTCCTTCTCTTTTGCTCTCCTCACGACAATGTACAGATGGTGAACCTGGACCTTCAGCTCTCTGTGTCCAAGGCGAAGCTTCGGGGGAGCACATCTCTGCTGGGGTGAGTGGGCCTTCTGACCCAGCAGTCTCAGCATGCTCTCAGACTTAGTGAGGAGAGCCTCAGAGGAAGCTGGCCCTCCCTGACTTGACCCTCCCTGAGCCTGACCCTGCTTTTCTTCCAGGGGATTCCAGCTCTCTGTGGCCACCTCCAATGTGGGCTCTGTTGATGTGAGTGGAACACTGGGCTGCCTGAGGCCTTGGGAATGGATGTGGAAGCCCAAGAATGACACATACCCCAGTGCTGCCATAACTGGACTTCCCTGGGAATTCTGGGGACAGGGACTTACCTGGTCTCCATCTGTCCCCACCTCCTTGCCTGTCTCTATGCCTGTGGGCAGGGGATTGACTCAGCTCTGCCCTGAGCCAGAGCTCATTGGTCAGTGGAACAGTTGGCACTGGCTAGACCTTCATCATGTCACATGATCAGGTTCCTGCCACCGTGCACATGTTCTTCTGTCCCCATGCATCCATGGGATGTGAGTTAGTATACCCAAGTCCGCTACCAGGTGTCAGTTTGCCATCATAACTTCCATCTGTCATCAGGCAGTCTGTTGGGCAGCCCTACTGATGGTAACACTAATATGAGGTCTAGAGCTCTCCCTGGGCTGCTTGATCCCCAAGGCTGATCTAGTTGGGGGTTTGATTGGGGACTCAGCTGATGTGGGAGGTACACCCTCCCTCCTTTCCCTGATGTGTGTCCATCTCTATGTTTAACTGCATTTTCTTGGTCTTCAATTGCTGCTCCCCCCACCCCCACCTAACCCTTGGCCGTGGCTGCAGATGGATCAAGTACTCCCACTCATAAGCACCGTATTCCAGAAACCCCTGCTGGATCATCTCAATGGTGAGTCCTGCTCTCTACTGCTTGACCCCTCTGGTGCCCCCTTGAGTCCACACCCTCTGTGCCTGTCCATGTCCCCAAGCCCTTCCAGGCTCAACGTTTAAGGCAGTGGTCTTTGGGGTCCAACTGCCTTTGCCTCTTGGTACATATTTGTGTAGCCTATACATGGTCTTCACAGAGCTCCCGATCCCACTTCAGTCTCCCCTCCATAGGATAAGGATAGTTCTGTATCCCACTCTTGACCCCATAGTGTTCCCAAGCTGCCAGCAAGGGCTGGCTGCAGGTGGAACTTTTCCTGTGACTAACTTGGACACTTCTGTCTCTCTGCAGCTCTCCTGGGCATGGGGGTTGTCCTCCCCAGGGTGCACAATCTCCATTATGTCCACTCTGAGGTCTTGGTCCATGAGGTAAGGGCCTTTGAGTGGCCAGGGAGCCTCTTTACAGGGGAGGAAGGGTCAACCCTCTGGGAGCTCACCCCTCATCTTTCAAGATCACACACCAAACCTTAACTGTATTGAGATGGAGGAGTTAGGACTTGAGAGACTCTGCTGGGAGGGGCTCTTTGTGCCTCATCACACCTCACACCAGAGGTTTTAGGTCTTCAATGGTTCTTGTTCCTATGTCCCAAGATGGGCTTGTGTCTAAGGTAAATAGTAGAGAGCTTCCTTACAGCTTGGCAGGCAACTCTGTAGCTGGATGGGTGAACTAGGTAACTTCCTGAACCTTCTGTGATTATTGTCCCTGGATCTGGAATCATAGGCCCAGCATAAAATTCGTCCTGACACAGCCAGCATGACATCTTATGATCTCTTTCTGTCTCACTCAGGGAACTCAGAGAAAATTCCCTAAACAGGCTGAGCACAGAAAAGGAAACAGAATCCAGATCCAAAGTGGTACCCGTCCATGTCTGGCCAGGGGGAATGCTTACCCTAGCTCCTTAAGAATGGTGGTCTTAATATTCTGATGGAGATGGATAGACAGGGTCTGAGGAGATGGCTCAGTAGATAAGGACTTGCTGTGCAAATATGAATACTCTAGAGTCCCAGTATTCACACTGGTCAGGTCTGGTAGTTCATCTGAAAACCCATCACCCAGGAAGCAGAGATAGGGGGTCTCTAGGGTGAGCTGGCTAAACTCACATGTGAGCTCCAGGCTCATTGAGAAGCCCTGCTCTGACAAATAAGGCAGAGAGCAAGGAGGAAGACATCAGATGTCTATCCCCAGCCTCCACAGATGTGAATGTGAATGTATGCAATGAATGCATACACCACATACACTTAGACATGAAAAAAAAAAGGATAAAGGAGGGACAGTTCACCACAGAGGGGTCAGAACTGTTGATGGGTATCATCACAAAATGCGTCCCACAACAGCCCAATACGATGGAATTTTCTGTAGCGACTGGAATCAGCATTGTCCAAAACTGTCACTTGGCACATGGGCCTGTTGCATTGGGACTCTGCAAGTGAAGACACGAATTTTAATTTTTCAAATACTTAGCTGGCTATGGTGGTACATGCCTGCAGTCCTAGAACTTGGGAGATGGAGGCAAAAGGATTAGAAATTCAAGTCACCCTTGGCTACCAGAGAGATTGAGGCTAGTCCAAGGCCTCTTCTCCCTTATCCTCATTAAAAAAAAAGTTGTTAGCCACAAGAGGTTAATGGTTGCCACACAGGACCACTGACCCTTGACTTTGAGCTCCTGTGGATGAGAGCTGGGTCTCATTTGTTTTTTAATGACTCCTTGGTGTCTACCGTAGGGTTTAGTGTGTGGTAGAGACTCAGTTGAAGTTTGCTAAATGAATGGTTGGATGGATAGGGTGACGATGTAGGAATGGAGAGCGGCCCTTAGGAGTGTTCATTTCAGCAGTGCAGCGGGGAAAGTATGAGAGGTGCAGGGGTGCCGTCTCTGTTAGGGAGAAGTAGCCCAGTGATTCCTAGTCAGGAAATGGCAGTGGCACGGCCAAGCCTGGAATGTGGAGCATGTGTTGGTCTCATGCTGGCCTGGCTCTTTTTAATTTAATTTTATTTTTTTGCTTATTCACTTTACATCCTGCTCACTGCTCCCTTCCCAGTCACTCCTCCCACACTCCTTTCCCCTCCCCTCTCCTTCTCCTCTGAGCAGTTGGGCCCCCCTAGCTATCCCCCCCTCCCCCAACCCTGGCACTTCAAATCTCTGCTAGGCTAGGTGCTTCTTCTCCCACAGAGGCCAGACAAGGCAGCCCAGCTAGTAGAACATATCCCACATACAGGCAACAGCTTTTGGGATAGGCCCTGTTTGGGACCCACATGACGACCATGTAGCAGCTGTACATCTGCTACACATGTGCAGGGAGGCCTAGGTCTAGCCCATGGATATTCTCTGGTTGGTGGGTCAGACTCCGAGAGCCCTAAGGGTCCCGGTTAGTTGACTCTGTTGGTCTTCCTGTAGAGTTCCTATCCCCTCCAGAGCCTGCAATCCTTCCTCCTATTCTTCCATAAGAGTCTCCAACCTCTATCCATTGTTTGGTTGTGGGTGTCAGTATGTGTCTGAGTCAGCTGCTGGGTGGAGTCTCTTAGAGGACAATTTGCTCCTGTTTGCAAGCATAACAGAGTATCATTAATCGTGCCAGGGACTGGTGTTGCCCATGGGATGGGTCTCAAGTTGGGCTGGTTATTGGTTGGCCATTCCTTCAATGCTATCCCCTGAGCCTGTATTTCTTGTAGACAGGATAAATTTTGGGTCAAAAGTCTTGTGGGTGGGCTGGTGTCTTTATTGCTCCACTGGGGTTCCTGCTTGGCTACAGGAGGTGGCTGGCCTGACTCTTGAGAGCTCTCGTTGCATTCCTTCATAGCCTTATGAGGTTTGTGCTGCTACTGAAGTGACAGAGTAAGAGACTGAGAGCCAGTGAGGTTATGGCCTCTCCTGATGAGAATACTACCTAAAAGCAGGTTGATTTTAGGTAGTAAAATCAACAGTCAGGGGTCCCCCATAAACCTCCGAGTTTGCCTGTAATTTTCTTTTTGGTCTTCCAGGGCTATGTTGTGGTATCCAGTGGACTTGCCTACCAGCACTGAGCCAGAACCATGACAAGAGCCAGTTCCTCAAGAGGCTTTTGTCCCCAAGCCTGAGGACAGAGCCACATCAAATCATCATCAGCAAGTCAGCCGGCCTGTTTGGACTGCTTCCCCTTTGCTGGACACCTGCGTCCCTCTCTTGTTTCCTCTCCTCTTCTTATGCCCCCTCCTGGGGAGGAGGCTACTTGATGTAAGCTGTGCAGACCTGCTTCCCTCAGCATTAAATGTCTTCTCTTGAGCTGCAACTCCCAACTGACTCTATGTAACCAAGGCTAGCTCTTTGTGTACAGCCTGTGAGTCTTGGCTGTCCTCAGAGCCACCCACGCTGCTCCAGCGAGGAGGACCACAGGGACCTATTTCTGCTTTCCATGCCTGTCACTTCTCACCTCCTTGTCTAGGAAGGTCTGGTTCTGAACAAGGACCCTGGATAGTGACAAGGATGAATGCAAGGTTATAAGTAGTATATGACTATTACGGCACTGCACCCTCTTCTGGAGGTATTCCAGCGAGGACGGAAGCATCCAGAGTCCCAGAGCTGGACAGATCCCCAGTTGTAATCTCCCTTGCATCTGAAAATATGTTCAGTTGTTTCCCTTCAATTTACCAGCATCCTCTATGCCCATTTTTATCCCTGTTTTCAAAATTTCAGGTGGCAAAGTTCACAATCTTTTCAGGCACCTTCTGCTTTCTTGTCACAAGCAAGCTTTTTGTTCTAGGAAGCAAGACCTGCTTCTGGGCTCTGCTCTCAGGCACGTGTCTAACGCTTGTTCACTGGAGAGCTTCTGAGACCCGGCGAGGACTCATTGCCACACGAGTTAGGCAGAGCAAGGGACTTGAGTACCTGCAAGCCAAGGCCTCGTGATCTTCTCCCCTGATAGGCTAATCTCTAAGCCACAGATTTCGTCCTGGCTGAACACAGGGCTCGTGTTCTGTGTGTTTTCTCAGGGGAAGTAGAAGGTGCCTGGATTTTCAACATAAGCCAGCAAAATCTTGGGACAGGGTGGTGCTACCCCATCCATCCACCTCTTCCAAGGTTATCTGTAGTGTAAAGGGCAGCAGGGAGAGACCGGACTCAGCTCCATCTTGGTGATGAGAGGATTCAGGGAGGTGAGGAAGAGCTAAGAGGGCAGGCTTCAACATCCTTCCTTGTGATTTCACCTGGGTACCATGCCTTTTATTGAGGGGTGGGGGCTATTTGATTAATTAATTTATCAATTCTATATTTACTGAATAGGCTATACCCTAAGCTGGTTGCTTGAGGGGTTGGAGAGACAAAAATCGAAGATACAACCTGTGTTGGTAGCTTTTCTCCTCAGTGTGAGAAAAGATGTAACAAAAGCCACTTATGGGAAGAGAGTTTGATTCTGTTTTAAGTTTCAGGGAACTTCCCCATCTTGGCAGGCAAGGCATAGTGACAGGAGCAGCTCCTGATGAGACAGAAGCCTGGGGCTGTCATTTCTTTACATGGTGGTTGCTGATAGGGAACAGAGAGCTAATCCAAACAGCCATAGCTTTCGAGGCATGCTCCCAGTGGCCCAGGGACCATGACCCAAAGGTTCCATACCCTTTGAAACAGCATCAGTCAGGGACAAGTGTCCAAACACAAGAGCCAGTGGGTGTTGAGAGAACATTTAGAGAGTTCACATTCAAGCCATAACGTAACCCAAGGCCCTAAGGAAGTTAATGCCATGGAGAAAGATTGCAAACTCAGCATGCAGGATCCACCCAACTGCCCATCCTTCCCCTCCACCCTTTCACTTTTTCATCATTTCTTCTAGCCACCCACACACCTGTATTTTTGTTGTTTTAGGTCAGGGTCTTACTATAATGTTTAGTGCAGATTGGCACTGAATTGATAAACTTCCTCTTGCCTTCTCTTTCCAAGTGCTGGCATTACAGGTAGTGTCACCTTGCCAGCCCAATCCACCTATTATTACAACTATCAATGCATCTATCCACCTATCAATTCTTAAACCTTTACATTCATTTGTCCATTTTTCCATTTTTCCATGCATCCATCTATCCATCCATCCATCCATCCATCCATCCATCCATCCATCCACCCATCATCTACCTGTTCACCTATCCATCTATTCGGCTAGCCACTCATCCTATCTGTCCATCCATCCACTCACCTACTCACCCATCCATTCATCCATCTACCTAAACTCTCCCTCCTTCCCTTCTCCACCAATTATCTTCCTTCCTACTAATTTATCAATCCATTTATTTCATTAGTCTGTAATTCCCACAGGCTTTGTATTAACAATGTACCTAGTTCTAGAACATGTTCCCTTGAGAGGAAAAGGATAAAAACCAGTCAAACTCTCCTATCCAGAACGATGTTCATGGCCTCCCCCAAAGGAGCCCTAGGTGTCATCATTTAAGTATTCAGTCAGGTCCTGCTGGGCACTGGCTGCTGTGTGGTGAGTCCAGCTGCGTGGGTCCATCTGGGAGAGAGAACCACGGAGCACATCAACGATGATGCTCTCAGCAGGAAGCCTCATCACCATGCTGAGCTTGAGGCTGTGTGATCTACAGGAGGCTCTTTGCTGTTCTGGGGCCGAGAGCAAGTACCAAGGAGCACCAGATTCAGAGGGCTTCACGCTTCCTTGGGGAAAGCTTGCTCTGCCTTTCTGAGCAGAAATATCTGTGTGACTGGCCAGGTCAGAGCTGTCTGGAGCTGCCAGGCACTCAGCGACAGCAGCAGCATTGAGAGCCCACGGGCAAGTGACACAGAGAAGTGGCAGTGGTGTCATGGGCTGTGGCTTTGCCAGCCACAAAGGAGTTGTTACAGAGGATCTGGGCACTGGCCCTGTGATGTGGTGGCCTTTAGAGTGGATGAGTTACATGGATGGTGGAGGAGAGGTGTTGTCTAGTGTCGATGTGGAAAAGCTATAGAGGGGCCTTCGCAGGCCGAGACTGTAAGGTTCAGAAAGACCCTGTTCTGAGCCTGTTGCTGAGGAAAGCATCTCTCATGGTTCTCTCAATCACTTGCTGTGCGACTGGGAAAATCGCTTGGCTTTTCCAAGTCTCAATTTCCCTATCTGTAAAACTGGGAGAATGCCAAAGTGCCTACCTCACCTGGTAGCTTTGACGATTAGTGGACAACTCATGCAATGGCTGCCTGTTCCTGTGCACTGCCTTCAGCACCTACTCTGCAGACTCCCTTTACGGGGCAGTCCACAGCTCAGCACTATGGGCACTTCAGAGCAGAGCAGTGGCAAGATGCTGCATGCCACCATGGAGCAGAGGGCAGCTCAGTCTGGCTCCTCAACAAATAGGCCATTGTCTGGCATGGCTCCCGTTTGACTTTCACCCTGGAGCCCACACAGCTCCTCTGAGGCATTTGCTGTCCCTCTTTGCTCTCTGTGGCTATGCTCGCCAGAGCCTGATAGCTCCTGGTACCAGCTCTGATGTGGCCTCACGACTCCCAGATGATGGGTCCTGCAGCTTTTGGTCCTCAAGCCTTTTCCCAGGTCACTCTGATGTCCTTCAACTGCAAACCGTAGTTATCGGAGTAGCCCCTGCTCGTCACATTTGATTCTCCACTCTGACCCTTCCCAGAGTTCAGCACACTGCATAGTAAGTTGCAGGGGATGAACTGCTTGCACATGCCTGTGCTGCAGTCATGTGCAGGAGCCATGTGTGGGAGCCATCTGGGGTCAAAGAGGGGCTGCTGGGCTTGAATCACCCTTGCTGGGTCCTTTAGGGTCTGAGGGAAAACAAAGATGGTGCTGAGTTTCAGAAGTCTGAGAGAGGGGAGGGGGACAGTACAGGAAGGTTCTCTGGAGGAGGAAATCTCACTGGCTGGAAAAGGGTGGCTGGATTTAGAGCATCAATGGGACAAGTTGGAAGGGTCCTGGCAGAGAACTCAGTGAAGAGATGTCAGAAAGGCAGACAAGCATCCATGGGATGTGTCTTGGATGCTTGGCTGGGTTCTGGAGCTCCTGGATGAAGAGGGAAGCTCTAGCCAGGCTACTTACTGCTGTGTGATTTTGAGCAAACGGCTTGGCCTGTTTCTCTATCTGTAAAATGGGAGAGATTGCCAAAGTGTTTACCTCACTGGGTAGTTCTGACTTGTAGAATGGAAAGCCCAGCTGAATTGATTATGAGACAGTCCCTTGTCACTCTCTGAATCATAAAGTTCCTTAGATTGGAGGCATTGGCAGCTCAGAGAGTTAGAGAGCTGCCATGGTGGCATGGCTTTGGAGGGCAGCATCTGGGACTGGGCTTCAGATCCCTTAACCCCTTCCCACACTGCGGTCCTTCCAATGACTCCTTCCCAAGTCCCCAGGCTGGCTAAAGGCCAGTGGGTGGTTCATGCGCTCAGGGTATGGGTGGAGTGCAGTGGTAGGGACAGAGATGCTATCTGCCCCTTGTAGATCAAGGTGGAGCCTGGCCAGGCTGCCTGGAGCTGATGCTTGCCTTGTACCAACTCTGCTGTGACTTCAGAAGGTCTCCTCTACTCAAGGTCCCATGTGAACGTAGGCACACTGGCTCCTGCCACATTCCAGACTGTGTGCTCTCTGAGCAGGGGATGAGAAAACACCAGGCCTCGTTAGCTCTCTGGATTGTTCACCAAGTACAGAGACCCTTGAAGTGTCCCCAGGATAGACCTTCCCAGGAACTCTTGGAGAACAAAGTTGAAGCTGGGGACTGGGAGACCTGTGACTGTGGAGTCATCTCTGCCTTCAGAGGCACAGGGCTCCCATATCACTCTGAAGGATTCCTCCCAGCATAATCGACTTGATCATTATCTCCTTAAGGTCTCCCAGACAGGGAAAGTCTCAGGACAGTTGCCCTGCACCCAGCCAGAGTCTACTGGACTTTGCACCTGCCCACCAGAGACATAGTCCCCCCACCCAGGCATCAGGAGCAACATCCCTGCTGTCGGGCTCCCCAGTCCCCACAGCACCTTGTTCTTCCATCTGTAATATATCCCTGGCTTAGTGGCTTCTACCTGTCTCATCTCCCTCAGGAATGATGTGGACTTGTGCTGGTGACTTGCCCTGTGTCTGTTTCAGAATAGAAACCCCAACTATCCTATTCATGGTGGTCATCCCAGAACACAGTAGGTTCTCAATAAGTGTTGGATAAAGTAGTGAATGTGTACCTACTGTGTGTTCCACTTTGGGGAAGATACAAGTTGGAGAGAGGGAAGAGCAGAGGCACTGATGTCCTCTGGGACAGTCACATCTGTCTCCAGCACTGGCCTTAGTGCGGCCCCTGGGTTCCCCAGCCGCCCTCATCTTCTGTGCTATTTATGTTGGAACAGAACGAATGCTTATGTGAGCTCTGGGTCTCCTGTTCTCAACGCCTCTAGATAATTATCTATCCCTTATTAAGCCCTTAATTATCCAAGCGGCTAATCAGGCTCCTGAATATAAGGGCTTCCTCCTCACAGGACTGGAAGCAGGGGGCAGTCAGCTGCAGGCCTTCCCCAAGCTTGGCAAGGTAAGAGCAGTCCCAACTTGTGACTCTTCCCTGAGTGTCTCATCCTCAACTGCCACTTTACAAATGAGAAAGCTGAGGCTTCAGGAGGAGAAAGAACTAACCTACACTTGTCCAGAGAATGCCAGTAGGGCCCATATCTAGGTCCTCGACCCCTGTCAGATGCTCTTATCTCACAGGTAGCCTCTGAACACCACCATCTTCAAACCCATAGGGTTTCGGGTATCCAAGTGGGCAGCAGAGTCGTCAGGCCTCCGTGGCTGCATCCAGAGGCCCAGGGAGAGGGGAAGGGAAGCTTAGCTATGAGAGCTGAGAACTCACCTGGGTCTTAATGGCTGGGGTGGGCAGCAGGGGTGGGTGTGTCATGATGGGTGGCCTTCTGTGTAGGCCTTCAGGTGGCTCCTACTGGTTTTGAGGTCTTTGAAGCTGTAAGCAGCTGCAGGTGGAGAGGAAGCTTGCTGGTGGTGGAGGTGAGGGCTGAAAGGAGCCCTTGAGGTGGGCAGATGGTAGGTGGACAAAAGGCAGGGATTGTAAAAGGGAGGCAGAGCTCAGGCAAAAGGGCAACTAAAACCAGAATCCGGTTATCGTCATGACTCCTGGGGACACAGCATGGCATTCTTGTTCTAAAATGGTGAGAACTATGTCTGAGCCACCAGCCAAGTGTGTTGTATCAGCTCTGGTCTGGGAATGGAAGTCTTCTGGAAGGGCCGTATGCCCACCCGTGGGATGGGTGAGATTGGAGGACACTTTTCAAAGTTCCTTTGTCCTTGCATGGAGCCCAGCGTGCCAACCATGAGAGAATGCTTGGGGCACATGCGTGTGATTCACAGAGGCTGGGGACCCAGATGACAGGGGTGCAATGGATTTCACATTTATTTAGGGACTAAAGGGCTGCTCTGCCTTTGTTCAGACTCTGCCTCTTCTCATGTCCTGCGTCCCAGGCTCAGTCCTTCTGATCACAGATGTCATGCTAACCCTTCTCATCAACTTACTCGCCAGGTTTTCAGATCCACAAACAGCAGGACTGTCTGCTGGGGCCACCTTGCAGCAATATACCATAAGCAAGAGCTGGATGAGTGAATGGATGAATAAATGAACGAATGTTTGAACTAATGGATGAGTAAAGAAATGAATGAACAGATGAGTGGACAGATTAATGAATGGATGAAGGGATGGATAAATGAACTAATCAATGAGTGAATGAATGATTAGACTGGTGAGTGAATAAAAGAATGGATGAATAGATGAATAACTAGAGAAACAAATGTATGAATGAATGAACAAATGAACACAGAAGTGAATAGATTAACGGATGGATGAATTAATGAACAAGTACACAAACGAATGAGTGAATGAATGAATATAGGCTTATACCTGGGCTGGGAAGAAATACCTAGGAGAGGTTTGCTTGGGGGTCAGGAAAGCCGTGGGTTGAGTGTGTTGTAAGTCTAGATGGCACTCCCCTCTCCAGGTAGACACAGGCCAGCTGTGTGGCCCAGCCCCTCCTTGATTCCTTTCAGTCAAAGCTCATACCAGAACTACATACCTGGCCCCAGCTGGGGGAACTTCAGGAGTTGGTAAGTAGAGGGTAGGATTCCTGGAAGGCCTATGTAGAGTGTGAATTCCCGGAGAACAGTGAGGGACCAAGATAGGAGGCCATTTCTCAGCTTGCTGTTCTCTGGTATGAGGCCTCTTGTGTCTCTCAGTTTCCTTATTGGCAAGGGGATCTCCAGTTCTCCCGGAACCACCAGTAAAGTGTGTGGTATCAGCTCTGGGCTGGGAATGGAAGTCTTCTGGAAAGGCTGTGTGCCCACCCGTGGGATGGGTGAGATTGGAGGACACTTTTCAGAGTTCCTTTGTCCTTGCTAGAAGGGGACCTCCAGTTCCTCAGGGGCTGAGTTGGTTTTGAGTTGCAGAGGTAGTGAGATTGGGCTGGAGTAAGCAAGAGACCTGGTGACCACGTGCACACTGCAGGGTGAATCCCTTGATACAGATGGGTTGGGGTTTCCCTGTGGGTCCACACTGTGGGCCCTTGAACTCCTGTGGGCATGGAGCTGCACTTGAACACATACAAATCTGCAGCTGACCTGCCCACTGCCTATGTGGCAGGCTGGCCATTGCTCTATGCCCATAGGAAAAGGGAATTTGGGGAGAAAACCCTCCCCGAAGTAACTCTGGGCCTTCCGCATAGGTGGAGGCATGCTGTGTAGCCTGAGCCTGGTCCTCTGCGGCCTGCTGGCTGGCACTCGAGCTGACCCTGGGGTTCTTCTGAGGCTGGGCATGGACATTATGAACCATGGTGAGTGAATGGGCCCTGGGCTGGGGCCAGGAGACATGGGGCACGTGATAGGAAGAGATTTCTCAAGATTGCTGGGCTTGAGCATCGAGGATTTGCAAAGCCAATCTAGTCGCAATGAGCGGTTCCTAGGGTTCCATTCTACAGACGGGGAAGTGACTGGGACGCCAGAGAAATTGCTGAAGGGCAGAAGAACAGCAGAAGGCTGGCTGAGTCTGTTGGTTCCCTTTCCCCTCAGAGGTCCAGAGTGCCATGGAGGAGAGCCACATCCTGGAGAAGATGGCAGCTGAGGCTAGCAATCCACAGCCAGGGGGAAAGGCCATTAAAGGCCTCAGCAAGTAAGCAGGGGTCGGGGGCACAGGGAGGATGAGGAGTACACGACGGGCACTTGGCACAGGCAAGGATTTTTCCTGCATTATCTGGGGACTCATTAGTCTGCTTTGTGGACCATTCCCGCTTGAAGTCATTTACCGAAGAAAGTGAGCTCACTGAATATACATGAAATTAAATGAAAAAACTATTTTTTTTTCAAATGGTAGAGCTGGACAGGTGTCTACAGTCATCCAGTAACGAGAGGAACAGGCTCCTTGCTGGCACCATTGTGGCTGGGGCCACCTGGACTGCTGACCTGGGGAGGGTTCAGGATTTAGCAGGAATAGCATAGATTAGCAATGTCTAATTAGCCCAGATGGGAAGGTGGAGATATATGTGCCACACCTTTGTAATCCTGCTTCTCAAAATGATGTTTCTGAGTCAGAGGTGGCTGTGTCTCTAGGGGGATATTTAGCAATGCCCAGAGACACGTTTAGTTGTCTCAGTTTGCAAAGGGGAAGGACAGCACTGTTAGTATACATGATGTGGGTTCTATGTTGACAGGAACCCGAGCTGGCACTAAGCTCCAAATGTGAAAGGTGACACTGTTGAGAAACCTGTATCCAATCCAACTTTCCTAATCTGTTGATGGAGAAATTGAGGCAAAGAGGGAAAGAGCATAGCCCGAGGTCACACAGAGTCAGCCATGCATCTCACCTCACATGCGAGGGTTTCTGTACAGCTTGTTTCATGTCCAAGCCTTTGGTTTACATGTCAGAAGGTCCTAGTAGACTGGGCTAGAATCTTACTCAGACCTCCCAGTGAGGTGATGGAGGGCATGATGAAGGCCTGGGTCTTGACCTCTCAGTTCTCATTGTACATGTGTGTCCCCCTCCCAGTATGAAGGTAAAGGACGTCCTGGAGCCTGTTATCACATTGAACTTTGTACCCGGAGTGGGCATCTCCCAGTGTGTGTCCACAGGCATGACCATCACTGGCAAGAGGTTGGTGTGGGAGTGAAGTGGGGCGGGGCTGGGGGAGAGGACCACCCCCTTGTCTCAGCCTTCCATACGTAATCACTGAGTACCGGCAGTTCATTATGTGGGTGCTGGGATCTGAGGTGACTGTAGACTTGGGTTATGGGTTGACAGGAACCAGGTGAAACGAGGCACAGACTGAAGGGGGTCGGACTGAGCAGTGGGGGAAGAGGTCAGGGAGAGTCTGGGGAGGGGATTACAGCTGAGCAGTCTTCCAGATGTGTAGGAGTTCACTGATGTAATGGGAATGGAAAGGTTGGTTGTGTGGCTGTGAGCAGGCTCCATCCTGGCTTTTCACCATGTGTGGGTACATCCTGCCCTCTGCCTTCTCAGATTCCAAGCTTATGGGCAGATAGAATGGGGATGGAAGCCCCAGTAGCAGAGATACCCCAGAGTGTTGCCTGCTTGGTCTTCCAGTTTCACAGGAGGGAACATGGAGATCAATGTGGTCCTCAACATCACAGCCACCGATCGGCTTCTGCAAGATGAAGAGGCAGGCACCCCTATGTTCAGGAGTGAGGGCTGTGAGGTCATCCTGGTCAGCGTGAAAACCAACCTGCCTAACAAGTAAGGTGTCCGCGTCTGGGGAGCATGGTGGTCCTCACTGCTCTTCCCCATCATTCCTCTTCCCGAGCCACTGATCTCCCATAACCATGTCTCTTTGTGTCCTCTGTCCAATTTGGTGCGATTGATGCACTGTTCACATGGTTCCCCATGCCTGTGTCTCAGCAAAGCCATCAACAAGTTTGTGGACAGTACCCTGCGCAAAGTCCTCCCTGGCCTGGTGAGTGGTCCTGAGCAAGCTTCTATCTCTTCTTGGTGGGACTGCTGTGGCCAGCGCATTTGCCCTTAGTCAGTGATCTTGCTGTGTTGATAGTGGCTACAAGGAGTTCAGGGTCTGTGGCTAGCTCAGGAAGAAGAAGCACAGTGATTATCTAGTGATGTCTGCACAGGCACAGGTATAGGCAGCACAGTATGTGTGTTCAACACTGCTCAGATGACCAGTCCAAGGATACGAATCCTTGGTAATTTTGCACGATGTGAAAGAATTTGGATTCTAATCCAGACTCTGCTGTTGATAGTCTCATGACTTGGGCCTCAGCACTCTCTGCCCCCTGCCTCCTGCCCTGACCCCTTCTGGGGTTCTTAGGACTCCTGTGGAGTACTGTGGAGCCCTCCTTGTGTATATAACCCACTTAGGCTGGTGCCTTCTTTATTTGCAGATGTGTCCAGCCATTGATGCTGTCCTGGAGTACGTGAACAAGAAATGGGCCAAGTTGACTGGTGAGGACATCCTTCTTCCACACAGGATGTCAGATTAGCCTGACTTCAGTGGCCACGCCCTCCCATTCACACGGCTGCTTCCAACCTGTCTCCAGGACAAGAGAAAGGCTGAGATCATGGCGGTTCCCCCACTGTCTAGATGAGAAGTCTGAAACCCCAAGGGGTGCCTGGGTCCTTTCCTTTCTCCACCTGATTTTCATGACAGCCGCTCTGTACACAACCCCAGACCTCATAACCTTATGGGTTGTCCTGACTGGGCATTCCCGAGTCCTTTGCTGAAGAGGTCTGCTGTCCCTATCATTAGGGATCCATAGAAGCCCCAGGGTGTGATAGGGAAATCCTAATGGCTGAGCCTGAAGTCCCTTCCCTGTCTGAGTGTCCTCAGCAGTGGGGTCTGGGAGGAGTCACTCCCCCAGCTACCATTAGCTCACATGTGGACAGCCCACAATTCCCATCTCACATGTATTATCGCTGTTGCAAGGGCTCTGGCGAATGCTGGCATCTGGGCCAGGAGAGCAACAGATTACCAAGGTCTATGCCACTTCTTAGGTTACACAGAAGGACAGGCAGGCTCAGGAGCAGTGGCTGCTTCTGGCTTTTCTAGCTGCCAGATGGGCTGGTGCCCATCTGAGTGGAACCTCTTCTCCACAGACCCCATGCCCGTGGACAAGATGGGCACTGTCAAATATGCCCTGACATCTCCACCAGCCACTACAGCTAGCCACATCCAGGTGGACTTTAGTGTAAGTAGCGAGGGTTCCCAGAGCACTGAGCATAGGCTTGGTGGGGATGGTGTGACTGCTTCTACCTGACAGTGGCTGGGAGGTGGTTAGTGGGAGCCTTGCTATGAGGACCCTCATCTGCTGGGGCTGGTGGCTTCAGCCTCATTTGTTGCAGGACTATGTGTGTCTCTCAGAGCGTGTCTATGCCCTACCACTGTATAGGTGGGGAACACTGAGACCAGGAAGAGACTAGGCTTAAAGAGGCTTCTGCGGTGAGTTAGTGGCAGAGTTCAGGTCTCACTGACGTGAGCAAGTCCCAGGTGACAAAAGACGCATCTTGCAAGGATGTAGATGAAAGGACTAGGAAGTCCTGTCCTCTACCGGTGGCCTTCTTCCTGCCATGCTGGGGGCTGTTCTCCTTGCTTGTGAGAATGATGTGGTAGGACTCATAGCACAGTCTGCACAAATGACCCAAGCCAGAGTCAGAGCCACTAGGGTGACCTAAATGCTCTTAGGAGAAACTGCCAGGGACCTTGTGGCTGATGCTCTTGTCCTCTCAAGTCATACCCTCCCACTTCTCTGCTCTAACTATGTCTTGCTGGCTTGAGGTCTGACTTGAGCCTCAGTGGGTGGAGGACCAAGCCCACCCTGCCTTCATTCCTGTGGGGCTGAGTGTGCTTCCTATTGTACCTTAGCCTGTGGTGCAGCTCCAGGAAGGCCAGCTTATCCAGCTTGCCACTAATGGGTCACTCCCGGAGTTCCCCGAGGGCTCAGCCAAGGACTCACAACTGCTGCTCTCAGCCACCTTCCTCACAGCTGAGCTGGCCCTTCTGCAGAAGTCCTTGGAAGTGAAACTCAAGGACAAGAGGGTGAGCTGCCACCATACCCCACCCGCTTCTGCTCCTGGAGTGCCAGGCTCTGCCTGTCTGGGGCACCTGGGAGTGGTCCAGGAGTCGGATGCAGAACTGCTGGTGGAGGTGTGGGGCTGCTTGGGGCTTCAATGTCAGTTATCCCTGCCTATCACTCACTCCTCTGCCCATGTGACCTGTGTCTAACCATGTGCACATCCAACCTTCCATACAACCAGCCCTTTAGTGTTCCACCTACATTTCTTTTCTTCAGAGTTTAAAAGGAAAGCGTGCACGTGGAGGTCAGAAGACAACTTTCTGGAGTTGGTTCTCTCCTTCCACAGGGAGTTCCAGGGTCTGGGATCAAGTCAAGGCTTGGGTGGCCAGAGGTTTTACCTGTTGAGCCATCCCCGTCCTGCCCCACCCCCACATTTCTCAGGCCTTTGCAGTCATCGCTTTCCTCTCACCCAAAGCATCACCTATCCACTGTGTCTTCACGACCTGGTTTGATTCCCCGCCTCACATCCTTCCATCCCCTCATCACCATAGGCTGGTGGATAAGTGCACCTCTTCACCATCGTTAATTAACACACACGCCTGGCCACTGTCCTTTCTGCCACTCACCGGTCCACCCAGCCAGGATCCACTCTTCCCACCTGTGCATCCTTTCCTCCTTCACTGCTCCAGTCCACCATCTTACCACCCCTCCCCTCGCCAGCCACTCATCTTCTCGCTGGTCACCAATCCATTTTCTTCCTAGGCACTGTCTGGTTTCCCCTCAGCAATCCATCCCACTCACGGTCACTCACACAGGTCCACCATACTTCCATCCACGTATCTACCTATCCTCCCCCATTCCGTCGTCACTCATCTGTTTTTCTGTCCCCCCTTCCATTTGCCTACCTGTCTACAAACTTGTTTTGGTATCCACCACGCACGCCCATCTTCCCATCTATCTTCCTGCTTTTCCATTCAACATTTTCTCAGCGTTTGACCATGGTCAGGAACCATGGACACTGGGGTGTGTAGACTATGATTGGGCACTGGAGATTCCTGCCCTCGATGAGCACAGAGTTGTGTATGCAGGTGAAGGGAGATTCTGAGGCTCCCACCTTCCTGAGGCAGAGAGATGGGTGCTGGGATGACTCACTTATATACAGTGTCCACTTTGGCTTTGATTTGTAGGTTGGTAAGCTTCCACAAAACACTGGGACCCTGGCTGGCTTCATCCCACAGGTGAGTGCCCCAGTCACTTGTGACAACTTCGTGCCCTCTTCTCTTCAGGGAAAGGGAGCTGACTTGGGGGGCAGCTACTCAGTGTGCATGCCCTTTGCCCAGTGTGGAGACAGGCCCACCTCTTCAGAGAGCACCTTTTGGATCCGACTGAGAGACAGCTCAGCCTTAGTGTCTTGTGCGTCCTATATCTAGCACACACATAGCCAAAATATATGTTTTGCCCCTTTCATTTCCTAAGAGACACAGCCAGGCTTTTGCATATTGGATTTGTGGCAGAAACCAACCACTTTCTGAGACATCCATTGACTGAAATCCGAGAGACTGTGCCTTGGCCTTTGCAGGTGGCCAAGACATACCACAAACCAAAGCCTTTGCTGATCAAGGTCAAGATAAACAAACCCCCCAAGGTTACCATGAAGGCTGGAAAGAGCCTGATGCACCTCCACAGTAGCTTGGAGATGTTCGCAGCGCGTAGACATGGCAAGCACCCGAAGTCACTCTTCCGTCTGGAGACTGTGAGTGAGGCCCGTCAGTAGCCGCTGTCACCACAGGGACACTTCAGGCTAGAGGGTGCTAGGATTTTAGTTGAGAGTCAAGACACAAATGGAGGGACCTGACCTGCTGTATGATGGATTATGTCCTCCTCCTCCCTCCAATCCTCCTCAGGCCCCTCGGACAGTAAAGTCTGCTCCAGGAGAATGTTGGAAGCCCAAAGAAACCCATAGCCAGCCCTGGCTGAGATGTTTGAAGGTTGATCAGTAGTGATGCGGGAGAGGAGCTGATGTTGAGGAGTTTAGGGATACCCTGAGCAGAGGGCAAAGGCCAGGAACAGTTGTGACCATGTGCAGACATTGACCATGGACCAGGTGCTTATGAAAGTTCATGTTGATCCAGGAGAAGGAGAGACAAAGATCCTGGGCTAGGGGTGTGGAGAGGCTGCTGGGCTCAGTAACAGGACAGGACAGGATGCAGAGGTAACAACGAGAGACCCATTGCTTTCTCTGCTCCCTTCCCCCATGCCAGCACATTGGACTGGAAATCCACTACTCCGTGCAGGATAACCGGCTGCAGATGGTCACCTCTATGGACAGGTAGGAGCTTTGGGTCCCACAATGGCATCCTGTGGTAGTCCGGGCTCTATTCTCGACATCACACCCTTCTAACTCTCCACACCGTCTACAATACTGACTGGTGGATAGGTGCATCTCTATGCCACTGCCACCATACTCCTATGGCCATTGTCTGCTTTTCCTCTTGTTCATTCCAACCCCAGGTTCTCACCCAGATCCATCCAAGTTCCTACCAAGATCCATCCACTTTGGCCCACACGACCAGGAAGCGCTGCTCATTTAGCCTGCTCTAGAACCCCAGATGGCTACACACTGCTTACATGGTCTTCCCTTCAATTTTGGCTCAGCACTCAGAGCCTTTCTCGAATCTTCTGCCCTCACTCGTCCACTGTGCTCCTCCATGGTGAATTTGGTTCTGGACCTTGGTCTCCTCTGTAGGCCTTCATCATTTCTTCCAAACGAGTCAGGGTGCAGCTCAAATGCTACTTCCTCCAGGGCATCTTTAGCTCTATGTGCTTTCCCTGGTGATGTACTGGCCATGTGCCTTACTTCCACATCCTGTTTTATTCCTGCACTCTGGGGGAAGGACTCCTGGTTCCACCCAGCCACTCACTGCCTCCTGTACTTGTATCAGTAATTCATCTGACATGAATTATGTCAGAATTCTTTCAATGGCAAGAGCCAGAGTTCCCGCTGGAACTGCCTCACAGCCCGGGAGGGAAACTTTTGGCTCATGTGGCATAAAGCTGTTTGTCTGCTTCAGGCATAATGGGATTCAGGCCCACAAAGCTCTTGATACTCTAACCCCCTCCTCCCCTTTCTCTGCTGAGCTCTTTGCTGGTTAGATTCCCAGGCAGCTCCTCCCTGCTAGGTAGTAAAGGGACCCAACAGCAAGAGGACCCCTGGGCCAGTAGTTTTCACAGTCACCAAAGCTTTGGAGTCTAGTTTGGGTCATGTGGGCAAGGCTAGACCAATCATAGTTACCAAGAGATAGACTGTTTGGGTGGCTTGGTCCTGGGCTGTTGTCTTTCCTGGAGTTTGCTTGCCCACGTGGCTGGCCTGAAGCGTCTGTGGAGATCCAGGATCTTCTGCTGAGATGGGGGGGTGTGACCATGTAGAATTCAGATGCCTGTCCATGGCTTGTCCTGGCTCTAGTGTGTTAGTGTCTCCTGGGAGCTGTGTTAGAGAGGGGAAGGGAAAGACTTCCTCGTGTCCTTCAAGGATCTAAGTCTGGCCTGCTGGGTTGTGAATGGAGTGGTGGATATGATCAAGAACCCAGAAGAGCAGAGTTCATGCGAGGCCATTCAGGAGGGGCTTCTGTGAGGACAGAATGAGAAGTAATGATAGGTGTCATCCTTCCTGTCACTGTCAACAAGAAGCAGACTGCAGAAGGGGCACCTGTAGGGGACTGTGAGGTGAGGAACTCCTTTCTCAGTAGCCTGACCATGCTTCCTCTACCCTCTCCCTCCTTCATAGTTTATTGAGCCTGGCCCGGGAATCTTCTTCAGTTGGCGATTTCCATGTAAGTGTCCCAAGTGCTTCTGCCTGGCCATCTGAAAGCAACACTGATCCTACAGGGGACAGGCCCTACAATGGAGCCAGAATAGAGAGCAAGGTGCTCACATGCTGTGGGGCTCCTGACACCCTGGCTGACCTCAGGGAAGGCCCTTACTTAACCTTTCTGAGTCCTTGCTCCCTTTCCCAGATAGAATCTGGTCATCAATATGGGTTGATTGTAAAAGTATCACCATGGTAGCAGCCTGGATGGCCTTGACTGGCCAGACTGTTATTTTTATTAGTCTCTAGCCACAGGGTCCCATCACAGCAGCCAATCCAGCAGATACTAATATGACATCAGAAAATACCCTATGTGGATATACATGAGCTGCCCTGGAAGCTGCTGTAACTCATACTCTGGGGCCCAAAGAGCTGGTGGATGTACAGCCACTCTGAGATCTGAGTTTTGTATCAGACCAGTAGTGCAGGACACAGAGCCTCCTTCTGACTCCTGAGTGTCCACGTTACTGTGTCATGACTCAGTGCCCTATATGTCACCTGAACAGGGATCAGGAGCAAGGCAGGGTCCAGCCCCAAGACTGAGGTTGTCTGGACAAGTTGTTTGCTGTCCTTAATGTCCTTTTTGTGTTCTTCAGGCCTAGGTGAGGGTAGGCAGAGGAGGGATGCTGAACTGTGTTGTGGTCTCTTCCCATCTGTCTCTTCCAGGAGGCGGAGTTAACTGGCTTCATCACTGATTATCTCCAGAAGGCCTACATCCCTGTGGTGAACGGTGAGGCTTCTCCAAGAATCAGGATGCACTTCACCAAAGGGGGCTTCCACCTCTGTGGTCCCAAAGACCTGGGAGTAGATGACCAATGCCTAAACATTGAGGCCAATGTACTCTTAATGTCATCTTCTTGGAGACAAAAGCCCATCTCATCATTTGGGCTTTGACCCCCCCACCCCCAACCTCCCACCATGAGTGAGATTTTGGCCTGTGATATAAATACAAGGCGGATAGGTGCTCTTTGCCTGTGTAGCCAGAAGACATCATGAATCAATCACAGCACTAATTCCTACATGAATCTCTCCCACTCATCTCTAAGGAGCCTCTTTATTAATTGCCAAGCAGCTGGGCTGAGATGACTTTCCCTTTCGTTCTTTCTCAGATGTACTCCATGTTGGGCTTCCACTCCCAGACCTTCTGGCTATCAATTATAACCTGGCTGAGTTGGACATAGTAGAGGTGAGGGAGAGGCTGGGGGAGGCCACGTCAACGAGCACTTTTAGACAATGGGTGACCAGCAAGAGCTGACCTCTGGCCGACTAGACGGAGGAGGTGGGGAAAGGCAGAGGGCCATCACTGTAATCCCTCAGCCTCAGAACAAGAGCCTTGGCTAGGACTGCACGAAAGGATACTTTACCCTCTAGTTCTGCCACCATGATCTCTCTACGCCCCTTCCTGTTTTCTGGCTTTAAATGGGGGGGGGGTGCGGGGTGAGAATGGGAACATCAATCTCATAGAGCTGCCCTGATTTTCTGAGACAATGAACCTGGGCGCGTATAGTAAACGCTCAATAAATGCACGTTTCTCATCCCGGGTCAGGATTTGAGCATGGAGTGTTAAGTGGACATTTCTCACATGCCCCCTCTCGACTCTAGGAGGTGGCAGGGTGTGTTCCTATTTGATAGTTAGAAAATTAAGTCTCAGACGGGGCAAAGGGGCCTTCCAGGTCATGAGGCCTTTGCTTAGATGGTGTTACTTTCCATCTCCTGGCCTTGGCTGGTTCCATCTGTCCCTGACCCTGGATGACCCTTTTGCTACTCCCAACACCCTCTTCACCCAGCTCTTCTCTCCCATCAGGATGCCCTGGTGTTGGGCTTGAAGACGGAATGACCATGCAAGACGCTGCCAACTGCCTTCATCCGCCATTGTTCTGAACCAGCAGAGGAGTCCAGATGTGAGCCAGATGGGCCTGTCCCTGCCACCAATGGTTGCCTCCTGTGACCAGGAGAAAGTACAAGGCCTGGTAGGCCTCAGCAATAAACAGGAGGAAGACCCTTACACAATTCAGTGTTTCTGTCTCCTTTTGTAGCCAACGAACATGTGGGTTTTGGTCCCCTATGATAACTTTTAGGGTCTAGGACCAGCTTGGGGTCTGAAATGCCACTGGCCCAGCCTTGGAGTGAGCTAGGCATGTGCTGAACATCTGCTTATAGTTACTCTCCATGCTTCACTTCCTCTTGCTCATCTAGAACCCATGGGAAAGACAAGTGGGGTCACCCCACTGTGTGTGGGCACATCAGGGCATACTAGGGCACAATGGGTCATCCCACTGTTTCAGCGCTGTGCCCCAGGACTTTGTAAACTGAAATGTCTCTATTCATGTGAAGCCTACACCCCCAGGATTCTCTCCATGTCACCTCTGTTAGTCCTTACAGCTCAGGAGGTAACTCTCAGCATTTCACAGACAGGGGGCTTGAGGTTCATAGTGGCCTGATTGGCACATCAGGGGCACACTAGGGCACATTAGGAGCACTTTAGGGCATATCAGGGGCACAGTAGGGCACACCAGGGTACATCAGGGCACATCAGAGCACATCAGGACATATCAGGACACACCAGAGCACAGGCTGAGATTGAAACTTGGGCTCTGCATCTGGCCTGCCTCGGCTCAACTCCGTTCTGCCTCTTTGTCATGTGTTTTGGTTGAATCACGGCACCAACGGGAGCCTCGTTTTCCTCACCTGCACCACAAATGATGCCCATAGCAATCTCAGCAGGCTGCAAAGCTTATGTGAATGGCACCAGAAGGAGTGATTAGACAGTATCTGGCATAAAAAATGTTAGCTCAAGTGGGGCTTTGAGGCCACCAGAAATGTGAGCATGTGTCTGTGGGCCAGGGTGTGGCTAGCATCATGGGAAATGTGAGGGTCTGGTCATGTACTGTTGCTTTGAGATTTGGGGCCAGCATTAAAGCCAGAAAGCCATGTGTAAGAGGGGCCTGTGTGTCTGCAGTGTTTGCCTGTGTCTGAATCTAGGTACTCACCTACTCCAGCCCACTGACACACAACCCGGAGAGAGTGCTTCTGTGCCTCCCCTCTATCTCCCATTACTTTTCTTGGGTCTCTCTCTCTCTCTCTCTTCTCTCTGTAAGTGTGTGTATGTATGTGCTTCTTTCTACAAGCCAGACAAGTGCTCTACCATCAAGCAATATCCCTAACATCCATGATTTTTAAATTGACTCTTTTAAAGCTAAATGCACATTTAAACATAGCTAAGTAAAATGTGTGTATTTTAAATTGATGTTGAAAATTAGTATAACCTGCTAGAGCATAAAGATCATACAAAACCAGCCACATCTTTGAAAAACGTGTATTGGACACTTCCTATGACCTACTGTTGCTCTGTCCTGGAGATCATCAGAGTGTTGGCTTAGTGTCTGGGAACCTATATTCTGGGGTGTGCATCTGTCACAACACTTGTGCCTGCATATGACAAGTCTCAATGTAGGAGTTGGAGACAGATGGGTCTGGGTGCTCTTAAGTTTGGCACATGCAGGTCTGTGGGTATGCAGAGGCTGGCCAGGAGGCCAGTGTTTCTCAAGCCTGTGGGGCCTAGCAGGTGGCCCTGTTCCAGTCTGGCATCGATCCATACCACAGAGGAGGAAGGCCCGGATGCCAGGGCCATGCCCTTGTCCTTCACCGACACTTAATCCTATCAGTCGTCATCCTCTGGGCTGGGGGACAATAGCAACCTTGACACAGTGCTGGCAGGTCCTGATGTCTAGTTAATCCATGGGTGGTGACACTTGACACGGGCATGTTAGAGACTCCTCCCTTGTTCTAACTCTGTCCCTGTATGTCCAAGAATACATAGTCACTTACAGCCTCACAGCCACCTTCCCAGGTCTAGTGTGCAACTGGGAAGCCAAGACACAATGCTGTTAGAGGGAAGGCCTGGGTTCTATTGGAACCCTAGGCACAGGGTACAAGGCAGTTCCTGTATAAGTCTCTGTTTTGGATGCTGGCTGTGTGGTCAGATATGTCAGAATGGCTCTGAGAAGAACATAGACCAGGCAAGGGAACCCTGCCCTACGGCCCTACTCCTGGGGGATCTATGAAAGATGTCCCCTGCCCCTGGACTCTCTCACCTTTCAAGACTCCCCAAACCTAGCTGATGAAAGGGAGGCTTTGAGAAAGGAGGCAACTTCCCCAAGGACCCACACATGTATGTGAGGCTGGCCTTTAACTCACCTGAGTCCCAGTGTCTTCCCTGCTCCTCTCTCTAAGCTCCGAGCCCTGGATATATTGTGTAAAGAAACCAAGGTGCAAGGTCCCAGGGCAGGCAGGAAGCTGAACTGGGTCTTCAGTGCCGAGCCACAGCTACCAAGCTCCAGGGACCTTCCATGTTAGCCAACTGTGGAAGGACACTCTGATGCTCCTCAAAGTAGTGTCCCACTGTTCCTGCCTCTCCACTCTCTGCCCACTGCTTGCTCAGGTGCCTTCTAGGATGCTACCATCACAGGGGCCTAGAGCATCCCCCATTCCCCACTGCTCTTGTCCAGCCCCAGTCTGCATGTAGTAGGAGCAATCACAGGAGGTGAGCCCTTTGCAGGTGGTGAACATGGCTTTGCAATGCATGTCAGCCACTAAGGACAAACCCTCGGAATGCACAGGCACCAATGCCAGGGAGGGAGACTTTCACTTCCTCTGCCTCGATCCCTTTCATGGTTCCCAGAACTTCCCCCAAGCCCTAGGCCTGCACACCACCTTCCTTAATGTGCAGGCTACAACAGCCCTCTGCTCTCAGTCTGCTGGGTGAGGTCGGTGAAAAGTAGGACCCAGAGACAGCATTTTAATGCGTTTCCTCCACAGACATGCCCACTCCCTGACCCTGCCTGAAGCAGTGGGGGATGCCTGGGCTGCAAGTAGGGACAGAGACCTTGGGGCAGGGGGCATAGAGGAAAAAGATAGTGAGCAAGCTAGAAACTAGTGCCATTTTCCTGCCTTCCAAGAGGCTGGGCCAGGCAGGACAGGATGGTGAGTGTGGAATGAAAGGGCTCAGGTATGTTGTTTCTTTTAGCTTAGGCTGACCACAGATTCACAGCAATCCCTGTGACATGCTGAATAATGGTCGCGCAAGGCAGTAATGTCTGTGCCCTTCTGTAAGTGGTTCCCTGGATCCACACTTCCTTTGTGTCTCTGTGGTTCATCGGGTGGGCAGTAACTTGGAGGTTGAGGCTGGACTATGATGATCTTGGCCTAGCTGCCAGATCTCACCCATCCCAGTTGGGGAGAAAGGCACTTTGGCTCCTGGTGTAGCAGGATGCAATAATAGAATTAAGGTCACTGGGTCAGGATGGCACCAAAAGTGGTTGACCATGCAGAGACTGTGCACAGTCAGGGAATGAATGGGGGAGGTGCTGTTCCTTTTTTCTCCTTCAGAATGTCTTCAAGGGATCGTGGCTACCAGGTGCTTGAAGGCATGGTGCAGCAGCATTGGTGACACTCACACACCTGAGTGACAGTGAGGGACCACTTAGCATGGCCACTCAGGAGAGGCATAGCTGTTGCAGTCATGCAAAGAGGTCCCTCACTCCTGCTCAGGCTTATGAGCAGACTTGTGGACTCTGCTCTTAACTGTTCATCCAAGAATGGAAGCTACATGCACATGCCCATAGCAAGATGTAAGGCAATGAAACTTGTAGTTTCACTCATGATAGCCAACTATCAGAAGGCCCCAATGCTTGTGAACAGAAGGTGGCCACGGATGGAGCATCCATGTGTGGAGTGGCCCCTGGGAGAGAAATACCTCTCTTCACATGGCCGTATGAAGCACATGTGTGGGCACAGAGTGTGCAGGAGGAAGGAGCTCGCAGAAAGACACAGACATCATTGTACTCTCTACCCTATCCACTATGTCAGGACAGTGGCCAATTCTGGTGGGCCGTGAAACCAGAGGTCTTTGTGAGCACCAAGTTTTAAAGCTCATCAAACACGGAACCCATGGCCTCTTTCTGTTCGGATCCCATATTTCAAGACACTTCTTGTTCAGGAACATATTTCTCTCTCTCCCTGGAAGGCCCTGAAGGGCACACCACAGAGGCACAGTGACCACTTGAGACATCACAGGCTCTCAGACAGGAAGGCCCAGGGGATGGAGATGGGCTCAGAGCTGGAGCCTTGTTCAGTTTAGAGGTCCAGAAGACTTCTTGGAGGAGGTGATGCTGGGACAGAAACCTGAAGAACTAAGCGGACATGGAACCCAAAGCCAGCCATGCTTGCGACTCACACCTGTGATCCCGACACTGGGTAGACTGAGGCAGGATTGCCACAAGTTCCAGGCCAGCCTGGGCTCCAGAGAGATCCTGTTTCAAAAAAAATGATTGAAAAAATTAAACAGCCACAGCCCTTGGGTGTACAGTGTAAACTGCCAGGCCACATCTCCATGATTCCCACCAGCCTCCTCGATAGTTTGTAGCAGCCACCCTGGGGCTCAGTACTGCTTTGTCTGACAAGCTCCTCCCCAAATACCTATCAGACTCCCTTCCATTATCTCTTTGGGTCAAGCTGTCCCTTTCCCATTCAGGGTATCTGACCATCATATTTAGTATCCCCAATACCACTTACAATCTTGTTTTATGGCCCTGGCTGCTGCTGACTGTCGTGTGTGTGTGTGTGTGTGTGTGTGTGTGTGTGTGTGTGTGTGTGTGTGTGTGTGTGTTCCCATCAGAGCTGTGTGCTTACAGGCTGTCAGTGCTTGACATGCAAGTTTGGAATATTGTAAGTGGGTCTGGTAAAATATGAGAAGAGGAAGAAAAGCCCCTCACCCCCATTGTTCTGCCCAGGATGCATTAAATGGGAGTCTACTGACTCTGTGTGTGGTTAAATGAATCACACTATAAAGATTAATTTTATTAGCATTTGTCATTTTTAATTTATGGCTGCTGAAAGGCCAAATGGCATCACAGCACCTGGGGCCATGGTTGCTCTTCTGTTCACAGGGATACCCTACATCTGGTAAACAATAGGCACCCCACAAGTGCCTGCTGTAGACTGACTGACTGACTGACTGAATGAATGAATGAATGCACCATTCTCCTGAACCTGCCTGCTCTGGAGTCCCGGGGCTCCCAAGCCATGAGGGGTGGTTGGAGCTGGTGACCCTTCCCCAAGTAGGCACCACTTCCACTCCCCAGGCCTGGACTTCTCTGTGCTAGGCTTGTGGCTGGATTAGAGATCAGAGGGTCCAGTTGCTATAAGCAGCTTCCTTCCCTCCAGGACTTTTAGGATGGTGGGCAAGTGAATCAAGGTGGACCCCGCATTACTGGAGTGGCCATGGGGGACCTGAAGGGAGCTCTCTGGGGATGACCGAGCCTCACCCATCCCAGTTGTGGAGAAAGGCTGGCCTCTGGGGCCCCTATGCATTTCTTCCAGCCCCTGGGCGCTGACCCCAGCCCCTGGCTTTCCTTTGCAGAGAAGAAAGGCTTAATTCAGGCCCTCGGGGAAAACCGCAATTTGCTCCTGACTTGACATACTGACGGGTTCCTGGCGGCTGTGCCCCCTTTGTCTCCCCAAGCTGCTGTGGGTATATAAGGGCCGCCCCTGGGCTCAGGTACAGAGGCTGGCAGGAGGCTGGGAACCCACTTACAGAGCAGGAGGAACAGGCTGGTAAGGTGGCCCCAGGTGACCTGGTCCCATCCTAATCCCCTCCACAGACTGACTGTGTGACTCTTACTGTCCCATCTGAGCAATGGGCACAGAAGGAATTACTCTGGGGGAAGAGAGGCCTAGGAGCATTTGGAGGCTAGCAGGAGGAAATTTCCCCCATCTTACAGATTTGGGGTTCTTGCTGTATGACAGGTCTGACTGGGCTGGGGCCAGAATTGCCCATGAACAAAGATCCAGGCTAGCATCCCTCTCTCTAACTGGGCTCCTACTATGGTGGCATTTCCTTCTGTGAGAGACCTAGGGTGACAAGTTCACTCAGGGCCCCCGTCCTAGTAAACAAGATGTACAATCAAGTTTGTTGCTGGGTCATGTGGTGTCCATGGAGAAGGTGCCTGCTCTGTGTTGATGCTGTCTGCAGCAGAGCTGGCTGAGTGAAGAGCTACTGGGTCCCACCCTCACCCCAGGACAGGCGCTCTTCCAGTGCACATGGGAACAGCCCTGGGACCCAAGGCACAGTCTCCTCATTCCTGTAGCTTACAGAGTTGGCCAGCAAGGGTATGGACACATTTGCATAAATGCAACTTGTGAGAAGTATCTCTCAATAAACATCCCAGTGATTGGCAGGACTCTCCAGAGAAGGCAAAAAGAGAGGCCTCTCTCAGAAGGTAGAGAACCTGATGGACCAGGAGCCAGCCATGAGGGGACACACAGGAGACTTTCTAGCATCTGAAATGACAAGTGCAAAGGCCCTGGGGTGGAGCAGAATTTAGTTTATTTAGAACTCAGGTGGTCAAAGAAATTTGTAGATAACGCTGAGAAGCCTTGGGCCTCATCCATGGGTTGTGGGAGCCACTGAGGGGAGGGTCCCCCTAAAAGCATTTACCCCGGACCCTGCCAGGCTCACAGGGCCATATGACAAATTTTCAGTCACGTGGATTCAGACTGGAATGTGAATGGTTAGTTCTGTGGCCCTGCTGGAGTTCCCTCCAGTCTCTGGGCCTCAGATTTCCCACCTGATCCAATTCAGGCACTGGAAGGTGTGCTGGCCTGGAAGCTGTCCCTTGTGAGTTGGCTGGATAGAGCACTCCCAGTTGTTCAGGAAGAAAGAAGAGCTCCCGACCAGCACTGGCCATGATGGAGAGCAGGAGCGAAAAGGCTGGGCGTGCAGACCTAATAACATCTTTCCCTCATCCAGGTGTGCAGCTGATGATGCTGGGCGTGTACACCCTGCTTCTGCTCTGGGGCCTGGCCACTCCATGCCTGGGGCTGCTTGAGACAGTGGGCACACTTGCTCGGATTGACAAGGATGAACTGGGCAAAGGTGAGGCAGAGGCACGTGGGCAGGCCAGAAGGGACCCAGCTGCAACTGTCTGCATCAGAGACCGATGTTTGAGCTGAGGTTATCAATACTCAGTGGACACATTCTGGTTTATTTTGCGAGTACCCTGGAGGGGCCAGCAGCACACACTTAGGAAGCTTGGGTTTGCTCTCCAGTTCTTCCAGTTGTCACTCATATCCTTCCCTCTGAGCAGAGAACTGGGCTGTGTGGAATGACATGGGGCTAAGGACAGAGATGGAGAAGGGACTGGGTGGGTCATATTCCCATCTCATGTTTCTGGGGTGATCCTCACAGGACAGTGAAGAACTACCCACAGTGGGGTTTCTCTACTCTGCCCTTCCCACATCCAGGATTGGGGTCACCCCGGCACTGCCACCAAACCCCTGCATTCTCTCTCTACTTTGACTGCAGGGATCTGGAGCCCAAGTGTAATTCAACCTTCACAATGTACTTGTTCGCACGTTGGGCAAGCGTCTGCCCCTTCCTGGTCTTTTGTTTATCTGTAGATGAAGGGATGGTTAGGGGTGTGTGTTCATTTATTCCTGACACTCCTTGGTACCACAAGTGGGGCGAGTGGGAGGAGTCCCATTTCTTGAATGTGATGTGTCAATTCTAATGAAAAAAGGCTCTGAAACGCAAAGGAAAGGGCATCAGTCATAGCCCTGATCCTCAGGGTGAAAGGACACTTCGTTGAGTATTCCTCCTTCCCACTCTCTCTGCAGCCATCCAGAACTCCCTAGTTGGGGGCCCTATTCTGCAAAATGTGCTGGGGACTGTGACATCAGTGAACCAGGGCCTCCTGGGCGCAGGAGGGCTGCTCGGAGGCGGTGGCCTGCTGAGTTACGGTGGCATCTTTAGTCTTGTGGAAGAACTCTCTGGGTGAGGCCCCAGGGCTCTGAAGGGCTCTGCAGGAGGGCTTGTCTTCACTCGCTGCTGGGAAGGGGGGTGGGTGATGACTGAGCCAGGAAGGACATGGGTAGCCACATGCCTCTGTCACCTGGGGGCTGGAGACCACTCTAGCTACCTGCTGTGTGACCCCCTCGAAGGTTGCTTGATTTCTCTGGGCTGACCCAGGTGTCTGTCTGGCTTCTTTCCTCATCTCTTTTGGATGTCTGGTGAGAAGACTCAGCCCTGATGAGCCCTTATTCAGCCCCTCCCCACCTTCAAGGCCTCTAGGGGTCACTCACTCTGGGGACAACATACATGATAGTGGTTTGTCTTTGTCACTATGGCAGATTGTATACCCAAAGGGGCAGGATTCCCATCTGGGCCACTCATCAGAATGTCCTCATATAAACAGGGCTTTGTGATCATGTTAGGATTGGAAGAAATGAGCAGGTGGCAAATGCTTTTAGCAGAACAGTCACCAGCAGGGTTCTAGGTGACCTTAAGTTGGTGTAGAGATGAGACAAGTGTCAAGCCTCTCCACAGGGGATGGAAGCCCCCAGGGAAGGTCCCCTCACTCCCACTATGCTTACTCCATGGAGGAGGGGGCATGTCTGTGTGTGGATGACTGCAGCCCACACTCTTTAGGCATGGGTAAATATGGACAGTCAGATGAGGAGACAGGCTTGTGACAACAGAGGAGATGGCAGGTCCCCATGTAGCACCCACATCTGCAAAGGGAGCAGGTGGCAGCTCATGGCGCTCAGCTTCACTGAGTCACTCTGAGGTCGATCTTGGCAGTGTCATCTGGATGCTAAGGCACAGCAGTGAAGTGATTCATCCCCAGGCACAGTTAGTAGCCACAGAGTAGGGCTGCGAAGCATCCTGAAAGGACACCATGAACATCAAGACAGCCGTAGTCTGTGTGCAGTGGGGCCGAATAAAACCATCTATACAATGAGCACTCAGAAAATGATATCACTATTATTAGATTCCACATCTCTTCATACCGCCTTTGCTGAATGAACCTCACCTTGTCCTTCCTTCAAGGAGCTGCAGAATGTGCCAAAACCTGATAGGACAGTGCCCTGGGCTCAGACAGGGTTGTAAGCTGCAGTCTGAGAACCAGGAAGGAGGACTTCCTGGAGGAGGGGATGTCTGGCTAAAATCAGGAGAGCCAGGAACACTCAGTTACTTAGGAGAGGATATTGAATAGAATCGGGGATAGGTGCTCCAGATAGGAGTAGCAAGAGTAGGCTGGAAGGATGATTCTTGACTAAGGAATCCCCTGTTGGGTGTATTCTAGATGGGGCCCAATGTCACACAAACCAGGGCTGAGGCTGCCAGATAGAGTAGGGCCTCCAGCTGTGACTCTGAGGCCACACTGCTGAGCATCAACCATAGGGGGAAATCTGGTGGTCGGGGTCCACCCAGGACCAGGGGTCTGTAGGAGTGAGCCCACTTCCCCCACTCTCCAGGCTGAAGATAGAGGAACTAACTTTGCCCAAAGTGTCACTCAAGCTGCTGCCGGGGGTCGGGGTGCAGCTGAACCTGCACACCAAGGTTAGCCTACATGGCTCCGGGTAAGTGTGCTTCTGGGAGCTCTTATACACCAGCACTCCCTATTTCCTCTGCCTCACTTCCCTCAGGGTCCCCACCCCCATCTTGGGCCCCTGCTCTATTACCTTCCCCCAGAGGACCCCACTTCTTTGGTGATCCCCAGGCTTCCACAGAGCTTCCCAGACCCTCCTCCACTGCCTGAGGTGGGGAAGAGAGCCTGGAAGATGCTTGGGGACCAGAACCCTGACATCCATAGGGCCCCAGGATGGTGTGGGCATGGCTGGGTATGGTGAGGTGGGTAAGGTCTGGGAGGTAGGCCATGCTTATTCTGGGGACCTTGCAGTCCCCTGGTGGGCCTCCTGCAGCTGGCCGCAGAGGTGAACGTGTCTTCGAAAGTGGCACTGGGCATGAGCCCTCGGGGGACACCCATCCTTGTCCTTAAGCGCTGCAGCACGCTCCTGGGTCACATCAGTCTGATGTCAGGGTGAGTCTCTGGCTTGGGACCAGCTCACACACATCCAGCACGGGCTGCCTGTCCCCAGCTCTGCCTGAGAATGTCATGCTGTCCTGCAGACCCTGCTTTTGGCCCAGACCTGAGACCCAAGCTGTAGCCCACAACACAGTTACTCCAGAATGATCTTTCTCTTGTCCCCGGGGTCCCACTCGGAACTTCCTGTCTCCCAGAAGCTCTATGTCTGCTCTCTGCTCTCAGCATGTAAGAGCCCCAGCTCAATCCTTGACTTGTGTGACCCAGAACCATGCTGGGACCTCAGTGTCCCCTGTGTCCCCTTTAAGTACCTTCACATCTTCCCTTTCCTGTGGGATACCCACTCACCTGCCCACACTCGTGACCAGCCTCACTCCAGCCCACAGAGAGCAAAGGTTCTGCCCAAGCTATATCACACAGATGAGGCAGGCATGGAAGCTAGTCTCTGACCACTGCACTACCCTCCCCTGGACCATTCTTTCTCTGTCTCCCAAGCATGGTCTTTATCCCAGACCAAGCCTCAGCTCCTCCACTTTGCTGGCTTAGTGTTAGCTCCAGGGATAGGGTGGGTGAGTGGGCTCTGTAAAGGCTTTAACAAAGGAATCACAAGTCAGGGCTTTGGGCTCCTTAAAATGTAGTGTCTCTTGATGCTCTGGGGACAGTAAGCTAAGGGTAACTGTGCTGTCTTGGGGTGTGGCTCTGTGGGCATGTGCCCACATGGTCTCCAGGCAGGCCTGAGACAAACAATAGATACTGCTTATCCTTAGGCCACCTACTAATTCATTCATTCATTTGTTCGTTCGTTCATTCATTGTTTATTGAGCCCCAATAAACAAGGTGTGGAACCAGACATGCTGCACATGTAAATGACTCTCATCTATAAGTCGTTGGGTGTCTGGTGCACAGGCTGCCTGGTAGGCGTTTGTGGGCTTCTCTCTCATCTGGCAGTGGCATGAGATAGGGTGGGGCTGTCTTGACAAGGAAGGTAAAACCTTGGATGCCCCATGGTAAGGCGGGGCCAAGGCTTAAACACAGGTCCCCAAAGCTCCAGCCAACCTCACAAAAGGAAGAGACAGGAGGGAGGCAGAGCCCTGATCCACCTTCATGTCTTCTTCACCCAGGCTGCTGCCCACGCCAATCTTTGGGCTCGTAGAACAGACACTGTGCAAGGTGCTGCCTGGACTGGTGAGTGTGGCCCCCACCAGGCTGCCAAGGGCAGTTAGCTGGCATCTCTAAAACATTGTGTGGGTGGCAGTGGGTTGCCTACCCTGGGCTGAAGGAAGCAGTGTGGCCACGGGAGGGAAGAAAACACGTCAGGTAGATTCAAGGAGGTCCATCGTGGGCTCTGGGGCTGAGTGTGTGTGAGGCAGGCAGATCTGACTCTGGGTGCTGCAAGCACTTTCAGCCAGAATTCTTGATCATTCTGGGTGGAATTGGAACTGCACTTTGAGGTCAGTGCTGTGCTATGGCTTCTGTGTAGTTTTCCTGCCTGGCTGCCCGGTGCAGCAGGATGTACCAGCTGGATGCCTGCATCTGGATGCCTCCTCCCAGTGCAATCCTGGGGCTTGGGGCAGCAGTCTTGCCTCAGCCCTGGCTTTTGTGTCTGCCAATAATTGTGACCTTGGCAGGTGGCCCTTAGTCTCTGACCCCAACTGTAGACTGAAGTGCTGGGCTGGAGTCACCACACGGGGTTCAGTGAGTGCAGGGACAGGGTGTGTGGATTTTCTGGATGACAGAGAAGATAGGGTACCTGGGACTTCTGACCACAAGTCTTCTGACTCTACACTGGGTAGCAGGATGGGCAGGCGACTATAGAGGGGACAGCAGTCACCTTGGCCCTGCAATGTCTACTGTTCCTCCCTCGTGGTGCACTTTCTAAAGGGGCTCATGTAAGAGATGTGAGATTGGGTGTCTTCACACCATGCTTTAGGCCTTTGAGCCTCAGCACCACACAGCCATTTTGGAGAGAGGCAGCTGTCTCCTGCCCCAAGCAGGGTGCACCCTCTCTCTCCAGTGGCCTCTGTCTCCTCCTTACAGCTGTGCCCTGTGGTAGACAGTGTGCTGAGTGTGGTGAATGAGCTCTTGGGAGCTACGCTGAGTAAGTTGGGGTCCTACCCCTCCTCTGTGTTCTCTCACCCTCACCATTGAGCAGGTGGCCATAGAGGGAAGAGAGGGGAGTTTCTCTTCTTCCTCAGACTGTCCACTCCACTTTGGGGAGGCCTCCAGAGAACCCTTAGGGTGGAGATCTAGGAGAGGACCCAAGGGAGGATGTCTAGGGAGGAGCCCATCGATCCCAGGGGTGGGGGAGGCCTCAGAGCATCCACATCTGAGATCTCCATGTGCCAGCTGCTGCAGACAGACACCTACTGAGCGCTTGGGGCTGAAACAAGAGGTAAACGTTCTCTGTGGAGATGAAGGTCACAAGCTCACAGGGCTTTAGCAAGACAGCCATGGCCTTGCCGCCCAGTGACTCTGTCTCTCTGCCTCGTGGAGACCTCTGTACTTACTCAGGGAAGTATGAGCAGAGGCAGGGCAGGATGGTGCTGTAGTCACCCCTCCATCAGTGTGGCTGGGAAAGAGGCAGGACAGGCATGGGTCAGCCATAGCAGCCCTAGAAACAGGAGCACAGGCTTTCCCAGTCTGTGTGCCTCCAGACTGTGGTCCTCCATCAAGCAGGGTGAAATGGGGGTGACAGCAGAACCCAAATGAATTCTGGGTAAAGGGTAATCATGCAACAGGGGCTCAGTAAATGCCAGTGGTACTGTCCCTGGGGGCAGGGTTGAGGTCTTCCTGTCTGCCCTCTTTCCTGCAGGCCTGGTGCCCCTTGGGCCTCTGGGGTCTGTGGAGTTCACTCTGGCTACACTTCCCCTAATCTCCAACCAGTACATTGAGCTGGATATAAATGTAAGTGTCCCAGGGCCAGGGCAGTGGGGTCCATGGGGGAGCCACAGAGGTGTATGGGGGATCCCGGACAAGGCCGAGCAGCCACACACCCACTCTTTTCTGTCTCTTGCCTGGTAGCCCATCGTGAAGAGCATAGCTGGAGATGTCATTGATTTCCCCAAGTCACGTATCCCAGTCAAGGTGCCCCCCAAAGAGGACCACACCTCCCAAGTGACTGTCCCACTCTATCTCTTCAGCACCGTGTTTGGGCTCCTACAAACCAATGGTGCCCTTGACCTGGACATCACCCCTGAGATGGTGAGTGGTGGTGTATGGGGACGCTGGCTTGGGACATCTGCTCCTGACTGTGGCAGGGCTGCTGCTGGGTTTCCTCATGTTGTCCCTCATAGCCTTGCTGAGTCTGTTCTCTGTAAGCAGGGGCTGGGCATGCTTAGAGCACACACCCTGTTGTCCACCCTGTTCTAGAGGAGAGTGCCAATAACCCTCCGTACCTGCATGGCACCCCTGAAGCCTTCTAACCTCAGCCCTCCAGAAAACCACTCCCAACAGCCAGAACTGACAGAGTCAGATGTCCCTCCATCCAAGGAGGAAAGGACTCACCAGATGAATCTTTCTTGAGTTTAAGCTATTTTATACTAAAGTAGGAATGGCTAACATCCTGTCTACTTTCTCAAGAGTAGATTTGAGCTGGAGAAAAGGCTTTGCTGAAGGTCACTTGCACTATCATACTGGAGTTTCTGGGACCTCCTTGCTCCTGTGTTGGTCCCTCTTTGCCCCAATGGCTCAGAGGCTTTCCCCCACCCCCAGTCTTATCTCTACCCAGAGCACTGAGCTCTGAGCTATTTGGAGGCCTCACATACAGCTTAGGCAAGAGGGTTGGCCTCTCACCTTGTACAGGATGGGGAGGGGTCCCTAGGGGACAGAAGTAGCTTCAGAGACTTGAATGGGGCCCCAAGTTGAAGGCAGGGGTCTTTAGTTGGGGAGAAGGCAGAGTCTGAAGAAAGGAATGTGTCACTGAATGGCCCGTGGATGGGGCTGTGAGCATTGTGATGACTGCTCCTGGAGCTCTGGGGACAGAGTGTGGACAGATCTGTTCTGATAGGGTGTTTCATATGGGGCCACCATTGCTTAGCAACCTGGCAGGACCTTGGTGACTACAGTTAGCTTCCAAGGGGGAAGGGACATGGGCCCAGTGAGACCATATTTCCTAACATTTTAGCCAGAGCTTATAAACTTACACGAACCTACGATTTATAAAGACTGGAAGTGGTCGTATTTATAAGTGACCGCTGAGGTGACAGATAAGAACACCTGGCTGCCTTTCTCAGTGCGGTCTGGCAGTAATGAGAGGACTCTGATACCAGGCAGCTCAGCTGCATATCCTGCTCATCCTGGGCCACCATTAGCCAAGGATGGAGCCAGGGGAGAGTCTTAGCATCATTTGTGTAAAGTGAGTGAGGGCAGTCTTAATCTGGTCACTGAGCTGCTGTGTAGGGTGTGTTAGGGAGGCTGGGAAGAGTAACTGGTACAGGGTCAGGCTCCAGGAGTGTCTGTAGTGAGCAGAGGTGGGAGGGACACACTCCCCTGTCCTGCACCCATTTCCAGGGACGTCTTCCTTCTCCACTAACCTCTCATTTGCTCTCATACCCAGGTTCCCAGGAATGTCCCTCTGACAACTACTGACCTGGCAGCTTTGGCTCCTGAGGTGAGTGCGGCCCTCTTAGGGGCTCCATCAGTGTAGCTCTTTCCTAGATTGACTCCAGAAACCTTCCCAGGCGATCTCTCCACATACCCATGATTAATGTCGAGCTCAGATATATACTAAAATGTGAAACACTGGCACCATATCCTTTTCTGATAGCACAACTGGTTTATAAAGGAAAGAAGCAGAGTGTCCCAGAAGCCACCTGGGTGCTGTGGTCACAGCATCTCCAGAAGACAGAGAACAGGAGAGTTTCCCCAGGCTACTGAGTCACAATGTGACCATACCGAGTCTCCTAGTAACACCTACTCTTTGAGAAGTGATGGGGAACAGGAAAGCACAGCCACTGAGAGGACAGAGGCATGCTAGCACTTGTGGGCTAGTGTGTCCCATGCCTGGGTTCCTAAGTTACTGAATTATCAACACAGAGAATCATAAGATCCATCCCGAGGGTCCCTCAGACCAGAAGATGTCTCCAGCTCTTGGTCTTCTCTGTCCTGGAGAGAGACAAAGGAGAGCGGGGTCATGGAGGTAGAGATAGTGGACATGATCCAGGACTCAGCTTCCCAGTAATTCACATAATACTGGACCCACCAGTATGTAGCTGGGAGAATTAGAAATGATTTGACGTTGAAATGACTACTATTACATTAGGGATCATAGAGTAGTGGGAGCGTCTGAGGGGGGTTGGACAGAGAAACAGAGGATGGGGTGGCCGAGGACAAGGTCCATGCATCCATTAAGGGGACGGTTCCAGGCAGCCTCAGGGAGCAAGGTGGGACTTGCTCCTTCCAGAGTCTCTGGACTGAAGGGCAGAGGAGGCTCAGGAGAGGAAGAGCCTGGGAGTGGACACTCAGGGAACCTTTCAAAGGCAGGAGGAAAGTGCAAGATCGATTGGGTGGCAGAGATGACCACGAAATCCCTCAGGACACAGCTGCCAATGTTTGTTGTTTTATTTTTGACACAGAGCTGCACGTAGCCCAGGTTGTCCTTGAACTTGTTATTTAGCCAAGGATAGCCTTAACCCTTGATCTTTCTGTTTCTAGCTTCCAAGTGCTGGGATTTTAGCTGTGTGCCACCAGGCTCAGCTTGCTTGGGAGGGGGGAGATTTTGCCTGTGTATGAAACAGTGTGATATGGTGGCCCCATGGGTTAGAAGTCTTACCGCTTTGATGGGCAGAGTGCCTGCTATCCTAGGCTACAATCTTGCTGCCAAGGGCCGTGCCTCTTACCTAGTAGATGCTCAGTGTGTTTGTGGACAGACTGATTCTGACACTGGCATCTAAGCTGTCTTCACACCCATGTTCTTTCCTTGTCTCTCCCAGGCCCTGGGGAAACTGCCCCCTGGTCAGCACCTCCTGCTCTCGCTGCGGGTGACAAAATCGCCCATGGTCCTGCTGCAGAACAAGAAGGCCACAGTCTCCATCCCAGTCACCATCCACATGCTGTCTTCTGTCCCTCAAGGAACTCCTGTAGCCCTTTTCCAGTTGAATGGGGTAAGTGGATGAGGGGTGGGCGGGGAGCCTTATGTTGCATAGCAAGACCCTCACATCATTGATGAACTAAGGCCATTGTTGACCCAGCTTCTTTCCAGCTCCTGGTCCTTCTTTGGTCCAGTGGGCCCACTCTATGTCCTCAAGTCCTGAGAGTTGCTCCCCAGTGACCTGCCTCTACTCAGCTGTCTCCTGGGGACCCTGCTTCATGACTCAGCATGGTGGTCCCAGCATTCCTTGTGCTCTGCCTGCCCTGGCTGTCTCTTCTGCTACCTTCCTAGGCTAGCTCAAGTGCCCCTGGGAAGGTTCCGGTCTGCAGCCCCAAACACCCACTAGCTCTGCCACACAGTAGGACCAGAGCTGCCATGGGAGGAATGCTCAGAGGCTCTCCTGGCATCTGGGTGACTGCCTCTATGTCTTGCAGAGTCTGCTCACTCTTCTCCTCAGGTTATGACTCTAAATGCCCACCTGGCTCCATCCTCTACCAAGCTGCACATATCTCTGTCCCTGGAACGGTAATGTGGGGTCCTAGGATGGTCTGTCCCTCCCTTTAGACACAAGAATCAGGGGCTGGCTAAAATAAGGGCCACTTGGTGTTGGTAAGCATCTCTGAGCTGGGTAGATTTGTGTCACCTTAGGGAAGGGGACATGGCGGTCACTACAGATCAAGTAGCAGGGCCCAGAGTAGGTGACCATGACTAGCACTTCCACCGTTCCCTTTGCTCAGACACTGACTCTGGCAGTGAGCCTGCCCCAGGACACAGAGGCTGTACCTTAGCCTGAGGCTGACCACAAGGATGTGTGTCCCAGAGTGCTGGACGATGATTCCGCCCCATACGCACTTCTTCCGTTGATCCCTCATCTCTGTCTTATGCTAACTGAGCATCGAGAGATTCCAAACAGTCAAGATGAAGGTGGAAGACCATTCTGCCCATACTTTTGCATACTACCCAACGTAGCACTTCACAGTTTGTAAAGTTCACTGTAGCCCAGGCTCAGGCAATGGGCCCGTGACCCCAGCCTCCCTCTCCAGCTGGTGCTCTGGTTATGGTGATGTCTGTCTGATCCCCATCCCAGTTGTAGAGAATTTCTCAGACGTCCTTGAGTCCTGACTGTCCTGAGCCACAGCACCCAGTATGCATCTCCCTGCTTTGGAACTTCCCCATGGTTCCTTTTCTTGCCCTCTTCAACTAGGTCTGCTGCCTGCCCACCTCTGCCTCCTGGTGGCAGTTCATGACACAGCACTCCAGAAGTGAAGATAGAGGTCTATCTAGGCTTGCCACGGACTGACTTGCATTGGGGTCACCTGGTGTACACTACCATTAGTGAGCACCTGCTGGATGCAGACTGGCGCATGTGCAGTGCTAGGCTAGGAAAAGGACACACATACACACAGACAGTTGGGTAACCCCTGGGAGGGCTCTGTGATGTCTCACAAGGGAAGTGAAGCCCTCTCAGTCTATTTCACAGGGAGGGAAATAGAGAGCCTGAGAGATGGCTGGAGAGAGATGAGCTAGATTGGAGTCCTCTTGCCTGTTCCTGGAAAGCCATGACTGGGGTGGGCCAGGGTAAGCGGGGCCAGACAGTTCTCTGCAAGGAGTGGGGAGCCACCAGGACCTGTTAACACTTCTCTTCTCTCTGGCAGGCTAAGCGTCCAGCTGGCCTCCTCCTTTCCCCAACCTTTTGATGTAAGTTCCTGGGAAGGAGGAGCTTGACAGCAGGTAGAGGATTTGGGTGGGGAGTGGGGGCAAGTCAGGGTCAAGGCTGCCTCTGTGTGGGCCCAACCCCAGCAGAGCAGAGCAGAAAAACAGAGGAAGTGTGCTAGTGTGTATGCTTGTGTGTGTGCGTGCGTGCACCTGTGAACCTGTGTGTGTGCTCGGGTGTATGTGTGTGTATGTGTGTGTGCATGTGTGTTTAGGTGTATGTGTGCATGCGTGTGTATGTTTTTGTGTGCATATGCATGCGTGTGTGTGTGTGTGTGTGTGTGTGTGTGTGTGTGTGAGAGAGAGAGAGAGAGAGAGAGAGAGAGCCACTAGACATTTTAGGAAAGCCAATCCCATGTTCTTACAAGGACTTGGATCCTCAGAATTGTAAACATCCAGAGGCTCACAAGGATCTGGAACTTCACACAAAATTCTGAGCCCTGAAAGTCTAGCATTCCAGAACCCGACAGAGCCCTGAGGTTCATGCTTCTCACAGACTTCTTAGGTTCTGAAATCTTGGACAGCTTCAGATTCCAGAACATTCTGAGGACTCCCAAACTGTTTATTCTAAGATCAGCCTTCACAGCATTCTACCAGAGCTGGGTGCATCCCCTTCTCTCTTTCTTAGGCACATCTGTCCTAGTCCACAGAATCTTCTAGAAGGGAATATCTTGCAAGGTCCCAGTCTAAGGGTGAAGCCTGCATTAATCAGTCTCCTTTACTGTTGCTGGGTTACACAGCCCACTCTGAGGGGCCCATTACCTAGCAGGAACAGTTCATTTAGGCTTGCAGGAGGCTTCTGGGTCTCTGGTTTCTCATGAAGCTCCCCACTCACTATTCCATCTGCTGTTGCAGGCATCCCGTCTGGAAGAATGGCTCAGTGATGTGGTCCGGGCTGCCTACATGCAGAGGCTCAACGGTACAGCTGAGTTGGAGTCTGATTTGCTCCTCGATCCCCTTACTTGGATAAGAATACTGAGGCCAAAGAGCTGCCAGGATTTCCGTTAATGCAGCAATGACCAGCACCATCATGCTCTCCTCAGGGCCCCAGAGTTAACCTCCCCTGGATTCTGCTTTAGCACCCACAGTCAAGTGGGAAATAGCTCTATCAACCAAAGGCTAAGACCAGAGATGGCATAGGATACCTCTATGTGGTGTGGCTAAAGGGGAGCCACAAACCTGACATAGAAAAGAGGGGTTTTGTCTTTTTTGGGGGGGTATGATGGGGTAAGTAGGAATTTGCTAACAAGAAGCTGAATTCCCACAGGGAGAAGTGTCTGTCCATCATCAGGGTCTGAGACACCCCAATCTTTGTTTTCAACCTTGGGTTTTTTTTTTTTCCCCTTCACAGAGCACCTGGAGGTTGGAATTCCCCTGCCTAAGATTCTCAATGTTAACTTTGCCAATTCAGTGGTCGATGTCATTGAGGTGAGTGTCCCCTGTGGATGTGTTCCCAGAGGGCAGTTTAGCTGAGGCCCGAGAGACCTGTTTGACACCTCTGAGGAGCGTGCCCTGCTTCATCCTCTGACTCGCCTCTGTATCATGTCTACAAAGCTCAGAGAACCACGATCATCAGAAACAGCAAATACATGGCACATGTATTTCGATCCTTTCCTTCCTCACCCTTGGCAGACATTGTCAATCAATCACAGAATTCTGTTGAATTAAGACATGTCTGACCTGAAGAAGGAACCTCAGATATACGCACAGATTCATGGTTCTTTGGTTCATGGACAGCAAATACTTATTATCCCTCATTGTATGTCCATGGCAGGCATGACTAATGGATTGTGACAGCACCCCCCCTCTCCACATTATTATTATTATTATTAATTATTTTGCCACAAACCTTTTCAAATCAGCACACGTTTGAGTCTTTGGCTAGCTCTGGGGAGTGAGCACAACAGGGGTTTCTGTATTAATTTTTAAGGTAAGAGGATGAAGGTCAGGGGGTGTCAAGGTTGTTCAGTATGTTTTTGGTAAAAAATGACCTTTGACCTTATGTCTGAGTCAGCAACCTGACCCGCACTGGACACATTCACAGTCTCACCCCTCATTTAATGCTAGGCCTCAGGCAGAGCAGGAGGCCAGATGTGAGGCGAGGCAGCCATGAGGGGATCTGGTGCTTAGAGACCTAACTGAGAATTCCTGTTCTTGCAGAATGCAGTTGTGCTCACAGTGGCTCCGTGAGGCGGTATGGCTGCTGCTCTTCCTGTTCACTACAGAGTCCTATCTGTCTGCCCACTCTGCCTCAGTTTCCCTCCCAGTCTTAAGCCTGCATTGGTGACAGTATAAGTGCCCCTTGCCCACCTGGGCCCACCTTGCCCTCTGTTCCTGTGATCATATCTGTTTTGGGGTGGGGATGGCTGGACAGCCACTGATCTGCTTCAGAAAGCACACAGTACCTTGGTTCAGTCCCAGCTTTAATAAACTGATCCTTGGTCTTGTGCCTGCTGGCTGGTTTGTTCCCTGGCCACACAGGAGCGCTGCTGGCCTTGGCCTCCAATGATCTTCATTCTAAACAGGAGCTCTTAAGAGGTGAGGGGACCTGGGGCTCAGTTATTGGAGTGCCGAGTCCCTGTCCCACCTGGCTGGCCTGCGCAGTCTCTGGTCCTTGTCCGGCCTCAGCCTCTCCCTGTCGTCCATTACCCCCATCATCTGTCAGGACCTCTGCCTCCGAGGTTTGGAAACCTCTCAGAAGGGCATAGGAGCTGAAGTTTTGAGGGTTGGATAGGAGCAGTTCTGCAGGGAGAAAAGGAGCCAGAACTCTATGAAGCAAGTGTGAGTGAGACTCGCCCTACCCCAGAGAGACACCTGTTGACTGAGGAGAAGACAGATGTTCCTAGAACAAGAGATCACTTCCAAATGCTCTTGACACACACAATGGTTAGTTTCATTCACCAATGTGACATCTCCCCAGGAGACATGGTTGCTATGGACTGCACCTGAGGCAGGCATCACGGTGCTGGCAATGTGTCAGAGGAGATGCTCACCCACTGTCAGGAAGCAGAGGGAGAGTTCTCTTCTCCTCCTTCCTGTCCTGTTCCCTGGGCTTCCGGCTTACTGGATGGCACTGCTCACACTGGTGGGTCTCCCCTCTAGCTCATCACTCTTACAAATCCGCAGTAGGTTTTACTATTCATTCTGGCATCACCCAATGCACATGGCCGGGAGCCGTCCAAGCTCCTACTCAGTGGTCCAGGCAGCTTTCCCTGCAGCAGCTAAAGGGGGCTCAGATGCCTGACCTTGGGCTCTGTCTCAGTCCCATGTGTAACAGGGCGTCTAAGACTGGCTGGTTTACAGTGAACAGGAATTTACTGGCTCACCCTTCTGGAGAATAGGATGGAGGGACTGGTGTGTATGCTGGGGTTCATCCTGCTGTGCCATCCCATAGTGCCAGGCAAAAGGTCAAAGACAATAAAAGATGAAGAGGTAGAGATAGAGAGTGTGTGTATGTGACACAGAGAGAGAGTGAGTGTGTCTGTGTGTGTGTGAGAGAGGGGAGGAGGTGGAGGGGAAGGGAGAGAGAGAGAGAGAGAGAGGGAGAGAGAGAGAGAGAGAGAGAGAGAGAGAGAGAGAGAGAGAGAGAGAGAGAGAGAGAGAGAGAGAGAGAGAGAGAGAGAGAAGATAGGAATCACTCCCACACTGGAATCCACTTCTTGCCTGCTGAAGTGGAATTCATCCATCCGCAAAGCTGGAGCCCCCAAAAGCCTAACACTCCCACTGAGCCCCACCTCCTGACCCCATCACCCAGGGAACACATCCAGACCACAGCAGTTGCTTATCTGTGATACAGGGAGGTCGTGGTTCTCACCCAGGTCACCAGAGGACTAACATCCAGTCTGTGTCAGGTGCTGGGAAGGGGCCTGGCACGTGTGAGTGAGTAGCAGCCTGGCCAGGCCTTCACCTGGAACTTCTTTCTGAATTAGGCTGGAACCCCTGATCCCAATCCTTGGGCTCTTAGTGTCCCCATCAAGACACCTGGCCTAATTCTCATACTTCACTGAGGGTTTCCCAAAGTCAGGGACAGAATCTGCTTACCACCCTATCACGCACTGAATCCACAGTGCCCAGACTGGCTGGGGGTTCCCATGCTGCTGTGATTTAAGTGTGAAAAGTCCCCACAGGATTCGTGTGTTAAAGCTTGCAGCACATACTGCAGCATGTATGCGGAGGGATTGGGTCATGAAGGCACTGTCTTCAGTTGTTTGTCCATAGACGGGCTCATAGCTTAAAAGGACTTAGCAACTGGGCCTAGTTGGAGGCCAAGTTCTGAAGAGTATATCTTATCCCTGATCCCTTCCATCGCCCTTTCTGCCTTCTAGCCTCCACGGGGCAAGCCACGTTCCTTCTCCATGTTCTTCCGCTCTGACATTCCATCATTCCACAGGCCTGAAAGATAAGGCGCTAATTGACTCTACAGATTGAGAACTCTGATCTTAAAGAACTGCTGCTTCTTTTATGGTTTTCATCAGGTGTTTTGCCAGAGTAATAGAAAACAGGTGCTACACATCCTGTTCTTACAACTCAGAAATGGAGGCTCCAAGAAGTGTCAGACAGCCCCTAAGTGGCAGAAGCAGGCAGTTTGTGACTCAAACAAGATCCTGTTGCCACTAATCCCAAAGCCGGCCTGTCCACCATGCCACCGTGCCATGTGTCACCATGATGGTGTTGCCACACACTTACTAAGGGCTAGGCTCAGTCTCATACAGTTTTGCATTCTTACAGTATCAACGTCCTGAATTCGCCCTGATTTCTAGGAATTGTACAGGAAACGGAGGCATAGGGGACTTAATGACAAGCCAAAGCTACAACAGGCCAGGATTTGAGCTCAGTGTCTCTCCTCCAGACACAATGCCCAGTGTCTGAACTTCCACTCTCAGGATAGGGAATAGGATACGGTGTGAAGAGTGCCCCCTATTGGCACTCCCGGTGAACTGACCATTCATACAGGGGACAGTGCTGCAGGGAAGAGTTCACGGTGGAGTTGGGGCTGTTTTCTGTCTCAACAGTGTGACTCAGCACACAGGCACACCCTTGGCTCCCTGGATGGCTGGGTCACCTTCAGGGTGAGTCACCTCCTGGGAGATCTAGATGTTCTTCCGCCATGGATTCCTCACGGCCTGGCTCTAGACAAAGGGCCTTTTGGACATTAAGCCCAGGTGATCTCCCTGGCGCCTCTGCACTAATCCTTCCAGGATTGGCCAAGGTGGCCTCAGGAGGCAGGCCAGCCTTAGAGCCACTGGGGCCGGGCTGACCTCAAAATTAAGGCAGTAAGAGAACCTGGAGGATGGACAACAGCCACCCCTAGGCCTCCACCATGCTTGGCCCTCAGGAGGTCACATGGGCTCCTGCTTCCTCAAGTGAGGAAAAGCATATTTGGACTCTTGGATTTTTACCTAAGATTAAATGGTAATAGGGACGTTTGCTTAGCAGCCTCTGGGTCACAAGTCATGGGTGCCAGGGAGTAGAAAGCCAGATTTTACAGAATGGAGGCCCATGGACACCATCTGCAAATGTCACCCCCAATCTCTCCATGACACAGAGGTGCAGAAGAAACACAGGGAAGGGCAGGTGTGGTCCAATGTGGTGCTCAGAGAAAGTGGGGTAGAAACCACTGTACTCGGGGCTCTCACTGGGGGAGTCACGAAGGGCTGTGGTCTTCTGGGGATTCAGGCATGATCCAGACATTTCCTACCTAACCCTTTACGTTCTTCACTGTACAGAGCCAGACTGAGGCCAGGGAGGAGGAAGTCACCCTGGTCTCAAGGGTAAACCCAGCCTCTGAGCCCTCTGGCCCTCATGGGGCTTAGACAGCTCATCTGGGATTTCTTCTTCATGCCTTGGGTGGCTTTGTGGAGCCCACAAGGACCCTAGATGATTCTGATGCTGAGAAAGCCCTATCCCTAGAAGTGTGTTGTGTGCTAGGTCCCATACTCAGCTTCGTGAACCAGGATGGATTTGGTCACCAATTCACTTTAAGCAGGCAAAAAGCTGGCAGCAGGACTGCACCCACATGGTGCCCTTCATAACTCCGTTAATGTACTTGCTGTAGATGGGGAAACCAAGTCCCAAAGAGGAGCCCGACCAGGAAAACAGATGATGCTGTGCTGACACAAGCCAAGCTTGTCAGGATTCAAATATATGCCACCTGCCTTCAAAGCCCCTTTGCTGGTAGGAAAGTGCAGAAAGCATCTGTTGGTGTGGGGAGGTAGGGCTAGCAATGAAGGACTGAGGCTTGCCGGGGTAGGAAAGAGAACACCCTGGCCCTTTGTAGTAGTGAGTGGGAAGGCTGGGGCCTGGAGAAGGTGGTAAAATATAGGTGTGAAAACTGGGCCTGGGCTGGGCTGGGTGCGGGCAGCAGAAGACCTCAGTGAGTGCTCAGGTCAGTGGGGACTCGGTCGTCATTTGTGGTTACACTGGCAACTGCACTTATGCTGGGCTCTGAGCTGGTCACCCTCCTGATTTTCCTGGAGAATTCACATCTCAGATGTGTCCAGGGATGTCTGAGTGGTCCAGAGGGGGGGTAAAAGGCAGGTAGATGGCAGGACTGGCATGTGCAAAGGCCCAGAGGCAGGGGGCGTGACAAGGAGCAGGCGAGAGCATAAGGAGAAGACGGGGTGGGGGTGGAGTTTTGGGTGTCAAGGGAAGCCTGGGCAGAAGACTGGGTAACTGGTGCCTCTATGGGAATAGGGAGTGATGGGGGCAAGGAAGGAGGGAACTTTGAGTGAGGGAATGTTCTATAGTGTGGTGAGATGCAAGCTACACAAATACATAAAATCATCATAGGCTCGGGTTTTCACTGTGGAAATTTATATACAAAATAGTAGCCTGTGTGTGGAGGTGGATAGTGTCACAGTCGGCTGTTAGCACAAAATCAGAGGTCAAGGGCTCACTAGTGTCGTGTAGAAAGTCTTGGATTCAATCCACAGCATCACACAGACCAAGTATGGTGTGACTGGCTGCAATCCCAGTGAGGTGAAGGCAGGGTGCTCAGGTTATCCTCTGCTACATGGTGAACTTGAGGTCAGCCTGGGATACGAGAGGTGATGTCTCAGTACATACATTAAAGTAATCATGAAAAGAAAAAGTGGCTCCATGGTTGGATAAAAAATGTGACAAAGCAGGTACCACACACATGGAATGCATGTGTTGGTGAGGCTGATGAGAGCTGGCTGGTGTGTGGCACTCACTGGATGGTTCTCTCAGCTTTGCTGTACATGTGAATTCTTTCCCCTCATGATGAAACCCTTGAGTGGAGGGATCTTCTGTAGCTCTAAAACATTTTACCTGTGAGCCGACCCAACGAGAGCAGTTAGAACCATAGCTATCTCCCAGGGTCTCTAAACTGTGAAGTCAGTATTACCTCCATTCGTCCTATAGAGACAGAATAGACTTGGAGAGAACAGGGTCACAGAGCGAAACTGAGACCTGTGAGGTGGAGCAGGTCCAATCTACCCACCGGGCACCTAGAATGGGAAATATCTGCCTTGAGGGGGGATTAGAAACCAGATGTGCTCACCCGAAGGCCTGAAATCTCCAGGAACATAGCCAGATCAGGGCGATAAAGCCCAGCTCATGTGACACTATCCGGAGCTGAACACACTTCTTGGAATTAGCCACAAACCACAAACTCTTGTGGTTTTGGGGCTCAACGGTCAAGTTGTAGAGAAAATCTGAATTCCGGTCTTATAATTCTAGTCAGTCATAATTACATGGCCCTTCTCTGTCCGGGTCCCCACTCAGACTGTGGCCACTTTATAAAGCTGATCTGTGACCAGACTCAGCCCACAGCAGAGGCCTGGGCAACAGACCTCTGAGGATTCACTTGCACACCCCCTCAAGGGTAAGGAGGAGTTCCGTCCCTGTCACAGGTCCAGGCTGGTAGTGGAGGCTGAGGGATGAGAAACCCCACCCTGCAGGCTGTAGGGGAGCTCTGCCAGGAGTCAGGACCTCAGATAGCAATAGGCCCAAATCAGGACACACATATGTATGAAAAAGCTGTGCCCAGCTTTCCCAGGGTGTGGGCCTTCTGGGGATTTTATTATCTCCGCGATGCTTTTCAGTTACTTGCTAGTACTAGAAACACCTCCGACGATCCCCATTTAAAACAAAACAAAACAAAACAACACAGAGTTCTTTAGGCATGAGATCAGGATGAGATGAAGAAGACAGAACAACATGGGCATATTATTTTTAATAGTCTAGTATAAATGAGTATTTTCCAGTCTCCTGGGATGAGATGTGCAGATGTAGCTCAGAAGTGTTGTGAAACTTGAAGAGTGGCAGGGGCAAGCTAAAGAGAATGTCTAAGTGTCAGAAGTCAATGTTAGCCATGGAAGGCTGTGGTGTGCTGATGCTCTGAGGCAGATGAACGAGGAGCCTGGGAAGATGGAGTGGGTGAAGGATGACAGGCAGGGAGGCTGCCAGTGTTTCCGGCAAGCCAACCAGCTGAGCCCAAATCAGGTGTCACCGCATTTCTGCATGCCCTCCCTCACTTCCTGAGGTTCTGAGGCCACTGTCCTAAAACAAGAACAACTTGCATGGCTTAGATATCTCACTTTTGTGGTTATGAGTTAAAGGTCTTTTGTCTAAGGACCAGAAACTTGATAAACTGGGATCCAGAGCCATGTTCTTAAGCATACGGTGTGGATCCCACTGCTCTAAGGGAAGGAAGAGTATTTGTTGGATGACTGGAAGTATAGAAGAGTACCTTGATGGCTGTGTTGGTGAGTGGAAGAATGGATGGATGGATGGATGGATGGATGGATGGATGGATGGATAGATGGATGGATGGATTAATGCATGGTGGAGGGATTAATGAATGGGTGGGTGGATTAATGGATTGATGGATGGATAAATTAGTGGACAAATGGATTGTAGTGGTTCTCAGTCTGTGAGTTACAACCCCTTTGGCAAACCTCTATTTCCAATAATATTTACATTATTACAGCTATGGTGTAGCAATACAAATTATTTTATGGTTGGGAGTCACCACAATGTGAGGAATAGTATTAAAGGGTCACAGCAGTAGGAAGGTTGAGAACCACTAGGCTAAATGAATGGGTAGATATATGATTGGATAGTCTAGATGCTTGCATAACAGATAGAAAAATGCATGGGTGGATGGGAAGGTAGATGTATAGATGGATGTATGGGCAAATAGATGGGAGAGAGTGGGTTGGTGTATGGATTGATGTGTGGCTGGTTGGGTAGGAGAAGAATGAGTGAATGAGAGGTGGGGGGATGAGTAGGTGGACAGGCATTGGAGGGAGAGCTACAAAGAGCTGCTAGCTGCCAGTGTGCTTCTTGTGTTGGAATTCCCATCTCTCCCTCCACAGCTCAATCAGTAAATTCCATCTTGGCTAATAGATTTCTATACTCTGGAATAATTTGCTCAATGAGTATTTCTGTCACTAGATTTTTTTTTTTTTTTTTTTTTTTTTTGGTTTGAAAAATTTTAAAGTAGTAGCAGTAATTCTGGCCTATGCTCTACCGTGTGACTCTTGTCAGTTTCCTGTCTCTGGATCTTGGAATTCTAATATTGCTTCTAGGCTGAGGGTGCTTATCTCTGCTCGCTGGCCAGAGCTGGATGGATGAAGGAAAAGGAGGACAGGTGGATGAAGGAAGGAAGGAAGGATTGATGGGTGGATGGATGGACAGATGGATGTGTGAGTGGATGGGTGGATGGGTGGATGGGTGGATGGATGGATGTGTGAGTGGATGGATGGGTGGACAGATGGATGTGTGAATGGATGGGTAGGAGGATGGATAGGAGAACCAATGGATGTATGAGTGGATAGGATAGACAGATGGTTGGGTAGATAGGTGGATTGGTGAGTGGGTGGACAGGTGCATAAGTGGGTAGGTGGAAGGACAGATATCAGGGCAGATATATGAACCTGCGAGTGAATAAAAAGATGGATGGATGGGAGAATAGTCAGAGTGATGACACATACTGTCTCAGCAGGAAAGCAGCATCAGTATGTGGACTGCATGGTTTGTGGCTGCTCTGTCTGTGGCAGCTGTGTGTGGCATCCGCCAAGACACAACCACAGTCCTCAGAGTTACAAAAGATGTGCTGGGCAACGGTGAGTCCAGCCCCAGTGAGGGTCATGGGTGGCATGGGAAGGGATGGGAGGTGAGCCAACTCCCCAGTGCCTGAGAACCCTCCCCATGCTAGGAGACCCCATGGTTAGTGGCTGGGGGACCTCTCCCCTTGTGCTGTAGCTTCTCTTTTCTCTCAGATATCACCTCCTAGGCACTAGCTCATTCTCTCAAGACAGTAGACAGCAGAGATTAAGAACTTGGGCCCCAGGACAGGATTTCTGAGATTCAAACCCTACTTATTCAACCCAAGTCTTAGTTTCCTCATCTGAAAAGTGGGCTGAGCCATCTGGAAAGGACTGGTGTCAGGAAAGCTGAGTGGGATGACTTGTGGAGACCCACATGGTTCCTGAGGTGCAGAAGTTCAGGTACAGGTGCCTTTGGACCATAAGTCTTTACTCTGTACCCTGAGAAATGAGGACCTGCCTTGGCCCCCATTTCTGCCCAGGGCTCCTGTGAGGATGCTGCAAGATGACTTCCTATCTACTGATCTGAGAGCCTCATGTGCCTTCATTTCATCAAATGGAGGCTGTTGCTCCTGCCCCGGCTGTTCCCCAGGAATTTATAATTTACGAGAAAGTAGACTTTATCAAGCCATGAAGTGAGGGCTACTTAAAAGGGAGAGAGAGAGAGAAAGGAAGCCCACAAAGGGCTGGAATCCAGCTTCAGGGATGGGAGTAGCACCCAGGACGTGAGCTCCCTGGGTGTTGCTCTGTCTTCTTGATCTATTGCTGCTTTTCCCCAGGGGAATGGGGTAGCAGGATGAGACCCCACAGGTGGGGTGACACTCTCATGTGGTACCTGGGGACTGGGAAGGGGAGTCTCCTGGCTGACGCCTGTGCCTCTCCACAGCCATCTCAGGCACAATTCAGAAGAGTGACGCCTTCCGCTCCGCCCTGAGGGAGGTGCCCGTGGGTAAAGCCCGTGGTGATGGTGGAGGGCCCTTCTTGGGTGGACTGCTTGGTGGAAGTGAAGGGAGCAGTGGTGGGGGAGGAGGTCTCTTGGGGGGCCTGCTTGGTGGGAGTGGAGGAGGTGGTGGTGACCTGTTGGGTGGAGGCCTATTGGGTGGCAGTAGCAGCGGCGGTGGGGGGCTACTAGGTGGTGGTAGCAGTGGTGGGGGGCTGCTGGGTGGTGGTAGCCATGGTGGAGGTCTGTTAGGTGGCAGTGGGGGACTGCTGGGTGGTGGTAGCCATGGTGGGGGTCTATTGGGTGGCAGTGGGGGACTGCTGGGTGGTGGTAGCCATGGTGGGGGTCTGTTGGGTGGCAGTGGGGGGCTTCTGGGTGGTGGAAGCCATGGTGGAGGACTGTTGGGTGGTGGTAGCCATGGTGGGGGTCTGTTGGATGATGATGATAGCCATAGTGGAGGGTTGTTGGGTGGTGGTGGCAGCCATGGTGGTGGTCTGTTGGGTGGCAGTGGTGGACTGCTGGGTGGTGGTAGCCATGGTGGGGGTCTGTTGGGTGGCAGTGGTGGACTGTTGGGTGGTGGCAGCCATGGTGGTGGTCTGTTGGGTGGCAGTGGTGGACTGCTGGGTGGTGGTAGCCATGGTGGGGGACTGCTGGGCGGCAGTGGTGGCCTTTTGGGTGGTGGCAGGCACCGCTATGATGACTACAGACGAGCTGAATTCCCCCGAGGTGTCGGTGGTGTCCCGTACAACGACTTCCATGTCCGAGAGCCTCCCCCCAAATACACCAATGGCAGACAGCTTGGTGGCAATTACAAATATGGTCACATTGAGGCGAACGACAACAGAGCTCAGCTGGGGGGCAAGTACCGCTATGGGGAGATCCTGGACTCCGATGGGAGCCTCAGGGACCTACGGCATGAAGACTACCGTCCTCAAGACAGTGCCTACCACCGCGGCTCTGGGCGGTACAGATCCGCCGCAGACTCATCCTCGGTGGGCAGGCTCTACCGGCGCGAACTGAGGCCTGGAGAGATCCCAGCTGGTGTGGCCACTGGGGCCCTGGGCCCCGGAGGCCTGCTGGGCACAGGGGGCATGCTGGCAAGTGAAGGCATTCTGGCAGGCCAAGGGGGCTTGCTTGGAGGAGGTGGTCTTCTTGGAGATGGAGGACTTCTCGGAGGAGGAGGTGTGCTCGGTGTGCTGGGTGAAGGAGGCATCCTAAGCACCGTACAAGGCATCACTGGGTAAGGACCTGAGCTCCACTTACTGAGCCACAAACAGGCAACCATGCCCTGAGGCTGAGGAGAGGTTAGGACTGGACATCTTGACAGGCTGACATTATACAGTTTGTAGTGTTCACATGAACGATGCCAGAAGCCTAGACCCAGCACTGCCTCTTGTATGACACTAGGACATTCTTTTCATCTCTCTGTCTTTCAGTTTACAGGAATGTAGGATGATCAGCGTAACTCAGCATGTGAAGAAAAAAGAGTCAAGGATTTAAAACTATGTGACATATACAGCATATGCCATATACTATACTATACTATACTATACGCTATAGCATATGCTATTGTCTCATAATGAGATGCATTAGAATTATTAATTATAATTATGTTTTATAATTCCAGCCATGCCCAGGTTCCCTGCCATTGTCATTTAACTCGACAAATATATTGTGCTCTTATGATGTGAGGGACACTTAGTCTGGAGACACACACCTCAGCTCCCAGGGAACTTGCTGGTTGGTGGGGTGTGTGGGATTGGCAAAAGAAGCTGGACCTAGTCAAAGGGTTCATAAGGACTGGCAGAAGCTTCTAGTGACTAAGAATGCACAGAATGGGGTTCAGGGCAGGTAGGTGGCTTCACACAAAAGCACCCTGGCTGAAGTTTGAGGATTGTGCCGGAAGGATCCAGCAGGGGGCAGTGTCTTCACAAAAGATTCAGAGGAAATGAAGGGTATAGAATTGCAAACAGATGCCCCTGCGGGTGGGAGGTTTGGCCATGTGTTTTCTGCCTTGAACCTTTCTATATTTTGCCCATGAACCTCAAGTATCTCTGTGATAGGAGGACAGAGTATGGGGAGCTGAGGAGGCGGAGTGAGGGAGGGTGTTCTGTGGCAGTGGATGGCAGCAGTCTCCAGCTCATCTCTCTTGACTGAATGCAGGTTGCGCATCGTGGAACTTACCCTTCCCCGGGTGTCTGTGAGACTCCTGCCCGGTGTGGGTGTCTACCTGAGCTTGTACACCCGTGTGGCCATCAACGGAAGGAGGTACATGCCCTAGGTCCAGGAGAGGTCCCTGACAGAAGAGCTTGGGCAAGCTACCTTGTCTCATCACGTGTGGTTGCTGCATCCATCATGGTGGGAGGAGAGGGAGACCAAGTGTCTGAACTCCAAGTCAGCCTGTGATGGTCCCTTCAGCAGGAAAGGCAGCCCGGGGTGGTATTCAGGATCTGGGAGTCTGGAGGTAGAGAGTATCTAAGTCTACTTAGACAAGTCTCCTAATGCCACCAAGTCTTTTTGAGCTCACTAGCAAGGCCACTTTCCTCCTGGTTGGCTGTGGCCATGGGGAGAGTGCCTTCCTAGTAACCCAGTGTGGGGACCTTAGAAAGTGGGACTCATTTCTTCGGGGTGGGGTGGAGTCACATCTACAAAATCAGGATGGTTACCTTACAAACAAGAGTTTGTAGCAAGCCCTGTTCCCAACCTTTAAAATTCCCACTGGCTGAGGATGAGGGAGATTTGTCCCGATGTCTTGAGGCAGTGGGATGGTACTTGGTTTGGGGCTCTGAGACTTGATGTCAGGAAGAATCAGTGCTAAGACCTGAGGTGACAAATGCCTGACAGACCTGTGTAAGACAGACGTGGTGAGAGTGGCTGATGGTCTCATGGGTCACCTGGTCTCCTCCAGCCTCATCGGCTTCCTGGATATTGCGGTGGAGGTAAACATCACGGCCAAAGTTCGGCTGACCATGGACCGCACAGGCTACCCACGGTTGGTCATTGAGCGCTGTGACACCCTCCTGGGAGGTATCAAGGTCAAGCTGCTTCGGGGGTGAGTGCAAGGTGGAGAGGGACAGGGCCCTGTAGTCACCCCTCCTGGGAAACAACATGGGCCCACACAGAGACCTCACATACAGAGAGACTGTCACCTACTGGATAATTCAAGGGCTGAGCCTCTGAACCCAGGATGTGGGCATCCATCCATACCTTGCAGAGACCTGTCCAGATTCAAATCTCAGTTCCAATGTTCCTTGTTGTGTGACCCTGAGCAACTCTGAGCCCCAGATTCTGCATCTGGGAAATGGGCTAACTTCCGTTTTTAGGAACCAAGATAATGAGCATAAGGCAGTTGGTATAGAATCTGACATGTTGTCAGAGTTTATGAAAATATATCCCAGAGGGTTTATGTGACCATGAGTGTCCCAACCCATCAGTTTCTTGTCTGCTTATATAGTCATTATACCCCTGATGTGTGTGTGTGTGTGTGTGATTTTTCTGTCTTCTCTACAAAGTGACTAAGTCCCTACCTTTGTCCAGAGAGTTGCCATACACCCATGTATTGGCCAGCATGTTGTCCCCAGGTCATGGAAATCTTGGATGAGGGCACATAAATGGCAGCTCAGAGCACAGTGCCCATCTGTTCACTCCCTCAGTCTTTGGGGTCTCTAGTCCCTGTTTTCTCTCCTGTCTTACTAATCCTTTTGTCCCACCACATCAGCCCGCATCTGTGCAACCAGAATTCCACCTCCCCATCCCCCACCCCCCGCTTCTTATAGCTTCTGTCTGTGTGCTTCAGGATAGATAGGGATAGAGAAAACAAGGTTCCAAGGTCAAACACAGATCCTCCCAGATTTTTGCATTCACTTTGTTCAGAGTGTCGAACGATGAAGGTGCAGCTGGAGCTGGCCATGGCTGCTCACTGTGGCTCTCCTTCTGCTTCCTCCAGTTAGGATATGCAGACTCCAGTGTGGCTCCACAGCCCCACCCACTCATGCACACAGACACCTGTCCTAGAGCCTGAAGCACTTGGCTCTTTCCCTTCATTCAGCTGGGAGATGTTTCTGTACCCAAACGCTCAGTGCGCTTGTCTAACTCCTTAGAGCTGCGAGTTATTCCCGGATGTGCGGTCATTCATTTGCCCACGCTGTTTTACCCATCTGTTTTGGTGATAATATATAGCTGTCTATAGATGCCATTTTACAGGAGGCCGGATGGATCTCCCCACTTCCCGTAAGGACATATACATAGATCAGTGGCACACCATCTCTAACACAACAAACAGTACATGTGCAGCTGTGTGTGGCACCCTCAGGCACATCCCCAGGGACCTCAGGAGAACCAGGACAGGAGCAGCCCCCTTAAGATGGAGCCACTTACAAAGGGGACCAAGGTGCACAGCAAGCCTTGGGGGAGGTGTCCAAGCTTCTGTTTTTTCCGGGATGTTGCTCCTCGGCTTGGAAGAGAAGTGGGAGTTGGTTCTTCGTGGGGGAGGGGTCCAGGTACAATGTAAGGGGTGAACAGGAGTGGTGTTAAGGACTGAACCCACCAGGGAGACTTTGTGTCTGTCTGTCTGTCTACTTGTGCATCATCTGTGTGCATGACCTGTCGTTGGCTTTTGTTAGCTGGGGTCCAGGTGAGCACTGGTGACCCACTGTGGTCAGGTTTCTGGCCTCCTTCCTGCTCTATCAAATAGCTCCCAACACCCAAATTTTCAGCCCTACTTACCTGACCTTGAGTGTGAGCCCAGTGGGCACATTTTCTTAGCTAGATTTATCCTATTGCATCCATACATGTTTTTTGAACCTATGGAATGTTCTAGATGCCATACTGTGAGCTTAGATAAAGTCGTATATTCATTTGTACCCAGGGAAAATGACAAGCCAATAGCCCTGCAGAAGATGGAAGGAATTAGAGGGAAGGTCTGGGTAGCTAGGAATCCGGGATGTCCCAGCCTTTCTAGTATGACAGAGGCTTGATATCTGTGGTTTGTGGAAAAAAGGAAGGAAGGAAGGAAGGAAGGAAGGAAGGAAGGAAGGAAGGAAGGAAGAGAAAGGAATAAAGGGGAAGAGAATTTAAAGAGAGAATAGAAGAGACAGTGGAAGAGAGAAAGGAAAGGGAAAGGGAAGGAGGAAGGGAGGGAGGGAGGAAGGGAGGGAGGGAGGGAGGGAGGGAGGGAGGGAGGGAGGGAGGGAAAGAAGTTTGCTGTTGGCCTATGTAGACAGGCCTGAGGGAGAGCCCTCTGTCTGGTGCCACTGTCCAAGGCTCAGGGGCTCTCAATATTCAGAGCTGGAACCAGGCACTGGTGTGGCTGGACAGCCCAGAGCCCTCCATGCCTGTAAGTCTCCTCACCTTGCCCCTCCCTCTGTAGGCTTCTCCCCAACCTAGTGGACAACTTAGTGAACAGAGTGCTGGCCAACGTACTCCCTGACCTGGTAAGGATACCCGAGAGGGGTTTGTGTCTCCAGGGCCACACAGGGGACCCAGTGGGCTGGAAAGGGCCAGGGCTGCCATGCTCATGCTGGCTGGGACCATAGAGTGGCAAGACGGGAGACCCAACCTGAGCACCCACAGCTCTGGACCCCAAGCTGGGGTGCTTTTCCTTTTGAGTGACAGTTCTAAATTTGTTTCCCATCTTAAATGGGAATCAGGAGAGATCCGTTCTCTGGGGCTGTGGTGAGGACACGGCCCACAGGGAACAGTCAAGCCAGCCATCCCTCTTGCTGTTTCTGCCATGTTGCTCCCCAGTATCCACACCTCCTGAGCTCTCTGGTGTCTCTTTTCACAGCTCTGCCCCATTGTGGATGTGGTGTTGGGTCTTGTCAATGACCAGCTGGGTCTCGTGGACTGTAAGTGTTCCTTTGCTGTGGTTGCCAATGTTTACCGATGACTGCTTGACCTAGCCCCAGAGACACTGCAGCAGCTGAGAGGAGGGTCCAGAGTAGTGGGCAGATCTTGTACACCCCAGAAATTCTACAAGAATAGTCAGGCCTCCCACATTGGCTGTTGCCACACTCCCTTAGGGCCTGGGAGGCGTGGCCTAGACAACAGTCAGAATTCTGGGTGGAAGCCTGGCTCTGCCCTGGCAGCTATGGAAGCAGAAAGTGTCCTCATTCTTTAAAAGAAGATGGTGCAGACCCTTACTAGACCCCCAGGACCAGGCTGCAGTGCAACCACCAGTCCTGGATTTCTGAGATGGTTCCTGAAAGCAAGGCAGCCCCGTAGCATCTTCTCCTGCATGACAGCACCCACAATGCTTCAGCCTTTAACTGCTAGGGAGCCCATGTCTCATGGGACACCTTGAGGATGACTTATTAAGACGAGGAAAGAAAAGTGAAGAAGATAATGTGTTTATTACAAGCAGTCATGGAAGTGTAGGTCCAACTGAGGGCACACTGTACAGCCTTAAATGTCCCCTCGTACACTGTGCTTCACAGCTTACAAAGTTCATCTCCATTGGGACTTCTCTCCCGACTCTGCCACAGAATCTAAAAGGCGATATTAAATACACTTTCCAAAGGTGGAAGTGAGCTCCAGAGAGGTGCAGAGACTTGTCTGTGGCCACACAGCAAGGAAGAGTCAGAGATGGGGTTAGAACAAAACTGGCTCCTCCTTGAAGCATAAGCTGGGTGGCACCTTGGTCCACGCACCATCCCCAGCCACATCCATAGGTATGGGGCACATAGGTATGTTTTTTTAGGTAATGGGCCGTAACGTGACCCTCTTCTTTGCCCACAGCTTTGGTGCCTCTGGGAATACTTGGGAGTGTGCAGTACACTTTCTCCAGCCTTCCACTGGTGACTGGGGAATTCCTTGAGTTGGACCTTAATGTAAGTGATTGACCGGAAACCTCTCTAAAGTTGAGTGCATGCTCGTGCATACACACACACACACACACACACACACACGCACGCACACCAGGTATTTACACATACTGGAAGCAACATCTGATCAAGACCCTTCATGGATTAGAGACCTTCTAGGACAGAGCTGGGAAGCATGCTTGCACAGCATTCAGTGCTTACTGTGAGCCAAGCATGTCCCAAGCGAGGGCTTCTTACTGATGAGCGCAGTGTGCTCTCAGAACTGCAAGACTTGCTTTTCTGGCACAGAGAGGTGGCTCCATTTTTAAGATCACACAGCTAGTGATTGTATGCTTGGGCTCTGAACCCAGACATCCTGCTAGTGTCTGCAGCTGCTGCTGGGTCTTGGGTCTGCTGGAGAAGCACTGGCCCTTAGCATGCTAGTCCAAAGTTAACAACCGGCTCTTAATGGTTTTCAAAAGTCTGGTTGGCAATGTTTGCTGCTTTCCATAGTAGGAACACTCCCACAGTGGCCAGTGTCAACCTGGGAAATAGGATTTCACTGAGAAGTTGGGAGATTGGGTCTTGTGAACTGGGGTGAGCAGGTCCTCCAGCACCCCCTGGATCTGACACCCACTGTGCGTGGGTACTTGTGCCAGTAGGCCATCCCGGGGTCATGTGGGCATGATGCTCCCCTGAGCCTTTATCACAGAGATGTAGGTCCATGCCCGTGTCACAGGGCTGTACAGAGACATGCTTCCTGGCTGGTGCCCACTCCTGAATGAGAGGCAGGGAATAGAACAAAGCCTCTGCTTTGAGGGAATTTCTGATCTATTGCAGGAGAAGCCATGAGAAGTCTTTAAGCCAGCGGGCAGTTACAGACCCAGTGCCATGACAGAACCTAAAGCAGGGACTGGGATGCACTTGCAAAGCCAATGAGGGCTTCTAAGAGGAGGCAACCCCTGAACTGTCAATGTGTGCATGCACGGGTACCAGCACCATCCACGGCCTTTCTGATTAGAAGAATGCAACGACTGAGTGGGGATGGTAGGGGTAGTAAGGAGGTGAGAGGGGGCCTGGCCAGGTGCTGGCCCTGGTGGCTGAGGTGCAGAAAGAAGGTGAGGGTAGAGTAGCTAACCTCTGGGTCCAGAGAAGTGGAGCATCGCACAGGCCATCATCTCGGGAGATGGGTGTACCAATGTGGACGGTGGAGGTTCAGGGCTGTGGACACATCAACTCACTGTGATGGGCTGAGACATTGGATCTGTGCCACAGTGCAGGTATGCATGCATGTGGGTGTGTGCCTGCCTGTGTGTAGTTGTAGTTGTAACTGATCATAAAGCAGGAGCTGCCATGACCCCCTTCCCTTTCAAGCAGAAGAAGATCTGTCCATAAGAGGAGCTCAAAATCATGTGTGCTGCCAGGAAGCACTGTCCAGACACCTCCTTCCAACCTCCAGACTCACTTTCTTCCCTCCCCTTTCTTATTCTCCTCAGACTCTAGTTGGGGAGGCAGGAGGTGACCTCATTGACTACCCCCTGGGGCGGCCAGCTATATTGCCCAGGCCACAGATGCCAGAACTACCCCCCATGGGCGACAACACCAACTCCCAGCTGGCCATCTCGGCCAATTTCCTGAGCTCGGTGCTGACCATGCTGCAGAAGCAAGGAGCAATGGACATTGACATCACTGATGGCATGGTGAGTCAGCCTAGCAGGCCACTGAGGGGCTGGCCTGGCTCTTTCCTAGCCTATGCTTTAGAGGAAGGACTGAGGATGGTCCTGCCTTTTATTCTGTACTCCAGTTAACTGTTTTAATGGTGATCTACTCACACATTCACTCATCTACCCTTCCACCCATCCACCCATCCATCCATCCATCCATCCATCCATCCATCCATCCATCCATCCATCCATCCATCATCTGGCTATCAGAGCCTCTAACGTGCCTCATAGGCATGACAGTAAGCTGCTTCTGGTCCCAGGAGGAGGCAGTTGCCCTCTGTTTGATGTGGTTTATTTCAGTCCTTTATTAAAGGAATAGCATATTCACATGTGAGCATCTTAATATGAACATTTAGAACTCTTTAAGTTGGTCAACATGTATACACAAATAATCAAAAGAGGCATAAAAACAAAACACCAGCTTCCCGAAGAAGCACGCAGGAGCCACTCCTTCCGTCCTTTAACAGATTTTCGATCTTCAAAACAGCTGCAGTGCAGTGCAGTCATGCTTATACACGCTTCACCCAGTTTACCAAATCCTATTTTGCCACATGCAAATCATATCTATCTATTCAGATACCTTCCTTCTGACTTACCCAACCACTCACCCACCCACTGTTCATCCATTCACTGTTTATCTATGTACTTTCCATCCATCCCTCCATCCCTCCATCTCTTCATCCATCCACCCGCCCACCCACCCACCCACCCATCCATCCATCTATTACCCAGGCACCCATCCATTATCTCTGTCTATCTACCTATACACTTATCCATTATCCATCTATCAATCTACCAATCATCCTCCAATACTCTGGGGCAGTTTGAGGATTTGAGATGTGGCAGTATGAACCATACATTTCACAGCTTCTCATAAGCATGAGCTATTTAAAACAAAACAAAACAAATGACAACACAACAACAACAACAACAACAACAACAACAACAACAAAATCACTTCCCAAAACATGGGAATCTGTAATTCTCCCAAGAAGAAAGTGTCCACTTAGGTCCAGGGCAGCTAGCATTCTTGCAGAGTTATAAGTGTCCCTATTGAACATGTGACCAGGGCCCTGCCATGATAGTGCACCCATGCAGGAGGCAATGACTTTGCTTTATCTGCTGCATTGGTTCCATGGTCACCATCTCTCTCTCTCTCTTTTCTCTCTCCTCCTGCACTCCCTCCTTCCTTCCCTTCCTCTTCTTCTCCTCCACACTCCTCTATTTCTGACAAGTGGTACTGCCTTTCATTCTTGAGGTTTTAGGAAGTGGGTAGACATGAAGGAGAAATGAAGGAACTTACAGCAGAGACCAAGCAGATGCTAGGCTGTGCACATGAACTTGCCCGGGATTTCCTGAATTTTATAAAGAATTACCAGAGAGGAAAGATTTGGGCTTGCCTTGACTACATTAGACCATATGTGTAGATAGACAGCCTAAGTGGTTGGCCCCATCCACTTAGCCATACAACTGCAATGTGGTCTACACAATGTCCACTCTGGAGTGTATTCTTGGATTGTTGGACTTCCCAAGGGATGTGTCTGTTTTAGTGTGCACTGGAATCTAAGTGTGGTGTCTCAGCACCCATCTGTCCCCATCATCTCAGGACTCACATGACCTTGTCTTTGCCCCACAGTTTGAAGATCTCCCTCCACTTACCACTTCCACACTGGGGGCCTTGATTCCCAAGGTATGTAAGCAATCCCAATGGTGTCCCTGTCTCTAGCTTCTTTTCTGTCCTGAGGGGAATGTTTCCGTGTCACTGGAATATATAGTTGGTGCTCTGCAGTTTTAAGTGGTGCTGCTTTGGTTAAGTGAAAACAAGAGTCATGGCTGAAGGCCTTTGCAGACAATAATGACACTGGAAATGACTTTGCCTCTTCATTTGGGCAGGCTCTCACCTGGCTCCTTGGGGCTCAGGATAGATGTGGATACCAAATTCTGGTGAGGGGACAAAAGAGGGTCAAGGATGACATACCCTGAACCCTGGTGTAATGGGTCTGCCTGCACAGTCTTGCCTTGGCCTGGCTACTCCTGGGCTGGGTGACCATGCAGTGATGGAGTTTCAGCTCAGGTTCTTGCATATGTCAGACAAATGCTCTCCCCTCTGTGTGACTTTGGACATAGTCTTAGCATTTCTGAGTTTATTTTTCTCAGTTGTAGAAAAAGGCTTGTCCAGGTTGTCCAGAGGGCCAGCCAGGGCTGGGCACACATAAACACAGGGCAGTTCTGGAGGAGTTGTCAGGTATTTAGAGAAAGGCATGACTCAGCATATTACAGCTGCCAATGACCTCATCTTTCTAAGTCTTTGTTTATCTCATCTGGAAATGAAGGCCCAGAGTGGGCGTTTGCAGATGTTAACAGCTATTCTTGCTGATATCTATAAATGTCCTTTCAAGTGGCCCTGTAAAGGCAGAACGAAGGCCTCTCTATTCCCAACTCTAGTTGTGGGCATCAAAGAACTCCATGGGTAGGAGAGGCCACATGGAGTGGAGGATACTCCTTTAAAGCCCTCTGTATCATTACCCATCTCTTTCCATCTGTCACATTAGTTCAGGAGATAGAGAATGGAAACAAAACTCAGCAAGTGATCATTACTGCCCTCGTGTGGTTGGCGTTTGAATAGCAGAAGCAGCATTCTGAGTTCTAAGCCTCTGCAGTTCCATCATGGACCTCTGATACAGGACCACTTCCTGTGCACCCTGCCCCTGATATCTCATGAGACTGCCCCAGAATCCCCTCTTTCATTGGGAGACAGATCCCGTTCTCAGCTGGGCAACAGGCACAGAGAGATCACACAGAACTCAGAGCCCGTTTACAAGAACACAGGGCTTTAAACGGCTCAAAATGGTCTCAGGAGTTAAAGCTAGACAAGGTGGCAAGTGACATGAGCCAGAGAGAACAGCTTGACCAAAGCTCAGGTGGCCTCCTGGGGCGCTGCTGTTCTGGGGACACAGTTCCAGCTGCCTTGGGGCCTCTGAAGGAGGCATTACTAAGTCTCAGAGACATTGCCTCTTTTGGTTGGGTTTTTGGACCCCAAGTTTCTCTGGGAAAACATCCTGAAAATCTCTATGAATAACCAGTTGGCCAAATGTCTGCTTAGTTGGTGTCCATGCCCTATTTGTTTATGGACCAAGAGTTCGTACAGAAGACGATCAGCCCTCTTGTGTCGTCTTAGGCATAATCGCCCTCATCTCAGCCATGAGCAAAATCTGCTTGAGTAGCAGTTGCTTCCTGTGCCCTCTGAACGTGTCCAAGGGTTCGTGCAGTGTCCAGGGCCTGCTTTCCATATTTAGAGTTTTACATGGAATTGACTGGGTATTTAGTAACGGTGAAAAAACTGTCTTTTAAAGAGCTGTCCCTTCAGCACGTTAGCTTTGAGGAGATGCTCTGCCCTCCCAGGTTCCTGTACTGGGGTCCCCAAGGGAACCCAGCCAGTCCCTGTTGGTGAACTCTGTACTTTAAGATGATTTGGGGGCTCCCTTCACATCCCAGGAAGAGTGTAAAGGGACCTGCGCCCTCTGCTGGTCGTGGACAGTAAGCTGTAAAAACAGTTGTCCCTGAGGCTCCACCCATCTTGTCACGTGTAGTTTGTGTGGCAGTCTCATGTGAGGAGATCAGAGAGAGCAGCCTCTTGCCCTACTCATCAGCGGATCCATTCCTTTGCCTGGAAACCCCATGTTGAGGAATCTTCCCACCCTCTGCCCACTCTGTTTGGAGGTTGGCTGACAAAAGTCTACTCTTGATAACTCTGCCCACCCAGTCTGGTTCCGCCTACAGGTGTTCCAGCAATACCCGGAATCCCGCCCACTCACCATCAGGATCCAGGTGCCCAACCCCCCAACTGTGACACTGCAGAAAGACAAGGCGCTGGTGAAGGTGTTCGCCACCTCTGAAGTTGTGGTCTCCCAGCCCAACGATGTAGAGACCACTATCTGCCTCATCGATGTGGTATGTGTCTGATGGAGAAGCCCCCTCGCTCCTGAGCTATGTCTAAAGACAGAGCCATAAGGTCTCCCAGGCTCCCTGCCTTCTTTGCATCCCCACAACCCCATCAGCGGTTGAGCCATCCAGCTTAGGCGACAGGGAAGCTGGCTTATATCCAGCCTTTATCACTTTGGCTGTGTGACTTTGAGTTGGTGGTTCCCTGTCTCTGGGTCTGTTTATTTTCTCTCCTTGAGGAGTGTCAGCTGGGCATTAGTAAGCTTCTTGGAGCAGCTTTGGGGATATCACAAAAGTCTTGAGTGTACCTGTCAGTGTTCAAACAGACCACATAGGCAATATTCACTGAATGCTGCTATGTGTTATACCTTCCTGCAGTAACAAAACCAGGGTCATCAGCACGCCTACCCAATCACGCAAGAACCAGCTCACAGACCCATCACCTCATTCACCATGAGCTCACACACTCACCCACTCATACACTCACACATTCATACACTCACACTCATACATTCACACACTCATACACTCACACACCCATATACTCACACTCATATACTCACAAAATCACACACTCATACACTCACACACCCATACACTCACACTCATATACTCAAAAAATCACACACTCATACACTCACACTCACACACTCATACACACACTCACACACCCATACACTCACACTCACACATTCATACACTCATACACTTACACACTCATATACTCACACACTCACACACTCATATACACACTCACACACCCATACACTCATACACTCACACATCCATACACTTACACACTCATATACTCACACACTCATACACTCACACACTCATATACACACTCACACACCCATACACTCATACACTCACACTCATACATTCATACACTCATACACTCACACACTCACACACTCATATACTCACACACTCATACACTCACACACTCACACACTCATACACTCACACACTCACACTCACACACTCACACCTATCAGCTCACATAGCCATCAGTTCACAATCTCATACACTTGCACACCCATCACCTACCTCATACATCCATCAGCTCACACACTGCACTGGAAACAATAAAAGTTCTCCCTCCCAGCTCTCCTGAGGTCTGATAAATTCTTGTGAGCCCCATCACTTTGCCGTACTATAGATGACTTCCCAAGGAGTCTTTTAAAATGAAAACAAACCTTCTTCCCTGCTTCCCGAAACCCTCAGAAGGAAGGCAACCTTCTAAAAATGCCCCCCCCCCCAAGTTCTGCAATGTCTCCCCTTGGTCACGTTTCAGCTCCCGATGTTCTTCAGAAAAGTCAGGTGTGGTCTGGCCACAGGGCCTTTGCTCAGGCTGTTCCTTGATGTCTGCATGGCTCACTCACTTGCTTACTGTAGGTTTCTGTTCAAATACCACCTTCTCAACGACTCCCCCACATCTGAAACACAGCTCCTATCTTCTTTGATCACTCATCTAAAATGCAGCCCTCCCATTCTGCATCTTCCAGGCTTGTAGCCTTATCTGAAATTACAAAATACATTTGTGGGCTTGTTGCTGGGTAGAGATTGATCCTATTTATTGTCAGATCCCCAGAGTCCAGCACAGGCCCAGCACATAGTAGGCAGCAAATAAGCATTTTTCAAAGGAATATATGCTAAGGGCCACTCCCTCCTCTGAGCAAGGCTTTTGGCAGACAGTCAGGGGTCTGATCTCACCTGCTATATCTTCACATTGCCTGCAGCTCCAGGACCAGTGAGCTACTTCTAGGCAGGAGGGGTGCTCTTGGCTGAAGCAGGACAAGCCACTGTGGTCAGGGTGAGGGTGGAGATGGAGGGTAGGGGTGTCATCTTTCTGGGCATCATCAGATGTGAGTTGGGGATAGGAGTGTATGCCATGCCTACCATGCGGGTTTCCATCACAGTTCAGGTATGTGAGCCAGCTAAGGGCCCTGACATAGTGACCCACCACGGAGACTGTAGCCCTGGCTTCCTGAGCCTACAGCCCTGCCTGGTCTGGCCCAGATCATTCCACCTCAGCCTCAGTTCTCTCATCTTCCCCTTGTCCAGGCTTCTGTTGTATAATACTTCCCTCTTCCTTGCCCCAGGGCCATTGCACATTCCTCCCCTAGAGCCTGGATGACTCTCCCACCCTTTGTTATCTGCTCAAACCCTGCACCCTTCAGTCCTCAGCACAAACACAAAGCACAGGACAGCTTCCTATGCCAGCTTGGATCCCTGCCACAGGCAAGGGTCCCCAACTCTTCTCTACCACTGTCTACCACTACTGTCCCCTTTGTTGGAAGCAGGCATTAATTTTCATAAGACTGTTTCATTTTATTTTATTTATTAGGGGAAAGCAGTCAACCTCTTGTCAGTGAGACATTTTCCCTCTAAGAAGCTTCTGTTTGAAGAGGCAGAGAAATATAGATACATTTTTGCCTCTCTTAAGGGCAGGGCAATTATGATTGGCAGGGGTGATGTCCAATAGCATCATTAATGGCTCATTTTTGGCAAGTTTCAAGTCTGCAAGTCTCATCTCCAAGGGATACCCACAGTGCTGGTCTTGGGCATGTCTCTGAGAAATGTTCACTCAGCCCCTACAGAGACTTGTGTGAAAAAAGCAGAGGGTGTCAGCTGACTCCTGTGTGCATGCCATAGGTTTGGGGTGCTCTTTGCAGTCTCATGCTTTCAAGGGGCCAGGCCTCTTGACAGAGTGAGTGACTTACCATTTGGGCGAATAGGGCACTAGTGGCCACTGTACACTGTGAGCACTCAGTTGGCAGCAGGAGGTGAGAGAACTCTGAGGTGGAATGATCTGGGCCAGACCAGACAGGGCTGTAGGCTCAGGAAGCCAGGACTACAGTCTCAGTGGTGGGTCACTATGTCACGGTACTTAGCTGGCTCATATCACATACCTTAAGTGTTGTTGGAAACTTACTATGGTAGGCATGGCATACACTCCCATTCCCAATTCACATCTGATGATGCCAAGCAAGAATGACATCCCTACCTCCACCCTCACCCTGACCATGCTTCAGCTGGGAACACCACCTTCCAGCCTAGGAGTAGCTCACTGGTCCTGGATATGCAGGCGCTGTGAGGACACAGCAGTAATGTAATGCTTATGACATTAATGGCACCTATTCTCCCCCACCCCCCACCTCCAGGACACAGACCTCTTGGCTTCATTTTCTGTGGAAGGAGATAAGCTCATGATCGACACCAAGCTGGACAAGTAAGAGGCTCTGTGGTGGTGGGTTTCTGCTCCTCAGAGATGTTTTCTGTACCGAGACAGCCGGTGTTGGTTCATGCAGGACCACCAGGCAGGGGTTGAGGTTGGCTATGTGGCTGTTAGAGCTGGGAAAATTCAAGAGGCTAAATCCAAGAAGCTGCAGAGGTGACTGACTATGGTCCTGTCTGCTGAGACCACCATGGACCAAAGCCCAAGGAAACCTGTTGTGTCAGGAAATGCATCAAGGGTCACCATGGTGTTGGTGACAATGAGTTGCTAGACTACTCTTAGTCCTTTATCCACATGTTGTAGCCTCCCTAAAGGGCTTCACTCTCCTGTTTGAGAGATGAGAAACTAGGGGTCAGAGAGGTGGATGTGCTAACTCAAAGCCATCAGAGTGAAGCTAGGAGCCAGTGCAGGTCCAGGCATCTGCCACTCTGAATGGGCAGCCCTGAATCTAGATTCCAGCAATACAATTTTGATCCAGATGTGATCAGTGATTGGCTGTGTAATGTCCACACAGAGCGCCAGCTATGTATCACACCCAGAAGCTGACTTCCCTGAGCTTCAGTCTTCTCATCTGGCGACAACAGCCTTTATTTCACAAGGTCCATGAGAAAGACTGTCATTCACTGGGTGCCTCTGAATGCTTCAGACACTGAAGGTTCTGGAAATGTCTCTGTTTAATCTTCATCCAATACTGTAGAAATAAGTGTTACTATCACCCCCATTTCAATATTAATGAGACCCTACTTTGAACTGTCAGTTCACGTTTAGTTCAGGATAAGTTTCCTTTTTGGACGGTCAGTGTTTATGACGCCCAGCAATAGAAGACATTCATGTATGATGCTACTTGGCCACCCAGGATGGTCCAGCAGGTGGGGGAAGGGGTGGCCAGCCATGGATGGTGAGAGGAACTGCCATGGGAAGAGCAGGGGCTTCTGGAGAGGAGAGCGTGGCTTTCCACTGGGGAGAGTGACATCAACAGTTTGCAGTGTCAAGGCATTTGGATGGTGAGTTGGGAGGAGAAAGCTGGGTCACCTTGGACCTCTGGATGTTCAGCATGGAATATCTTGGGAGGCTGCTGTTACTCCAGGTGGAAGCTGAACCTTCCTTTTGAACAGCCATAAATGCTCCCTGCCTCCAGGGAAAGTCTGTGAGTCTGTCAAGGCATGACTGTGGGAGTTCACTGAGACCCTATTGGTCCAGAGTGTGAACTCACACCCGGGCCACTCTTCTCAGAGTAGGACAGGAGCAGAGTGCACAGGTTCAGGGTGAATCCTGTTACCTATCTCTACCTCTGTGGCTGAGCTGAAAGAACCTGCAGCCTCAGCCTGGGGTCAGGGGATGCTATGAGGATTAAGGGAGATATAGGTAGTCAGTGTCCACACAGAGCGCCAGCTACGGATCACACCCAGAAGTTCCGACTGTGGCATAGGGATCCTTCATTTAGTTCTGGCAGATATCCCCTCTGCAGGAGGGGAAACTGAAGCACAGAGGGGCGAAGTTCCTAAGATCTCACAACCAGTGTGTGGTAGAGCTGGAATTTCAGACTTATATCTATCAACATTGTGTCTGAAACGTTCTTAGTGCTCAGTACAGGAACATGAACTGCTATAATCCGTTCTGCCAGGAGAGTCTTCCCAGGGATGCTGGAGGAGGGGCTTCTGACAGTTGAGTTCTGGGACAGTATTGATTCTAATGGGACACATTCTTCCTCTGCAGGACCAGCCTCAACCTCAGAACCTCAAATGTGGGCAACTTTGATGTAAGTATTAGGATATAAACATCAGAAAAGACCTTTTGAGAGGTCCGTGCCCTCTGGGCCCAGTCGGGCTTGGCAAGGTTGGGATTTGCAGGGCCTTGTTGATGCTGGTGTTGCCCTTTCTCATGGACGGAGGAGAATGAGGCTGCAGAGCATGCGCAAAAAAGGGGTAGGACGCAAACGCACAGCACCTGCTCAGAGGCAATGGCACCGCTCGCCTTAGCAGATGCCTTGGGACCTCATCCAAGTCCTCGAGGAGGCACAAGGGCAACCGGGTGCCAGAGGCCCGTCTCTCATATTTAAGTTGGGGGGCCAGGGCCCACTCGTGCTGAGTCTCCACTTTCTCCTACAAAAAGGAACTAGAGATATGGACTCATTTCTTTTCTAACTAGCTGACCCTAGTGTGCTGCCTTTTAAGAGTTCACAAACCTGAGATGCTTAGAGTCAAAGACTGATATTCAGCCCCGTTTCTTTTGTTTACTCTTGGGTCCTCCACTCCTCAATAATTACTGGTTTGGGGCAGACTCAGGTGCTATTTGGGCACCTGCCAAGAAAGGCAGGTCCATTAATCTTGTCACTTATCTTTGAGCTTTGCCACCCCCAAGCCTTGCAGCAGTGAAATTGATGTCCCCAGCTGAATTTTAGGCAGAGAACCTGTCCCCAGCTTCGCAGCATCCTGGGTAGAACTCCAACTAGAACAGATGGAGAGGCTCCAGATGGGGAAGTGTACCACATCCTATGATCAAATTGGACTTGCATGGAGTTCCCAGGCACGACATTAGCTGAAGGCTAGCCTTTGCCTCCATGAATAGCTTCTCTCACGTAGTCCTCCCAAACTTCTTGTGACTTAGACAGTTAGTAAATATTCCCCCATTTTCAAATAACAGTAAACTCAGGGACTTTGCTGACTTACTATAGATGATTTATCATTTATCAGAGCCATGGAGGGAGGGCACCGGGAACTGGGAGCCCACACTCGGCCTGTGTAGAACCCCATGGTAGGTATTTGCGCACACTGTTTGTTCTGATTTTCAGTTCCACCCCATGTAGTAGGGATTGTCTACTCCTCTTTGGAGATGGAGAACCCATAGCCTAGAGAGTTGAGGGCAGCTGTGCAGCTGCCTCAGCATCAAGTGTGGCATCAGCTCCAGGACCCCCAAGATGACCCAAATCTGTGGATGCTCATGGTCTCTGTGTAAACGGTGTAGTGTTTGCAAGCGGCCTTTCTTTCTGATCTAGATCATGTGACATGTGACTGTGGTTATTACTTGCATAGCTTAGAGAATCATGAAGAGAAGAAAGATGTAAAACTCAGTTAATGAAGATTCACTTTTGCTGTTTCTGTTGTTGTTACAGAGCCCAATATTGTTAGCCCAGGCTGGCCTTGAGCTCATGGCAATCTTCCTGCCTCAGCCTACCTATAATTCTGTTTTCCATATTTGTGAAGCACATGGGTTGAATCCCTAGCAGCAGGATTCATGGGCCCAGAGGCCTGACTGTTGTGACTCATAACTGAAGGACAGGCAGGCTACAGGATCCCCTCCTCATCCCCAAAGTCTTTGCAAGTGCATCCACTGCACAGTTGAGGAAGTCCAAGGTCAGAAAGGTTTAGAGCTTTCCCACAGGTCCCTGGAGGCTGAGTTGAGGTGCTCCTCAGCCTCCTGGGGAGGGGCTAAGCCTTCTTTGCCACTTGCCTCCTAGCAACCTCGATATGGTCCTTTTCTTCTCTGTACCTAAGCAAGTGAATCAAGCGCACTGAGGGGCTGTGACATGGAGCCTTTGAGGTTCATTCAAGGCAGCACTAGGCCTTGGACTCCAGGTCCCTCAGGGTCAGTCAGAGCTGGCTGCAGCCCTGCCTGAACTTTGTTCTTTTTCCTCAGGTGTTCATCTTGGAAATGTTGGTGGAGAAGATCTTTGACCTAGCGTTTATGCCTGCAATGAATGGTAAGAGTGGGTGCCCATGCTTCTCTGGGGCATGTGGCTTGGGGACCTAGTGACTACTGGCTTATTGGGTATATTGAAGGTGTGTATCCAACAAGTTAGCATTTCCAAGGACTTCATTTAAAGCAGATTGGTTTAAGTCTGTAAAGGCAAATGCTCTACAAGCTTAAAAATGACTAAGAACTAATTTTAGATTGTTTCACTGTATAGTCCAAGTTTGCAATCCTTTGTGCTTTGTCTGCCTACACACTGGGAGTATAGGTGTCACACCTCTGTGCCCAGTTTAATATCTTTACCTTTACTTAGCAGGTAACAAATGCCCACATTTCTGCTGTCACGTTGCTCCTCAGCTCCCACACATGCCTTCTGTTTGGCTGATGGTTGTATTTTTCTGATTCCTGTCAGGATTGTATATGTGTAAAATTTCAAAACACAGAACCAGTATTAGAAGATGCCACCCAGGGATGGGCCATCTGAACATCCGAACATTTAACATTTCCTTCTAAACTTTCTCTCCATGTCTGGCCCCTCAAGATCACCCCTGACTCCTTAAGGGTCACAGCAGTCTAGTAGGGAGAGAGGAAAGTTCCAGGGCTGGACAGAGCAGAGCTGGAGACTCTTGATCTGGCTTGGTACCCTTGAAGCAAGTCCTTTTAGTTTTCCCAGATGTGAGAGATTTAAATGCCTCCCAAAGTAGGTTCTAAACAGTAGCACCTTGAGACAAGGGTTCTTGGCCAAGAGAGACTGGGAAACAGTGTAGTTATCCCTGTAGGCAGGCACCAAGCATCCCCGCTGGTAAGTCCTGCTGGGGTCCAGAGGGCTAACTTCAGTTACTCCCAAACTCTATCTATCCTTCCCTCTACCTTTCTCTTTTCTTTTCTTCTTTCTAGATCATCGACCTGCTTACCTATTAGCCTCTGACTTTGTTTTTAAAGTTTAATTTAATAATAATAATAATAATAATGTGAGTGCAATGTATGTGTGAAGGTATATGTGCCACAGTGCATGTGTGGAGATCAGAAGACAGTTGTCTGAAGTTGGCCCTCTCCCTTTTTCTTTGTATGGGTTCTGGGGATTCAATTCATATCTCCAGGCTGGTGCAGCAAGCCGCTTTACCTGTTGAGCCATCCTACCCTTCCTTCTTTTTGACTCTGACATTCTCAAATCAGACAAACACCCACAGCAGTCACATATTGGGGGCCCACGTGCACCATTCTGTTTCTTCACTCAGCAAATATTTCTCCTTGTTTCTAGTGCTAGGGACACAGTCTCCAAGGAATTGACATGGGCAACTGTAACCAGTATAGAAACAGAATTAATGCGTTTTAGTTTCTCTGGTGACAGAAGTTGGGAGTGGGGCAGGAGTAGCTGCTGCCCAGAGGTATTGGCTAAGGTCTAGGAAGACTGTAGATGACAAGACTTGGGAATAGCCTCATGGGAGGCTCAGAATCCACAGGAGGGGCTGGGGATGTAGCTCACTTGGTAGAGTGCTTCCTGTATGCATGAAGACCTGGGTTCAGTCCCAGTACCATAAACTAGCCATGGTGTTGCATGCTATAGTTTAATTGTTCAGAGATAGAGGCAGGAAGACCAGAAGTTCAAGGTCATCTTCAGCTACATAGCAAGTCTGAGGCCAGCCTGAGCATCTAGAAAGGAACCCCAAAGTCAAAGGGCGAGAGAACAAAAAGACAGCTATGGTCTTACAAATGCTGGTTGCTTCTGGCCAGGCTGCCACCTCTTGGCTTCATGGATCACCACTGACCTGACTCTTCCCACTCTCTTTACAGCTATACTGGGTTCTGGAGTCCCCCTGCCCAAAATCCTCAACATTGACTTCAGCAATGCTGACATTGACGTGTTGGAGGTAAGAAGAGATAAAAGCCGGTGTTCCATTTGGCTCTTACCCTCAACCTTGTGCACCGTGAGAGGAAGTGGTGGTGGGTGGTTGGGAGGGTGGGGTTTGTAGGAGGACAGTGACTTAAGTTATTCCGTTTCAAAGCACAGAACCCGGGCTGAGGAAACAAGGTACAAAGCTGAAATCTCTTATGCTTGCAGCTCCCACTTTCCAGCTGGGAGAGCTGAGGCTCTAAGCAGTACCAGGGGTGCCAATGAAGTATGGCATAGTTCACTGAATACCTACTTTGTGCCACACACTATAATCTCTTGAGCCAACATTAGCTGTATGGCTATTGTCACCAAAGGGCTGAGACCCAAGAACAGGACTGGCATGGAGTACTGTCCTTGTCATCATTTCACCATTTGCTAAGCACGTGCCCCGTGTGCCCCATCATGAGTTCAGTCACAGTCCCAGCTTGGGGCCCAGCACAACTTCCAGCTGACATTTGGACCCTCTATAATAGTGGCCCTGTAATGGTGGACAGTTCACACACTAGGAGAAGGACTGAGTGTCAGCGGGGCAGACCACTTACCCAAAGCCACTCTCCTGGAGTGTGCAGAGAAACAATATGCAGTGACCCCAAAAGCTGCTCCTGCGTGGGGCTGTCCCCACCCCCACCTCAGGGTTTTGGGAGCAGGTGAGAATGGATTTCTCCTTCTAGAACAATGACCCAGGACTATTTTCATGTCAAAACACTTACTACTTTATGTAAATGACGTCTCTTTATTTTTCCTTCATATCCCAGGAAGGGAACTGTATTGATCTGTAAATTAAGCTATATGATTAGAATTTATCCAGAGCACAGGAAGCAGCACAGTATTGAACTCACGTGTAAACACATGTGGCTGCTTTAGAGGTAAGGTCAGCTCTGGGCCTGGCCTTGCAGCCCCTAGTAATGATTTTTCTCATTTAAAAAAAATCTGAATCTAGTCATTTATTTTATCTTTTTCTTTTAATACCATTTTAAATTTACAGAAGATTTGAAAAAAAAAAGTAAGAGCAGATCATTTGAGAATGCCATTTTCCAACTTCCTTTCATCTTAGCATCCTTACATAATTGGAGCCTACTGACCAAAGCCAAGCAGCGAGCACCAGTCCATGGCTCCATCAGGTCCCCTGAGTGTCCTCTGTCTGGCACAGCGTCTGCTCCGGGATGTCCCACATTGCACTGTGTTGTCCTATCTCCTGCAAGTCCTGCCACCTCATGGAGCCTCACTTTTTCATTGGCTTCATGACTGTGACATTTTCTGTTTGTGGGGAGGGCCTAATCTTAGATGGAGTTAATGTTGCCTTGTGGTAGAACTGGGGTTGTCTCTGCCACTGTCACCTTCCAGGACACAGTTTATCCACTCGGCTTCTCCTGGTCTGTCTGGTTGTCACTACCTGCTTCCTGCCAGGCTTGTCCACTGTGAAGCCCTCTGACACTCACACGTACCTTGTACAGAAGCTCACAGATGCCTCCATGGCCCGCCTCCTGCCTCATCCCTCACTTATTTTGGCTCCTCTTAGCATATGTAATTCCTTTTATGCTTACTAATCAGAATTGTTATGTAAGAAAGAGCTGTCTCTCACCTCCCATTACTTCCATGTTACTGAGCCATCTGTTAGAGAAGAGACTCACAAAGGGCATTTTATTCTGGGTTACAGTCTATGTACTATTTATTTCAGTCATGTGTCCTGGATGTGGGAAGGCTGTAGACAGAGGCATACACCCACTTCCCTGATTTGGTTGAAAAGGGAGATGGGGGATACAGAGAAAATTGTCACACACCTTGCTCAAAGTCCTCTGCAGGGCAAGATAATGGTCCACAAGCCAGATAACCCCATTCATCCATGAGATGGCAGGCAAGTGACCAGGGCTGCAGCCAGTGACATCTGCTTGCTCACTCTGTTCTCTGATCTTTCCTGCAGGACCTTCTGGTGCTGAGCACATGAGTGACAGAGGTAGATGACATGAGAAGAAGTCAACCATCTTCAGAGAGGATTGTCCTAGACACCGCCCTGGTCCCAAGTCTCTTCAGCCTTTATCACAGGTCCCTGCCCAACCCTCCCACCCCTTCCCCTTCCTGCCCTTAACCTGGGAAAGGATCCAGCCACTCCCCATTGGCCAACAATGCCATGTTCAGGACAACCTGGGGACGGAGGTCTTGTGCTTTCAATAAAACATTTTACTTTCCCTGCATTTGGGCTGTCTCCATGAAGGATCCTCCTAGGGCCTAGCATTTCCTTCTCTCCTTGTTTGTGCCTTGGAATCAGGAAGTGGGTGACATGCTGAGGGTTTGTGGAGGAGGGAGAAGGGGTGGGGTGGGAGGTGGGGGTGGAAGTGGGGGTGGGGGTGACTTGGATTCAGCTTTGGTGCCTTCCTTCTGCACTCACTTTGGTGCATTCCCCTTGCCTCAGTTTCCTCACCACTGCTCAGTGCTCTGGGAACTACACCCTAGCTGTTCACTGCACTGCTGCAAATAGTTGTAAGCTGCAGGTTTCATGTGGCCTTAAGGTTTTCTGATCCCTAGAGGAAGGATGGAGTGTGGACAGCGCCATGCTATCCCAAGCCTGTTTCTGGACACAACCAGTCTGCTTCTATTTCACTAGAGACAGGGCCTGGAGGAAAAGCAGACACACTGATGACCACATTTTTCTGTATTCTCCTGTCTAATGGGAGGCAGAGAAGCAGCTGGAGGGGAGGAAGGAGGGGAGGGAGGGCTGGCTTGTTCCGCCTCCTTACCCACCTTGTAAAAGTACCAGGCAGCTCATGTCTGGGTCCAGGACAGAGAATGACCACTCTGAGAACAAGCAGGTTCCTAAAACAGTTCTCAGGGACACACCTATGGCTTCTAAACACAAAGCCAATGGCTGCACATTCAAGGGAGTTTAGGCACTGGCCACTGAATCACTCCCTCACAGCTGACACATCTCCAAACTTCTAGAGACACCAGAGTGCAATGATCATCTTTTCATAATTAGAAATGACCACACTGTGTTCTATAGCAGCTCTCCTGTGAACAGGCAGCATTGTATGCACTACATCAGGAGCTCATCAAGAAAGAAAAATTTGGAGTTAGAAAAAGGAGACTCAAGGGGCTGGAGGAATGGCTCGTGGATTAGGAGTACATCCTGCTTTTAAAGAGGACCTGAAGTCAGCTCTCAGTGCTCATGCTGAGTAGCTCATAACCACCTGGGACTCCAGCTCCAAGAAGATCTGACACTCTCACCCTCCTCTGGCTTCCGTGGGCACCCAAACTCATGGGCCCACACCCCAACACACACACACACACACACACACACACACACACACACACACACACACACACACACACAGAGAGAGAGAGAGAGAGAGAGAGAGAGAGAGAGAGAGAGAGAGCACATGACCAAGGCAACTCTTCTAAAGGACATTTAACTGGGGCTGGCTTACAGCTTCGGAGGTTCAATCCATTATCATCATGGCAGGAAGCACGCAGGCAGATATGGTGCTGGAGGAGCTGAAAGTTGTACAACTTGATCCAAAGATGGTCAGGAGGCTGGACTGGAAGAAGAATTTCAGAGAGAAAGATGGAGCTAGCCTCTACCCTACAAATCCTTCGAAGAACATCCTAGAGGAAAGGAACTTCACCACATATGGGAATATTCTACTCATCTCACCGCAAAATCCGAGAGACAGGTCTTCAACTCTGGAAAAGGCAGAGTGCACTTCTGTGAGCCACATGGTCTGCTCTCTAGTGTCCTAAGCCTAATGTTGAATACAGCTCTCTCTCACTTCCTCCAAACCTCTGACTTCATGTTGCTTTAGTGGAGGCTGTGGGTAGTGGCTCCTCCAGGGCTGGCAACAACTTTCCAAGCCATTCCAAGTTGTCATCTCAACACCTACATTTTGTATAACCTTGTATAACCAATGTTTGTCTTCCAAACCCAATTCTACAGTTGACTTTTAAATGCTTGCATTTCAGCTAGCAGCCTCTCTAAAACAAGAAAAAAAAAACCACCAAGAAGCAACAGTGACTATATTAACACAGTCAAAAAACACCCCCAAACACACATGTTTATTGGTGGTATTGAATTAGGACTGACAAGAATAATAATTTTACACTGCAGAAAACAAACAAACAAACAACCAAAACAAAACAAGACACCCACCAAGCTGGAGTTGCAAAGTTTTGTAACCACCTTATTCTCAGGGCAGAGTATTTGCTCAGTGCTATTTTACATACAAAAGTGACACAGAAAACAATCATAATAAACAAGTGTGCACCCTTGGATAAGCTATAACACACTTACAGTAGACTGGTCGGCTAGTGGTCCCCCAGGGGTGCCCAAGTAGTACAGACTTTATATTTTTCTTTTTTTTCCTTTTTTTTTAATTAGGTAATTTCCTCAATTACATTTCCAATGCTATCCAAAAAGTCCCCAATACACTCCCCACCCAGTGCCCCACCCACCCACCCCCACCCCTTGGCCCTGGCATTCCCCTGTACTGGGGCATATAAAGTTGGCAAGTCCAATGGGCCTCTCTTTCCAGTGATGGCCTACTAGGCCATCTTTTGATACAAATGCAGCTAGAGACAAGAGCTCTGGGGTACTGGTTAGTTCCTAATAATGATCCACCTATGGGGTTGCAGTTCCCTTTAGCTCCTTGGGTACTTTCTCTAGCTCCTCCATTGGGGGCCCTGTGATCCATCCAATAGCTGACTGTGAGCATCCACTTCTGTGTTTGCTAGGCCCCGGCATTGTCTCACAAGAGACAGCTATATCTGGGTCCTTTCAGCAAAATCTTGCTAGTGTATGCAATGGTGTCAGCGTTTGGAAGCTGATTATGGGATGGATCCCTGGATATGGCAGTCTTTAGGTGGTCCATCCTTTCTTCACAGCTCCAAACTTTATCTCTGTAACTCTTTCCGTGGGTGTTTTGTTCCCAATTCCAAGAAGGGGCACAGTGTCCACACTTTGGTCTTCGTTCTTCTTGAGTTTCATGCGTTTAACAAATTGTATCTTATATCTTGGGTATCCTAAGTTTTGGGCTAATATCCACTTATCAGTGAGTACATATTGTGTGAGTTCCTTTGTGAATATGTTACCTCACTCAGAATGATGCCCTCCAGATCCATCCATTTGCCTAGGAATTTCATAAATTCATTCCTTTTAATAGCTGAGTAGTACTCCATTGTGTAAATGTACCACATTTTCTGTATCCATTCCTCTGTTGAGGGGCATCTGGGTTCTTTCCAGCTTCTGGCTATTATAAATAAGGCTGCTATGAACATAGTGGATCATGTGTCCTTCTTACCGGTTGGAACATCTTCTGGATATATGCCCAGGAGAGGTATTGCTGGATCCTCTGGTAGTATTATGTCCAATTTTCTGAGGAACCACCAAACTGATTCCCAGAGTGGTTGTACCAGCTTGCAATCCCACCAACAATGAAGGAGTGTTCCTCTTTCTCCACATCCTCGCCAGCATCTGCTGTCACCTGAATTTTTGATCTTAGCCATTCTGACTGGTGTGAGGTGGAATCTCAGGGTTGTTTTGATTTGCATTTCCCTGATGATTAAGGATGTTGAACATTTTTTCAGGTGCTTCTCTGCCATTCAGTATTCCTCAGGTGAGAATTCTTTGTTCAGTTCTGAGCCCCATTTTTTAACGGGGTTATTTGATTTTCTGGAGTCCACCTTCTTGAGTTCCTTATATATATTGGATATTAGTCCCCTATCTGATTTACGATAGGTAAAGATCCTTTCCCAATCTGTTGGTGGTCTTTTTGTCTTATTGACGGTGTCTTTTGCCTTGCAGAAGCTTTGCAACTTTATGAGGTCCCATTTATCGATTCTTGATCTTACAGCGCAAGCCTTTGCTGTTCTATTCAGGAATTTTTCCCCTGTACCCATATCTTCGAGACTTTCCCCTACTTTCTCCTCTATAAGTTTCAGTGTCTCTGGTTTTATGTGGAGTTCCTTAATCCACTTAGATTTGACCTTGGTACAAGGAGATAGGAATGGATCAATTCGCATTCTTCTACATGATAACCGCCAGTTGTGCCAGCACCATTTGTTGAAAATGCTGTCTTTTTTCCACTGGATGGTTTTTGCTCCCTTGTCAAAGATCAAGTGACCATAGGTATGTGGGTTGATCTCAGGGTCTTCAATTCTGTTCCATTGGTCTACTTGTCTGTCGTTATACCAGTACCATGCAGTTTTTATCACAATTGCTCTGTAGTAGAGCTTTAGGTCAGGCATGGTGATTCCTCCAGAGGTTCTTTTATCCTTGAGAAGAGTTTTTGCTATCCTAGGTTTTTTGTTGTTCCAGATGAATTTGCAGATTGCCCTTTCCAATTCGTTGAAGAATTGAGTTGGAAATTTGATGGGGATTGCATTGAATCTGTAGATTGCTTTTGGCAAAGATAGCCATTTTTACAATGTTGATCCTGCCAATCCATGAGCATGGGAGGTTTTTCCATCTTCTGAGATCTTCTTTAATTTCTTTCTTCAGGGACTTGAAGTTCTTGTCATACAGATCTTTCACTTCCTTAGTTAGAGTCACACCAAGGTATTTTATATTGTTTGTGACTATTGAGAAGGGTGTTGTTTCCCTAATTTCCTTCTCTGCTTGTTTATCCTTTGTGTACAGAAAGGCCATTGACTTGCTTGAGTTAATTTTATATCCAGCTACTTCACCGAATCTATTTATCAGGCTTAGGAGTTCTCTGGTGGAATTTTTAGGGTCACTTATGTATACTATCATATCATCTGCAAAAAGCGATATTTTGACTTCTTCTTTTCCGATTCGTATCCCCTTGATCTCCGTTTGTTGTCTAATTGCTCTGGCTAGGACTTCAAGTACAATGTTGAATAGGTAGGGAGAGAGTGGGCAGCCTTGTCTAGTCCCTGGTTTTAGTGGGATTACTTCCAGCTTCTCACCATTTACTTTGATGTTGGCTACTGGTTTGCTGTATATTGCTTTTATCATGGTTAGGTATGGGCCTTGAATTCCTGATCTTTCCAAGACTTTTATCATGAATGGGTGTTGGATTTTGTCAAATGCTTTTTCAGCATCTAAGGAGATGATCATGTGGTTTTTGTCTTTGAGTTTGTTTATATAATGGATTAAATTGATGGATTTTCGTATATTAAGCCATCCTTGCATCCCTGGGATGAATCCTACTTGGTCAGGATGGATGATTGTTTTGATGTGTTCTTGAATTCGGTTAGCGAGAACTTTATTGAGGATTTTTGCATCAATATTCATAAGGGAAATTGGTCTGAAGTTCTCTATTTTTGTTGGGTCTTTATGTGGTTTAGGTATCAGAGTAATTGTGGCTTCATAGAATGAGTTGGGTAGAGTACCTTCTGATTCTATTTTGTGGAATAGTTTGTGAAGAACTGGGATTAGTTCTTCTTTGAAGGTTTGATAGAACTCTGCACTAAACCCATCTGGTCCTGGGCTTTTCTTGGTTGGGAGACTATTAATGACTGCTTCTATTTCTTTAGTGGATATGGGACTGTTTAGATCATTAACCTGATCTTGATTTAACTTTGGTACCTGGTATCTGTCTAGAAACTTGTCCATTTCATCCAGGATCTCCAGTTTTGTTGAGTATAGCCTTTTGTAGAATGATCTGATGGTGTTTTGGATTTCTTCAGGGTCTGTTGTTATGTCTCTCTTTTCATTTCTGATTTTGTTAATTAGAGTACTTTCCCTATGCCCTCCAGTGAGTCTGGCTAAGGGTTTATCTATCTTGTTGATTTTCTCAAAGAACCAGCTCCTCTATTGGTTGATTCTTTGAATTGTTCTTCTTGTTTCCACTTGGTTGATTTCACCCCTGAGTTTGATTATTTCTTGCCGTCTACTCCTCTTGGGTGAATTTGCTTCCTTTCGTTCTAGAGCTTTTAGGTGTGTTGTCAAGCTGCTAATGTGTGCTCTCTCTTGTTTCTTTTTGGAGGCACTCAGAGCTATGAGTTTTCCTCTTAGAAATGCTTTCATTGCGTCCCATAAGTTTGGGTATGTTGTGGCTTCATTTTCATTGAACTCTAAAAAGTCCTTAATTTCTTTCTTTATTCCTTCCTTGACCAAGGTATCATTGAGAAGAGTGTTGTTTAGTTTCCACGTGTGTGTTTGCTTTCTATTATTTATTTTGTTATTGAAGATCAGTCTTAGTCCATGGTGATCTGATAGGGTGCATGAGACAATTTCAATATTTTTGTATATATTGAGGCTTGTTTTGTGACCAATTATGTGGTCAGTTTTGGAGAAGGTACCGTGAGGTGCTGCGAAGAAGGTATATCCTTTCGTTTTAGGATAAAATGTTCTGTAGATGTCTGTCAGATCCATTTGTTTCATAACCTCTGTTAGTTTCTCTGTGTCCCTGTTTAGTTTCTGTTTCCATGATCTGTCCATTGGTGAAAGTAGTGTGTTGAAGTCTCCCACTATTATTGTGTGAGGTGCAATGTGTGCTTTGAGCTTTACTAAAGTATCTTTAATGAATGAGGCTGCCCTTGTATTTGGAGCATAGATATTCAGAATTGATAGTTCCTCTTGGAGGATTTTACCTTTGATGAGAATGAAGTGCCCTTCCTTGTCTTTTTTGATGACTTTGGGTTGGAAGTCAATCTTATCAGATATTATAATGGCTACTCCAGCTTGTTTCTTCCTACCATTTGCTTGGAAAATTGTTTTCCAGCCTTTCATTCTGAGGTAGTGTCTATCTTTTTCTCTGAGATGAGTTTCCTGTAAGCAGCAAAATGTTGGGTCCTGTTTCTGTAGCCAGCCTGTTAGTCTATGTCTTTTTATTGGGGAGTTGAGTCCATTGATATTAAGAGATATTAGGGAGAAGTAATTGTTGCTTCCTTTTATTTTTGTTGTTAGAGTTGGTGTTCTGTTTTTGTGGCTGTCTTCTTTTAGGTTTGTTGAGGGATTACCTTCTTGCTTTTTCTATGACGTGGTTTCCGTCCTTGTATTGGTTTTTTTTTGTTATTATCCTTTGAAGTGCTGGATTCGTGGAAAGATAATGTGTGAATTTGGTTTTATCGTGGAATACTTTGGTTTCTCCATCTATGGTAATTGAGAGTTTGGCTGGGTATAGTAGCCTGGGCTGGAAATTGTGTTCTCTTAGTTTCTGTATAACATCTGTCCAGGCCCTTCTGGCTTTCATAGTCTCTGGTGAAAAATCCGGTGTAATTCTGATAGGCTTGCCTTTATATGTTACTTGACCTTTTTCCCTTACTGCTTTTAGTATTCTATCTTTATTTAGTGCATTTGTTGTTCTGATTATTATGTGTCGGAAGGAATTTCTTTTCTGGTCCAGTCTATTTGGAGTTCTGTAAGCTTCTTGTATGTTCATGGGCATCTCTTTCTTTAGGTTTGGGAAGTTTTCTTCTATAATTTTGTTGAATATATTTGCTGGTCCTTTGAGTTGAAAATCTTCATTCTCATCTACTCCTATTATCCGTAGGTTTGGTCTTCTCATTTTGTCCTGGATTTCCTGGATATTTTGAGTTAGGATCTTTTTGGATTTTGTATTTTCTTTGATTGTCGTGCCGATGTTCTCTATGGAGTCTTCTGCACCTGAGATTCTCTCTTCCATCTCTTGTATTCTGTTGCTGATGCTCACATCTATGGTTCCAGATTTCTTTCCTAGGGTTTCTATCTCCAGCGTTGCCTCACTTGGGGTTTTCTTCATTGTTTCTACTTCCCTTTTTAGGTCTTGGATGGTTTTATTCAATTCCATCACCTGTTTGCTCTGGTTTTCCTGCAATTCTTTAATGGATTTTTGTGCTTCCTCTTTAATGTCTTCTACCTGTTTAGCAGTGTTCTCCTTCAATTCTTTAAGGGATTTTTGTGCTTCCTCTTTAATGTCTTCTACCTGTTTAGCAGTGTTCTCCTGCAATTCTTTAAGGGATTTTTGTACTTCCTCTTTAATGTCTTCTACCTGTTTAGCAGTGTTCTCCTGCAATTCTTTAAGGGATTTTTGTGCTTCCTCTTTAATGTCCTCTACCTGTTTACCAGTGTTCTTTTGTATTTCTTTAAGTGTGTTATTAAAGTCCTTCTTGATGTCCTCTACCATCATCGTGAGATATGCTTTTAGAACCGGGTCTAGCTTTTCCGGTGTGTTGGGGTGCCCTGGACTGGGCGAAGTTGGAATGCTGGGTTCTGATGATGGTGAGTGGTCTTGGTTTCAGAAGTCTCAAAATCCTGTGGCGGGTGTCGTGGGTAGCTGGCGGGTGTCAGCCGACCCTGCGCTCTAGCTACCCAGGTGCTGGTCAGACCCGAAGAGGCTTGTGGCCCTACTCAGGCCTGTTTTCTGCTTCCCTAACTAATGCAGTCTCAGGTCCCGCACGCAATTGGATTGGAGCAGAAGCTGTGTTCCACTCACCAGAAGTCTTAAGATCCTGTGGCGGGTGTTGTGGGTAGCTGGCGAGTGTCAACAGACCCTGCGCCCTAGCTACCCTGGTGCTGGTCTGACGGGAAGAGGCTTGTGTGACTTTATATTTTTCATGGTTGCACAAATTGCAACAGAAATCCCAAATCTCATTTCTCCACATTCCTTACATCCGACCATTTTCTAATTTCCTATGGCACAGCAGGTCGATAGCAGAACTCCAGATCTGTTGACAAGGCTAAAGCGACTCAAATGGTTGAAAAAAGCCCAGGTAGCAAGAGAGCCCAAAAAAGTAAGACCAGTCACACAGATGACAGCTGACATAAAAATGATGTTTGAAAAGGACACAAACCGCTCAAAGGAGTCTCCTCAGTGAGAAGAAAAAAGAAGGGGGAAGCTGTACCAGTCAGGGGGAACTTACAAAGGGTCAGACTTCAGGGCCAGGAGAATCCAAACATTCATGTTTTCTGGTTGACTGAATTAGATAGAAGGCAGCTAATGGCAGTTGAAGCTGAAAGATAGGAAATGGTCCCAGAGATAAAGTGATTACAACAGCCTCACAGGCTGATTAACGTTTCCTCTGTATCTGCATTGTATGCTGCAATAGGCCTCACACCTGAAAGGTGTCTTTTCTTCTAGTTGGTATGTCAATTGTTACCAGTGACGTCAGCGTCTGAAAGATACAAGAATGAGGGAGTTATAGAGGCTTGCACCACGGTTCCAGATAGCAACTGGGGCCAGGTAATGTACAGCTAGATTGTATTGCCTACATGTATGTGGGTGTCCTTGCAAACGCTATGGCTGACAGAAACAATCTGCAAGAGGCACGAGGGAGATCTGGTTCAGCAAGACTTAGTTCTCTGGCCTGGTCCAAATATCTGAGACTGATATGAGGCAGTTTATTTTAGCCATATTTAATCACTGAACAGTTTTGGAAAAAAAGTTTCCCGATGACAATTAACTCTTGTGTATAACAAAGCTTAAGTGACGTTTACAACAAAACTCTTTATAAAGTGCATATGACTTCTTCGATAAAAATGGATTCTGCTGACTAAGAAACAACACCCAAGATAAGGATCTAGGTAGAGAGAATGACTGAGGTAAATGTAATACCCTATGGGAGTTAGGAATGTCTTCGTGCTAAGATAACATAGAAGTTACTTAGGCTGTTGTAAGGTACAGGTGATATCTCTAATAAGAATGGGCTTTATGGGCTGAGAATTGGTGCTCAAGATCTGGGGGTGTGGGTGTGGGAAGTCTGGGATAAACAAGCATAGTAGTTTGTGGGATGGGTGAAACCTGGATCTATAGATAGCGAAAGATCATCAGGTTGTAAACTATATCTATTCCCAACATTTTGGGTGTTAAAAAAGTTGATAACTCCTTTGTTTGTAGAGGTAAGCCTACATGTTTAACTTTCTGGTTTCTCTAGTGTGCACAAGGACCTCCTCTACAGATACTGGGAGAGGTCATTTCGTGAGGCTGTGAAGGTGAAGTTTTTGTAGAGCGTTTAAGACACTGGAGATATCACAAATGTGGGATGCTCACTAAGTAAAGCTGCAGGCATGGAGAACTGGAAGGCTAGGTTTCTCAGGGCTGTTGAGCCCAGAAGATTCTATCATGAGTCCCAAACGTAGGACATGTAGCTACAGGAGTTGCTGTTTGTCCTGATGTGTTTGGGTCTTGCTTTGTCCAGTCTTACTCACCAACTTTCTGTTCCTCCCCTTTGGTGCAGAGAAGTCTATTCTGTGCCATTGCATATTGAAAGCATGTAACTTCAAAAAAGGTGAAGGCAGCCATCTGCCACCTTTTCCCACCACAGTGAGACACTCCACTGTCCTTGACATGACTCTGGAATGGAGTCTCAGTCTGTGGTTGCAAGTCACGGCCCACTTGGAAAGTTGTTGACATAGAGTGAGGTGCCTGGTAGGAAATTTAAGAAATGTGACACCCTCTCCGATATTTACTTCTAACCTTTTAAATTTAGACGTGGGAGCGTGAGACTCCAGAGGCAAGGGGTGGGATCCGGGAGTTCCTTATTTGATGTGGAAGCTGCAGCAGATGGTAAAGGTAGATTCTCAGGGGTCTCTTTAGTATTCCTGGCTCCAGGGTGGGACCGGGAAGCTGACTTCATGAGTGTTCATGTTGTTTGGATGCAGAGGGACAGGGGAAACATAAACATTGCCTTTGTCCACCGATCCCTAGGTATAGTTGGAGAAACTGAGGCTTGGGGTAGGTGAGGGGCACACATCAAAACAGGTGACAGAGATGGTTCAGAATCTAGGTATCTGATGCCTAGCTGTGTGACCAGCTGGATGTGACTGGCTGGCTCATGAAGATGTTTCAAAAACCTCCTTGCCTCAAATCCAATGAACCTACTTCCCCTGCCCCCCAGCTATGGGCTGACTGTGACAACTCCCTGTCGGCCAGCATCCTGGCAGTGCCCCCAGAGAGTGGCAGGGCCAGTTCTAAGGAGCCTTGTTCTAAGCCTTGAGCTGACACTTCTCTTCTTGCCCCACCTGCATTCTGCTGTCGCATGCTGCCGTTCATGCCAGCACTGCCATCCTCCTGGCCCTGGGAATTCCATATTCTCTTCTTGCTATTTAGTCTGTCCACCCCCAGCTCTATTGGTCTCCCCAACCTGCCATTGTCCCTTATCATTCTTTCTTCTGAGGAAACCACTCAACCCACTTTGTTGGTAGTATCCTGCTTTGGGTCTTTTTCATGGATTTTAGCCTTGTGTCTGTGTCCCTGAATGCTTCTTTCCCTCCTGGGCCATAGAATCAGTCCTGACTGAGCATCAATTTCCAAAGTTTCTATGGAGGAGTGCTATAGGTGAGTCTCTGTTGTCCCTGAAAGTCAAGCTCTGCTGCTTGGGAAACCACTACCCAGCATGATGTCATCTGACCACCCCCAGTGAGAGATGAGAACTCCCATGTCACATAGAAGAAACTGAGTTATGAGAAAGCCATAACTGTTCACGGCTACGTGGTCTGAAAGGTGGCGCTGGACGCCAGTCAAGCCTCCTGACCCCAGAGGCAGGCTTGAGTGTTCAGCCCAGAGGTTTTGCTTGTGTTGATCTCTGGCATATGATTCAGCTGCCTCAACAGCTCTTTAGAGCAGGTGTAGCTATCACCTGCACTTTACAGGGAGGAAATCATGGCCCAAAGAGGCAACTTGTACCTCACCTCTCCCGCCCCAGCCCCCGAGGTCCAGGAACAAAGCTGAGATTGCCTTAAATTTCTTTTAGCTAGGATCTCACTATCTCACTAGCAGCCCAGGCTGACCTGGCTCATCCTGCCTCAGTGTCCACAGAGCTAGGATTACAGGTGTGTACTACCACTTATGACTATGTTTTTATCCTTTCCATATTAATGTGTGTGCACATGCATGTGCAAGCGGATATGTGTGTAAAGGTGTATTTCCTTACTTTTGTCTCCATTTTACAGATGAGGGGCTGAAGCTTAATCAAGTCAGTCAACACTGAATAGTAAGTAGGGGAGTCAGTACCCTCTGAAACTTCTTCCATGTGATGCGATGGACCTCATAGGGGTTGGAGCAGCATGATGGTTAGTTTTTAATCAGCCTACCACAATATATAATCTCCTGATAAGTGATTAATTGCCTTGAGTAATTGCCTTTATCAGATTGCCCTGTGGGCATGTCATTGGGGGATTGTCATGGCATTAACTGATGTAGGAAGACATAGCCCATGATGAGTGGCACCATTCCCTAGGCAGAGAGTTCTGCCCTACATAGGATTAAACTAGCTAGCTCACAAGCAAGCAGGCATACGGGTGCATTATTTCACGCTGCTCTTGGTTGTGGTTGTGATGTGACTCACTGCTGAAGCGCCTGCCTTGACTTCCCCTCAATGATGGATAGTAATCTGGAATTGTAAGCCAAATAAACCCTTTTCTTCCCTAGGTTGCTTGAGGTTAGGATGACATATCACAAAGGACAGAAGAGAAGTCAGGGCAGGCAGGGATGGATACATGACACTTTCTGTAGGTTCCTCACAGAAATTATTAAGGGAAGCTATTTCCAGAGTCTGAACACTCCAGCATTCCTTCTCAAGACCCCCACTTTCAAGTTTGGCTCCTCCATTCCCACCTTCCCACTCACAAACATCGCTTCTCCCTCTTCATGGAAGGCAGGTCTATCACAGTCTCTTATCCCTGTGCAAGCACATAGCTGGGAACGCTGGCATTCAGACACTGAACAAAGGACTGGGAGTGAGCCTCACTGGCTAAGAAGGTCAGCCAAGTGCCTTCCAGTGTGTTTTCAAACAAAGTGGAGCATTGTGACTACAGCTGCTGTTGATCTGTGTTTGAGAGACGGGTTTCGATAACAACCTATCACGTGCTTCTTGGTGAAGATCCTGGAATGGGCAGGGTGTTGAGTAAATCTGCTCAGAGAAACTCTTGTGGCTCCCACTTGGCAACATTCTGCACAGAAAGACTTTTTTTTTTGGAGAAGAACATATCACTAACAATGACAGTGTTAGGCCTCTGATGGCTGCTGAGGCCCCACTCTGTCTGCCAGTTAGTAAGTTATTTCACAGATAAAGAAATGAGTGGGTAGAGAGCTCCCTCCAATTCCTTTGTGATTAATTACTATTGAAATTGTATTAATAAATTATATGTGCTTCTAATGATAGTGATAGCAATCTGAAAGATTGTGGTATTTTTACATTTTTGGATTTTATTTATTTTGTGTGTATTAATTAATTAATTAATTTTATTTATTTATTTTATTTTGTGTGTATATGTGTGTATAGAAGCCCATGTGTCATGGCACTCACGTGGGGGTCAGGGCACAATACAGAGCTGGTTCTCTTCTTCTACTAAGTGGGCTCTGGGGATTGAACTCATAGAGCAAGGCTTGGGGGCAAGCATCCTTACCCACTGAGCCCTCTCACTGGCCCAAAGATTTTTTAAAAGATATTTAATATATTAAGGAAAAAAGAGATTAAGAAAAATTTAATCAAGATATGTGATTCCCCGTCTCTCCATTTTCTCCTTACCCTTTCCTTCTTTGATTCTTTCCTTCCTAGGGTCTTCCTTTGTAGTTCAGGCTGGCTTCAAATTCCCAGTTCTCCTGTTGCCTCCAGCGTGCTGGGTTTCAGGAGTGTCCCATGCTTGGCTCAAGAGGCATGTATATAATACATACATACATACACACATATATTCAAACATACATGTATGTTTGTGTGTATGTTTATATGTATGTGCATGTGTATGTATATCTATAATGTCTCTCTCTCCCATTCCCTACCCCATAAGACTTGTATTTTTGGTGCAGGAAAGTCTGCTTGTCTGACCTCATCCTCCTCACTGTTCATTCCTCTAACACAGAAAGTGCATTTCCCACCCCAGGACCTTTGCACATGCCCGGATTGCCTATCCTTCCTCTACATAGATTTAAGTTGTTCTTTCGTCTCCTGAAGTTGTCGTCACTTTCTAAGTGATGGCTTCTTTGACTTCTGTATTTCAAACATCTCTCCCTTCCCCCAACCCTTTCAAGCCTCTGTATTGCCTTTTCCCCACTTAGCACCAGACACGTGTGACATATATTTATTTTGTTTATAATTAAGTCAGAATGGCAGTTTTATGAAAATAGTTTTTTTGATTTAGTTTAGTTCACCAGTGTCCCCAGAACCATGCCCGGCTTACTCAACAAGCTGTAATGAACTGGACTGAAGACCGAATAAAGGAAGAACAAGGCATGAGCTTGCCCAGCAACGAGCATTTGTGGACAAATGTAAATTACTAGGGCTGGAAGTCTGTAGGGAGCTAGAAAGGCAAAGCACATCCAGGGAGACGAGAGACCTGCCGCCTTTGCCTTGCTGACTTCAAAGGATGCGCCCACCTGTTTTCAGTTGGATGCTGGTGATGATGGAGCTGTTAGGGTGTCCAGGCTCCATTGGACACATTAGTAAATGTAAGCAAACCCAGAAGTTGTGGTCCTGGGATGCCTTTGTCTACAGTCCTCCAAAAGATGATTAAAGTTCACTACTCATGCTGCAACATTTGAGATAACAACTTAAACAGGTAAGCATCAGGCCCTGCAGACAGAATGGCTGCCACAAATAAGGCAGAACTGCTCAGGGCTGGCCAACAAGACTTTAGTATAAGATGGCATATCTTTGGAAAACGGCCTTAGCAGAATCTACTAAATTGGTCACTCACAACCCATGACTCAAGTGCACTGTGCACACATGGTACCAATGGGAGATAGTGGGTGCATCCACAGTAGATGTGATAACTATAAAGCAGTGTTATATGACAAGTAAAATGAAATAACCATGGCTGTATACATAGTATGGATGAATCTTACAAACACAAAGTGGAATGAAAGAAACTACCCCAAAGGGCACATGCTGTACCCTTTCACCCATGGGACATAACGGGGCAAGAGAAATGAACCTTTGGTGTGAGATGTCTGAGCAGGAGTCATCCTTAGGGATGGTGATAGGCTGGGAGGGGCTCAAGCGAGACTTCTTCAGAACTGGGGGTAGAGAAGATTGATAATGTTCTGGTCCTTGTTTGGATTTTAGTCCCAAGAGGAGTTGGTCTGCCAGGGTTGTCATAAGCAAGAGTCATGGTCTGGTGGCTACACACTAGAAGTGCATTTTCCTCTTCTTCTGGAAGCAGAAGTCTGAGCTCAAGAAGTGGTTGTGTTGACTCATTTCAAACCTACTCTCCTTGGATTGCTTATGGTCACCTTTCCCCCGAGTTGTCCCTCTATGTATATCCTAATACCACCTACCGTGTGTGTGTGTATCTGTCTGTCTGTGGTCTGTCTGTCTGTCTGCTCTCTGTCTGTCTTCTGCTTGATGAAGGTGTGATGGAAACTCAGGTAGAGACTGCCATAGCCACAAAGCTTAGGCAGTGCTCCAGTGTGTGCTTCTCACGAGGCCTCACACAGCAGGGCCTGCCTCCTCAGCTCTGACCATCCTCAGCCTCGCCTAAGCAAGACTCGTGATGTCCAGGCCCTCAGGCCTGGTGCCACCATCTCTGGTGGAGATGTTTTTCTTCCTCTTGCATAAGTGGTGAAATAGGCCCATGGACACACAGAGGTCTGCCAGCCATGCCCAACCAGCTATGCCTGGTCATACACTCCGTGGAACACCTTGTGACTAGTTCCAGTGCCCTCAGCAATCTGAAGTTGTGGGACTGGAGTGTCTGGAAGAGACTAATAGTTCAAACTGGGAGGGTCCATCTGTGGTGAGGACTCCCACCACAGGACTCTGCAACGGACCTGCAGCTCTCTGGGCTTCTGACTCCTCCTGCTCTGCCATTTATCTCACCCCTAGGACAGGCACAGAGAGAGCCCAGCTGAGGTGAAATGAAGGGTGGCAGAAGGGGCCATCTTTAAGCCATCTCATACAGTGCCATCTTACAGTGCTCACCTCGCCACCCTGTCCAGTGAAGTGGGTGCCAAGGATAGGGCCTAGGGGAATTTGAGGCTTCCTGGCAGGAAAAGACACAATCAGGGTCCTGCAACAGGACCATGATAGAGCAGGATATTCCCTAAAACACTCAGGGTGAACTTCAGATTCAGCCTGGATGCACTGAGGTCCCTCCATGCCCTTGGAGGTTCTGGAATTGATGCAAATCCAGCATTCCTTCAGGAAGACCACACGTCCTAGGACTGTAACAGGGCCCAGACCTTAGTAGGTCCTGAGGCCTTAGCACAACTGACTCCATGATAGAAGTGTCATTCAGCCTGTAACACTCAGCATGTAGACAACACCACCTGACAACTGAAACAAAGACCTAATTCATCAAAGTCCATAGTTCTGGGAAGGGCTCTAAATGCACTAACCTTGCCTTTTGGCTTCTGTAGTTCTGCTATGGCTAACTGTTCTTGTTAACTGAAGTGATCACTCTGGGAAAGACTTAGGCTACTCTGGGATCCCCAGCACCCAGTGTAGTCACTGGCCTGACAATATAGACTTTCTATTGGCTTAAACCCACATCCGAGTGGTCTTCTCTGGTGAATACCCCACAATGAGAACATTCTTAGGTCCCTGGAGTCCCCACAAGACTAGCAGGAGCCTTTCACTTTCTCCCAGAAGCAATGGCATGTCCCTCTGATAGTCAGTTCTATCCCCAGCACACGCAAAAGGAAAAGAAAGACAAACCAGCTCAAGATTCTTAAGAATTCGTGTATCTTCTTAGGGATACGTGTGAGCAGAATTCTGAGGTAATTTCAGGATGTCTCTCAGGAACAGCTAGATCCTTACAGGAGGAGACAGTTTCCTCCATGCCAGAAACTCTCTCCCAGCATAGAGACTCCCAAGAGCTCATGTGATAATTGGAACTGATTGCCTAGGGTACTCTGAGAAGTCAAGCAAGCTTAAACTCTTTCTGATGCTTTGCAGATGTTTAAACAGAGCAGTGACACCACCATTCTCCCCCCCAATCACACATGCGGAAACACGGGAATTGACCCACCTATGAACACACAGATGCATTTAAGCCAGCCAGGAGTTCTGCAATTTCAGGAAGTCACATTCCTGCCAAAGTCACTGATAAGCATGACCTATGGTCCCATTCTCTTCAGGTCCCCAGGGCACAACCCTACCTGCCTCACTTCTGTTCTGTATTATCAGAAGTGGCCCATCTTCCAACAGCCGTTCAGGTCTCTGGTTCATTGACCCACCCCCTGTTTCTGACCACATGGACTGGGCAACCTACTATTTAAGTGTTCTTCTTCTCTCTGCCTTCACTTCGGAGGCACAAGAGACCCACATTTCCTAAGTGGCTAGAGCTGTGACCCAGGTAAGCTTCCTGTATCCCCACTCCCAAAGCAAGGAGAATATCTAGGTGAAGAGGGACTTGAGTTCTGGGGTCCATCCTGCCTTGTCACTGACCCTTCAGGCCACCCTGGGACCTTAAGACAGCAACCCTCATCCTTGAATATTATGCCTGTCAAAACAACAGACATCATACTTGAGGGAGATAAAACCAGATGAGCTCAGGACTCTTGTGCCATCTAGCTCATCTCTATGCAGACATTTCCAGGTCACAGATATGTATGTTGCCCTGAAATTGTTGTCCCCTAATATTGTTGGGGTCATGTTTCTCTCTCTGATAGTCAAATATAATGATTCTGTAACTGTAAACCATGCCAGACTAGCATTATTGAACTGAACATAGTGCACTCCTGGAAAGGAGGGGACAAAACCTGATGGGAGCCAAGAGCCAGCTCAGGGTCTGGCACTTAAATAGCATCCTTTTCACTTTCATTGTTCAGTGAGGCTGGTGAGAACGATTTCTTGCTACTTCTACACAAGTACCAGATGTGCAGAGTCATTTGCAGAACTGAACTCCGGCTTCAGCAGTGGATAGAGACAGCCGAGTTCGCAAGCCAAGAGCTATTGATGGGGCCATTACTAAGCTGGGTCTTTAACAACAACAATAGCTGTATTAACTCCATTTATCTGTCCAACGTTATTATAAGAGTGACCCTTTCCATCTACTTCATCTTCAGGGTCCTTCAGAGGGGACTGCAATGCCATCAATTGCATAGCAGCCATCCTCCTGTATATGCATCCATTTGTGAAAATGCAATCTACTTTAGGGTAAAATAAGGGGAAAAATCCATGTCTTTGAACTAATGAGATGTGGTACTGAAAATCATGATGGTGTGGTAGAGTTGGCCAAGGAGCCGTGAGTGACTGTCTCCTTTCTCCCTCTTCTACTCCTTCCTTCCTTTCTTTTTTCCTCCCTCCCTCCCTTTCCTGCTCCCTCCTTTCCTTCTTTCTTTCCTTCTTGTCTTTTCATGTATTGAAAGTTCAGATGCCATAAGTATTGAATATGACAATAATTTGCTGGTTACTTTTGGTATACTTAACTCACATGCTTTTAATTCCATAAAGTTTTGCATAAGACTAGGACAAAGTTTAGACATAAAGTTGTGTGCACTTTTAGCAATGTATACCTATGGTATTGGTAATATTAAAAATTTCCAAATAATTGCTTATAAGGTAGATGTTTGAAATACTAACATAAACAGACCCTTGGCTTTGTTAAGACTTGATTTCCTGAGTAGTTCAAGGTTGACAAAGTCAGAGAAACAACAATCATTTTGATAAGGCATAAACCTTTGTCCTTCAAGTCGATTGTTTTCAAATGCCACTAACAGCAAAACAAAACTTTTGAGAATGCCTTGTTACTTTAGACACAGATAATTCAGCTCCATTCAGTTTTCACCAGTGCACTGAATCTTGACCTTAGAAAACTTAAATTTATTTTGAAATACTTTCTACAACAATTGAATTCTGAAAAATATTTTATTACATATTTTATTTTTCTCATTTAATGTACATCTTAATTCTTCATATTTTCTGAGTATGTTAAATTTTTTATTTTTATTTTGTGTGTATGGGTGTTTGACTCTGTGTGTTTATATGCACCACATATGTGCAGTACCCACAGAGGCCAACTAGAGGCTTTAGATCCTCTGGAACTGGAGTTATAGATGGTTGGAAGCCACCATGTTAGGGCTGGGAACTGAACCATGGCTCTCTGGGAGAGCAGCCAGTGCTTTTATCATGGAGCATCTCTTTACTTCTGCTAATTAGTATTTACTTCATTAGTCTTAGTCTTAGGGAAGACCTAGAGAAAAGCAATCTTTGAAACCATTTCTCTACACATTAGCAATTTATGAAAGCACAGTTGTTACCAGTCTCAAATATTTACAAAGTTGAGCTGAATCCAGAAGGTATTTATGAAGGAATGGGACTCATTTAGGCCACCTGTCTGCACAGGCAAGTTTGACAATGCCTGTTTGCAAGCCTCTTAGCAGTCAACAACAACTTGGATTTAAAATAACCAGTTTTATTATTTATTCTTTAGCCCCAAGCTAATAGAGAAATTCTTGAACGGCAGTGAAGCCCTGTTTAAGATAAGGAAGGACCTTGAGTAACAGGCAGAGTCAGCATGGAGGATAGGAATGAACCAAAGTGTAGAGGCAACAGCCCCTTTATACTGTTACGAGAAGACCTAAAACCATGGCCAAAATATATATTACTTTATTCATCATGTTTAATCAAAGCATGACAAGAATAGCAATTCTATCATGTGATAGATATGTTGAAAGTGTGCAAAAATCAAGCAGCCATGTGTCTGCTACTTAGTTACTTTAAAGAATTCTAGAAGGAGGTGAAGATTTCCACCATGTTCTTCTGGGTTGGATGCTCATCTTGATGGCTTAGCAAGAATGGATGCTAGGGGAATTTTTGGGATCATTGTTGCATAATGAAAAGTCCTTCCCAGAATGCTACAAAAGGGTCAGCTAGCACCTCTTACATAGTTCAGGAAACTCCAATTGTGTGGAGTATGGATGATGAACCCTTATGTGACCTCTGCTGAACTTCCTTCGTGAAATTTTAAAAACAAACTACTGCCTTTCCTGGGAGCTGCAATCATACTCCCAGACCCTCCTGGCTTAGCTCCAGATTGGCTGCCACCTTGGGTCCAGGATTGGTGACCATGCTATGGCCCCTCCCGGTTCCCTTTGCTCCATCAGGATCAATATCAACCATCTCCCAACCTGACTTCTCTCTTCTACTCCCCTTTGCTTCCCAGATAAAAAGACTCAGAGAGATTTATTACTTTAGAATTTCCCTACTAGCACAATTGTTGGGCACAGAATCTCCTGCCCTAAACTTATCAGCTAACCTGTATCAGCTGCTTCTGTCAACCTCCTCCGTCCTGGCCCAAGGTTGAGGCTGCAGGCCCTGGCTGCCCTAAGGCTTTACGTGACTGCTGCTTTCTTCTCATACCAATGCATGGCAGCAAAAGGTCCTTCTCTTTCCCTGCATCTTTTTCTCCCCTGGGACCTAAAAGTCTCACCTGTCTCTTCTGCCCAGCAATTGGCTCCTGGCCTTCTTTATTGACCAAATCAAGAACCAATTAGGGAACCAGACCTTACTATCAGCATCTCCCCCTACAGCAATGGGATAGGTTCTCCTGATGTGATTTTTATGAGACATGAGGTATATCCTGGGGCTGTACATCACTGATACCCACTAAGACCCTAGTCACCTACTCTGATGTTTGGTTTCAATGTCAACTTGCCACAACTTAGAATCACCTGAGAATGATATATGTTGAGGAATTATCTAGATCAGGTTGGCCTATGGGCATGTCTACAGGGACTGTTAATTGCAGTGAGAATACCCATTCTGGATATAGGTGCCGCCATTTCATGGGCTTGGCCCTAAACTACATAAGAGTAGAGAAAACAAGCTGAGGACTAAACAGCAACCTGCAAGTAACAGTCCACATGTTTACTCTCTCTGCCTTTGGCTATGGATGTGGTACCTCAAGTTTCTGCCTTGGCTTCCATAGAGCAATAGACTCTAGGATGGAATAGTCAGCCAAACAAATCCTTCCACCTCTATGCTGCTTCCAGCAATAGAAATTAACCCAGAACATCCATCATCACCAGAGTGGGCTGGAAGAAGCACTGGTCCCTTCAGGGACTATTGCTGCAGCCATCAGATTTTCTGCCTCAGTCAATTCAATCATCAGAGATGTTATTAGATTAGTACACAGGATGGCACACAAGCATTGTATTAACTTATCATGCAGCCTTCAATAAATTGGGCATAGATTCATAAAGATTAGTCAGGTAGAACTCTCACTGGGGCCAGCAAGAGGGTACAGATTTAGAATTGTCTGTGGTTATGTTAACAATCTTGGGCTCACAGCTTGTGTCCCAAGCCAGGTCTGGCCTCCTGTTCTTATTAGAGGAGTTGAAAGAGTTAAATTAATAGTGAAAATCAGGAAAAGGAGATTTATTCAATGAAACCACATTGGGAAGAGGAACAAAGGGATCCAGTGATCACCCACACCCCTAGCCCATGTTTCAGGTCTAAAGTGAGATAAAAATTTAAATAGAGGGTCAAGGATATGCCCATCCAAGCAGTCCTGGTCAAGATGTGATCCTTTCTGTTCACTGTTGACTCATCATTGTCTGGCTTCAATCTCACCCTGAAGGCAGTCTGATGAGTTGTTAGGCTTTTGTGGAATCTCTTTTCTAGGAGACAGATTTCTTCTCTGGTGGCACTTGTTTTTTTTTTTTTTTTTTAATCCTGGTATAAGTCTCTGTGTGTAGGGGATTCCCATTTTTTTTTTTTTGGAGTTCATCATTTAAATACTCTGATAGTCAGATTTTTGAGACACGAGTGTCTCTTCAAAATGTCTTTGCCTGGATGGTTACAGTTACCCAAACCACTATAGAGATCTACCAAACACCCTTGTTTCTCTATGTACTTAAAAACCCTTGTCTGCTAGTTTCCATCACAAGTTACAGAGTTCAGCTTTCCCTACAGACCAGGAGATACCCAAATAGTTCAAAAGAATATTAATGGGTTAGAAGAGTCTCTGCTCCCCCAAAACAAGGAAACCACCTTCTTGTCAGACAAATGACAGAATTCAAGTTCATTCTTAAAAAAGCCAAAGGAGCCTCAAAAATGATAAGGATTTTATTTTTATTTTCAATTGTATGTATAGGTGTATCTCACTGTGTGAATTTGTGCACGCAATGTCCTCAGAAACTAGGAAAGGAAAGACGCCCCATCCTCTGAAGCTGGAGCTACAGGCAGATGCAAGTGGCCTGATGTGGACACTGGGAACTGAGCTTGGATCTTTACGAGAAGGCTGTGCTATTAACCTAAGAGCCATTTCCCAGCCCTTCAAAGTGACAAGGGAAAGGGGAAGGCAAGAGCTGAGGTATGCAGATCCAGAAGAATTTACCAAGGGTGTTTAGAGTATGAACACTGTTTCTCTGTTCTTCTGGACCATGGTACAAAGCAGCTAACGATACTGAAAAAAATCCCCGCCACCACCACCACCAAATAATGACTCAGAAACTCTTTGGGGCAGCCAATTTGAGTTTAGGGTTCTGAAGTGAGGTTGCAGTTCAAACAGAGGAGTGAGGGTGCAAATGTCTAAGAAGTCTTCCCACTGGGGGTCAACTTGGGGCTGGTAGAAGTCCCAAAGAAGTCCTTTCTCCTGATTTGGCTCACCAGAGTTTGTAACCACAGTTATAAGAAAAAAAATCTTAGGATACAGAAGCCATAGGGGCTAGGCTTGGTCATGTGTGCGCCAAGTAAAGACATAAGGACTGGTGAAAAGCAGGAGAGATGTAACCATTGAATGCTCACTGGGAAGAACAGATAAAGGGGAGTAGTGACTTCCAAGTCATCTTTGGTGTGATGATGTCAGCTTTAGGTATAAGTAGAGGAAGAACTGAGGTAGTCTAGGTTTTTTTTTTTTTAATTCTCATTTTTTGTTGCACTAAAAACATTGTGATAAAAAATTTAAGAGGATTGATTTGGCTTACACTGACAGCTCACACCACATCATTGATGGAAGTCCAGGCAGGAACTTAAGCAGGAACTCAAAGCAGAACCCATGGAGAAACATTGCTTACTGTCACAATCATTAACCTCTGTATAGCCTAGGACCACATGACTAGGGATGGTGCCACCCAGAATGGACCAGGCCTCCTGCATCAGTTGATAATCAACACAACTTTCCCATAGATATGTCCACAGGCTAATCTGATAAAGACAATTACTCAATTGAAAAATTTCCCCCAGATGACTTTAGATTGAGTCAAGTTGACAATTAATGCTAAGTAGGACATGGGGCATAAGGCAAAAGGTATGAGCAATTAATTGGGAAGTTCTGGTCAAGATGTGGTCTGGCTGGTCATTGTCTCAGCTCTGATTCTGACAGATGACCTGGTCAAAGAAGTCTTTAACCCTGCCAACACTTGAAGTAATCTGGCTGGCTCTCATAAGATAAATTTTGCTCCAGGGCATAACCTTATCATTATGGATAATTGCTCTCAGTTGGCAGGTAGACAATTCTCTGAGCCTTTCCTCTTAAATTCAAAGTAAGTCATGGGCCCAAGCGAGTGATGAAGGCTTTCTAGCCATAGTTGTTTCTAAGTTACAGGGGACATCATGGCACCAAATATGTCCTCCTTGCTGTGATCTTGCTCTGATGTACCCCTCCCCCCCCCACACACACTAGTCTGTGAGAAAGGGTAATGGCTGTTTGTGGTGTCCTCACACATCAAACCTCTTGGCCTTTTGGGCCCTAGGAGTTCCACAGTCCATCTTCCCCCTTTTGCCATCATCCTGCCTGAGGCTACAGCTTCAGGACCTTCAGGCTAGTATCAGATGCATGCTTAACCCCACTGTTCTATGCCCGTCCTCCTCCTTCTCCCCTCATCCTTTCTTCCACCTTCAGACCCATGGAGGCTACCTTCTCCTCCATTTGGCTCAGTCCCTCACAGCCTAGGCTTAATTCTCAAGCTGGCAATCCCAGGAGAGATGCATGTAAGACACATGTGATTACAAAGTATATTTAACTGATTTTAAAATTTTTGAACAAGTTGCCAGCATATTAAATCCAAGAGCCTCGGTTCCACCTCTCTGTTCTCAGTGCTATAAGCTAGGCCTTACTTCAGAGGCTACAGACATAGGAGTGGTTAAACCAACCTTGTCCAAAGGACATGACACTTTGACAGGCAACTCCATTTTGCATTAGTGTGTGATCCCCTAGTTCTCCTGAAAGGAAAGTTTAAGAGCAGCTCCATTCTCCATCCATCAACAGGAGGGCTATGCCCTAGAACCACTGCAGTAAGCCACGTCCTAATGCTCTCCTCTTTCATGAGGGTTGCTTGACGTCTCTTAAGATACAGGAACATTTAATTCTAGCATGGCTAAGGCACTTTCCTCACTATGTGGAGTTTGAAAGGCAAGCAGGGAGGGAGAGGGAAAAGAAAAGATAGAACAGAGGCCATGTCCTTTTGATAGCATAGCCACTGGGTCACAAAGTCACTTATGTGTGCTCCATTCTTTGGGGTGATCACCAACCCTCACCCACCTAGATTTAGGGGTAGGAAACACAGCCCCCACCTCTTGGTTGGAGGAGCAGCAGAGATGCTGTAAGCACACACACAGGAGAAGAAGACTACTGTGTGACCATCTCTGAAAAGCTCTGAAAACCTACCCCAGCATCCCTCAGCCTCTGGCTCAAATAGCTAAGAGTGAATTCACACAATAACATCTTTGTGTTCTAGTTCTACCATTAGCCACTGAGGGACCCTTGCCAGCTCGTTTTGTTTCCATTTCATCTTAGGGTTGTTAGAAGGATTTAAGTGAGTAAAAGGCACTTAGCATATGAGCTAGGTCCTCAGTATAGGGTAACTTCTGTGACCAATCACTTCTGCCAGCTCCCCTGTTATAACACAGTTGGGGTTGGGGCTCAGATTGCCTGGCTTTGGATTTTTCTCTGTCACTAGCTGTGTGGTCTTGGGCAACTCATTTTACATTCCCATACCTTCCCATACCTTATTTCGTCCCCAAATTCTGTTTTAAAAGGATTTACCACATTAACTATTGTACAACAAACTTGAAGGAAAAAACCCTCCACAACCTTCCAGGTTTAACTACTTAAGCAGAGGTGCTCACTGCCTAGAGGGATCCCCTACCACATCCAATACCAGGATCTTCCAAATGAAGAAAGTAAGAAGTGTCTGCTTTTACAGATGGGGAAACTGAGGCTTGGATAAATCACATAGAGAATGATTGTGAGTTCTGCGTAAGATCCTAGGACTCTGGGGTCACGGGTTACTGTTACTCCATCCATAAACCGTTGTCTCCACAGGCGATTGCAGTGAACATGAGACTCTTGTGGATCTTCCTCGCTGTTGGCTGCCTGCTTAGCAGAAGCCATGCTTTGTTGGAAGATTCCATTCAAAAGTCAGGTGAGCTATTCCATCGTCCTTGGGAATTCTAAGGGAAACCACAAAAGAGACAAACTGACACCTCTAGTGTACCTGACCACCAGAATAATGCAGATTTTCCAGTATCTCTGGGTGCATTTGGAGGCACTGTACCATCCCCCAGAGACACCTTGTCCCTTCTTGGGGTACATCTTGGCATCTAGATCTAGTAAACTACTTTCTTCCCATTATTGATCATCTCAACATAAACTTTCATTTTTACAACCACTTCCTAGGTAGGTCTTTCTAGCCTTCAATTCTAATGGTCTCAGTCTCATGAAGGTTTGCCCTAAAGAGCAAAATCCTGAGCTCTGGCTGACCTAATATTGCAGGCTCAGCCACCTGCCACAATGTGCCAATTAAAGTAGAGAACAATGGTGAGCAAAACAGAGAGAGGAGATTTAACTGAAAAATTTTCAAAGAGAAGCTGGTGCCCCCAAGCTCATCTTTAGGACTCTGGAATTTTCAGTTCAATAGAACAAGACCTGGGATGAAGGGCAAGAGGTCCGTTTGATGAGGACTCAGTCAAGGTGTGGTCTACTTGGTTCTCCATCCTGGTTCCAAAGGATGCTCTGAAGTTGTTTTGGTGTCATCATTTGAGGAGATTCACCTGGTCTCACAAGACATCACTTCTGCTGTGGGGTGTGACCCCACTCATAGACAGCTGTCCTCATCTGCAGGGGGTCTGTCTTCTGAGGCTTGCTCTTCCTGGAATCCAAGATGTCTGCAGGTTTAGAGCAATGGCCTATCCTCGAGCTTTCAACCTTGCAGTGGAAAGAGCTAAGTTAGGTGGATGGATGAGTGACATACCAAGGAGGCAGCAAGCGGGAGTCTGAAGTCAAAGCCCCGATGCCAGGTTTCTATCTTGTGGGCTCAGTGAGGCATCTGTGCTTTTTAGTAAAAGCAGTCTCAAAGTGCCTAAGAACACAGGTAAGAGCTTAAACACCTGCTTGGGGAGTGTACAGCTTCTGGTGTGATGACCAGCCCTTTGCAGATAACTCCTACCCTCCCTGTCCACAGCCTGGCCTACACGTATCTTTGAAGAGTCTTCATTTGAAGTCACATTCCTGGGACAGATTTTTGCTTTAGGTGTACTTTTGAGATCAGGAACAGAGATTTCATCTGTCAAAAGGAAAAACGGATAAAGGGGAAGAAGAGCTTATCCTCCATGTCTCAAAGTCGAGAAGTCCCCTTTCGGGTGTGAAATCCAAGGTCTAGAAATAGAAGGGGATGTAGCTTGGTACTAGAGAAGAGTAGTTGCCTAGCTTTTACAGAACCCTGGGCTTCATCACCAGCACTGAAGTAAAAGAGTAAATAAAGTGTGTGTGTGTGTGTGTATGTGTGTGTATGTGTATATGTGTGTGTATGTGTGTATGTGTGTGTGTGTAAATTAAGATCTGGGAAGCTATGGACAGCCAAAGCAGTTGCTCCCTCTTTGAGGCTTCATTCTGTTTGTCAGAGTACCACTGCCCATTTGTTCACCTCTTTTGGTCTAGATATCACCTCTGTTCCATCATAAATGACCCAGTGGGTTTTGCACTTATCTGACCTTTCATTGCCTCCTGGGCTCATGTGCAAGGGTGAACCTTGTTTTTTCTTTTGCAAGGAACCTGGCCCCAGGGTTTGGCCACTGCTAGCCCTGCATGGAACACCTATTTTTCTGTCCCCTATGGGAGCTTGTGCCCCAGGACTCACCCAGATGTCTTTGTCTTAGCAGGTATCCAAAGTGAAGGTGGTGATACAGGATTGGATACAGGATTGGATACAGGATTGGTGAATGCTAATGGAGGTGAATCCATTAATCTGGGAGATGGAAGTGGGACAGTCCTAGCTTCTATGGCTGCTATTTCACCTGTTGAGGTCCCTGAGATCCCCGTGGGTGAGCTTGATCAACCTGCGATGAACATCCCAGGAGGCTTGGACACAAGTGGCATTACCAGCCAAGTATCCTTCAGCTGGGTCCAGAGTATCACCAGTCCTGGCCACCACAAGCCACCAATGGCTGCCACAGGTGCTCAAGCGAGTTTAGCTTCTTGCTGGTGGCTGTCATGAGCTTTATATTTAGGACGTGCTTCCAGGTCTGAGGTGGCAGTTCTGGTCGGTATAGGGCTGTGTCACCTGGTGGCTCAGGTCGATCTGAAGCAAGGTCAACCAATAATCAGCCTTGAACTGGGTCATCTGGTGATGTGGATCAATATGAACAGTTTTAACAAATGGTTGGACTGATAATAGGTCATTCGGGTTGCTATGGTCAAGGTGGTACTGGGTCAGACTTCTTGAAGATTTGATCAGGATCAATAAATGTCCACTGTGGCTTTAGGTCATGTAATGGGTTTGAAGGAAAGTCAATGGATAGTCAGTGTGAAGCTGAGTTATCTGGGGGCTTAGTCAGTCTGAAACAGGAATCTAGCTCTAGTTCACCCAATGGCCATGACCAATTTAGACTAATGACCACTCCACAGTCATGATTAGTTTAGGTTTAAGGTATATTTTACCTCTGATTCCTCTGACTGTAGGTTGCATAATGGTTATGTCAAGTCTGAGGCAAGGCCATTCTTACGTTAGAAATTAAAACAGGCTCATTAAAAGGCGCTGCCAGGAATCTACCTTTGAATGAGTTTTATAAGAAGAGTTACAGGCTTGTCACTATAGGCAGCCATGACAAGTCCCTGATGTGGGAGAACACGTTGGAGAGAGTTGATCATTTTGGCCATAAGCAGCCATAATGGAGTCTTGAAGGGAGAATGGGCCATTCCTTCACACCCATAAGACAAAAGTTTTTTCTGCCTTACAGATTTTCAGGGGTGGAGTTTGTAAGCTTCACATGACTTGGCCTTGCTTGTCTAGGTGCCAGTGTCTGGAAAGCATTGATAAAAATGAAGTTATAATTCATGATTGTCCTTGGCCTAGATATCAGGGGGTATGGAGAAGTTCCCAGTGGTGGGAGGAGGAGACTGGATGTGTAGGAGCTGTGAGATCCGGTGTGCTCTCTTATGAGCTTTGTCTGGAGACAGCTGTAACCTATCATCTTGGATCAAGACTTGGTGTCTCTCTGAGCACCCTGCTCTCACTGAGAAAGTACTACCTGAATGTCCTGACCACACGGGAACTCCAGTGGATGATGGGGCTGAGTTCTATTAGTTCATCACAGTTAACAGGAAGGCACTCTAAAGAGAACTAAGCCACCTCCTTAACCAATAGTTGCCAACACCTGGCCTCAACCAAGACATGTTGGCCCAGGAAGGACTGTTGAGTGCTGTTATTCTCAACAACCAGAATCTACTCACAGAAAGGGAAAAGCTACAAACGCTACTCCTGGGTGGCAGAGTATCATTTGGTGTCAACAATGATCTCCTGGATGCATCAGGGACCAATGCGGTGGAAGGCCTGGTCTGCAAAGGCCCCCTGGGTGGCCTTTGTGGCCATGGGAGTCTCTCTGGCATGAATGATGCTCTGAAGACCATGAATTCTGGGGAACTTGACAGCCGGTGAGTTTGACTTTTTTTTTTTTTTAAGCATCAAGACAACTCCCTAAAGCATTGATCAGAGAAGGTTCTAGATACCTGAAAGACATCGGTCTGACTTGTTCTTTAGAAAGTTTAGAAAGAGGTCACCACCTCCTCTTCCAAAGCTAGTCACTGCCTAGTGTTTCTCTAACACAGTCTAACCTTTGCGTTTATGAAGGTTTGTCTAAGCCCTGCTATATGGTAAGTCACACCAGGAAAGCATATCACAGATGCTCTGTGCACTTATCCCTTAGTTAGTATCCGTCCCCCAGTGAGTAAAAGAACCCTTCATTCCAAGCTAATCCCACAGTTGTCAGCTGAGGTTTTCAGTATGGCATTTGTGTTTTCTCTCACCGTTGTAATCAAATACAAACATCAGTTTCTGTCTGATGCTTTTCCAATTTGGGATTTATAGAAATGGGACTCAGAATAAACAGCAAGGACAGAAGGGACAGGCATGGGATGAGGGAAGGGAAGCCACTGCAGCCTGAGTAGGGGGCTGAGGAGACCTGGAAATTGGCTTTTGTACTTCACCTCACTCTTCTTGTGTAGGCTCAATGTTACCCGCTTTGACATTGTCCAGCTGTCATGGAAGGTCCTTGCCTCATCTGATTTCGAAATTAAATTTCAGACCAAGTTGACTATCAATTTCCCAGGGTGAGCAAAATGGGCATGTTATGGTTTGAATCTGAACTGTCCTCTGTAGGCTCATGCATTGAGCTCTGCTATTATTTTGGGATGCTGTGGGGCCTTTAAGTGGTAGAGCCTGCCTGGCTGACATATGTTACTAGAAGCAGGTCTTAGAAGGTCCTTGAGCTCCAGCTGCCTCAGTTTCCTGCTCTGCCATGACATGAGCAGGTACATCCCACTGATCTGCCTTCCCCAGCAGATGAACTGCGGTGTCTCTGAAACACTGAGACCAAAACACCCACTTTCTGCCTTACGCTGATTCTGTTGGGCATTTGGCCACAGTGATGCAAAGTAGCTAACTGCAGTGGGAGAAGGGAGTGGAGGGAATTCCTAGAGAAAGCAAGTGGTTCTATTGGTCGTGGGTGGTTTTCTTTCCTTCAACAGACATCTTAAAATATTCCAGCTCTTGATAGTTTCTTAGGCCAGCAGTGATGGCGGGATCGGAATGGAAGTCAACCCTTTTGCTTTTCTGCCAGAGTGTGAAGCTGTGTTGAGACAAATGTGGGGAGGAAATTAAAACACAAAAGAACACCTCCTCCACTCTTACAACTGAGAGACATTGGCCGTTAAGCTCTCGGTTGGCTTCCTTGCAGATCTTTCCCTACAACCAATCTGTAAAGCAATAAGTGGTCCCTGCCACATATGCACCATGGTACTGTGAGCTATCTTGTGGACAGACACCAGGATTATTTGCCAGGTCACTCTTTTAAATAGCTCTGTGATTGGTACAAATAATAAATCTGTTAATTCTCTAATTATAGAAAGTCTCACGAGCACAATTTATAGCGTATTACTTACTTACTGTGCTGAGTGTTGAACCCAGGACTTCAATTGTACCAGGCAGGCATTCAATTACCACATTATATCACCACCCTAATACTTATAGCTTTTGATAAACATTGCCAAATTATCTTACAGAGACCTGGTGATGGTGATAAAATATTTCTAACATTCTTGAGTACTTCCAGGTTCTGGGCAGCAGTTTCTTTGAGTGTTCCTCTCAATCCACACTGTAGGCTTCTAAGGGAGGGGTCACTATTACGTCCGTCTTACCAAACCGTTACTAGAACCTCAGAGAAGTTTAGTCAGATTACACATGAAGATGTGGAGAGAGCTCAGTTGGGAAAGTGTATGTGGCACAAGCTTGAGGACATGAACCCAGATCTGGGTCATGATCTGTACCTGTCACCCCCAGTAAGGACACAGAAAGGTGCATCCCTGAAGCTCATTGGCCGGCCTAGCCAAATAGATCATACATAAATATACACCATTACCATCACACACACACACACACACACACACACACCCATCATCATCATCTAAATCATCATCATCTAAACACCACCACATACTCACAATTACACACAATCACACACACAACACATGCGTACACCACCATATACATACCATCTCTTTCTCTCCCCCACATACACACCATTAACATATTTGCCAACACATATACACACATACCATTACACATGCATAACACACACACACACTCGACATGGGTGGTTATAAGTATGCATATAAGTCCAGGAGGAGATACTAATATGAGAGATGTGCATGAGTTTGGCAGAGCTCTACGCAGACAGAGAAAGCAGCAGCCTTTCACTAGACTCATTTTTAAAATGAGTAGAGCTATGCATAAGCATTTATTTCAATAGATTATTTCATTGAATATATCTATGTATTTGATATATATAGTTAAAATATAGGCCATCAGGAATCCTTTTTTTTTTAAAGTATGTGTATCAGTTACCTCTTAGCCATAAATACCTGTTTGCAAGTTCCAGTGAAACCTTTTAGAGTATTATTCCCAGACATGCATTCAGCTTCTAACAGCCCTCTCCCATGCAACTAGGATGCTCTCATTTCTCAGTGGCTCCACAGTGGATGTGAACATCGAAATCCCCTTGCAATTGCAACAGGTGGAACCTGGTCCAATGTCCTTTTCCGTGAAGAGCTGCCGGGCAGTATTCACTGGGATCCAAGTGAATTCAGGGTAGGTATAAACTCAGGATAGCTGGGCACCACACAGGGCATGGCATGGGATGGTGCTATTCATGAACTAGTTATCAGGCTCCATGGAATCTGACCAAGATGCCAGCAAACTATGCCACTAGTGTTTTAATGCCCTGCTTCCAGTCAAGCTCCTGTCTCAAGGAGTTTGGAATCCCAAGCAGAAGGGGACACATTTGGGCCAGAAGTACAGACCTCCCTGGCAGCACCCACCTGTGGAGAATTTTTGGTGCTCCTGTTTCCAAGCTCTCATGGAGAGATGCTGTGTAGGAACTCTGCCACATCACTTTTCCTGCTGGGCTACTGTCTCCCGAGGTGTCTGTGTGAGCTCTTAAGGGCAGAAGTTGCCTCATATTTATCATCATTAATCCAGCACACATTGAGCCAATAAACACTGTTGTTCCTGGAGACACACTGGAAACAAGACCATGCAAGATATATGAGTGAAAATGAAGGAGAATGAATGGAAAGCTGATTGGGTGAGAAGTGAAAGGATGGATGGAAGGTATGTGAGTGCACACATTCATGATGGATGGATGATAGATAGATGGATGATGGATGAATGGAATGTATGTGAGTGCACACATTCATGGATAGATGAATAGATGAATGGGCATGGATAGATTCAGGAATGGATTAAAAAAGAATAGATAAAAGGCATATTAAAAGGACATTAGTGGTCTATTTGAGAGGTCTAAGCTAGGTTCACTGGGGAGGTCTGAAAATGCATACTTGCTTAATTTAACACAGTGGTTCTCAACCCTCCCAATACAGTGAGGTGACCCCCACACATAGAATTATTTTCATTGGTACTTCAGAACTGTAATTTTGCACTTATGAATTATAATGTAAAGATATTACATGCATGATATCGGATATATGACCCTATGAAATGGTCATTCAACGTCCTAAGGAGTCACAGCCTATAGGTTGAGAAGCCCTGATTTAACAACAGAGACCTAACCACTACTAAGACTGTATAGCAGACAATTTCAAAGCCCTTAGTGACAACAATCATTTCCCTTTCCTTTCCTCAGTGCAATCTCCAAAGTGATGGAATCAATGTTGAAATGGTCCTTGAACATCTCCTTGCCCAACATAGTAAGTCCGACAATGTAGCCCTGGAAGATGCTGAACATGAGCTGTGGAGAGAGCGCTGTATCCAGTGGCATGGGGGAGCAGTTCATGGGAGCAAAGGCAGCCAAATGGAACAGCTTTACTACTGAGCTATGCAGTCACTCTCCTGTCCTTTGTCAAGACTCCTGCTTCCAAAGAAGGTTACAGAGGAAAAGACAGTGGTAGAGGGATAATTGTGCAGCAGGCAGCTTAGGCCTGTGTAAGGGGGAGGTTGTAACACGTTTATGATAGACTTTCTCCATCTTATGTCAGAGACTTATCTGGCAAGGTGTCTTAGATTACAATGGATTCAGCATGTATATACTGGTGAGGTATATGTAAGTACCCTCTTAGCAATACCCATCCTCTGTATTGCAGTTGTGCCCAGTGGCCCGATTCTGGTTCTACATCATCAACCAACAGTTGGCCATTCTCCAAAGTAAGTAGAGCTGTTGCCTGCACACTGCTTTCTTGTGTCTACTGCTACAGTAGTAACTATACCACACAACTGCTAGAGAGAGCTTTCTGAGTTACATCTCAGATCTCCAGTTTCCTGGGCGATCAAGTGGAGACCTCAGGGCATGCCATCAAGGTCTTTCCAGAAGCTAATTTCCCAGTGTTCTCATTCTCCTCTAGTGGAGTGACCTAAACCACCTCCATATACCCTACAATGCATGGGGACACAATGGCTGAGTTCTGCAGGACTTCCCACTTCAGCTTTCTATGCCTGAAATACTCCTTCATCTTCCAATGTAATCACCATGGTTGGTCCACCTCAAAGCCTTTGGGGCTCTTTCTCAGCAGAGCCCCCTCCTCAGGACTCCTATAGCCTTGGTCACACCCATTTACCATCCACTGTATTGTGTGGACATGTCTACTTTCAGATTATCTGTCTCAGTAGCCCAGAGCTCCTTGAGGGAACTTGGTTGCATTTCTCCCCCACCTCCAATTTATCTGGCAGTCCAGACTGGGTACAGTGTAGACCTCCCCCCAAATAGAATATGCTGGTGTGTGGAGTGGAAAGGGAAAGAAGGGATATGGTGGGCATGAGTGGATGGGAGAGCAGAAAGGTGGAATGAGAGAAAATGGTGGGGGAGATAGCAGAAGAATGACAGACATTTAGGAGGAGGGGAGTGTGGGGTTGAGGGGGTGGTAGAAGGCAGAAGGAGTGATGGAAAGATATAAAAGATAGACAAATAAAAATGGAAGGAAACACACAAATAAAAGAATTTGAGGAAAGATGCAAGGAAGGATTGACGGACAAAGAGTAACGGTGTTGCAGTGTGCATGTGTGATATATCAACGATGGATATGTGAGGAGTGGAAAGTAGGGCCTGTCAGCAGATGTGTGTGAAGATGAAGGGAGGCGAGATGGACTGTGACCAAGTGAATGGAAAAAATAAGCTACTGAGTAGGCTAAATGAAGTGAAAGAAGAGAGGAGAAATGAAAAAGGGCAGATGAATGCAAAGAGGAGTGGAAGGGTGATGGAAGCACAAGGACAGGAAGGGAAGGAAGCTGCTGGCCCTGAGAATGGATATGTCTGCCTGTAGGAGAGGTGGACTGCCACTGCAGGTTCGGGCACCCAGCACCCTGTCCTGGATGATGGTGGGGTTCTGTGCCCTCAGTCCACACTCAGCAGATAGGGAATCGTCTCTCTTTTAGACATGCCTGCTTGGGACAGGAGTGGACGAGTGAAACCTTTTTTATGAGCCCCCGTTTCCATGAGTTGAATGATTTGTGTCTTCCCTGACCTTCCCATTGCCACACGTCCCCTTCTCTCCATCAGATATTGCCTCACTTGGAATGCCGGGGGACAGCGACTTGCTTGATACCAAACAACCCATGCTGTATGAACGCACTTATACCATGGACTTTAAGGTATGAAGAACCAATTCCTCCTCTTCCTCAGAGAAGCCAGGTATCCCCACACGAGGACTCCTTGGCTGGGAATGTGCCCAATCTGTACTATCAAGAGAGCCAACCCGAGCTTTGATTTTGAATGACCATGCAGCCTTGAGCACCACGCCCTCACTCATGAACTCCAGTTTTCTTGTCTGTCAAGTGGGGGTGATTTTCACAGCCACACACAGTTTCCACCACTTGTCTCTCCCAGCATGCATGTTTTCCTGTATCAGAGCATACCTAGAGTTGGTACCTTCTGTTCAAAAGGATAGCTTGGTTTAACTGGCAAGTTTTACAATGTCCCACTGGCCCTGTACTTGATGTGGTGGTGTCTAGTACCATGAATATGAACTAACGGTTAGGTGAGAAAGTCCCTGGCATACATGGGTCAGGGTAGGAACTCAAAAAACTGTTGGCTTCTTCTGATTTGCCCTTGATTTAAAAAATATTTAAACACCCAGTCAAGTTTATTGCTTGGCAGGTTCATACACGGAACCTTCAGGGTGCTGGGACAGTGGTCCTGGTGGCCTTGACTATATACTCCCAACCCCAAATCTCTCCAGGCTGTGGTATGGCCAGGAACTTGGGGGCAGTTCCTGGATTCTGCCACAAAGTGGGATCTTGGGGTCAGCAGACCACTGCCTCTCAGTCCTCAGCTGTCCAAGGACAGAGTCTCAAGTCCAGAGTTTTGAAACAGAGTTGTGAAAGTTCAGTGTTTGACCTGGGCAAAGCCATTCCCATCTCCGAGTCTCTTTTCCTTGTCTGTTATTCTCATTTGTAAAGTTGGTGTCAGGTTTGCAGCAGACACAGCCTGGCACACAGTAGGTATACACTGACTGAGTTTTCTGGTTTTGTTTTTCCAGAACAAAACCTTCCCGGCTTCTTTTATCAACTGGCTGTTTAAAGGTAAGTTTTCCTTCTCGTATCCATCCCAGAATCCCACAATCCTACCTCTCTCTTTGGTGTTGAATGTCCTTTGGGAAGGGCACTGAAAATAAATATGAAACCCTGAGCCACAGGACCTATGCCTGGGTAAGCCTTCTTGATGCTGGGCTCCTGGAAAGCCAACTCTACAGTATTACAGTGGGGTTCCTGAGATAGTCCATTCTAGAGGGGTTATGTCTAAGTGGGTCTCTAGGACAATTCACTGATTGCTGCTAAAGAGAAATTCTTGGAGTTGTCCAGTTCTAGGTGGCTGGTGCCTTAGAGGGGTTCCTGAGTTATTTTATACTTCAGTTATTAATGTTTCTATGACTGTGGGAGATCTACCTCATTGACCAATGTTACAGGTAGGTTACTGAGATAGCTCACTCCATAGCAATTATGATTACAGGGACACTCTGACACTTTCCTATCCAGAGTGATTCTTGTTATAGAGGGATTACTGAAGAAGTTTCTTCCATAGTGGGAAGTGCTAGGCTGGAGTTCGAGGGACAGCTTACTCCACAGAACAGCCATCCCAGAGCTGGGAATTAGCTATGGGCTTAAATCCCAGTTTGGCCAGTGTCTTAGTTACTTTTTTTTAATGCTATGACCTGAAATAAGCAATGGAATGAAGGAAGGGTTTATTTTGGATTGAGGGTACAAATCATTGTGGCAGGGAGGGCATGACAGCAAGAGCATGGGGGCATGTTCTGTCTATGATCAGGAAGCATAGACATGCTAGTGTTTCTCTTACTTTCTCCTGAATAAATCCTGCACCACAGCCTATGGAATGATGTGTGACACATTCAGGGTGGGTCTCCATTAATTCAGCTTAGAAACTACTTCCTTGACAGACCCAGAGGTGGCTCTAGACTGTCATGTTGATGATTAGTGTTAATCACAGCCACCAACTTACTGTGTCCCTTCTATCAGTCCAGTTCTCCCTCTCTGGTCTCTGTTTTCCCATCTGTTAAGAAGGATTTTAACTAAGAGTATTGGGTGGAGAAGGGAACAAGATCAGATGCTAGAAGACTTTCCAGAAAAGCCCAAGCCATGACAAGTCTTCCTCATGGGGGCCAGTGTCTTCTAATCTCTTTGCTGTGAGATGCAGATGCTCAGTGACCCCCCTCCACCCCCATTTCCTGTAGGATATTGATAGGACCAGGCAGGACTATGTAGAGATGCTCAACACTGAGTGACACTGGAATTCTCTGACCTTGGTTGCCTCTGGCCTTGACCTTATCTCTAGTGATTGCTTATAGCCATCCCCTACCAGCCCCTTCTCTAGACCTTGGGTTTTCACTCACAGAAACTGACCAGGAGAAAGCTTACACAGATCTGTGTGTTAGCATGCTTCAGGTAGGCCCACCTGTAAGAACCAACCAAAGGCATGTGCTTGAGACGAGAAGGGACAGGACAGTGAATGGCCTTCCATTTCAGACAGTAGACAGGACTTACAGTCCTGACAACCCTTGGGATCATCTGAAGCTGATGCTGGATCCATCAAGACAAATGGCAGTCCAGTAAGATGTGTCATCTAAGAGGTAGGCCCCATATTTTAAACAGGAGCCAGAGGAGATGCTACACAAAGCCCTTAACCCTGAAAATTAGCTGTGCCTCAGCACCTGACACTCCTCTCTTTTTGTGAGAAGCACACTCGTAAGCTGTTTTCTCTGTTTAAAGCTTCTCTGTGGGGTCTCCCTAGGGGTAGGTAGAAGTCCCATATAGCACATGTCTAAATGTAACTCAAGCTGGGTAGTGGTGGCGCACGCCTTTAATCCTAGCACTTGGGAGGCAGAGGCAGGCAGATTTTTTGAGTTCAAGGCTAGCCTGGTCTATCCAGGACGGCCAGAGTTATACAGAAAAACTCTGTCTCAGAAACACACACACACATACATACATACATACATACATACATACATACATACATACATACATACATGTAACTCAAGGCTCTAACTTCCCAATGAGAGTCCGTCATGATGGGAAGTCACAGCAGCAGTCACATTACTTCCACTGTCAAGAAGCAGGGTGGTAAATGCATGCTGGTGGTCAGCTAGTCTCTTATTTCAGCCCAGAGTGGGGTGTCACCCATAGTAAGGGGGTCCTCTAACCCCAGCAATCAAGACAACCTCCCATAGGTATGACTAGAGGCTGGTTTCCTGGATGGTCGTAAATCCCATTGAATTAACACCTCACTGGGTGGCTAGGAGAAAAATGGAGGGCAAATTTAAGCTCAGAACTTGGACAGTGTAGCAAGCTGCCTCTTCAGCCAGATGGTCTAACTCACAAGTAAGGGAAGGTCCGGAGCAAAACTCAGAACGGGCAGTCACAGAGGCCGAAAGGGGAGGCCCCAGAGGCTCAGATGGGGAGCCCAGGGGCTGTGGAAACACGCACCTCTCTCCTGTTCCTCACAGACAGGCCTTGAATGAGCAGGGTGCTGCCTTCCCCTCTCCGCCCTTCTCCCGCCACCCCCCAATTATAGGGAAGAGCAAGTGTGGTCAAGGCAAGGCACCAGCCTGGGCTGTACTGGCCAAGGCTGGTCAGTTCCCAGATAGGCCACTAGGGGGAAGCCATGAGACTGCTAACGCGTGTTTTTTGGCATATGAGCAAACCTATGGGCTGGAGTCAAATTTCCTAGTTTCCAATCCCAGTTCTTTCGGCAGAATAGAATATTTAACCCCCACGGTGCCTCACTCTCTCCACTGAGGACAATGACGGGAATAATTCATTCATTTTTGCTCTCATCAACCAGATCGTTGAAAAAGAAATAGTGTATATTGATTGTAAAAAGTGGAGGCTTTATAATGGTGTCCCCATTCAGGTACTTTGACCACACTGATGCTGCCCCCAAGTCCCCCACTATCCTCTCCTTCACCCAGCCCCAGATCCTTTCTACTTTTACACATATACATGGATTTCATATGATCACAACAGATTAAACACTTCTAAGCTAAACACAATATTAAGAATAATTTTCATGGGATAACAGGACATCTGAAAGTGTGTGCACAGCAAAGGGAAGAATCTCCAGAGTGTAGTGACAGCAGACAGGACGGGAGAGTATCTTTGTCAGCTGTGCCTGCAACACAGGGGTACTGTTGCCCACATAGAAAGATCTAAACTAATTAATTAATCCCTCACCCGCAAATCTTTCAGTCACTAAGTGAGCGGGATTGGTGAACAAGTTCTCCAAAGGAGAGATACAGATGAGTGCGTATAGGGTGGACCTGGCTGCTGAGGAGACACCTGCACCTGACTAAGAAGAGCCCCAGTGTTAGTTGAATGGTGTGGAATAGGGTGGTTCTGTGGGACAGTAGAAAATCGAGAGGCATGTGCCGTTTAGCGAACTGATGGAAGCTACCCCAAACGACAGAGATTGTCAGTCAGGCCAATCCATTTCGAGTTTGATGGGCAGCCAGACAGTGAGACAGATGCATCTACTCAGTTGGAAGGGAGGGAGAAGGATGAGGACAATGGCCAGCAGGGATTGAGAGACCCTGACAGGCGCAAGGCCCTAACACACACACCTACCACCTCACGCGACAATGCTGCCAAAGACCAAAGACTTGTTCTCCATTAGAAATGACAGTTGGCTTGACCCGACAGCATAATAAGCCATGTGTACTCTGATTGGAGAACTTTAATGTGTTTCATTCAGTATGTTAAAAGGACAGTATTACAGATTTTGTTGTACACTGCTGTTACATGTGGGGCAGTGTGTCTTTAAGTAGGGTAAAGTACTCTTTAAAAATGGGTCCTAGATATTTTTTCCTTTAACTCAAGTCTCTTACTGTTTAAATGATTTTTATTTTGTTTAATATGGAGGAAAAAGAAGCATGAATGGACAATATATATTTAGAGAAAGATGATTAGCTGTCAGAAAAATATGCAAATCAAAATCATACCAAGACTGCAGCACACCCCAGTCAGATGGCTGTGATCAAGGAAATAAATGACAATGAGTGGTGGTGAAGATGTACTAAAGGGAAACACACGCGTGCACATGTGCACGCACGCACACACACGCAATGCACACGACCACACACACACACACACACACACACACACACTCACACACACACACACTGGAGCAACCACTGTGGAAATCAGTATGAAGGGTCCTCAAAAACCTGAAGATAGAGCAGGGCATAATGGCACACACTTTTAATCCCTGCACTGGGGAGGCAGAGGCAGGTGGATCTCTGAGTTCCAGGCCAGCCTGGTCTATAGCACAGGTTCTAGGACAGCCAGGGCTACACAGAAAAACCCTGCCTTGATTAAACCAAACCAAACCAAACCAAACCAAACCAAACCAAACCAAACCAAACCAAACCAAACCACTGAAGATAGAACTTCAGTATTCCATTCCTAGATATATACCCAATGGAGCAAGACACCTGCACAGCCATGTTCACTGCTACACTGTTCACCACAGCCAGGCTGTGGAACTAGCCTGGGTATCCATGATAAATGAATGGATAGGTATCCTTCAAGGTAAATGGACTCTGCTGTGTACAAGCCTCACATTCTGTTTATTCATTTTTCTTTGTCCATTCAGGAGTCACAGGGTAGCTCTATTTTCAGTCTTCTGAAGAGACTACACTGGTTCCCACAGTTTACACTTCTATCAGCAGTGAATAAGGGTTCCTCTATCCTTACCATCATTTGTTGTAATTTTTCTTGATGACCCTCTTTCTGACAGGGATGGGATGTAATATCAATGTGAAGAAGTACAACTTGTTTTCTAAGTATTTCTTGGCCCCTTGCATTTCTTCTTTTGAAAACTGTCGGTTCCTGACATCCGCTCAGGTATTCATTGGATGTTGTTTCTTTGGTGTTTGAGTTCTTATGAATTCTAGATGTTAAACCCCTGCCCGTGGTTCTCTCCCATTCTGTAGGCTGTCTCCTCACCCTGGCAATTGTTGTCCTTGTTTTGCAGAAACCTTTTGACTTCATGAAATCTCATTTGTCAGTTTTCCCTCCTATGCTATAGCCTGAGCTATTGCACTGGTTTTTACAGAGCCCTGGTCTATGCCTTTATCCTCCTCTGGCAGTTTCAGAGTTTCATTTCTTACATTTAGATCTTTGATCCACTTTGGACAAGTTTTGGAGCAGGGTGAGGGATATGAATCTAGTTCCATTCTTCCATATGTGATCCTAGTTTACATAGCATCATTGGTTGAAGAGGTTTTATTTTATTTTTAAATAATGTGTCATCAAGAACGAGGTGGTTGTAGCAGTGTGGATTTGTTTCTTTGTCCTTTGATCTACAGGTCTTGTTTTGTGTCAGTATCATGATGTTTTGTTGCTATGGCTCTGTCATACAGTCTGAGGTCAGGTATTGTGATACCTCCAGTATTGCTCCCTCAGACTCAGGTTTGCTTTGGCCATGAGTCATCTTACTCGGTGCTCTTAGAGCTCCCCCAGCAGGTAGCTGCTACTATTCTTAGTTGATAAATCAGGAAACTGGGGCTCAGAGAGATTAACTATCTTGAACTGCTTCTGGGGAGGTGAAACGTGGAGACACTAGACTGTGTTTACCCTGCACTGCTCCAGTAGCTGTCGGGTGCTGGGCTACAGCAAAGCACCTATACTATATATTACTCAGGAGGTGGAAAAACTCAGCCTAGGGAGGCTGAAGTTGGGGTTCCCAAGCTCCCAGGTGTCCAGTCACCGCTGGAAACCTCATGGAGTCTGAAAGGAAGGGTTGAGGGTACATGGGGCAGCGATGAGGAGCCTGGGGCTGGGATCTCCCAAACACCTGGATATCCAGATGCCACTGGGTCAGGGGGACGTTGGGAACAGAGTTGGGAGGTCCATGGGCCTGTGACAAGGCCAGGGCCAGTGGGAGGATAACTCTGGCTTCACTAATTTGCAAAAGTCCTTAGCTTAGCAGTGGTTGTCTGGGAGCACAGAGGGGTCTTCTGTAGGAGGCTCAGGCAGTGCTGCTCTGTAGGCGAAGGTCTTCTCCATGTTCCCCATGGTGGTTCTTGATGAAAGAGACAGTTCTTGGCTCCAAACTGGTTTATTTATTGTTCATTGTGGAAAATGGGTGCACACCACCTTCTCAGGGTGGACCAGAGATCAAATACCTTTTGCAGGGAGGAATATCTGGGAAGGGAAGCTTACTGGCTAAACCCTCAGGGCCTCTAGTTACATCATTAGCATGGAGAACTCTGTTCTGGGCTACATGACCACAGGCCACATTTCCACAAGCCACATGTGGGAAGTGTGGCACATGTTCTAGGCCAGGAATCTGGTAGGGAGCATGGAGCCACCTACCATCCCAGGTGGGTGCCTGGGTGCCAGGGACTCTGAACCCGTTCAACCTTACCAAGTTTCCTGGCAGGGTCCACTGTCCCACACAGAAGCTGGAGGAGGTGTGAGGGTTGTGTCTTTGTGGAATGTCCCAAGCTGCTTGGGGCTCAGTTTCTCCACCTGTACCTCATTGGTTTGGGTGTAAAAAGTGGGGATACTTTATCATTCTCTGGTTTTCTGACTTGGTCCTGAGGAAAAAGCATCGTGCACTGAAGGGACACCCTAAGTCTCTGGAGTCTCTCCCCTTCACAGAGCTGCCAAAGTCTAGGTTCTTTTGAGGATAACAGAGCCATGCTTGGTAAGCAGACAACAGCATTTGTTTACTCAACCTTCTTTTGTCAGCTCCCTCTTCATAAACAAGTTGAGACACCATGCTGGCTTGAGGAAGACTTCTAAAGCCAGACAACTGTGCAAGGAAGAAGAAGAAGGGGCAAGTGGAGTTAGCCTGGATGTAGCCCTCAAAGTCTCCAGAGACCAGCCATGAAGGCTCAAGTGAAGGGCAAGACCTGCAGCAGCCAAGCATCTGGCAGGAGAGAACCCCTCTACCATGACACACATTCTTCCTGCAGGTCATACTTAATAGGCCTTTCCTTATTTGTATCTATCATGGTGTTCTGTGTGCGATTAATGAGGTGTTATGCTGCGGACAGAAAGTTATATAAAAACAAGTCCCCTTCCCCTTGTCACTGCTGCTAAGAATGTAGCAGAAATTGTCTTAAGTGTCTCTCTAATCACAAACAATAAAGGTCTCCTTGGATTCAAGCCCTCCAGTTTCCTCCTTCCCTGCTGAGCCTTGGACACCCATACAAACCTCTTGGATGCTAGAGCTTTGGGCAGAGACTCCAAGGTGGGGAGAGACTGATGGTACAAAAGCAAAATACTTGTTTTGGGGTATACCCACTCCTCTGCCTGTGTGGTTCCTGCAGTCAGCCCTGCAGACAGGCCCTCAGTGGGTCTTCCATGGGCAACACGCAGAGGGAGGCAATGGATAGGAATACCCACACCCTGGCTAGTTTACCCCGGCCATGCTCTCTGCTCTTCATCCCTCCTCTGTCCTCTGCCACGGCTTTCTCTGCAGGAATCATATCTTCATATTGACCCACAGGTGTTTTCCTCACCCTGGATATGATGTTTACTTTAGAGTGACCTTAGCAGGGCTGGTGGGAATGAGTTCTAGAAGGCTCAAACGGATGCTAGGGAAGAAACGACTTCTAACTACCGAGGTTACTAAATTCCTGCTGGTTGTCTCTGCCTTTCCCTTGTTAAAGTCACCTTGAAGTCAGTGCAGAAGAAATCAGAGCCCAGTCACAGAGTAAATATGGTCCTGAAGATTTCCTTTGAGTGCCTGGAATCCATGACATTTCAAGAGCCCTCTTTGTACCTTAAGTCATTTGGGGTTGTATCTTCTGCTTGATGTGTGTGTGTGTGTGTGTGTGTGTGTGTGTGTGTGTGTGTGTATCAAAGAGTGAGGTGGTTACATAAGAGATGCTCTAAAGGACAGAGAGGATTTGCAATTGTGACATGTGACATCCTCAGGCCTTGCTCTGGTGCCAGGAGGAACTGATGCAGAAAAGAGTAAGAGGTCATTTCCTGGAGGCTGTCACTATAGAGGAGATCTTTCAGTGCATTCCCTCCTCCAGGCCCTGCCTGAGGATAGACATGTGCTGACTGCAGCTGAAACCGAGGCTTGGGATGGAGAGGGTGGGAGATGGATGCTTGCTGGGTTCTGGGTCTCATCACCAGCTCCCGACCACCCAGTCAGCTCATGTGCTTATTCCATAGCTTTCTTTTGCCACGTTTACTCAGTATGGTATTTGTTGGGACCCAGCAGAAGCCAGCCCCAGGCTGACAGTTGTGGATACACAGGGCAGCACGAGGGTCCTCAGCCTGAAGCAGTCAGACTGGCAGAAGAGAAAGACCAGCACATATTCCTTTAACCAACTATGCCTTGAAAAACAAATATATTATATCACATATATTGTATTTATGAGACAGCTAAAATGTACTCAGGTAGCATGACTCCCGGTGGGGATATCTACAAGTGCCATGAGTGGCAGAGGGACAGCCCATGTGAGGCAAGAAGGAAATCTGGCTCAACACAGCTTCGCTACCTGGTGTTGGTTCAAACTTTGAGAGTTTGACCACAAGCAGTTTATTTTTGACATATTTAAGCAGAGCACGACTTTGAGAAAAAGCTTTCTTATGAAAATTATCACAATAAAGCTTAAGGCATGACTACATTAAAATGCCTTTGCAAAGTATATGTGCCCTCTTCCACAAGAATGGTTCTATTGACTGAGAAATAATGTTCAGGATAAAGATCCAGGAAGAAAAGATCCGGGATAAGTAAAATACTAAACTCTTTTGCAAAGTGCATAGACCCTCTTTCATAACAATGGGTTCTATTGACTGACAAGCACTGCTCAGGAGCTGGGAAAGAGTCTAGCATAAGTATGATAGCATGGAGATTCTAGTGAGGTCTAGTCTTACAGACAGCAAAAATCACCAGGTTATAAACTACATCCATTTCCAGCTTTCTGATCAGGCACAGGTATAAATCCCTTCTGTTGAAGAGAAAAGTCCATGTGTTTAAAATATCTGGTTTCTCCAGTGCTATTAGCGAGAAGACTTGAGCCCTATACAACTCCCACCTGGGGTGACATCCTGTCTTCATGGTATATTACATACCTAGACACGCTCATCTCACAGACCTAGGACTTTGTCTTCTAATCTCCATTTCTGATCCCACTCCCACCTTTGCCTTGATAGTGTCATTTTCTCCACTGCCTTGGTGACAATCATGTTATCCTCTGTGTATTTGAGTGTTACCATTTTCAGATTTTACCTGTATGCAAGATCACAGTCTTTGTCTTTCTGTCTGGATGCATGCTTATCTCTACACAATGACCCTTCTCCATCACTCAGATCTTCCTCCATGAACACATACACGGTGCTAGAGAAGCTAAGGAACTTCCCTTCAGTGGGGAGCTAGCTGGCTATTGGGCCTTGTTGACTGTCCAGGAAGGCCCCCAGTGCTGGGACAAGAACTTAGATTCTTCATTATTGACTCTAACTCATTTATCAAGCAGAAGCTAATGAATAGTTATCAAAAGGATCAGAGGTTCCAGTGCAAGACACTTTGACATGGAAGAACGGAGGAAGGACAGATGGATGCATAAAGGCAGGACCACTGCCCCAGGAAGGTCCTGGAAGCTGATGCAGAGCAAAGGATAGGTTATAAATCAAATCTTAGGGAGTCAGGAAGAGCACAGAGGAGCTCAACCAACTGACCACTGCATAGGGGCCACCAACTCAATCCTCACTGTGGGAGCAGCTAAGCTATCAGCCAAAGGTAATAAACAGGCAGGACCTGTGGATGACATGGAGAGCCTAGGGACCCTGGGTCAAGCCTTTAACACCTGCACTCTCAGGATACTCCACCATTGTGTCTTGGAGAGCCTAGGGATACTGGGTCCAGCCTTTGGTACCTGCACTCTCAGGGTACCCCATCACTGTGTCTTGGAGAGCCTAGGGACCCTGGTCCAGCCTTCAGTACCTGCGCTCTCAGGACACCCCACCATTGTCTCTTGCCCCATCTCTTCTTCCTCTTCCTCCCTTTCATTGTCTCTTCTCTGTTTCTATCTTGACTCTCCTTTCCCCTCACACCCTCCCTCTAGTTCTCCCCTTCCCTCTCTGCATCACCCTATTCTCTCTGTGGTCCCTCCACTTTCCTTTATTTCTCATGCTTCTCTCCTCCCTCAAATACTTGTCACCCATTATACTTCAGGGGCCAGCTCTAGTGACAAAGCTGTTAATAGCAAGACTCTCAGATCTCCAATGACTCAGAGGAGCCAGACCCACCAAGAACTCTCTCCAGGTCCAATTTCAGGTTCCTTTGAAAGCTTTCAGCAAATGCTCAGGGAACATGCCACTGAACAAAAATCCCAGTTGAGAGTGGGAAAGGCCCTTTCTTAGGTTCCATCTTCCAGGCCATGGTCAGAGGGGCTCTGTGTAATCTGGATTGACAGGGCTCAGAGCAATGTTTTGTTTTTAAGGTTTATTTATTTTGGGTGTTAGTGTCTTTGCTTGCATGACCTTATGTGCATCATGTGTGTGCAGATCCCTGATGACGGGAGAGGAGGGCTTTGAATCCCTGGGCATAGGAAGTTACAGGAAATTATAAGCTGCTTTGTGGGTCTTCTGACTTTCCCAACAGAAGTGAATGTTCTTCACCACTGAGCCAGCCATCTCTCTAGACCCAAGAGACATTGCTTTATGGATACAATTGTGAGTGTGTGTGCCAACATTGATGAAAGTGAAATAAAAAAAAAAACCCTCAGCCACTAAGGTTGTACAGTTTCACTAATTGCTACTTTCAGTTGTGATAAAATGGCAGATGCTTCAACATTTTATATATATATATATATATATATATATATATATATATATATATATATATACAAAAACTTCCCTGCTGGTGGTTCAACTGTGAGAACTGGGGTAAAGTGGATGAGTTCTCTTTTTCTGTCTCTGTCTCTGTCTGTCTCTCTCCTTCCATTCTTTCTTAAAGAAAAGAAACATTGCAGCTGGGTTATAACTCAGCAATATGGAACTTACAGAAGTGCAAAAAGACATTGCCTCGGTGGGTGGTGTTAACAGCTGATTTGGGGTTGTCCTGCAAGAAGGTCTGGGGTCTGGCTGCTCTGTCTTTATGAGTGAGGCAAGTCTGGGGAGCAGATCCCCTAGCCTTCAGCCTGGCCTGGTTCCTGAGTGACCCCAGCCTCTCTGGTCCTAGTAGCTTTTTCCAAACAGGGACCTGAGTGGTGACAGGGAAAAAGTACCAGCTCATTGCTTAAGTGCCGGGGTTAGGGAGAGCAGGAAGCTGCCATAGCTGGGATTAGTAGTTGTATTGGATGTAGGAAGTCCTATCCTGGGACAGCTAATCCTTAATGCTTCACTGGAGATTTTCAATGAGAAATTTATCCCACGGCCCATATGGCCCCAGTCTTTTGTCTCCAACAGCCAAGTATTTTCCATTAGAGGAGACTTCCTGTACACTTGATGGATGCTCATTCCAAGGTGACTTGGAGCAGTCAGCACAGACTTGGGATGACTTCTGACAGCCTAACCTCTCCCCAACAAGAGCCCTTTGCTATGTAATGTAATGTCAGACATTGTCAGGAGTGTCCGCAGCACAGCCTGCCCAGTGTGAAGGCACTCACATAGGTTTCCTACTGTCTTATCTACACAGGGATAATGAGGAGGTAAGCTGAAGTTCCCAGTCTCACTTCACAGAGGAAGAGATAACCCCATCCCAGGTCATGTAGCCAGCAGTGGAAAGAATGAGGATTTGAACTCAAATCTTCCAAGTCCCATTGATAGCATCTCCTCACAAGTCCCTTGCCACCCTCACGATGCCTTAGACACTTGCCTGCCCTTTATACTAAGGAGATGCAGGTACAAGGGGTTTACCCATATAGCAGCTGAGGCAGCTGGGGATAGACACCAGCAGCAGGCCTGATGTCACCACTCTAACTCCAGCATCCCCAGTCTGTGTTCCTGGAGTGTGAAAATCCCTACTTAACAAGATTGTGCAACGGTCCTTGGCCCTGTGACCCATAGCTGGAAACAGGATTCTCATTGATTTGTGGAACATGGTGGCAGCCAGCCAAAAAGAGGGTCTCCATACAGAAGCCAGCTGTGGCAAGGCCACAGCAGACTCTGACTACCTTAGCTTACAGAATTACAAGGTCATAATGTCCTCTGCTTTGGTCACCTCATGTTAAGGACAGGCCCTAACGAAGATGGGGCAGAGACTGAAAGAATGGTCAACCAATAACTGGCCCAACTTGAGACCCATCCTACAGGCAAGCATCAATTCCTGACACTACTAATGATGCTCTGTTATGCTTGCAGACAGAAGCCTAGCATAACTATCCTCTGAGAGGTCCACCCAGCAACTGACTGAAACAGAAACAGATATCCACAGGCAAACAGTGGATGGAGGTCAGGGACTATTGTGGGAGAGCTGTGGGAAGGATTGAAAACCCTGAAGGGGATAGGAACCTCACAGGAAGACCAACAGAGTCAACTAAGAGACCTGTGGGAGCTCTCAGAGACTGAGCCACCAACCAAAGAGCATACATAGGCCAGTCCGAGGCACCTGGCACGTGTGAAACAGACGTGCAGCTCAGTCTCCATGTGGGTGCTCCAATAAGCGGTAGCCTGACTACAGTATCCAATCCCCAACAGGGCTGCATAGTCTGGCCTCAGTTGGGGAGGATGCCCCTAATCCTGAAGAGACTTGATGAGTGGAAAGCTATCCAGGGGGAACCCACCCTCTCTGAGAAGGGAATGGGGATGGGGGACGGACTCTGTGAGGAGGGGACAAGGACAAACAAGAACCTCAAATAGGTCAGGCCCTAAAGTCTTGCTAAATAGCAGTGGCCCAGCTCTGTCCTGTTCTTCAGCCCAAGGCTCAGCTCCCACCTGTTTCTGTGTTTTTCTGGCTTTTCATGTGCCTAGGACTTGGTTACCAGTCCAAACAATGGGGCCTGTGGAAGACACAATATACAAGACTAGGGACATTCCTGTTCTGCTGACTATCCACAGCCTGATGTAGGTGGAAGGACCCAATCACTGGATTTCTACCCTTGTGCAACCTTGACAGCTGAGGGCCTCTCAGAAACCTGTTTCTTCCACTGAAAAATGAGACTCAAATGAACGTCCTGACAATCATCAGGCTTATTAAAGAGGTGTATCTAACCTGAATGGCAAGCAGACAGCAGGCAGATGTCTGTATCAACCTCTAGGAAGGACAAGAACTGCTCACTGCTGCCCCCAGGAGGCCATTTGCTGAAACAGCTGCACTCGTGCTCCCCTGGTGCACAGGCCCTGCCTTCTCATTGCAGCCACAGCCCCTTCCTGTCTGAACCTCCTATCAGGTCACTGGGAAACAGAACAAGATGGAGCAGGACAGCTCCTGATGGTAAATAAAAAACAGTGGTCATGGCTATTCATAGGGGTTTATGCTTCTTCAGTCCACACTGTGAAGAGCTGTGGGCGTGAGCCACAGTGTTCGAGGTAGAGTTGGGGCTCTGAAATTCACAGTGGGGTGAGCTCAGTAAACGTGAGCTGGAGGTCACTCGTGAGACACACAGTCCTGCTGCTTCTGTACCCAATATCCTGAGGAGATGACACATCTACTTTGTTCAGAGGCCACAATCTAGTTGACCTGAGAGTTACCAGTTTCTTGCTTTTATGTGTATGTGCGTGTGTGTTGTTCGTGTGTGAGTGCAGGTGCACATATGATAGCGTACACGTTGAGGTCAGAGGATAACTATCAGGCGTTGTCCCCTCCTACTTTTACTTGGACTCTGGAGAACAAACATGGGTCCTTACTCCAGGGGAGCAAGTGCCTGTTGGCTGACACATCTTGCTCACATACATTTTACCTGGACGATGGAGCCTCCATCAGAGTATTACGTTAGCTCCTCACCGATGGCAATGCACCACCTCTCTACCCACATAGGAGTTGGGTCTCCACGCACCACCACCCCCCCCTTCACCAAAACATTTTCAGTTACTTTATCTGGTAAAGTGCATCAGAGAATGAAGCCAGTATTAAGAACATGGAATCATTTGGGAACCTGGATCCAGCAATACCCCACCCTAGATGGAGTTGCTGAGTTTTCACCTCAGATTATAATTCCCCCCTAGCTTCTATGGTTTATTCTGAAACCAGGGGAACTCGATTCCTCCCTTCGGACCACAGACATCCTGGCTGGTGAATTCACATATCATCTACTTCTAATCCATTGGCAGTATGTGGCTCACAGAGACACACTACAGTCATGGCCAATGTCAAGCTAGGACAGATGTGAATCATTCCCCCAGTCCTGCTGGTTCCATGACTAACCCTCCTCAGCACAGTGACCACGAACCTACTTTCCCCCTCCTTTTATTTTTAGGATTGTTGGAATTTTCTATTTTGAGAAATAATAGCTTTCTGGCAGCATTAAACAAAATCATCTAGAAATCTGGTTTAAAATACAGATGCTTGAGTCAGTGAAAGAGTGAGGAATGTCATTATTGGCCCCTCACAGAGGCTGCCTCACCCCAGCAGAGGTGGTTGAAGCTCTTGGACATGGGTCAGGTGCATAGGAAGCATGGTCTGGGACACCTGAGAGCCACAATTGGACAAACAGAAGCGTTGGCTTTTTTTTTTTTTTTTATTGAGTTCTCAAAAGATGACTGGGCTAGCCTAAGCAAATACTTCGAGCCATCCCAACAGAACATTCTTCCATTGATTCATTCTGGATCTTCTTTCTAGACAATACTGAACTGACCCCTTGTTGGCAGTCTCAAGTTTGACAACATAGGGCTTTGAACTTGGCACAAGGTCCATCACTGTCACCCAAGCATCCTGGGTGACCTTTGGGTTGGAATATCTTGGCTAACCTTAGATATTTTCTTTGGAGTATCTTTAGAACATCCAGGAAATAGGGCTTGATTCTCATCCTGGGACCACAATATAAGGTCACCCTAGAATCCCAGGAGATCGTGCAGAGAAACAAGGATCTCGTGTGCATCCTTCTCCAAAGCAGTGAGTAGTGACTCCACTAAACTGAGTTCCCATCTGAGAGTCTTCAGGAGGCTTTGGGGCAAGAAGCAGAGGGAAGGCACTGTTTGTGTTGGTAAAGTTTTGACTCTAACAAATTTGAAGACATAGATGATATTGTGTCAGACTAACAACAACCTAGACTCATGTGGGTTCTGTTTAGGGATCAGATTTTATTCATCAATGACTTGTCTTAGTTTATAGAGAAAGGCTTCCTACTAGAGTATAGGCTCAATAATGACAGAAGACATAGCTATTTCCCCTAGGGACTGTGCTGCTCCAAGTTTGGTGGAGAAAGGCAGTGGAGGAACCTAGATGTGCTCTCTGGGGAGGGGTCTGAAGCTGGCTTCATAGAAGGTGTGAAGTTTTGCTGTAACATCTAAACAGAATTATAGCTTAGGAAAGTGAACAGGCAAGGCAGGGAATGTGTTGCATATGTATATGTACATGAATATATTATGTTATAGATACACACACATTTGAACCTCATTTGCAGATGACAGAAAATAGGTTATTTTGCCTCTCTGAACTGCTAAGCACAATAACTTCCAGTTCCATCCATTTCCTGAAATGCCACAATTTCATTTTTCATTGTGGCTGAATAAAATTCCATTGCAGATTGGGCTCTACTTCATCCACTCCTGAGGGCGGGCATATCCACTGGCTCCGTTTCTTACCTATTGTGAAGAGAAGCGCAACTGTCTTGTTGAAAGGTAAGCGTGAGAGAGGCAGGCACTAATTGTGGGTTTTTATTTCTTCTTCCTGCTATGACTCTCCATTTGTCAGAACCAAAGATGTTCCAACTTGGGAGCCTTGTTGTCTTGTGTGGCCTGCTCATTGGGAACTCAGAGTCACTTCTTGGTGAACTTGGCAAAGCTGTGAATAATTTGAATATTCTGAATCTTCCCTCTGAAGGTGAGTTAATATAGGTCCCTTCAGCTATCTGGTCCCAGGAGAAACTCTAATAAGTATCATGCCTGCAATTGCAGAGGCTGCTGGGAGAGGGTGGTGTTGTCTTTTGTGGGTGGTACACTGAGAAATGTGCTGCTATTCAACTCCTGCGTTGCCCCTATCTGTTTAGAAAAAAACAGTGCTGGGATGTTACCCTAATAGAGACTTGCCAATATATATTGGCACAGGATAAATTCTTAAAAGTGAGATTCCAAAAATTTAAAAGGTTTGCATTTTAAATTATAGTAGCTGTTGACAAGAATTCCCCTATCCCAGTGCATGGATCCAGCTGTGTAGACACTTTTCCTAACCTTAGGAGGCTCAGGTTCCTCATCTATACAAAGGAGACTGGCAATCCTGTCCTGACTGGGTTGTTGCAGGGACTGATGATACAGCACAGGGAAACTGACTTCTCTGAAACCAGGAGGATGGAAGCCCACTCCCTAGTGGTGCAGGACACTGACTGATGACTGTTTTTGACAGATGTCCCTCAGAACCTGATTCTGGATACCGGGTCGATTCAGCAAGCCACAAGTTGGCCATCAGCCAAGAGCAACATTCTAGAAGCGTTGAACACAGTGGACGTTGGCAATTTAAAAGACTTTACACGGTTGAATGGTTTATCGTGAGTTGATGTTCTTTGCTTCTGGGAAAGGGACTATCTGACTACTCAATATCAACAAGAGATGGATAAGCCTCTTATTCCCCCACAGAGCTGAGGAGTTCTGAGGCAAGGTTCATTAGAAGTCGAGTATGTCTGAGGCAGGGCTACAGGGACAGTTCACATCTCCAGGTTTCCACAGTCAGTGACTTAAGGCTCAAGTTGAACATTCTATTGATCTCATCTCCACATGAATCTTGGTACCTAAAGGCATTCTCATGAAAACACATTTCTTTTTCAAATATAGTAAAAATCTAAGTTTCTTCAAGGGACAGCTAGCTAGAATTCATAGCCTCCAGTCCCAAGCACTGAGTCACATAGTCCTGGATTCAGGTTCTGTCTTTGCTGCCTATAGTTTCCCTCCCTGAGTGCACTGTGCCTGAGAGCATGGAGGCTCACGCTTCTGCACAGGATGTAGGAGGGACAGGAGGGTGATGACAAGAGGTGCAAATGCTGCAAAGAGGCAGGACAAGAGGGCATGTGTGTGTTTCGGGCAGGTTGAAACTCAATAACCTCAAAATCCTGGATTTTCAAGCTGGGCTGTCTTCCGATGGCAATGGCATTGAGCTGACGGTGCCCGTGGCTGGGGAAGCCTCCTTGGTTCTGTGAGTATATGTCACTTGGATTTTGAGGGTGCAGTGCAATATGGCCAATTTTAGTAGGCATTTAATTTCCAGCTACGATGTGACTTCTGGCTCTAGTTTCCTAATCTATAAAAGAGGAGACCCTCTGAGGCCTAAAATTCCAACCTTTAATGAAGATTGACCATGTTAATCTCCAAGAATTTACATTTTTCTAGATCTCTCATTTAGAGATATCTAGAGATGGGGGGGGGGGAATCCTTCAGAGAGAACACTTACCTAGTATATGTGTGACCCTGGCCTCAAATAGTCACCACTGGGGGCTCAGGAATGTTTGTATTTCATGCACTTATAAAGGCATGAGCTGTAAGATCCTAGGGATAGTCACTTAACCTCTGTATGCCCAGGATCTTTCACTTAAAAAAAAAAAGGAGTATGATTCTTTTCTAGTACTGTTTATAAGTGTACAATGTTTATAAGTGAATGTCCACAGGTAGTTTATGTTATGTTACAATTATGTTACAAAATGTTAGCAATTGTTTTAAGTGTTAGTCTCATGCCAAGCAAAAATCTTGCATGTACTAAACATGCATGGCCCAAGGAAGTTTAATATAAATATATAAATTTTGTAGAGAATATGTAACATGTTAATACTACTGTTACAATGTTGGCATTGAACACATGTCACCCATTTATAACATTGCCCCCAGAGACACACTGGATTAGGGCCACACAGATAGATGAAAACTAGGGCAACTTGCGGAGGCTTCTAGACCTGTGTGTGACTCTTGTTTTCTGCAGGCCTGTCATTGGCAAGGCGGTCGACATTTCTTTTTCCTTGGACCTCATAAATTCACTCTCTATTAAAACCAATGCCCAGACTGGCCTTCCTGAGGTGACCATAGGCAAATGCTCCAGTAATACAGATAAAATCTCCATTTCCTTGTTGGGAAGGTAAGGCTTATTCATTTCAGCAGAGCTGGGCTCTCAGGGAGACTTTAGGACTCCTGGATTTAATCCTATTCTTACACCTGGGAAGCAGTATTGTAGAACACACAACCAGAATAGCCTCAAGAATCAACTGTGTCAACATTTTCAACTCTGTTTCTCTGAAGCTTCATCTTTTGAGGCCTCAGTTTCCCCATCTGTGCATTTGAGCAGTAGAGATTCTTACTCTAGTGGAATAAAGATAAGAGAAAACATGTGTTTAGCAAAGAGACTGGAACATCATAAGGGCTCAAGAACCATAACACACGAGTCTCTAGGGATGGTTCCTTTCCATGGCTGAAGCAGGAGGATGGACCTCTCTAGCTACAATCATGTATTTAGTTATGGTGTCTTTCTGCTGGGTCAATGTGCCTCATGGTTCTGAAGATGTTAACATTACATCTACCTGGAGGTGGAACACAGTTGGAAAATTAGATGCTAGCATGGGCTCTGATTGTCCTGAAGCAATCTTTACCCTATGAAAATTTTCTGCAATGAGATCTCAACATCCTATCCCTGTCCTTTTCCATCACAGATCCCCACTGATCCTCAAAATCTGCGCCTTTATTTGTATGCTTAGTAAAACAGTTTTGGGTAAGGCAGGGGTGAGAAGAGGTGATACTACCCAATGTCTGGGAGAGAAAACATGGTCTATGACTCAAGGGCTGGGGTTGGGAATCCTTGGTCAGAAATGGAGGATGGGCTCTGTTTCCAGCCTTGATAGCCATGTCCTTAGACCACCCATCCTCCTCTACAAAAGATTTGATCTCAAATCAATGACAGGACCTCAGTTTGCCCAGGAGCCCCAGGCAATTCATGCTGTTCCACTGCTTCTGAACACACATGGCCAAGAAGGCTGTCATAATGCACCTTTGCATTTAGACTCATTGGCTTTTGTTTTGTGCTACATACATACATACATACATACATACATACATACAGTACCTTTGCATGGATGTTCTGCTTATGCAAAACATGTTTCTGTGTACTCCAACTCTTTTCATATTTTCATGTTTCAGGGTCTTTGCTAGATTATGTCTCCTTTTTCTTATAAGAATATACCCTTAAACTTCAACTACTAGTCTCTGATGTCTTTTGTGTACATACATATTTTGAGACACAGTCTCATTGTAAAGCACTGGCTAGCTTCATTCTCAGAGATCTACCTGCTCTGTCTCCTGAGGACTGGATGCAAAGGTGGGTGACACCATACAAGGTATCACTGTATATTTAATGAGACCTTTCCTTACTTATTTTGGGTGGGTGGAGTATGTTTGTGTGTGGACTCACACACACACATGTGTCAGTGGCCTAGAGCTCAGCAAGTAGGCTAAGGTGGTTGACCAGTTATCTGGAATATCCCAGCTATCCCAGTTATCTCAGGGATCTGAACATTTCTGTCTTTCCGGTGCTAGATTACATGTATTTGCTATCAGATGGCATTTCTTTCTATTTAAAAATATGGACACTGGAAAGGCAACTCAGGTCCTTGTGCTTACAAGGTGAAGACTTTGTGGACTAAGTTATCTACTTACCCCCCTCACTCATTGTCACCAAAACATTTGCTCTGTTCTAGGCAGACATTGTTCTAAGCTCTGGAGAACAATTTGGTGAAAACATAGGCTCTCTGCTTCATGGAACATATTATGAGGAAAAGGCATGCAAAAAAGTATTTGGTCTGTTCATGAGTTCAAGAACAATGAAGAGCTCTACACAGACCATCATACTTTGTGGGCCATAGTATGAAACCCCTCCCTTCAGTGCACACTTAGCATGGGCTGCCCCAGGAAATAACAACTGGAGGATAGTTGAGAGTAGGAAGAAGCAACTTCAGTGAGACCTGTTTATGAAGGAGGTTTAAAGCCTCCCCCCCCACCCCCCAAGTCCCAAGGTTGAGCCTCGTGCTCTGTAAATAGAGACTGAGTGAATAGTACCCTGTCAGGGCTTTGATGAGCACTCAGACACTGAGGAAGCAGCGACTTAGTCATGAGATGCTCAGTTGCTCAGGGATGGTCCATCCTGACAAACTGAAGTGAGACTACCGAGCAAGGCTGTGGGTCACCTGAACTCCAGAAGACTCTCTGATCTATACTGAACTCTTGGCCAAGCTTTAGAAATCTCTTCTTTTCCAGACGATTACCCATCGTCAACAAGATTCTGGATGATGCCTCTACCCTCCTTACAAGTACATTGTCAACCCTCCTGCAAAACTTCGTAAGTCCTCAGCTCTTGGCACCTAGAACCAGGCCTGGTATGGGAAGCAGAATTATCTGTAGGTGTGGTTGGGGTCTCTGGACAGTTTTTTTTTTCTGGGAGGGGCAGACTTTTATTTGAGAGGTCTACAGGCTTCTCCTCCTCCTCCTCTTCCTCCTCCTTCTCCTCAGTAGCTGAGCTGCCGAGGGAGAAATCACAGGTCCTGCCTTGAGCTTTAACCACATACACACAGCACATTTTCGATAAAAGCTAAGGTTTTCTTGCAATCAATACGCCCTTATTTAGACATCTATATTTAGGCACCTCTGAATGAGAACCTGCAGGAAACTAGGATTCGGGCCTCCCCAAAGGCTTCAGCCTTCTGAGGATCTTAAAGTTCTGGGGTTCAAGAGTTCAAGGTTTTTAGGAGTCTGGGGTATTGGGGTTCTGGATGCTAGATTGTCGGATCCTGAACTTCTGGTATCCTGAGATGGCAGGGTCTTAGTAGCCTGGGACACTTCTGATTCAGACTGCCGCAATTACATAGATCCAGATTGCAAAGTTAACTGTTCTCAGATCCTGGAAATTAGTCCCTCTGTTTGTGGGTAGGTGGGCAATGTGTTCCCAGCAAAGTCTCATTTGTTTCCCTTCTTTTTCTCCTTCTACCTCCCCCCACCTTCTTTTTGTCTTTCAGCTATGTCCATTGCTTCAGTACATCTTCAGCATACTGAATCCAAGTGTTCTTCAGAGTCTCCTCTGTAAGTCATAGCCTGGGGATGGAGTGTTTTCTATGGACCAAGGCAAGAGCTGTAGGAGTGCCCCATACAGGGATAAAGGGATTTTGCATCCTGACCAAGGTGGACCTTTGGCTCCTCCTCTTCTCATTGGAAGCTTCATTTGAGCCTTATCTTCTCATGCTTGACAGAGTTTCTCGGACAACAGGAAACAGGCACCAATGGTGTCAGGCTCTGGAGGTGGTCCTTCTATGGCTATGTCTCTTTACCCAGTCCTTCTGTGTCTTCCACAACCTCATTGGGTCCTCATAAGAGTTTGTACAGTGGGGCACAAATGAATAGTGATGTACTTGATTGAGGTCACACAGGTGACAGAGTGATGGACTGGAGGGAGGAAACGAGTTTGGTGGGCTTCTGTTCAATTTGCCATGACAAAGGCTGAGGCTAATCTTGACTTGGTTCCTTCAGCTAATCTACTGGGAGGACAGGTACAACTTGCTCTCTGAAGAGGAAGGACAGAAGGATGCCACAACACTCCTGCTGGTATGGGCAGTGTCTTAGTTACTTCTCTATTGTTATTAGAAAACAACATGACTAAGGGAAATTGTAAAAGAATTCCAAGATTTAAGATTCACAACTCCCGAGGGTTAGGGCCCATGACTATCATGGTGAGAAGCATGGCATCAGGCAGGCAGGCATGGCACTGGAATAGTAGCTGAGAGCTTATGTACTGCTACTCAGTCACCAAGCAGATAGAGCTAACTAGCAATGACATAGCCTTTTGAAATCTTAAAGCTCAACCCTAGTGACACCTCCAATATGTTGACACCTCCCAATCCTTCCCAAATAGTTTTTGTAACTGTTATTACAAAATATAACTCAATTATATGAGTCTATGGGGTTGGTTCTCGTGAAACAAAAGTTGGGTTTGTGCTCTGTGGTTCTGTGTACAGCAGCCTGTCAGGAAGCCAGGGCAAGCCTAAGTTTGTTTCTGTCACAAGACTAAAGAAATTGAGACCGGATCTTGACTCCAGGCTAAACTCTGAATTTGAGTACACCCTGAATGCAGAGCCAGCAACATGAACCCAGAGTGAGCCAGGATCTGTGTTTCTAAATGAATTGGGAGTTTTTGACTGAGTCCTAACTTTGTGCATAGACCATTGATCATGGGTTGAATCCTTACCCGGGCTTGGGCATGGTCTCTACTTAATCTTTTCCCATGTGGCTTTGTGCCAGAGGAAGGGATAAGAAGTAGCCAGGACAAGGGGCAAGAACAAGACCAGAAATCTGCATCTCCTCTCTAGATGCCCCCAGCCATGCTGGGCACCGTAGGACTGAGTGGACACTTCGAGGATAGGCTACCATTGGATCTAATTAATGCCCGGTGGAAGCCTACTCTCTCTGCTGGTGAGGCAGCCAATGTCCTGATGCTCTCTCTGTTTACATTCCAGGCTACTCTCCAGTGGTTTCATCTTACTTCTGGTGGCATTTCCCTCTAGAAAGTGCTACTATCATCCACACAAAGTCTACCTGAGACCACCCAAAGGACCCTTCCAAATTCTCTTCCTCTCTGAGTAGTCTCCACACCTGTTACCACCATCCCAGCATTAAAATCCTAACTGCACTCTGGCGTGTGACTTGCCTCAGTCCTTCCAATAAGAGTTGTTGGCAGAGTGTGGGGTATATACCAGGTGGAGATTTCAAATGAGTGCTGAAGCTGTAGCCAGAAGGAACTTAGAGGATAGCTCACAGCTTAAAAAGAAATGTAGAGAGTAGCAGAAACATTGAGAGGGTGGGCACACAGCCACTGTGTGAATGTGGCAGAACACAATCCAGCCAGCTATACATGCACAAGTGTATATTGGCGCCACCCTGACTGATGAGACCCAGGAAAACAGATAGACGGGGTTAGGTGGCTGTGGCCTTTCCTGCCTGCCTCTTCCTAAGGGCCATCTCAAGACCTTATGCTCTCTACCTTCTCTTAACTCTTCCATTGCTACTTAGCTTCTAGATATCACCCCCAGATTAGTCTCCTTGGGTACATCAGTGATCCTGGTGATATCCGGGCTTCCTGATTCCATCCTTGTCATAGAGGCTGCAACTAAAGAGGTCTTCTTAATACTTCACATCCTGATGCCAAAAGGAAGACACAGAGGTGCACAGAGGTGAAGTGATTCATGTAGGACATGCAGTGAGCAAGCATCAGGGCCCGGACTATGTGACTCTATTCTAACTTTTATGTAAATGTGCTTTATGCCATTAACACTGTCATTCCTGTGCTTCAGCCCTGGGAGACTTCCAAGCACTCTTAGGCACAAGCCAAAATTAAGGGACTCTGACACTCTGCATTGATTAATTAGCATGGTGGTCTCTATGTTTCCAGATTCGTGATTGTTTCACTTTCCATATAGGCTATGAAGGGTGTGAGGAAATTTTGGGGGGACAGAATTGGAGGACAATCCACCTCTCTCAGGAAGCCTCTATCTGGAGAAGCTTACAACTCAGGGACAGTAACTGTAGGCCCAGTCCTTGGTGTCCAAGAAGGGTTTTATGGTTTGAATCTGCAAAGCCTTCCATGTGCTCAAAGGTTTGAACATGGGGCCTCCTCCTGGTAACACTGTATTGGAGGCCTTTGAGACTGGATGCTCTTTGGTCCCATGTTTTGCTACATCATCTGTCAAGATATGACCCAGGCATGCTACCAGCTACCACAGACTATGCCTCTCCAGCTTTCATGTTCTCCCCACCATGATGGACTTGTATCTCCTAAAAATGGAACCAAAGCAAACTTTTCCTGCATTAATTTTTTTTTTCTGTTAAGTGTTTGGTCACAGTGACAAGAAAACACTCAATACAGATAATTAGTACCAGAGTTGAGCTTCATTGCTCTAGCAAATTGGATCAAATTTTTAGGGCTTTGGAACTGATTTATAAGAGACATGTAGAAGAGTCTGAAGCTGTGGGCTACAGAAGTGTCACCAGTTTTTTAAGAATAGTTTAATACACCATGGGAATTGTGAAAATCAGAATGCTCACACAAAGGCAGACAGGAAAACGTGAGCATGTGAGAGGGCATAAGAAGGAACCTATGGGGAAATGAGCTAGAAGACATTCAGCTACATTAGGGAACATGTGTGGCTGTGCTTGGCCCATGCCCTGGCAAACTGAATGAGGCCAAATTTTAAAGGAGTGGACTAACTCGATTGTCAGAGAAAATATCAAGACAGAACACCACTCAGGCTATGCCGTGTTTGTGACCGACCAGCTACTCTTAGCCAGCTGTATTGTGAAATTCCAGAGCAATTATCAGAGCATGAAGATATGTACAGTTTAGTGAAGTAAGGGGTGTGGGCCCCTAAGTGGATGGTGCATAAATCTATGTAGGCGATGCCCAAGTGACACTTGATAATCCAAAATACCAGCAATGTGGAATGTCTTCCAAGGAGACCTGTAGACACACATTTTAGAACTTTGCTCATGGCTGTAATAAATAGCTAGCTAGAAATCATTTCCTGAAGAGGTTAGTCTGAGTTACGGTTCCAGGGCAAACATTCAGTGATGGCAAGGAAGGCATTGCAGTCAGGAGCCAAAGGTCAGCTGGTCACATTGCATCAAGAGTAGAGAGTCAGAGTGTGAGTAGAAAGAGGGTACAGGATATAAAACCTCACTGTCCACTCTCAGCAATCCATTTTCTCCTAAAAGGCTTTACCTTCTAAAGATTTTAGTCTTCAAAACCAGTACCAGTAGCCTGGGAACAAAAGTTGAAACAAATGAGCCTTTGTGGGGCATTTCACACTTAAAACAGGGCAGCACCTAGGAGGAGCCCTGTGTGCAGTAGGAAGTGTGGCCACTGTGTCAGGGATGCTCAGGCTAATAAGGGGTCCTCTATCTGAGAGACCCTATGAAGACTCAACAAGTAGTTGTGAGAATTCCCTGTAAATGGATGCTACCAATTTGACATTTGTAGACCTGCTATTTTGTGCTTCTTTATTGGGCTCTCCCATCTCCCAACTTTCCAACCCGTATTCCACATTAATCCCTTCCACCACCACGCAACACTAGGTAGGAGAGAAGGAAGGTTAGAAGAGAAAGTGGGTATAGATCTATTTAGACTACTTCCTGCTGATTAGGGGCAAGTCCAATCGTCATTGTAAGGATACCTCCAATCAGCAACCAGCAAACCAGCAAATCAGAAACAGCAAAAGCAGCCAACAAGGCAGCACTAACCAGCAGCATTGGGGTCAGTAGCGTGGGAGCAGTCACTACTGGTCTTCTCATGGCTTTGGCATTTATACCCTCTCAAGAAATTCCATAATTTTTTCCCCACCACCTGAAATTCTGTAATTTTAAATGCAAACTATCTGCAGCTGGCAAAAATCACATCTCTCCTAGAGCACAAGACAAATCATAGTTACTGGCTATTTGCAATCTGAAGCATCTCAATATCCCACACCTGGGATTAAAACAAAAACATATTCACATAACATAACTGGTGTTTTTTTTTTCAATTTTTTATTAGGTATTTTCTTTATTTACATTTCAAATGCTATTCCGAAAGTCTCCTATACACTCCCACCTCCCTGCTCCCCTACACACCCACTCCCACTTCTTGGCCCTGGCGTTCCCCTGTACTGGGGCATATAAAGTTTGCAAGACCAAGGGGCCTCTTTTCTCAGTGATGGCCGACTAAGCCATCTTCTGCTACATATGCAGCTAGAGACACGAGCTCTGGGGGTACTGGTTAGTTCATATTGTTGTTCCACCTATAGGGTTGCAGACCCCTTCAGCTCCCTGGGTACTTTGTCTAAATACTCCACTGGGGGCTCCGTGTTCCATCTAATAGATGACTGTGAGCATCCACTTCTGTATTTGCCAGGTACTGGCCTAGCGTCACACGAGACAGCTATATCAGGGTCCTTTCAGCAAAATCTTGCTGGCATGTGCAATAGTGTCTACATTTGGTGGCTGATTATGGGATGGATCCCTGGGTGAAGTAGTCTCTGGATGGTCCATCCTTTTGTCTTAGCTCCAAACTTTGTCTCTGTAACTCCTTCCATGGGTATTTTGTTCCCTATTCTCAGGAGGAATGAAGTATCCACACCTTGGTCTTCTTTTTTTCTTGATTTTCTTGTGTTTTGCAAATTGTATCTTGGGTATTCTAAGTTTCTGGGCTAATATCCACTTATCAGTGAGTGCATATCTAATAGACTTCTTTTGTGATTGGGTTACCTCACTCAGGATGATATCCTCCAGATACATCCATTTGCCCAAGAATTTCATAAATTCATTGTTTTTAATAGCTGAGTAGTACTCCATTGTGTAAATGTACCACAATTTCTGTATCCATTCCTCTGTTGAGGAACACCTGGGTTCTTTTCAGTTTCTGGCTATTATAAATAAGGCTGCTATGAAAATAGCAGGGCATATGTCCTTATTACCAGTTGGAACATCTTCTTGGTATATGCCCAGGATAGGTATTGCTGGATCTTCCCGTAATACTATGTCCAATTTTCTGAAGAACAGCCAGAATGATTTCCAGAGTGGTTGTATAAGCTTGCAATACCACCAGCAATGGAGGAGTTTTCCTCTTTCTCCACATCCTCGCCAGAATATGCTCTCATCTGAATTTTTGATCTTAGCCATTCTGACTGGTGTGAGGTGGAATCTCAGGGTTGTTTTGATTTGCATTTCCCTGGTGATTAAGGATGTTGAACATTTTTCAGGTGCTTCTCAACCTTCCATTATTCCTCAGCTGAGAATTCTTTGCTTAGCTCTGTACCCCATTTTTAATGGGGTTATTTAAATTTCTGATTCAAGCTTCTTGAGCTCTTTGTATATATTGGATATTAGTCCCCTATCAGATTTAGGATTGGTGAAAATTCTTTCCCAATCTGTTGGTGGCCGTTTTGTCTTATTGACAGTATCATTTGCCTTATAGAAGCTTTGCAATTTTATGAGGTCCCATTTGTCGATTCTTGATCTTACAGCACAAACCATTGCTGTTCTGTTCAGGAATTTTCCCCCTGAGCCCATATCTTCAAGGCTTTTCCCCACTTTCTCCTCTATTAATTTCAGTGTATCTGGTTTTATGTGGATGTCTTGAATCCACTTAGACTTGAACTTTGTACAAGGAGACAAGAATGGATAAATTTGCGTTCTTCTACATGATAACCACAAGTTGTGCCAGCACCATTTGTTGAAAATACTTTTTTTCCACTAGATGGTTTTAGCTCCCTTGTCAAAGATCAAGTGACCATAGGTGTGTGGGTTCATTTCTGGGTCTTCAGTTCTATTCCATTGATCTTCCTGTCTGTCACTGTACCAGTACCATGCAGTTTTTATCACAATTGCTCTGTAGTACAGCTGAAGGTCAGGCATGGTGATTCCACCAGAGGTTCTTTTATTGTTGAGAATAGTTTTTGCTATCCTAGGTTTTTTGTTATTCCAGATGAATTTGCAAATTGCCTTTTCTAACTCAGTGAAGAATTAAGTTGGAATTTTGATGGGGATTGCATTGAATCTGGAGTTTGCTTTCGGCAGGATAGCCATTTTTACTATATTAATTCTGCCAACCCATGAGCATGGGAGATATTTCCATCTTCTGAGATCTTCTTCAATTTCTTTCTTCAGAGACTTGAAGCTCTTGTCATACCGATCTTTTACTTCCTTAGTTAGAGTCACACCAAGGTATTTTATATTTTTTGTGAATATTATGAAGGGTGTTGTTTCCCTAATTTCTTTCTCAGCCTGTTTATCCTTTGTGTAGAGAAAGGCCACTGATTTGTTTGACTTAATTTTATATCCAGCTACTGCACTGAAGCTGTTTATCAGGTTTAGGAGTTCTCTGGTGGAATTTTTAGGGTCACTTATATATACTATCATATCATCTGCAAATTGTGATATTTTGACTTCTTCCTTTCCAATTTGTATCCCCCGATCTCCTTTTGTTGTTGAATTGCTCTGGCTAGGACTTCAAGTACTATATTGAATAGGTAGGGAGAAAGTGGGCAGCATTGTCTAGTCCCTGATTTTAGTGGGATTGCTTCAAGTTTTTCTCCACTTAGTTTGATGTTGGCTAGTGGTTTGGTGTATATTGCTTTTATTATGTTTAGATATGGGCCTTGAATTCCTGATCTTTCCATGACTTTTATCATGAAGGGGTTTTGGATTTTGTCAAATGCTTTCTCAGCATCTAACGAGATGATTATGTAGTTTTTGTCTTTGAGTTTGTTTATGTAGTGAATTACGTTGATGGATTTCCATATATCAAACCATCCCTGCATCCCTGGAATGAAGCCTACTTGTTCATGATGGATGATCATTTTGATATGTTCTTGGATTTGATTGAGAGGATTTTATTGAGGATTTTTGCATCGGTATTCATAAGGGAAATTGGTCTGAAGTTTTCTTTCTTTGTTAGATCTTTGTGTGGCTTAGGTATCAGAGTAATCGTGGCTTCATAGAATGAATTGGGTAGAGTATCTTCTGTTTCTATTTCGTGGAATAGTTTGAGGAGAATTGGAATTAGGTCTTCTTCGAAGGTCTGATGGAATTCTGCACTAAACCCATCTTGTACTGGGCTTTTTTTTTGGTTGGGAGACTATTAATGACTGCTTCTACTTCTTTAGGGGAAATAAGACTGTTAAGATCATTAATCTGCTCCTGATTTAACTTTGGTACCTGGTATCTGTCTAGGAAGTTGTCCATTTCATCCAGATTTTCCATTTTTGTTGAGTATAGCCTTTTGTAGTAGGATCTGATGATGTTTTGGATTTCCTCAGGTCCTGTTGTTATGTCTCTTTTTCCATTTCTGATTTTGTTAATTAGGATACTGTCCCTGTGTCCTCTAGTTAGTCTGGCTAAGGGTTTATCTATCTTGCCAATGTTCTCAAAGAACAGCTCCTGGTTTGGTTGATTCTTTGAATAGTTCTTTTTGTTTCCTCTGGTTTCGCCCTAAGCTTGATTATTTCCCACTGTCTACTCCTCTTGGGTGAATTTGCTTCCTTTCGTTCTAGAGCTTATAGGTATGCTGTCGGGCTGCAAGTGTGTGCTCTCTCTAGTTTCTTTTAGAAGTCACTCAGGGCTATGAGTTTTCCTCTTAGGACTGCTTTCATTGTGTCCCATAAGTTTGGGTATGTTGTGGCTTCATTTTCATTAAACTCTAAAAAGTCTTTAATTTCTTTCTTTAGTTTTTCCTTGACTAAGGTATCATTGAGTAGAGTGTTGTTCAGTTTCCATGTGAATGTTGGCTTTCTATTATTTATGCTGTTATTGAATATCAGTCTTAGTCCATGGTGATCTAATAGGATGCATGGGATAATTTCAATATTTTTGTATCTGTTGAAGCCTGTTTTGTGACCAATTATATGCTCAATTTTGGAGGAGGTACCTTGGGGTGCTGAGGAGAATGTATATCCTTTTGTTTTAAGATAAAAGGTTCTGTAGATATTTGTTTAATCCATTTGTTTCATAACTTCTGTTAGTGTCCATGTGTCTCTGTTTAGTTTCTGTTTCCAGGATCTGTCCATTGGTGAGAGTAGGATGTTGAAGTCTCCTACTATTATTGTGTGAGGTGCAATGTGTGCTTTGAGCTTTACTAAAGTTTCTATAATGAATGTGGCTGCCCTTGCATTTGGAGCATAGATATTTAGAGTTGAGAGTTTGTCTTGGTTGATTTTACCTTTGATGTGTATGAAGTGCCCCTTTTGTCTTTTTCGATAACTTTGGGTTGGAAGTCAATTTTATTCGATATTAGGCCCATTGGTCTAATTCACCCAAGAGGAGTAGACAGCGGGAAATAATCAAGTTTAGGGCGAAACCAGTAGAAACAAAAAGAACTATTCAAAGAATCAACCAAACCAGGAGCTGTTCTTTGAGAAAATTGGCAAGATAGATAAACCCTTAGCCAGACTAACTAGAGGACACAGGGACAGTATCCTAACTTTATATGCCTCAGTACAGGGGAATGCCAGGGCCAAGAAGTGGGAGTGGGTGGGTAGGGAGGTGGGGGGAGGGTAGGGGGGACTTTTGGGATAGCATTGGAAATGTAAATAAAGAAAATACCTAATAAAAAATAATAAATAGAAGGAAAAAGAATGGCTACTTCAGCTTGTTTCTTCGGACCATTTCCTTCAAAAATTGGTTTCCAGCCTTTTACTCTGTCTGTTTTTGTCCCTGAGGTGGGTTTCCTGCAAGCAGCAAAATGTTGGGTCCTGTCTGTGTAGCCAGTCTATTAGTCTATGTCTTTTTGTTGGGGAAATGAGTCCATTGATGTTAAGAGAAATAAAAGAAAAGTAATTGTTGCTTCCTGTTATTTTTGTTGTTACAGTTGGGATTCTGTTCGTGTGGCTGTCTTCTTTTAGGTTTGTTGAAGGATTACTTTCTTGCTTTTTCTAGGGTGTAGTTTCCATCTTTGTGTTGGTGTTTTCCCTTTATTATTCTTTAAGGGCTGGATTCGTGGAAAGATATTGTGTGAATTTTGATTTGTCATGGAATACTTTGGTTTTTCCTTCTATGGTAATCGAGAGTTTTGCTGGGTATAGTAGCCTGGGCTGGCATTTGTGTTCTCTTAGTGTCTGTATAACATCTGTCCAGGATCTTCTGGCTTTCATAGTCTCTGGTAAGAAATCTGGAGTAATTCTAATAGTCCTGTCTTTATATGTTACTTGACCTTTTTCCCTTACTGCTTTTAATATTCTGTCTTTATTTAGTGCATTTGTTGTTCTGATTATTATGTGCTGGGGGGAATTTCTTTTCTGGTCCAGTCTATTTGGAGTTCTGTAGGCCTCTTATATGTTCATGGGCATGTCTTTCTTTAGGTCTGGGAAGTTTTCTTATATAATTTTATTGAAGATATTTGCTGGCTCTTTAAGTTAAAAAATTTCATTCTCATTTACTCCTATCATCCTAAGGTTTGGTCTTCTCATTGTGTCCTGGATTTCCTGGATGTTTTGAGTTAGGATCTTTTTGCATTTTGCATTTTTTTTGATTGTTGTGTCCATGATCCCTATGGAATCTTCTGCACCTGAGATTCTCTCTTCCATCTCTTGTATTCTGTTGTTGATGCTCACATCTATGGTTTTTGATTTCTTTCTTAGGGTTTCTATCTCCAGAGTTGTCTCCCTTTGGGTTTTCTTCATTGTTTCTACTTCCATTTTTAGATCTTGGATTTTTTTTTTTTCAATTCCATTACCTGTTTGGTTATGTTTTCCTGTAATTCTTTAAGGGATTTTTGTGTTTCTTCTTTAAGGAATCTACCTGTTTAGCAATATTTTCCTGTAATTCCTTGAGGGATTTTTGTGTTTCCTCTTTAAGGGCTTCTACCCATTTAGCAGTGTTCTCCTGTATTTCTTTAAGTGAGTTATTAATGCCCTTCTTAAAATCTTCTACTACCATCATGAGATATGATTTTAAATCTGAGTCTTGCCTTTCAGGTGTATTGGAGTATCCAGGACTCGCTGTAGTGGGCATACTGGGTTCTGATGATGCCCAGTGTTCTCGGTTTCCATTAGTAAGATTCTTACAGTTGCCTTTTGCCATCTGGTAATCTCTGGTGTTAATGTTCAAGCTGTCTCTGGCTGGCACTTGATCTCCTGTGATTCTCTTAGCCTCTGTCAGCACTCCTGGGAGTCCAACTCTCATCTGAGTTCCAGTGGTTAGAGCACTCTCTGCAAGCTCTCCTCTTGCAGGGCAGGTGTCCAGAAGTCTGGAGCTCTGATCCACCTCCTGAGTCCTGGGGTCAGAGCCCTCCCTGTAGGCCGACTCTCCTCTGGCAAGGAAGGTGCCCAGGGGTCTGGGTTTCAGCTCCACCTCCTGGCTGAGGATGAAGGCCTAAAGGGACCCTGTCCAAGAAGCTCTGTCGCTTCTGTTGCCCACGTGCTCAACAGTGATCACGAGGTCCTGAGTGTGCTAGGGGTCCTGTGGCGTGGAGAGTCCTCTGGGGTCCTTTATGGCCGTGGCCAGGTTCCCGAGGAAGGTGGCGGGGCTGGCCCCAACAGGAAAGAATCCCAGCCTCTGGCCGGGTGGGGTTCCTTTGTCCCCATTCCTGCTGGTATAAGACCTTCCTAAATTCTTTGGAGCTGATGTTGCGTTCCACTCATCCATGATCCCGAGGTGATCCTGAGGTCCTGTGGTGTGGAGAGTACTCTAGGGCCCTGGGTGGCCTTCGGAGGGTTCAGGAGGAAGATGACAGATGGGTAACTGCGTTTTTAAAGAAAACAAAATTCTCACTGCAGACAGGTGGGAGGCTGAGACAAGGAAAGATCTTGAGAGCAGTTCAGCATCATATAGCAAGGGATGAACAGATCTGGCTGGCAGTGAGGGCTCCAGGGTCACAGGCCAGAAATTTGTGGCTAGGATCTCCTTATCCTTTACAGTACAGAGAGCAGTGTCCTTGCCAAGGGCTTAAGATCCCTCTGAGTTCTATGCCTAGGCCAGTCCTAGTCTCAGGAAGCCCTTTCTGAAGCTCTCCTCACTTCAATGACTAGAGATTTGCTGGAGGTCCCAGCAGGTCAGCCCTCAGCCCTTTTGGAACCTCTCCTCACTTCAATTAGTAGAGATTTGCTGGAGGTTCCAGCAGCCCTTCATTTGCCACTCAGATTTGTGGCTTCGAACCTTATGAGAATAAAATTATAGCAGAGAACCAATTGTCCTGTGTCCTGTCTTTCCCCTCCATGTATTCATTCATTCATTCATTCATTCATTCATTCATTCTACATCTCTGATCACGGCTTCTACTCCAGGTCTCCCCTCACAGAGTCCCTCCCTATAATCCTCCCTCCCTTTCTCCTCTGAGGGGGTCGGGGCTCCCTGGGTGTCGCCTCCACCCTGGTGCATCAAGTCTCTGTAGAGTTAGGTGCATCCTCTCCCACTGAGGCTAGATGAGGCAGCCTTATTGGGGAACAGATTCCACTGACAGGCAACAGCTTTAGGGACAGCCTGCACTGCAGTTGTTGGGGGAACCACATGAACACTTACCTTTATATCTGTTACATAGGTGCTGGAGGCTTCAGTCCAGCCCATGCATACTCTATGGTATGTGGCTTAGTATCAGAGATCCAGCAAGAGTCCAAGTTAGTTGAATCTGTTTGTCTTCCTGAGGGGTTGCTATCCCCTTCAGGGCCTTCAACTCTTCCACCAATTCTTCTGTAAGAGTCCCTGAGCTCCCTCCAGTGCTAGGGTGTGGTTGTTGGAATCTGCTCCTGTCAGCTGCTAGGTAGAGCCTCCCAGAGGACAGTTGTGCTAGGCTCCTGTCTATGAGCATAACAAAGTATCATTAATAGTATCAGAATATAAAGGCAGACCTATAGGAATTACACCTGACTTCTCAACAGAGACTCTAAAAGCTAAAAGGGCCTCAACAGATGTCTTTCAGACGCTAAGAGACTACAGATGTCAGTCCAGACTACTTACCCAGCAAAACTTTCAATCCCATAAATGAGGAAACCAAGATATTCCATGACAAAACCAAATTAAACAATATCTTTCTACTAATCCAGCCATACATAGGATATGTAACTACACCCAAGAAAACACAAGAAATTAATCGTCTCACAGAAAAACTAAAAGAAAAAAATCATACACACAGAATCATTACCAACATCAAGATAACAGGAATTAATAATCATTGGTAATTAATATCTCTCAATACAATGGAAACAATTCACCAGTTAGACACAGGTTAACAGAGTAGATGCACAAATAGATTCTGTTATTCTGCTACATACAAGAAGCACACCTCAGCAACAAGTATAGAGAGTACCTTAGCGAAACTGTAAAAGGTTTCTTCAAGCAAACAGACTCAAGAAACAAGCTGGACTAGTCACTCTACTGTCTATTAAAAATAGACATTCAACCAAAAGTCATCAAAAGACACGTAGAAGAGCACTTCATACTCATCAAAGTTAAAAATCCACCAAGATGACATCTCAATTCTGAACACCATACCCCAAGTGCAAGGGCACCCACATTTGTAAAAGAAACATTACTAAACCTCAAACAACAAATCAAACCCACACATAGTGGGGACCTCAATATACCATTCTCACCAATGGACAGGTCATCAAAACAGAAAGTAAACAGAGAAACAGTGAAACTGATAGATGTTATAAACCAAATGGATCTGACATAGCCACAGAAGCTTTCACACCACCCCCCAACAACAACAACAACAAAAAAAATGTACCTTCTCAGCACCTCACAGAACCTTCTCCAAAAATGACCATATAATTGGGCATGAAGCAAACCTCAAAAGATACAAGAAGATTGAAAAACCCCTTGCATATTATCAGATCACCACAGATTAAGGCTGGACTTCAACAACAACAGAAACAACAGAAAACCCACATATTCATGGAAACTGAACAACTCTCTACTCAGTGATAACTTGGTCAGGGAAGAAATAAAGAAATTAAAGATTTTCTAGAATTTAATGAAAATGAAGGCACAACATACCCAAGCTTATGGGACACAGTGAAAGCAGTGCTAAGGGGGAAAGGCCATAGCACTACATGCCTTGATAAAGAAGTTGGTGTGATCTGTCTCCTGTATTAACCAAGAGGAAGAAGAGTAGAACACAGTAGCAGAGAGTCCTTGGCTGGGTCAGCTTAGCGCTCCCTCAGACTCTCCAGATTATGTTACAGGAAGCTAATATGGATGGGGTGACATAAACACTATGAAGACCCAGGCTATCCCAGTTGCAGAGAAAGATAGAATGAGAAGAGGAAAGCCTGGGCAACATTCTTTCTTTTCTAGTGGGCCACCATTTTAGAGAGGTGGCTAGGCATATTTAGATGACCTACAACAGTAAAGACTTTCACTGTGCCATTCAAACGGATCACCTGCTAGGAGATGGACTCCTCCATGTAATTTGGGGGAAAGCCATTGCTCCTACCCTGTGGTTAAGATCACCAAGACCAGGGATGCAAACACCTCATGATTCCTCTGTAGGAAACACTAAAATAAGAGAGTTTGGGCCTAGAAAAGGATTTATTATGAACAAGTGCATAATGGGCATTGTGTTGTAGTCTCAAAAGACCTCTGAAGTGTGCATCATTACCCTCTAGACTCTAAAGATGAAGGACAGAGGGAAGGAAATAAAATTTTGACCATGTGTAGAAAGAAGATGGCAGAGTCAGAGAGAGCTCACATTGCTCTGCCAGAGATGCACCCTGTAATCCATGCACTACCTGGAATGTTGAATGTCATCAGATCTTGATTAGTAGTTCCACTGTCAAGCATTTGCTTCCTCTGGATTGCCAGAAGTGCAGAAAGAATAAAGAACAGCTGTCAGTGAAGTGGTCCCAGACAGCCAGTGGCCAACCAGTAGCTCTTGCATCAGGTCTCCAACTCTAAGAATCCTGCTGTCCATTAATTGTTGTAGGAAAAGCCATTTCAGCCACTCACGTTATTCCTCTCCTTCACCACTATTAAAGGTCTCTTACCTGCTAGACACAATCCTGCAACAAAGCAACAGCTGAGCCCCTGAACTAAGAGCCTCAAAGCAAAGGAGCAGTGCATGTGTCAATGTGGTGACAAACCAGGATGTAAGGACATCTAGAGTGGTGTAGACTCTGACTTTTGGCATCACCATGTGTGTCACTCCTCCCTTCACTCATCTGTAATGCTGTAGTTAAGCATCTGGAAGATGCCAGCCACTGTTCTTGATCCTAAGGTTACCACAATGAGGAACACAGACAAGGCTCTCTGTGATCCCAGGGAGTTTGTTATATTCTAGCCAAAAACAATGAATGGAGAAATTCAGAGCCCATGGCATCACACAGAGTGCTTGGTGTTTTAGGAGTACAAAGCAAGGGGTTATGAAAGCAGGAAGGTGGTGATTGTTAAGTTGACAGAAAACAGAGGCTGTTTGAGGATGAGAATTTCTTGATGAGCCATGAAGGACAACACAAAAGGAGCCCTGCTAGGACACAGGCACAGTAGGAACAAGTGGGATGAGTGTGAGGTAAGCATAAACTAGCTCTCCTTTATAACCAAGGAATGATGGCAAAGTGTTGGCATATATGGGGGAGGGCATCTTTACAAGAGTGATGCTGGGGAAAGTTGTGCCAGAAGAGCTGAGACTCTTCACTAACGTGTCATGTATTCATTAGTGACTTCGCTGTGCCAATTGAACTCTTCTCAAATGTCACATTTTAAAATCTGCAGTGACACATCAGAACTGGGGACATAACAGCCTACAAAGTGCTAACCATGCAAGCACGAGGTCTCGAGTGTACTCCCCAGAACTCTCATCAGAAAGCCAGACCTGGTGATGCATATTTGTAATTCCGGTTCTGGGGAATGGAGTTGACAGGGTCCCTGGGGCTCATTGGCAGGTCAGCCTTGCTCGTCAGTGAGTCTTGGGCCAAATGAGAGACACTATCTCAAAATTAAGTGGATGGGACACAAATACCAACACTCAAGGGTGACATCCAATCTTCATGTGCACGTTCCTGCCTTCCCACCTTCCCAAATACACTTTCTCTCACACATACACTCACATATATACACATATCCAGAACCATCCGTCCACCCGTCCATCCATCCATCTATCTATCCTTTGTCTTCTATGGTTTCCTTTCATCAACCCCATTCCTGTGGCTTCTGTCACTCTCCCTTGCTCTGTTTTCTCTCCCACACTAGAATGTGCACATCTATAGACAGAAGATATATGTTATTTACTGCTTTATCTGAAATTCCAGGATTACTTTTGGAGTTTAAGCCTGGAAGGAGAAGCAATCAATGCCATGTGGTTACTGTTAGTGTTCAGTGTCAAGTTTTATCGAAGCAGATGAGGGAGCCCAGCAGTCATGCCAGGGAATTTAGGTAGTGTTACTGAGATTGTAGGGTCTGATGGCTACAAAAGGATAGTAGGAGTTCTCTGGGGGAAGTTCCATTGCCATCAGAGGGGAGAACATAAGTCCACAGCAGCAGGAGAGGGCCTTGTTGTATGGAAAGAGAATCTCTGAGTGAGACCTCAGGCATTGTGGACAGGGACAGCCTCCTGTGGGGAGTGGGTTTGAGTTGGTAGTCCTCTGTGAGCCTGTTTTGTGAAGACAGAGTACATATTATGACAGATGTGTCACTAAGCAAAAGCATACACCATGACAAGGGACATAGGAAACTGAATGTAGAACAGCCATGCTAGGAACATAGCTTAGTGGGAGACTATTGTCTAAAGGATTTAAAGCCCAGAATCCAAGATCTGACATGTAGAGAGAATCTCTTATGTACTGTATGGAAGCATCACCTGCCAATAAAAAGCTGATGGCCCATTAGCAAAAGGCAGGAAGTAATAGGTGGGAGTTCCGGTGGGGAAAAGGAACCCTTGGATAGTGACAGGATTGTGAACAGATTCTCTCCAAACTCTGAGCAGATACACTATGACTCTGAGAAGAGTTAACCAGCCAGGTGACACTCACAGGTTAGGAGAAACAGGATAATTAAGATGCAGAACAAGAACAGGATTATGGCCTAGGCATCTATTCATAAATAATTCAATCTTAGAGTCGTTATTTTGGGAACTGGGACATGGCTGGAAAATCCTGTGGTTATGATGACATTCACAACTAAAAGTAGTAAAACACACACACACACAATTAAGTCTCAGAATATACTTTTCCTTTAATAATATTGAAAAAAATGTTCAATTCAACAAGTTGTTTTTACAAAATTTTATAACATTTTAAGAAAACATAATACATTCTACTTTGCTGCTCAGGTTTGCACATACATTTAATTCTTGGGAAACAACTCAGTTATTCATCTGCAGAGCTACCATCTGTTCATCCTGATGGGAGATGTTGAGAGGCTCAGGGCATCTCATGTTATCCCCATTTTCTTCTATACACACCAGCATCTACCATGGACACCCCCAACATCATCTGAGCTTTGACTCCACATGGCAGACAGATGAATTTGGTTTATCCCAGCAAGAGTTTTATCAGTGTGAGTGAGTTGCCAGTGTTAAAATAAGAAATACTTCATGGTCAGTGGAGAATCTGGTGATGCTTTGAATATTTGGATCCTGAAGGAGACCAAGATGAAGTAAAGAGCTTTGAGGTAAAGTCATTGAAGAAATTAAAGAGCAAACAAATCAAATGAAAATGAAACCACACGCTACCAGAACCCTAGTGATCTATCATTTTGTCTTTGAATGTTGTGATCACCTTTTAGTTCTCTGCCTGGTGACCACTATTTTTTTTTCCTTTGCCCCGGTGACCACCATATTATTCTGTATGTACTGGAATGTTTTTGTTTTCAGATCTCACCTATGAGCAAGATCATACAGTATTTGTGTTTCTGTCTAGCTGTTTCCCTCTTTACAACAACGTTTCTCCATCACTCAACTTCTGCTCCATAAAGACATGGTGCTGGAGAGGCTAGTGGGCTGACTTCAGCAGTGTGCTGACCACTGGCTTTGTTGACTGGGACTAGCAGTCGTATTGGGATTAGAAAGTCCTAGTTTGGGACTCCTAGTCCTTAATGTCTATGGAAATTTTCAATGAGAAATTTCTCTTAAAACTCATATGACCCAGCCTTTGTATCCCACAGCTAAGTACTTTACATTAGAGGAGATTTCCTATATACTAGAGGGATTCTCATTCCAAGATGTCAGAGCAGTTAGCACAGACCTGGGATGGCCTTTGCCCTCCAAACCACTCCACCACAAGAACCCTTTATGTGTGCAATGTAACGTAATGGCAGTGACTGCTGTCGCCTGTGTCCACAGCCTGTCAAGTGTGAGGACATTCATACCTGTTTTATCTTAATGACTAAAGCAGGGAGGTGAGCTTTAGTTCCCAATCCCACTGCATGCAGACGGCTACAGCTCCATCCCAGGCCATGCAGCTAGAAGTGGGAAGAGTGAGGATTTGATCCAGTGTCCTCCCATTCCCAGGGCCAAACTCTGAACACACCCCTCCAACGCCCATACCACCCTCATGATGCCCCAGACACTTCCCTGTCTATCATGCCAAACATATACAGGGACAAGGTGTTAGTTAACTTATTTAGCAGCCAAGACAGCACTGGCTGGGACCCAGTAATAGTGGAACGTGGTGGCAGCAGCCAGGAAGAGGGGCTGCATATAGAAGCCATCTATGACGAGGCCACGGTGCACTGTTCTACCTGATCTCACAGAATCACAAGATCATAATGTCCTTTGCTCTGGTCACCTCATGTTCAGGACAGGCCCTGAGAGCTAGCTAAACTGCAGTGGATCATCTTCATGCTGCCCCAGCCTGAGGCCCAGCTCCAGCTTCTTTCAGTGCTGTTCCAGCCTGATATAGGCCCAGGGATTGGTGACCAATTCAAAAAAATGGGAGCCATGGAAAATAGGATGTATAAGCCTAGGGAAAGTCCTGTCCTGCCAGCTAGCCTCGCCTGATGTAGCATTAGGTTTTTACCCTTGTGCAACCTTGACAGCTGTGGGCCTCTCAGGAACTTGTTTCTTCCACTGGGTCTCAAACTAATGTCCTAACAATCAACAGTCTTATTAAAGAGGTGTATCTAACCTGAAGGCCAGACAACAGGCATATCTACTCCTAGGAAGGACAAAAGCTGCTCACTGCTGCCCCCAGGAGGCCATTTGCTGAAACAGCTGCTCTCGTGCTCCCCTGGTGCACAGGCCCTGCCTTCTCATTGCTGCCACAGCCCCTTCCTGTCTGAACCTCCTGTCAGGTCACTGGAAAATAGAACAAGAAGGAGTGGGACAGCTCCTGATGGTAAATAAAAAACAGTGGTCATGGCTATTCATAGGGGTTTATGCTTCTTCAGTCCACACTGTGAAGAGCTGTAGGTGTGAGCCACAGTGTTCGAGGTCGAGTTGGGGCTCTGAAATTCACAGTGGAGTGAACTCAGTAAACATGAGCTGGAGGTCACTCGTGAGACACACAGTCCTGCTGCTTCTGTCCCCAATATCCTGAGGAGATGACACATCTACTTTGTTCAGAGGTCACAATCTATTTGACCTAAAGAACATGAATCTTTTACTTTTGTGCTTATCATTTTGTGTTTGTATGTATGTGACATTCATCATCATGCAGGCACTAATACATGTGTGGCTATGTGCCTGTGAGGTCAGTGGATGACGTCCACCATTCAGTGGGCTCTGAAGAGCAAACTGGGGTCATTAGGCTCATGAACCAAATACCTCTTGTGCTCTCCCACCTCACTGACTCAGGAAGAGTCAGGGGCAAGCATGAAGGACATATGCTTCTCTGGCTGCAAGGTGAGTTCTCTGTGACAGGATGGCTTTAGCTCCTAGCTGATGGGAGTAAACTACATCTCTCCCCCTGGGGGAGGTGGCTCTCCACAGAGTCCATTTGTTTGTCTTCATCTGTAGACTTTTCAGCCAGAAAATGGTCTGGCAAAACCCACCAGAAAATGAAATTAATAAAAAAAACTAGTTTTTCTTTAAAAATTAAGAGGGTGAACAAAGTATGATTTCAGGACCTGTGTCCTGTGTCCGCCAATACCCCAGGCCCATGGAGTTTGTAAGTAATAAACTCAAATCCCAATTCACCTTAGCTCTTTGCATTAGTCTCCTATTCCAGCTGAACAGGATTCCTCCGACTTGGCCCACAGTTATCCTGCCATGTTCATTTGCACATCACTTGCTCCCTGTCCAGTGGTAACATGGGTCACACAGCCACACTGTAAACCTGGTTGATTTCACAGGAGGAAGGATGTGAGGCATTCAGCCAGCTCTGTAGGCTCCATAAAGCAGCAGCACACCCCAATGGCAGCACAGTGGCCGTCAACACTCTTATTTCCTCCTTTTACTTTTAGTGTTGCTGGAATTCTCTACTCTGAGGAGAAAATAGCTTTTGTGGAGCATTAGCAAAATCATCTAGGAAGCTTGTTTAAAATACAGGTGCTTGAGTCGGCAACATGTGGAGGGATGTCATGATTGCCCCCTCACAGGACCATCACAGAGGCTGGCTCTGCCCAGGAGTGGTGATTAGGGCTCTTGGATACAGGGTGGGTGCATAGGAATGGTGGTCAGAGTGACCTGAGAGTCACAATTCTACCCCTCTCACTGCATGACTATATCCAGTGTCTTCCCCTCTCTGAGTTTTCAAATGACTAATGGACGCACATAGGCACAAACCAGCAGCCTTCCCAACACAACATTATCCCATTCATCCATTCTGGGTCTTCTTTGCAGACAATACTGAATTGGCACATCTTGGCAGCCTCAGGTTTCTCAACTCAGGAATCAGTCTTGGCAGAAGTTCCTCTCCATCCACCACTGTAACTTAAGTATTCTGGGTGACCTTTGGGCTGGAGAATATCTTGGCTAATCTTAGATATTTTCTTTGGAGTCTCTTTAGAACATCCCAGAAATGATTCTCATCCTGGGACCACAATATAAGGCCACAGTCACCCCAGAATCCCAGGAGATCGTGCAGAGAAACAAGGATCTCCTGTACATCCTTCTCCAAAGCAGTGAGTAGTGACTCCACTAAACTGAGTTCCCATCTGAGAGTCTTCAGGAGGCTTTGGGGCAAGAAGCAGAGGGAAGGCACTGCTTGTATTGGGAAAGTTTTGACTGTTAACAAATTTGAAGACATAGATGTTTGTGATGGCTTGTATATGCTTGGCCCAGGCAATGGCACTGTTAGGATGTATTGCCTTGTTGGAGTAGGTGTGTCACTTTGGGCATGGGCTTAAGAAACTTACCCTATCTGCCTGGAAGTCAGTCTTCCACTAGCAGCCTTTAGATGAAGATGTAGAACTCTCAGCTCTGCCTGCATCATGCCTGCCTAGATGCTGCCCTGCTCTCACCTTGATGATGATGATGATGGACTAACCTTCTAAACCTGTAAACCAGCCCCAACTAAATGTTGTTCTTCATAAGAGTTGTCTTGGCCATGGTGTCTGTTCACAGTAGTAAAACCCTAACTGAGACAATGATACTGAGTCAGACTAATGACAACCTAGATGCATGTGGGTTCTGTTTACGGTTCAGATTTTATTCATTAATGACGTCTCTTAGTGTATAGAGAAAGGCTTCCTACTGGAGTCTGGGCTTAACAGTGACACAAGATATAGCTATTTCCCTAAGGAGTGTGTTGCCCCAAGCGTGGTGGAGAAAGAATTGGTTTCTAGGGAGAGGTCTGAAGCTGGCTTCATGGAAGGCATGAAGTTTCACTGAAGCAAGAGAACAGATTTAGGTGACAAAGCAAAGAGCAAAGGTGTTTCAAGCAGAGAAGGCAGCAAGCACAAAGGCCCTGAGCATAGAGAGCATAGGCTGGAGTCAGCTTGTCTTTCCAAGTCCCTGCCCCTTCACTGTGTCTCTAGAGATTCTCTACCTGCCCCACCATGCCTGCTCATCTCTAGAACAAGTTGGCTGTTTCTTCTCAGTTACATTTGTATGTAGTTATGGCTACTATGTAAAATTCACTGTAATATTAGGGCGTTTGATGTGGTATTTTCCTACATACTTAGTTCCTATCCTTCCCCATCCCCTGCTGTCCTTCCCCACTTCAACTGTTTTCTAGTCTCCATTTCATTTCTCTTACTTTCATGTCATATGCGTTCTTTGCTGTCTCTTTCCTCCTCTTCTCTTCCCTTAAGATTTCTTCTTCTCCTCTCATGGTCTCCTGATTTTATGACTCCCCCCCCACACACTCACATAGTAGGAGCCCCCCCTCCCTGTATGCATATGCAATTTGAAGCTGCTTTGATCTTGTCAGAAATGAGGGTATTTTGGCTTTTGGAATCTCAGTAATTTTGCTAAGCCCAACGACTGCCACATACATCTAGTTTCTGAACTATTATGATTTCATTTTTTGTTATGTGCACTGAGCATTGGGTTTATGTAATCCTGAGGGTAGGCTTCTCTGCTAGCTCCACTTCTTACCTATTGTGAACAGAAGTATGTCTGTACTGGAGAAAGGTAAGGGTGAGAGTTATATGCATTAACTATGCATTCTTTATTATTATTATTATTATTATTATTATTAAGTTATTTTGTTTAGTCCTCAGGTCTCTGCTGGGGGCCCTGTCTACCTAATGGAATTTGTTTCCCAGGGCTCTTCACAGCATCCTCCTCCCCTTTGCATCTGAGAGGGTGCTTCCTCTATCTCCCCAACGCCCCCCCCAACACACACCCACTCACCCCCACCTTACCTCGCCCCAGAATTCTCCTTCCCTGGAACATCAAGTCTACAGGATTAGGCTCATCTCCCACTGAGGCCAGACAAGGCAGTTCTCTGCTACATAGCTGTGGGCTATGGACTGTGCATGCTCTTTGTTTGGTGGCTTAGTCTCCAGGAGCTCCCAGGTTCGTTGATACTATTGGTTTTCCTATGGAGTTGCAATCTCCTTCAGCTCCTTCAATTCTTCCCCTAACTCTTCCATAGGGGTCTCTGACCTCAGTCTAATGGTTGGCTGTAAGTATCTGCCTCTGTCTCAGTCAGTTGCTGGTAGAGCCTCTCAGAGGACAGCCATACTGGGCTCCTGTCTGCAAACATAACATGGCATCAGTAATAGTGCCAGAGTTTGGTGCCTGTGTATGGGAAGGATCCCAAGTTGGGCTGGTCACTGGGTGGCTTTTCTCAGCTCCATTTTGTCCCTACATATCCAAAAATTTTGAAAATGAATGGGTGGCCCTGTCTCTCCACTGGGGAACCTGTCTATCTACTGGAGGTGGTCTCTTCAGGTTCCATCTACCCACTGTTGGGCTTCTCAACTAAGGTCACCCCCATTGAGTCCTGGGAGCCTCTCACATTCCAGGTCTCTGGGACTTTCTAGACATTCCCCTGCCTCCCACCCTTGCAGCTCCATATTTCCATTCATTCTCCTGGCCCTCTGGGCTTCTGCCTGTCTACCCCCCATTACCTGATCCTGTCCTTATTTTCCCCCTCCATTCTCCCCTCTCTCACTCAGGTCCTTTCCTTCCTCTGCCTCCTGTGATTATTTTGTTTTGTCTTTTAAGTGGTATTGAAGCATTCTCACTTGGGCCTTCCTTCTTGTTAAACTTCTTACAGTCTGTGAGTTGTATCATGGGTATCTGTACTTTTTGGCCAGTATCTACTTATCAGTGAGTACATACCATGCATGTCCTTTTGGGTCTGGGTTACCTTGTTCTGAATGATATTTTCTAGTTCCATCCATTTTGTTGGGGCCTGATCTTTGTCTTGTCCCTGGGCCATTACTTATTTTAAAATTATTATTTCTAACTTCTGCTTTTAAGAGATTTGTTTTTCTGTTACCAGAGCATAGTTAAGATATCCTGCAGTTGGAACCTTCCAGCCTTGAGACATTGTGGTTAGAACCTTCCTTTTACTCAACTGGTTGCTAAGCATTTTCCATCTACCTTGTCATGTACTTGAGCAATTGATTCTACTTTGTAATTGTGGTTTGTAGCTTTATAAGTTGAGTGTTTTTTGAAAATAAACGAGGCTTAACAGATCTCTGTTTTGTCTCCTTCCTTTGAGTCCCTAATCCATCCATTCTTACTCCCTCCCTCGAGACCCTCATTGTTTAGCCCTGCAAGTTGGGGCAGCTGGTGCCCAATGTCTGGGGCTCAAGTACAAGAGATTCAGTAAAGAACACTGCAGTGTTTTGTCTTGCCACATTTTTTTAGAAGACGCCTTACCTGGGAACCTGCCATCTTGACTAAGGATCCTGGTAAGTTTGCGGTGATTATGGGACAGGCATTGAATAGCCATGAATTATTTGTAGAAGGTTTTTTAAAAAAGGCTCTGAAGGAGCGAGGAATAAAGGTCAAAATATATGATTTGCTTACATTTTTTGATTTTGTTAAAGAGATTTGCTCATGGCTTCTTCCTTGCGGGCACCATTGATCTTAAAAGATGGGAGCATGTGGGCAGCACTATTAAAGATTATTATGATGTCTTTGGGACTGAAAAGGTACCCATAACAGCATTTTCCTTTTGGAATCTTATTTTAAAAGTTCTTTCTTTTAAACATTTTGAACTGCAGAGATTGTTAAAGAGGGAGAAAAATGTCTTGCTTCTAAAAAGAATTCTGCTACCATCACCTCTAATCAAGGTGATGTTATGCTAACTTCTCAATCAGTGGAACAGGTGGAAGAGGACCTAATGTTCTTTGACAGTGATGTTGAGGAAAAAGTCAGAGTTGCAAAAGCTTCGACAAAGAATTCAAAAGCTGGTTTTGTAAAGATTTCAAAAGCTGACTCTTTTTCCCTAAAACAAAAATCTAAGGACCATAAAACTCAAGAGAAAAAAACCCTGTGGGTACTTGTTCTAAAATTAAAAGAATTTATCCACTTTTAGAAAAATCTAAGAAGGTGGCTCAGGCAGATGACCTCAGTGTTAGTGATTGGAAAGAATTGGACAAGGCAGCTGCTCAGTATCATAATCCTAATTGGCCTTCTTTCAAAAGATTACCACTTCCTTATGCCCCTATTTCGTCGGTCGAACTGCTGGCACAAGATTCAGCTTCCCTTCAAAAGAGGAACCAAAACCTCAGAGATCAAATTCTTCTTGAAACCAAGAGCATCAAGAGCTTCTTAAGCAACTCCATCAGCTCCAATCACCACCCCAGGCCACCACTTCCCATAGGCACCTCTGTCATTCCCTGTGTTCCCAGTTGTTGAGACCCCTGGAGATGCAGAGTTAGGTCCTGTCCACCATCATGTTGCTTTTGAGATGACCGTGCTTAAGGAATTAAAAACAGCAGTCTCTCAATATGGGGCCACAGTTCCATGTATTTTAGCTATTGTTGAGGCTGTTGCTGAAAGATGGCTTATACTCCAAGATTGGTGTACTCTTGCCAAGTCTGCCCTTGGGTGAGGAGATTTTCTCCTATGGGAGGCTGATTATAAGGATGCTTGCAAAGATTTGGCAGCTAGAAATGCCCAGGCCAGGGTGGCATGGACAGTTAATATGCTTCTTGGTGCAAATGATTTTCAAGATGGGATACAACAACTTAATTACCCACCAGGTTTATTTGCACAGATCCAGTCTGATGCCCTTAAGGCATGGAACGCCTGCCCTCTAAAGAAAGTGTGGGCTTGTCCCTCACTGGCATTAAACAGGGACCCAATGAGCCTTTTAAAGATTTTGTCATAGCCTCACAACAACTACAGGACACATCTTTGGAAGACAGATTGCTCTGATTTTATCAAACAACTTGCCTTTGAAAATGCCAACACTGCCTGTCAGGCCACCATCCATCCCCATAAACAGAAAGGGGATATTTCAGATTACATTCACCTATATTCTGATATTGGCACATCATATCAACAAAGGCTGGCCGTAACTGTGGCTATGCAGGGTACTACTGTACAGCAATTCCTTAAAAACCAAGATAAATGTCACCATGATTGGCTCAGGTGCTTCTCTTGTGGACAGGCTGGACACTTCAAAGGCAATTGTCCCCCAAAAAACAAGATAGTGTTGGGTCTTCTTGCCCTCAGGCTCCCGGCATGTGCCCTCATTTCAGGTGGGGCCGCCACTGGGCTAATGAGTGTCAATCTAAAACAGACCACTAGGGACAGACACTATTGCCAGTCAAGGTGCTGGGAAATGGGCGGAGGGGCCAGCCCCAGGCTCTGAAAAATAAAAATCCATTTGGGGCAGTGAGTTTTGTCCCAGCAAGCCATAAATTTGTTTCAAAACTCAACTGAGCCACACCTGGCGGCCCAGGATTAGACCTCTGTGGCTCCTCTTGTGTAACCTTGACTCCAGAAATGGAGGGTTCAGATCATAAAGACTGGGATTTATGGTCCACTGTCCCCGGGTATATTTGGCATTATTTTGGGCCAGTGAAGCTCATTTTTGAAAGGCTTACATGTTTTCCAGAAGTTATTGATAATGACTTTCAAGGGGAGATTCTTATTATTGCCTCCTCCCCAGATGCCCTGAGCATTATTGATGCTTGTCAAAGAATTGCCCAATTGCTTCTTTTGCCTAAAAAGAATGAAACCCAAAGATGGTCCTGGCTCCTCTGATGCCTTTTGGATTCAGGCCATATCCAAAGATAAGCCCACTTTAATTTTAACATTAAATGGAAAAACTTGCTCTGGCCTCGTCAACACAAGAGCTGATCATTAGAACAACTGAATGGCCAAAAACATGGCCAGTAGAGGCCACCCTAACTCACCTTCAAGGCCTGGGCCAAAGCTCCATTCCCAAGAGAAGCACAGTTCCCACTCATTTGGAAAAATGAGGAGGGGCACTCTGGGAATATCCAACCATATGTTATACCTGGCCTCCCTGTAAATCTTTGGGGCCAAGATATTCTTTCTCAATTAGGAATGATAATGTGTAGCCCTAATGACATAGTTACTCTACAGATGATAAAGGAGGGATACATGCCTGGTAAGGGCTTAGGAAAAAATGAAGATGGTATCACTGAACCTATTTCTGTCAGGCCAAGAAATGATCGCCTGGGTCATGGACATTTTTCCTAGGGGCTCTTGACTCACCTGTGGCCCATGCTGATAAGATTACTTGGTTATCAGATGATCCAACCTGGGTCTCTCACTGGTTCCTTACTTAAAAAAAACTTGATGCTGCCCAACAGCTGGTACAGGAGCAGCTTGAGGCAGGCCATCTAATACCCAGCAATTCCCCTTGGAATGTGCCTATATTTGTGATTAAAAAGAAATCTAGTAAATGGTGTCTGCTCCAAGATCTCTGAGCAGTTAATAAATCCATGGTGATAATGGGGGCCCTACAGCCTGGGCTGCCCTCACCTACAGCCTTACCTTTAAGATATTATAAGATTGTAATAGATTCAGAAGATTGTTTCTTTACCATTCCTTTAAATCCTGATGATCACAAATGCTTTGCCTTCAGCCTCCCCTCATTTAATTTTCATGAGCCAATGCAGTGCTTTCAGTGGTGGGTGCTCACCCAGGGGATGGCCAATAGCCCTACCCTTTGTCAGTCCTTTGTGTTCCTGCCATAAAAGAAGTTAGGCTTTCTTGGTCTGACATTTATATGATTCATTGTATGGATGATATATTATTGGCAGGGAAATCCGATGCAGAAGTTCTCTCTTGCTCTAAAGAGCTTCAGAAGGCCCTTTTAAATAGTGGATTACAAATAGCTCCTAATAAAATTCAACTCCATGACCCTTATACTTATTTGGGTTTTAAATTATCAGGCGATAACATCTGGTCACAAAAAAATGCCCTCAGGCTTGATAAACTTCACTCTTTAAATGATTTTCAAAAAATTATTTGGAAATATCAATTGGCTGTTGCTCTATTTAAAATTAAGCAAAGATGAACTAAAACTCCTCTATGAAATTCTTAATGGAGATCCTGACGCTACATCTCCTCATGTCATTACTGAAGAGGGTAGACAGGCTATTAAGCTAGTTAAGACAGCAATTCAGAATCAACAAATTAAGTCTATAAAATATGACAAGCCCCTATGGCTAATTGTCCGTAAAACTAGACAGATGCCCACCGCCTTGTTTTGGCAGACTGCACCTATCATGTGGATTTATTTGCCTATTAGCCCAAAGAATATTAAATCCATATTATCAATTTGTTTCTGATATAACAATGTTAGGCAGAAAACAAGTAAAAGTTTATTTTGGAAAAGAACATGTTTATATTATACAACTCTATATACCAAAGACCAAGTTGATTGGTTAATGCAGACCAGAGATGATTGGCCTCTTACCTTGGTTGGCTTTTCAGGCATTTTAGATAATCATTATCCACCAAGTAAGTTAATTGGTTTTATTAATAAACAAGAGGTCATTTTCCCAAGACTGACCAAGTCCACTCTGATCCTTAGGGTCCTTACAGTGCTTACTGATGGATCAGCTAATGGGGTGGCAGTCTATGCCTGGAATAATCAAGTTTTTAATTTCCAAAACAATTCCTCCTCTGCTTAAATTACTGAACTTTGTGCTGTTATGGCAGCTCTTCGAGCCTTTAATGGTTGCCCTATTAACGTTTTTACTGATAGTGCTTATATTGCCCAATCCATCGCCCTGTTAGAGGTCGTTGGTCAAATAAAAGGAGGATCTCAAGCCAGTGTGCTATTTCAAGAATTAATTTCCCTTATAAAATCTAGAAATTTCCCCCTTTTTATTAGACATCTATGAGCTCATTCTGGGCTCCCAGGGCCCCTATCTGCTGACAACTGTCTGACAGATCAGGCCATGCACCATTTAACTTTTCCAGTTTTTTCAGATTCTTCCAAAACACAGGGTCTAAAGGCAGCCCAAAATGCCCATGCCCTACATCATCTTTTTTTTTTTTGATTTTTAATATTTTTATTACCTATTTTCCTCAATTACATTTCCAATGCTATCCCAAAAGTCCCCCATAGCGCCCCCCACTTCCCTACCCACCCATTCCCATTCTTTTGGCCCTGGCATTCCCCTATATTGGGGCATATAAAGTTTGCAAGTCCAATGGGCCTCTCTTTCCATTGATGGCCGACTAGGCCATCTTTCGATACATATGCCGCTAGAGACAAGAGCTCCGGGGTTCTGGTTAGTACATCATGTTGTTCCAACAATAGGGTTGCAGATCCCTTTAGCTCCTTGGTTACTTTCTCTAGCTTCTCCATTGGGAGCCCTGTGATACATCCAATAGCTGACTGTGAACATCCACTCCTGTGTTTGCTAGGCCCCGGCATCTTCTCACAAGAGACAGCTATATTTGGGTCCTTTCAGCAAAATCTTGCTAGTGTATGCAATGGTGTCAGCGTTTAGAAGCTGATTATGGGATGGATCCCTGGATACGGCAGTCTCTAAATGGTCCATCCTTTCCTCACAGCTACGAACTTTGTCTCTGTAACTCCTTCCCTGGGTGATTTGTTCCCAATTCTAAGAAGGTGCACAGTGTCCACACTTTGGTCTTCATTCTTCTTGAGTTTCATGCGTTTATCAAATTGTATCTTATATCTTGGGTATCCTAAGTTTTGGGCTAATATCCACTTATCAGTGAATACATATTGTGTGAGTTCTTTTGTGATTGTGTTACTTCACTCAAGATGATGCCCTCCAGGTCCATCCATTTGGCTAGGAATTTCATAAATTCATTCTTTTTAATAGCTGAGTAGTACTCCATGGTGTAAATGTACCATAATTTCTGTATCCATTCCTCTGTTGAGGGACATCTGGGTTCTTTCCAGCTTCTGGCTATTATAAATAGGGCTGCTATGAACATAGTGGAGCATGTGTCCTTTTTACCGGTTGGGACATCTTCTGGATATATGCCCAGGAGAGGTATTGCTGGATCCTCCGGTAGTACTATGTCCAATTTTCTGAGGAACCGCCAGACTGATTTCCAGAGTGGTTGTACAAGCTTGCAATCCCACGAACAATGGAGGAGTGTTCCTCTTTCTCCACATCCTCGCCAGCATCTGCTGTCACCTGAATTTTTGATCTTAGCCATTCTGACTGGTGTGAGGTGGAATCTCAGGGTTGTTTTGATTTGCATTTCCCTGATGATTAGGGATGTTGAACATTTTTTCAGGTGTTTCTCTGCCATTCGGTATTCCTCAGGTGAGAATTCTTTGTTCAGTTCTGAGCCCCATTTTTTAATGGGGTTATTTGACTTTCTGGAGTCTACCTTCTTGAGTTCTTTATATATATTGGATATTAGTCCCTTATCTGATTTAGGATAGGTGAAGATCCTTTCCCAATCTGTTGGTGGTTTTTTTGTCTTATTGATGGTGTCTTTAGCCTTGCAGAAGCTTTGTAGTTTCATGAGGTCCCACTTGTCAATTCTCAATCTTACAGCACAAGCCATTACTGTTCTATTCAGGAATTTTTCCCCTATGTCCATATCTTCAAGGCTTTTCCCCACTTTCTCCTCTATAAGTTTCAGTGTCTCTGGTTTTATGTGAAGATCCTTGATCCACTTAGACTTGACCTTAGTACAAGGAGATAGGAATGGATCGATTCGCATTCTTCTACATGTTAACAACCAGTTGTGCCAGCACCATTTGTTGAAAATGCTGTCTTTCTTCCACTGGATGTTTTTAGCTCCCTTGTCGAAGATCAAGTGACCGTAGGTGTGTGGGTTCATTTCTGGGTCTTCAATTCTATTCCATTGGTCTATTTGTCTGTCACTATACCAGTACCATGCAGTTTTTATCACAATTGCTCTGTAGTAGAGCTTTAGGTCCGGCATGGTGATTCCACCAGAGGTTCTTTTATCCTTGAGAAGAGTTTTTGCTATCCTAGGTTTTTTGTTATTCCAGATGAATTTGCAGATTGCACTTTCTAATTCGTTGAAGAATTGATTTGGAATTTTGATGGGGATTGCATTGAATCTGTAGATTGCTTTTGGCAAGATAGCCATTTTTACAATGTTGATCCTGCCAATCCATGAGCATGGGAGATCTTTCCATCTTCTGAGATCTTCTATAATTTCTTTCTTCAGAGACTTGAAGTTTTTATTATACAGATCTTTCACTTCCTTAGTTAGAGTCACGCCAAGATATTTTATATTATTTGTGACTATTGAGAAGGGTGTTGTTTCCCTAATTTCTTTCTCAGCCTGTTTATTCTTTGTGTAGAGAAAGGCCATTGATTTGTTTGAGTTAATTTTATATCCAGCTACTTCACCGAAGCTGTTTATCAGGCTTAGGAGTTCTCTGGTGGAATTTTTAGGGTCACTTAGATATACTATCATATCATCTGCAAAAAGTGATATTTTGACTTCATCTTTTCCAATTTGTATCCCTTTGATCTCCTTTTGTTGTCGAATTGCTCTGGCTAGGACTTCAAGTACAATGTTGAATAGGTATGGAGAAAGTGGACAGCCTTGTCTAGCCCCTGATTTTAGAGGGATTGCTTCAAGCTTCTCACCATTTACTTTGATGTTGGCTACTGGTTTGCTGTAGATTGCTTTTATCATGTTTAGGTATGGGCCTTGAATTCCTGATCTTTCCAAGACTTTTATCATGAATGGGTGTTGGATCTTGTCAAATGCTTTTTCCGCATCTAAGGAGATGACCATGTGGTTTTTGTCTTTGAGTTTGTTTATATACTGGATTACGTTGATGGATTTCCGTATATTGAACCATCCCTGCATCCCTGGGATGAAACCTACTTGGTCAGGATGGATGATTGTTTTGATGTGTTCTTGGATTCGGTTAGCAAGAACTTTATTGAGGATTTTTGCATCAATATTCATAAGGGATATTGGTCTGAAGTTTTCTATCTTTGTTGGGTCTTTTTGTGGTTTAGGTATCAGAGTAATTGTGGCTTCATAGAATGAGTTGGGTAGAGTACCTTCTGTTTCTATTTTGTGGAATAGTTTGTGAAGAACTGGGATTAGATCTTCTTTGAAGGTCTGATAGAACTCTGCACTAAACCCATCTGGTCCTGGGCTTTTTTTAGTTGGGAGACTATTAATGACTGCTTCTATTTCTTTGGGGGATATAGGGCTGTTTAGATCATTAACCTGATCTTGATTCAACTTTGGTACCTGGTATCTGTCTAGGAACTTCTCCATTTCATCCAGGTTCTCCAGTTTTGTTGAGTATAGCCTTTGGTAGAAGGATCTGATGGTGTTTTGGATGTCTTCAGGATCTGTTGTTATGTCTCCTTTTTCATTTCTGATTTTGTTAATTAGGATGCTTTCCCTGTGCCCTCTAGTGAGTCTGGCTAAGGGTTTATCTATCTTGTTGATTTTCTCAAAGAACCAGCTCCTTGATTGGTTGATTCTTTGAATAGTTTTTCTTGTTTCCACTTGGTTGATTTCACCCCTGAGTTTGATTATTTCCTGCCGTCTACTCCTCTTGGGTGAATTTGCTTCCTTTTGTTCTAGTGCTTTTAGGTGTGTTGTCAAGCTGCTAATGTGTGCTCTCTCTAGTTTCCTTTTGGAGGCACTCAGAGCTATGAGTTTTCCTCTTAGAAATGCTTTCATTGCGTCCCATAAGTTTGGGTATGTTGTGGCTTCATTTTCATTGAACTCTAAAAAGTCCTTAATTTCTTTCTTTATTCCTTCCTTGACCAAGGTATCATTGAGAAGAGTGTTGTTCAGTTTCCACGTGAAGGTTGGCTTTCTATTATTTATTTTGTTATTGAAGATCAGCCTTAGTCCATGGTGATCTGATAGGATGCATGGGACAATTTCAATATTTTTGTATCTGTTGAGGCCTGCTTTGTGACCAATTATGTGGTCAATTTTGGAGAAGGTACCATGAGGTGCTGAGAAGAAGGTATATCCTTTTGTTTTAGGATAGAATGTTCTGTAGATATCTGCCAGATCCATTTGATTCATAATTTCTCTTAGTTTCACTGTGTCCCTGTTTAGTTTCTGTTTCCATGATCTGTCCATTGGTGAAAGTGGTGTGTTGAAGTCTCCCACTATTATTGTATGAGGTGCAATGTGTGCTTTGAGATTTACTAAAGTTTCTTTAATGAATGTGGCTGCCTTTGTATTTGGAGCATAGATATTCAGGATTGATAGTTCCTCTTGGAGGGTTTTACCTTTGATGAGTATGAAGTGTCCCTCCCTGTCTTTTTTAATGACTTTTGGTTGGAAGTCAATCTTATCAGATATTAGAATGGCTACTCCAGCTTGTTTCTTCATACCATTTGCTTGGAAAATTGTTTTCCAGCCTTTCATTCTGAGGTAGTGTCTATCTTTTTCTCTGAGATGAGTTTCCTGTAAGCAGCAAAATGTTGGGTCTTGTTTGTGTAGCCAGTTTGTTAGTCTATGTCTTTTTATCGGGGAGTTGAGTCCATTGATATTAAGAGATATTAAGGAAAAGTAATTGTTGTTTCCTGTTATTTTTGTTGTTAAAGTTGGCATTCTGTTTTTGTGGCTGTCTTCTTTTAGGTTTGTTGAGGGATTACCTTCTTGTTGTTTCTAGGGCGTGGTTCCTGTCCTTGTATTGGTTTTTTTCTGTTATTATCCTTTGAAGGGCTGGATTCGTGGAGAGATAATGTGTGAATTTGGTTTTGTCGTGGAATACTTTGGTTTCTCCATCTATGTTAATTGAGAGTTTGGCTGGGTATAGTAGCCTGGGCTGGAATTTGTGTTCTTTTAGTGTCTGTATAACATCCGTCCAGGATCTTCTGGCTTTCATAGTCTCTGGTGAAAAATCTGGTGTAATTCTGATAGGCTTGCCTTTATATGTTACTTGGCCTTTTTCTCTTACTGCTTTTAGTATTCTATCTTTATTTAGAGCATTTGTTGTTCTGATTATTATGTGTCGGGAGGTATTTCTTTTCTGGTCCAGTCTATTTGGAGTTCTGTAGGCTTCTTGTATGTTCATGGGCATCTCTTTCTTTAGATTTGGGAAGTTTTCTTCTATAATTTTGTTGAAGATGTTTGCTGGTCCTTTGAGTTGAAAATCTTCATTCTCATCCACTCCTATTATCCGTAGGTTTGGTCTTCTCATTGTGTCCTGTATTTCTTGGATGTTTTGAGTTAGGATCTTTTTGCATTTTACATTTTCCTTGATTGTTGTGCCGATGTTCTCTATGGAATCTTCTGCACCTGAGATTCTCTCTTCCATCTCTTGTATTCTGTTGCTGATGCTCGTATCTATGGTTCCAGATTTCTTTCCTAGGGTTTCTATCTCCATTGTTGCCTCATTTTGGGTTTTCTTTATTGTGTCTACTTCCCTTTTTAGGTCTAGTATGGTTTTGTTCATTTCCATCATCTGTTTGGATGTGTTTTCCTGTTTTTCTTTAAGGACTTCTACCTGTTTGATTGTGTTATCCTGTTTTTCTTTATGGACTTGTAACTCTTTAGCCATGTTCTCCTGTAATTCTTTAAGTGAGTTATTAAAGTCCTTCTTGATGTCCTCTACCATCATCATGAGATATGCTTTTAGATCCGTGTCTAGCTTTTCCGGTGTGTTGGGGTGCCCTGGACTGGGTGAAGTGGGGGTGCTGGGTTCTGATGATGGTGAGTGGTCTTGGTTTCTGTTAGTAAGATTATTACGTTTACCTTTCGCCATCTGTAATCTCTGGGGTTAGTTGTTATCTTTGTCACTGTTTAAAGATTGGAGCAGAAGCTGTGTTCCACTCACCAGCAGTCTCAAAATCCTGCGGCGGGGGTCGTGGGAAGCTGGCGGTACCCCGGTGCTGGTCCAGCCGGAAGAGGCCTGTGGTCCTATTCAGGCCGGTTTTCTGCTTCCCTAACTAATGCAGTCTCTGGACCCGTGTGCAATTGGATTGGAGCAGAAGCTGTGTTCCACTCACCAGAAGTCTTAAGATCCTGTGGCGGGTGTTGTGGGTAGCTGGCGAGTGTCAGCCGACCCTGCGCCCTAGCTACCCCGGTGCTTTTCTGACCGGAAGAGGCTTGTGGCCCTACGTAGGCCGGATTTCTGCCTCCCCAACCAAAGCAGTCTCAGGTCCCGCATGATTGGACTGGAGCAGAAGCTGTGTTCCACTCACCAGCAGTCTCAAAATCCTGTGGCGGGGGTCGTGGGTAGCTGGCGGGTGTCAGGCGACCCTGCGCTCAAGCTACCCCTGTGCTGATCCGGCCGGATGAGTCCTGTGGCCCTACTCAGGCCGGTTTCTGCTTCCCTAACTAATGCAGTCTCAGGTCCCGCGAGCAATTGGATTGGAGCAGAAGCTGTGTTCCACTCACCAGAAGTCTTAAGATCCTGTGGCGGGTGTTGTGGGTAGCTGGCGAGTGTCAGCCGACCCTGCGCCCTAGCTGCCCCGGTGCTTTTCTGACCGGAAGAGGCTTGTGGCCCTATGTAGGCCGGATTTCTCTCTCCCCAACCAGAGCAGTCTCAGGTCCCATGTGATTGGACTGGAGCAGAAGCTGTGTTCCACTCACCAGCAGTCCCAAAATCCTGTGGCGGGGGTCGTGGGTAGCTGGCAGGTGTCAGGCAACCCTGCGCTCTAGCTACCCCGGCGCTGATCCGGCCGGATGAGGCCTGTGGCCCTACTCAGGCCGGTTTCTGCTTCCCTAACTAATGCAGTCTCAGGTCCCGCGCGAAATTGGATTCGCCCTACATCATCTTAATGCATGCTCTTTTTGTTTGCTGTGTAAGATAACTGGAAAATAGGCTCGTCATATTGTTAAAAGCTGTTAAATTACATAAGACATCTCCCTGTACCTCACTTGGGTGTTAACCTTTGTGGCCTTATCCCTAATGCCATTTGACAAATGGATATTATTCATATGTCTGAATTTGGTAATCTTAAATATGTTCATGTAGCTATTGATACTTGTTCTGGATTTATTTTTACCTTCATTCAAACTAGAGAGGCCTCTAAACATGCTATTAGTCATCTTCTTGCAGCTTTTTCTATAATGGGCCTACCATAACAAATTAAAACTGATAATGTTCCTGGCTGTGCTAGTAAAGCCTTTTTAGATTTTTTGTGCTATTTTAGATTTTTTGTGCTACCTTAGAGATTGTTAATGTAACAGACGTCCCATATAATCCACAAGAGCAGGGCATTGTTAAAAGAGTCCATCTCACCCTCAAAAACACCATTAATAAATTAAAGAGAGGGGAATGGTACCCAACCCAAGGAACACCATGAAATATTGTGGCACATGAATTATTTATCATAAATTTCCTGACCTTGGATCAAGACGGAAAATCTGCTGCTTCTCGGTTTTGGCAAAGAGATCCCAACAGTGATTTCTCCATGGCTATGTGGAAGGACCCCCAAACTACTGAGATCCTTGCAGCCACACAATCCCTCCCTGCCAGTGATTGCTGGTTATGCTTTGAATTGGGTGCCTCTTGGCCTCTGGTGATTTCCCTACTTAATGATTCTACCTCTTATTTTAATAAGGAAGACTGTAATTATATGAAGCCTTTTAATGTATTACCTAGTGGCTTTAATGCATCTATGTGCTTTTTAAGTCCTTATAAAAATAATTCTTTTGATATGGATGTTGGTCTGGCAAAACTTACCTCCTATAATCATTGTATTAATATTTCTGAGCCAATTTGTTTAGGTAAAGGTAGTTTTTGTGTGTGGAGACAATATGGCCTATCCTTTTCTTCCTTTAAATTGGACTGGATCCTGCGTTCCTGCAACGCTTTTGCCAGATGTTGAGATCCTCCCAGGAGATCAACCTGTTCCTTTGCCCAGCTTTGATATCTCTTCCCCCAGGCCTAAGAGAGCAGTATCCTTTATTCCCCTTCTTGTTGGACTCAGGATATCTGGAGCCCTTGCTACTGGCTCAGCTGGCATAGGGGTAGCTTTGGACAGCTATACTAAGCTGTCCCAGAAGCTGATAAATGATGCTAACATGGGATATCAGTCTGTCAAGGATCTATAAGATCAGGTGGATTCCTTGGCTGAGGTGGTTCTCCAAAATAGACATGATTTAGACTTACTTATTGCAGATAAGGGAGGCATTTGCTTAGTTTTGCAGGAAAAATGCTGTTTCTATACCAATAAGTTCGGGATTGTGTGTGACAGAATTTGAAAGCATCAACAAGAATTGGAGGAGAGGCATCAAGAACTCTTTGACAACCCCATATGGAGTGCTTGGAATGGAATTTTGCCCTACCTTCTCCCCTTCCTTGGCCCAGTGCTTGGCTTATTAATTTTACTATCACTAGGACCTTTAATCTTTAATAAAGTCATGGCCTTTGTTCAGGGACAAATAGATGCAATTAAGTTTCAATCCTTACAAATTCACTACCACCGGCTAGAGATGGCAGTTGTGGGAGGTGGGTAGGCTGCACCTTCTCCATGGTGATGGACTGACTGGCCAATGATGGGCAACTGAGATTAGGACACCATCCTTATATAAATGGCAACCCAAGACAGGGGGACCCCAAAAGGTGATGGGGTCTCTTTATGACGGGTAAGACCATTCTGGATTGGCTGTTCTTGTAAACTCTCTTACCTAAGACAGGCACAGTCCCCTTTGAGTCTTTAGGGTCTGGCTGATTTAGACATTGTCACCATATATGCCTTGTTCTCTATCAAATAAAAAAAAGGGGGGCTGTTGGTGCCTGATCTTTGTCTTGTCCCTGGGCCATTACTTATTTTACAATTATTATTTCTAACTTCTGCTTTTAAGAGATTTGTTTTTCTGTTACCAGAGCATAGTTAAGATATCCTGCAGTTGGAACCTTCCAGCCTTGAGACATTGTGGTTAGAACCTTCCTTAAGACACCTTGTGGTTAGAACTTTCCTTTTACTCAACTTGTTGCTAAGCATTTTCAATCTACCTTGTCATGTACTTGAGCAATTGATTCTACTTTGTAATTGTGGTTTGTAGCTTTATAAGCTGAATGTTTTTTGAAAATAAATAGACTTAAAAGGTCTCTGTTTTGTCTTTTTTCTTCGAGTCCCTTGTTCCATCCATTCTCACTCCGACCCTCATTGTTTAGTCCTGCAGGTTGGGGCACTATTAGCATACAAAATTCATGATGCTCTCATTTTTAAGAGCTAAATAGTATTCTAATGTGTAAATGAACCACATTTTCTGTATCCATTCTTCCATTGAGGGACATCTGGATTGTCTCCAGCTTCTAGCTATTACAAATAAGGCTGCTATGAACATAGTAGAGCATGTGTCCTTGTGCTATGATGGAACATCTTTTGGGTATAAGCCTAGGAGTGGTATAGCTGGATCTTAGGGCAGAATTATTTACAAATTTCTGAGGAATTGTCAGATTGATTTACAGAGTTTGTACCAGTTTTCATTTCCACCAGTAATAGAGGAGTGTTTCTCTATCCCCACATCCTCGACAACATCTGCTGTCACCTGAATTTTTCGTCTTAGCCTCTCTGACTGGTGTGAGGTGGAATCTCAGGGTTGTTTTGATTTGCATTTCCCTCCTGACTAAGGATGTTGAACATTTCTTTAAGTGCTTCTTGGACATTCAAGATTCATCTTTTGAGAATTCTTTGTTTAGCTCTGCACTGCATTTTTAAATTGGATTACTTGTTTTTTTTTTTTTTTTTGTTTTTTTGTTTTTTTGTTTTTTTTTTTTTGAGACTAACTTCTTGAATTTTTTGTATACATCGATTTTTTCCCCCAATCTGTAGGTTGCTGTTTTGTCCTATTGACAGGGTCCTTTGCCTTACAGAAGCTTTTCAGTTTCATAGGGTCCTATTTGTCAATTGCTTATCTTAGAACTGCTGCCATTGGTATTTTGTTCAGGAAATTTCCCCATGTGCCAATGAATTCTCCCAATTTCACTTCTATTAGATTCAATGTATCTGGTTTTATGTTGAGATCCTTGAGCCACTTGGACTTGAGCTTTGTACAAGGAGATAAATATGGATCAATTTGCATTCTTTTACATTCAGGTCACCAGTTAGACCAGCACCATCTATTGAAGATGCTTTCTTTTTTCCACTGTATGGTTTTGGCTTTTTTGTCAAAGATGTATTTATTGGGGTGTAGGTTTATTCCTGGGTCTTTGATTCTATTGCATTGATCCACTTGTCTGTCTCTGTATCAATGCCATTGGGAACAGAAGCACCTTTGTTTCATAGGCAGGTAAGTGTGAGAGCTACACGTATTAATTTTTTTTCTTATTTCTTATTCTTTCTACAACATCCAGGTATCACGATCAAAGATGTTCCAACTTGGGAGCCTTGTTGTCTTGTGTGGCCTGCTCATTCCAACCTCAGAATCACCTTTGGGTAATATTGTTAGTGCCCTGAATAATTTGAGAATTCTGAACTCTGTCTCTGTGAGTCAATAAAAGTGCTGGCTGATCACAGGAGTAGCAAAGGAATTACTAAACCTGCAATTGCAGAGGCTGCAGCTAAGGGCAGTGTTGTACTTTATGGATGGTTCCCTGAGAAATGTGCAGCTATTGAGTCCCTGCCTCACTCAGAATCACTTTAGATATAAACAGTGCAATGATGTTATATCCTAATAGAGACTTGCCAATATACACACTGGATACATCCATCAAAATGAGAGTTAAAAGTTCTAAAATGTTGCCATTTTGAATTATGGTAGCTGCTGACAAGTACTTCCTTGTACCACTTCTTCTAGCAGTCTGTGGGAGCTTGTCTCCCAGTACTCCTTCCCTGCAAGCACTGCCCTGGACGCCTTTAACACTTTTTTTTTTTTTTTGAGATTTTTTGAGATTACCAGAGATGAGAGGATATAACTACTCTCACTTTGCCTTTCTCGGTCCACTCATTCTTTGCATATTTACTAGTTTTTAAATAATTTAAATAAAGTTCTGTGTCAAAATTATTAGCAAGTACCTCTGCAAGTTTCTTTCTTTTTTACTTTTTCTTATTGATATGTGCTGACTCCTGGAAATGAAGGACTCACATCTGGCTTGGATATTCGTACCCCTCTCCCAATGTCTATTTAATGGTGCCTATGTTCTCTGTTATAGAGGAACTGGGATAACTGAGAAGCAGTTATTAGAGAAACAGGAAAGCTCAGAGCATGTTGCCTTAGAAAACTTTCAAAGGTGAAAAAAGGAGCCATCTTCTCATTCCATAGTCATGGCACCAAATCACCAAGAAAAGTATGTCAGGTTCAGGGTTACCTAGGGAGTTGTATGGTGAGGGATAGTTATCCAAGCAATGATAGCTAAGTTGGCCTTGTCTGCATCATTATATAGGTAGAGCTTGTTTATCTTAGAGTCTAGTTATAGTGTTATGATTACATCTACTTGACTAAAAGTGTTTTCAATATTTTATTTTTATGCCTCTGTATGTACCTCTGTGTATATGTCTTTATGTGGGTCCCCAGATCCCAGAAGATGGTGTCAGGTCACCTGGTGTTACAGATGTTATGAGCTATCCAAAAGGGAGTGCTGGGAACTGTCCTCTAGTCTTCTTTTAGTGCTGCAAGAATTCTTAACTTTCCAGTCTCACCACTGTGTTGATAACAGATCACATATGGTCATACATATATGAATGCTTTTCTTAAATGACAAACAAACAAAACTCCAATTCATGTCCACACACATATATTAAAATTGCCTTAAAGGAATAACTGAAATGCTTTGACAGTACTTAAGGGTACTCAATATAGAGCAGGAGAGCAGTCTAAAAGAAACAAAGGCTAGCCTTTGCAGATTTCTAATTTTAGCAGCCACTATGCAACTGGACCAAAATATCTAGGATATCACAATTCTAATATGAAATGCCTTACACCCAAAGAAATGAAACAGATTACAAAATGTGGAGAGAGTAGCAGGCAGAACTGAGTTACTATATATATATATATATATATATATATATATATATATATTTTTTTTTTTTGGTTTTTTGAGACAGGGTTTCTCTGTATAGTCCTGGCTGTCCTGGAGCTCACTTTGTAGACCAGGCTGGCCTCAAACTCAGAAATCCGCCTACCTCTGCCTCCCCAGTGCTGGGATTAAAGGTTTGTGCCACCACGCCCGGCTTACAATCAATATTTTAAAGCAGCATTTTAAGGTTTATTCCTTTGGAAAATAAGAGATTATTGTACTGTTTCATTTTGTTTGGCCTTTATTTGTAATTGCTTTGTTTCACAGTTGAGGTATTTTCTACACACACACTCTACTATTTCATACATGCTGTTTGGCACATACCAGCCATTCTCAGGTTGTTCTCCATGATCTTCTATTAGGACAAGTCTATTCTCCTACTTCAATGTAAATTATTGTTTTCTGGGATTGGTTCCAATTCGTCATTTTGGGACCCCTATTTGGTACTTTTACTAGCTGAAGCGATACTTTCCCTCTATGTTCTTTTTTTGTGATAGATTTTTCCATTTCTTAGTATATTCTCTCAATTGATTGACTCAGTTTCTCAAACACACATGAGCATCTCATTAAGATTAACAGACCCTTGAGTCAACACTGAAACAGGTATACACAGTCAAGTACAACTGCTTGGCCAATTGATCAATTGTTTTGTTAATAATTGCTTAATATAAATTACTAAGAAGTCATCCTGGAAACAGTAAATGGACTCAGTTGTGTAGACACATTTTCTCACCTTAGAAGCCTCAGGTTCCTCTTCTGTGCAATGGAGACAGTGAGTTGTTGTAGAGACTGACTTCCATGAAACCAGGAGGAGAAGAGATCATTTCCCAGTGGTGCAGGGCATTGACTGATAGGCACTGACTGATGACTGTTTTTTACAGGTAGCCTTCAAAGTCTACTCCTGGATATGGAGCCAGGTTGGTCAGAAGTCAAGGCCAGCCTTCAAGAAGCTTTGAGTAGTGTGAATCTTGACAGATTAATCAACTTGTTATATACGAAGGCGGTAGGGTGAGTTGGTGCTTCCTTGCTCTCAGAAAAGAGACTATCCCTCTGGGGAGGCCAATTCAATGTCAAAGACAAATGGATAAGCCTCTCATTTTCCACAGAAATGAGGACTGCTGAAGACTCATTAGAGCTTGAGAAAGTCTGAGGGAGGGCTACAGGGTCAGTGTGGACAGTTCACACCTCTGGGTTCCCGCAGTCTGATTTCAGGCTCAAGGTGAAAGTTCCATTTGTCCTCATCTCCACCTGCATCTTGGTACCTAAAGCCTGTCTCTAAGAACATTTATTCTTCAAATATAGACAGGAATAAAAGTCTAAGTTTCTTCAAGGGACAGAGAGCTGGAATTCATACCCTTAAGCCCCAAGCACTGACTTCATGGAGTTTGAGTCATACAGTCCTGGGGTCATGTTCTATCTCCCCTGCCTATTGTCTCCTAAGTCCATTGCACCTGAGAGTGTAGAGGCTCACATTCTGAACAGGGTGTAGTGAGTACAAGAGGGTGAGGTTGAACAGACACAAATGCCTCAAGGTGGAATGACAGGGGGGCACTTGTGGGTTTTTGGCAGGTTCGAAATCAAAGATTTCAAATTTCTGGACCTGGAGTATGACCGATCTTCCAATGGTGATGGAATTATCCTGAAGATACCCCTGGTTCTTGATGCATCTCTGTCTCTGTAAGTTGAGTTACTTGGACTTAGGGTGTGGAATGCAATATGGCTAGTTTGAGTAGTCACTTAATTCCCAATTATCACCTGACTTCTGCCTTCAGTTTCCTAATATGTAAAAGAAGGGAAACCTCCTTGGCCTACAATACCCATCTTCAAAATATTCTAGTGAAGACTGGCCATATTAAGTCTCTTTCAAAGGAATGTCCTATACAAAATAGGTCTCTTTGTGTTGTACTTATGTATACACATGTGTGTATAGTTTCACATGCGCACTTGTGTCTGTCGAGGTCAGGAGTCAACATCAAGTGTTTGCCCTAGTCATTTGCCACATTAACTTTTGATATAGGGTCTCTTGAAGAACCTGAAAATTATAGCTATCCACTAGACTTCCTGGATAAGAAACATGAAGTTTTTTTTTTTTTTTAATTTAAAATGAGAGGTAGAGGTAAATAACAGTAAAAAAAACTGTGCAAAATAAATTCTAGAAACTGGGAATGTCATTCAGACAGAGCTCTTGCAAGCATGTGTGAGAACCAGGCTTCTATCACCAGCACTGCGTGCTGGGGATGGGAGTGGCCATTGTACAAATTTGATGGATTTTTGAAACCATGAGGAGTGATAGCCAGGTAATTACTTAACCTCTCTATGCTTAGGATTACTTGTGTATTTATCTCCTAACACTGTTGAAATGATTCAATGGGTTAAACTAGGTACAATACTTAAAGTGAGTGCCCACAGATAATTTGTGTTACAAAATATTAGCAATTATTTTTATTAGTCTCTTCACAAGTAACAATCTCACATGTGCTAAACATGTTTGGTCTAGAGAGTCCTATACAAATATGTAAATTTTATAGAGAATATGTAACGTGTTGACATTAGCTAAACCTTATTGATATTACTCATTGACACTCTGCACTGTGTCCACACAGGTGACAACCATTGCAACCTGTAAAGCCTTCTAGATCTGTGGTGTGACTCTTGTTTTCTGCAGGCCATTCCCTGATTCGACTGCTGATGTCTCTGTTTCTATGGAGATGGTAACTTCACTTGCTGTTCAAAAAGATGGCAAGACTGACCGTACTGTCCTGGTCATGAAGGAATGCTCAACTAATCCAGACAAAATCTCCATTGACTTATTGAACAGGTAAGGCTCACCCATCCCAGCAGAGCTGGGATCTCAGGGAGGTCTTAGGACCTCTGACTTTAATGCTATGACGATACTTGGGAAATAGCCAATGAAACACACAAGGAGAATAGCCTCAAGAATCAGCTCTGTCAACACTTTCAACTCCGTCACTCTGCAACTTCATCTTCAGAGGCCGCAGTTTGTCCATCTGTGCATTTGAACACTAAAGATATACGGTTATCAGTTCTGGGATGAAGGCATGAAAAAATACACATTTAGCTGCGATCCTGGAACATGCTAAGGGCTTAAAAACTATAAGATCCACATTGACTCCAGGGACTGTTCCTGTCCGTTGCTGAGGCAGGAGAATGGACCTCTACAGCCATAATCATGCACTTAGCTATGGTACCTTTCAGCTGTGTCGGTGTGCCTGGTGCCTGCGAAGATGTGAACACTGCATTCACCTGGAGGTGGAGGCAGTTGGAGAATTAAACGACTGATATCATGGACTCTGCTGGTACTGGATTACTGGCTGCTTTTGGAAAAATTCTGCAGTGAGATCTGGACATCCTAATCCTGTCATTTCCATAACAGATCCCCACTGATCCTCAAAATCTGCATGTTCAATTGTCTGCTAAATAAAGCAGGTTTGGGGGAGGCAGAAGGTGGGAGAGCTTATGCTAATAGTCTTTGGGAGAGGAAACAAGTCCTGAAAGTCAGGGACTGGGACTGGGGAGCTTCAGTCAGAAATAGAAGAGTGAATTCTGGTCCCAGCCTGGGCAACCACGTCTTAAGGCCATTCATCCTCTCCCTACCAAAGGTCTGATCTCCCTCTACCAAAGACAGGACCACAGGTTTAGCATGCAAATTCAAAGGGCTGCATCCTGCTGGACACTGCCCTGCCAACCACACCCAGGAAACTCATGCAGCTCTACTGAATCTGAATCCTCATGGCCATGTAGACTCTTATGATGCGGTTCTGCCCTCACCCCTCAGTTAAACACATTGGTTATTCTTCTGTGCTTCTTTTTCCTACCACAGGACATTTTTATGGATATTCTGATTACATAAAAACACTTTTCTTCTTATCTCAACTCAATGTACCTTTTCCTCTTTCACAGTCTTTCCTAGATTTCTTCTCTTTTCCTTATAAGGACATACTCTTAACCTTCAGAGTACTTGTCTCTGTTGTCATTGTGTGTGCATACATATTTTTGAGATAGGTTATCAGTGCACAGCCCTTGTTAGCTTCAATCTCAATGATCTACCTTCTGCCTCCTGAGGGCTGGGATCAAAGGTGGGTGACACCACACCTGATATCACACTGTACATTTAACTGGACATTTTCGTTACTTATTTGTGTTTGGGGATGGGGGTTCATGTGTGGGCACGTGCATGAGCACACACACACACACACACACACACACACACGTGTCAATGGTCTGGAGCTCACCAAGTAGGCAAAGCTGGATGCAGAATCTACCATTCTCAGTCTTCAGCACTCTGAATTACAAGTGTTTGCTCTTAACCTGAATTTTCCTTCTTATTTCTTTTTTAATATGGGGGCAGAGATGGGACTCAGGTCCTCAAGCTGACAAGAACTGTAAGCTTATTTGTTATGGATTGTACTATCTCCTTGGTCAAAATTTCTCATTATTCTAGTCAAAAGTCTGGTATATGCCAGGCAGGTATTATGCTGAGGCTGGGCCAATGGTTTGTTGGAAAACAACAAAACAACAACAAAACAACAACAACAGAAAAAACAACAAGCAAACAAAAAGCCCAGATCTCTGTGTCCTAGAAAATATCCATAGGAAAAAAGCAAGCAGAGGAATATTTGGTTCGCCAGTGAATACGTGAAAAATGAGGAGCCATATCCAAGATCATCGTACTTATCAGGACACAAGAAGAGCAAATTCTCTCTTTAGGGTACATTCAGGATGGGCTCACCCAGGAGGTGACAGCAGGATGAGAGTTGGAAGGGGGTGACCTCCGTGGGACTTGATTATGAAAAATGTCAAAGTCTTAATGTTTTTGTTCAGTGCCTGGTGCTCTGCGAATAGAGGCTGATGAATGATGCTGCATCAGGACTCTGTTGAGCACCCAGGCACCGAGGAAGCAGCTACTTAGGCATGAGATGCTCAGATGCTCAGTGATGGCCCATCCTGACAAGCCAAACTGAAATTATAGGTTGTTCACCAACCTGCAGAGGACACTCGGGTCCATAGTTAACTATTGACCAAGCTTTGTAAGTCCCTTCTTTTTCAGACGCAACCGCACTATCAAAACCTTTCTGAACACTGTATTTCACTCTGCGAGAAGGAGCCTGTCATTAATAGTGGACCAACAAGTAAGTCCCCAGCTCTTGTCACCCAGGTGTGACAGCTAACAGGTGTGGCTATGCTCTAAGGACACTGTTTGATGGGGGGGGGGTGCAGATTTCTCTTTGGGAGGTCTATGGGCTCTGCTCCTCAGTAGCTGGCCTGGAGAAAGAGAAAGAGAGAGAGAGCGAGGGAGAGGGAGAGGGAGAGGGAGAGGGAGAGGGAGAGGGAGAGGGAGAGGGAGAGGGAGAGGGAGAGGGAGAGGGAGAGGGAGGGAGGGAAGAAAGGAGGGAGAGGGAGGGAGGGAGGGAAGGAGGGGGAGAGAGAGAGAGGGAGAGAGAGAGAGAAAGGAGGAAGAGGAGGAGGGGGAGGATGGAGGAGGGGGAGGGGAGGAGAAGGGGGAAAGAGAAGACAGAGGAGGAGGATGAAGATGATGATGCAGTGGCAGAAATTAGAGATGCTCTCTGAAGCTCTTTACCACATCCATATACCACCTGTATAGCCTTTAAACTAATGTTTCTTTGCAACCAGCATACCTCTATTTAAAAGGCTGTACTTAACTAACTGTGAATGAGAATCTGCAGGAAACAGGGAACTGGGCCTCCCCAAAGGCTTAAACCTTTTGAGGAGCTTAAAATACCAGGGTTTAAAAGTTTAAGGTCTTTGGGAGTCTGGGGTGTTAGGTTTCTGAATGCTAGAACTTCTGACATCCTGAGGTGCTGTGTTCTCAGCTCCTGGGACAGCTCTTATTCAGGCTGCTATAATTCCATAGTTCCAGACTGCTTAGGTTAACTGCTCTCACGTCCTGGAAATTAGCCCCTCTGTTGGAGGAAGACATGCAGTGATTTGCCAGCAAAGACTCTTTTTTTTTTCTCCCTCCCATCCCTCCTTCTCTCACTTTCTGTCTCTCAGGTGTGTCCACAGCTCCATGCATTCTTCAGCAGTCTTCATGATGACATCATCTGTAAGTCCAGCCTGGGGATGGAGTGGCTTCCATGGGCCAGGTCACCAGCTGTAGGAGTGCCCCTGGCAGGGACTTTGCATCCTCACTAAGTTGGGTCTTTGACTGCTCCTCCTTTCATTAGAAGCCTCATTGGAGTCTTTAGCTCCCCATGCTTGAAAGAGTTTCTAGGGCAACAGGAATCAGGCACATATGTTGTCAGGCCTTGGAGGTGGTCCTTCTATGGATATGTTCTTTTACAAAGTATATCTCTATCCAGTATTCTCTGCCTCATTGAATCTCACAAGTGTCTGCACAGTGAGACACTGTTATCCACATTCAGGTGAAAAGCAGTGTAATTGAGGTCACACAGGTGACAGAGTGACAGGCCACAGGGAGGTTACAAGATGGGTGGGCCTCTACTCAATTTCCCATGGCAAATTGTGTGACTGATTGTCACTTTGTCCCTTCAGCCAAGCTGGTGGCTTCAATCTCCACCTGAAGAGGAAAGAGCAAATGAGGATGTCATGTCGCCCCCTGCTGGTATGGGTACTTAGTTACCTTTCTATTGTTATGAGAAACAGCATGACCAAAGGGAATAAAAGAAAGCATTTAATTTGGGACTCACTATTCCAGAGGATTAGGGCCAATGATCTTCATGGTAAGGAGCATGGCATCAGGCAGGCATGGCACTAGGCAGGAGCTGAGAGGTTAGATCTTGAGATGCAACCACCAGGCTGTGTGCACTAAATGGGAGTAGCAGTACCTTGAAAGCTCTAAGTACATCCTCAGTGACATCCCTTCTCCAACAGAGCCATGCATCTCCCAAGCTCCCCAAATAGTTCGTACAACTGTAGGGCAAGTATGCAAATATTGGAGCCTATGGTGGCACTTTCATTCAAACCTTATTAGTAGGCTCTTTACTCTGTACACAACAGCTTGTCTAGAAGTAGACTTATTTTTCTTCTGTCCGTACACAGCAGCCTGTCTAGAAGGTAAGGTAGACTTATTTTTCTTCTGTCACCAAGAGTAACTAAGACGTGATCCTGACCCCAGGATAAGCACTGACTTTGCATGCACCCTGAACCTAGATCTTTTTTCACTAAATAATTTGCTGGGAGTATGTATTTGAATAAGACTTAAGTTTGTGCATTGATAGCTGGCCATGAGCTGAACCCTCTCCCTGACTTGTGCATGGTTTTCACTCAGTCTTTTCCTATCTGCCATTGCTCCAGAAGAAGAGACAAGGAAGGGGTCAGGGCCAAGTACCAGAGAAACACCACAAATTCATAGCTGCTTATTTTCATATCCTAAGCCATCCTGGGCACTGTAGAAATGAGTGGAGACAGTGGGGAAGGGATGTCCCAGTCCCATCTGTCCAGTGAGGGCTAGCTCCCGCTGCTTCAGTGACCACTAATATGTTGACCACTTTTGTTCTTATTCCAGGTTGCTGCACACTGGTCCATCTTATTGCCTGTAGCATCTCCCTGTAGGATTCTTCTATCATGCTTACAATCTGTGCCCAATCCCACATGATTATACTGGACTCCCTTCTTCTCTCAGCTATTCCCATACTTGTTATCTCTACCCCAGCAATAAAATCCTAACTGCATCCTGGTGTGTAGCTGCCTCAGTCCTTACACTGGGTGAGATTGCAACTGAGTGGCAGACACAGATACAACATTGATCAGTGTATTAAAACTATCTCACAACTTTTCTTTTGTTTTTTTATATATAATATAACAAAATAAAATATGTAAGGTGATACCAAAACTTTAACTTTGAATTGGGACAGGAATAAGACAAAAGAAAGTGGGCCCCAGAAAAAAACGTGTGATCAGACACCCACTCACTCCCAAGCTCGGGAGTTTCAGAAAAACAATAAACTAGAAGCCATATGATACATCTAGAGTGTCTGGAGGTTACCTGTGCAGGCCTCTGTGAGTTCACATGAGCTCTGCTGGTGATGATTTAGATTACGTAGCTGGATTTTGCTTCTTGGCAGGTTCCTCTTTCTCCCACCATTCTCCATGTTCTCCCCATCATCTGTAGCTATTCTTTGCTACTTTGTGGGTTCATCTTTCTTTTACCTTTTTGCACACCTTCAAGCCCTTAACACTACATAGAATAGAAGAAAGGCTAGAGGTGAGAGAGGAAAGGGAAGACATCCTTGAATCTAATTTCTTTTTGATTGTTTCTTCTTTGAGCACTACTGCTAACAAACCTCAACCAAGTCCTGTGAGTGACCAACAACAACCCACCCCATCTCTCAGGCACCTAGCATTTTTATACCCTCTGAAAAGTTCCCAGAATTCCAAATGTCTCCCAGTTGGAACAGTAGAAACTTTCTGCAGCTGGCAAAATCATGCCTCAGCCAGAGCACAAAGCAAATCATTGTCAGCTTCTGTGGTCAGTCTGAAACAGCCCTGTATCCCACACTTGGGATTAAAATGATAATACAATTTTATAATGTTTCCATGATTTTCTTTTTTTGTTTTGTTTTGTTTCGTTTTTTAAGAAACAAAAATTCTCATTACAGGAGCGCCTTGCTTTGCTGGTATCCTTAATCACCTCTGGTTCTAAAATTCTTTCTGTCTCCTCTTCTGTGCTGACCCCTGAGCTCTGTTGGAAGAAATTTGATGGAGACAACCCATTTAAGGCTGAGCATACAGCTTTTTTTTTTCCTGGACAGAGTTTTAGAAGCAAGGGGAGAATGGTCACACAGCCAATGAACCCCACCACCAACTCACACATATACAATTGTATGTTGGCATCTACTGTTTGCCACACAGGCAGTGAAACAGGTTTTGCTGACATACAACCTCACTCAGAGCCTTGTCATGTGTCCTTAGCAGAATGATGTCCACCATATTGGATAAGATTCAGGAGAATAGACAGGCAGACTTGGGTCTGGACTACAGAAATCTTATTCCCTATGGGGAGATCAGGGCTACTGGTGATGTCATTGAGTTCTATTTCTACTCTTGGCATGGAGGCTATGACTGAGGAGGTCTTGATACTTCACCACTTTCTGATGCCAAGAGGAAGAAGCCATGGCTCATAGAGATAAAGTGATTCATCCAGGTCCTGTGCTGAGCAAGGGTCTCAGCCAGGATTCCACTGGCCATCCTCTAACCTTTATGTGTGTGGTTTAAAAAGCCACACCTGAGCTTCACTGCCAGGAGACTCCCAGGCATGAGCTCACTCTCGGTCACTGGCCAAAATTACAGAAGGATTGCACTCTTCACTGGCTTAATTAACATTGAGGTCTGTGATTTTCTCACTTAGTTATTTAATTTCTCATGTACACTATAAGAGACATGAGGAAGCTCTTTTGGGGCACAATTTGAAGACAATCTATGTGTCTCAGGAAGCCTCTTTCTGGAGAATTTTATAACTCAAAGACAGTAACTGTTTTCCTAGTCCATGGTGTTCCTATGTTTGATTCTGCAATTCCCTTGCCCCCATGGACTCAAAGATTTGAACATTGAGCCACATGCTGGTAAGATGCATTGGAAACTTAAACTCTGAGACAGGAAGACCTAGCAGGAGAGGTTTGTAAACTAAAATAGAAAGGAACTGAGATTCAGGTGGGTTGTCTGATCACGAGGGCAGCAAGGGCAAAATAACTTTGGTAGTTGGAACCTATCCTAGTCCCAGTTAAGCTTGTATGACATTTGAATACATTAGCTGGGTGTCAGTCTTTTCCAAGGAAGTTGAACTTCTCAGACCCTTCATCAATGAAGGCTTAGCATCTTGGATATCTTCTCTCTCCACTGTGGGACTTGTGACTAAACCTCATACACACTGAAACACAGAATAAAAATGAAAATATAAGGAATGCACAGATGTTTCTTAGGCCATATAGATTGTGGGCTATGGCTAGTGCTGGTGTCTTAGCTATAGGCCTGACAGATGACTGTCTCACCCTGGTGAGCTCACCCCACTCAGAATTTTTGAGCTCAAGCTTTACCTTAAAGCACTGTGGCTCATGGGCAAAACTCTTTACATGTAGGCTGAAGAAGCATGAACCCCTGTAAGCAGACAATGAGCAATGATGGTTTGCATCTGCTTGGCCCAGAGAATGGCACTATTAGAAGGTGTAGCCATGTTAGAGTAGCTGTGGCCGTATTGGAGTAGCTGTGTCACTGTGAGTATGGGGTTTAAGACCCTCATCCTAGCTGCCTGGAAGTCAGTATTCTGCTAGCAGCTTTCAGATGAAGACGTAGAACTCTCAGCTCTGCCTACACCATGACTGTCTAGATGATGCCATGCTCCCTCCTTGGTGATAATGGACTGAACCTCTGAACCGGCAAGCCAGCCCCAATTAAATGTTGTCCTTATAGGAGTTGCCTTGGTCATGGTGTCTGTTCACAGCAATAAAACCTTAACTAGGACAGCCATTGTCCTTTGTTTACCACCAGGAACTGTCCTGCTTGATCTTGTTCATCTCCCAGTGATCTTGGAGGAAGTACAGACAGGAAGAAGCTTTGTTGAGGTGACAATGCATGGTCTATGTCCCCACTGGACATGAGAGCAGCTCTTCCAGCGTACAGCTTCCAGGGGCACCAGTAATCAGTATGATAGTCATTCCAAGGGTGCCTCCTATCAGGCCTTCAGGTTAGGTATACATGTTTGAGCCTGATAGTCTTCAAGAGACAGGTTTGAGACCCTAGTTTTCCAGTGGAACAAAACAGACTTCTGAGAGGCTCACAACTGTCAAGGTCACACAGAGGGAGAACCTCAGTGCCTAGGTATTTCCATCTGTATTAGGCCATGGCCACCTTACAGACCAGGACTGTTCTTAGGCTTGTATATCCTGTTCTCCACAGGCCCCATTGTTTGAATTTATCACTGAGCCCAAGCCCCATGTCAAGCCAGAATGGCCTAGAAACAGGTGGGAGCTGGGTTTTGGGTTGAGGGACAGCACAGAGATGGACTATGGCTTTGTAGGAAACCCTTAGTGCCTGTCCTCAACACAAGGAAAGAATATCAAAGGATGTTATGACCTTATGATACTGGGATCCCAGGCAATCAGAGCCTGCTACAGCTTTGTCATGAATTGGTGTTATGTTTAAACCCCCTAACTGGCTGTTAACACCATGATTAACTAACCCATAACAATCTTAGTCCCAACTATTTGGCACAGAGCTAAGGACCATGTTAAAATTTTGTTTAGAGGGGTTTTCACACCCCAGGACAAAGCCCTGTGATGCCAAAGATGGAGGTGGTGACCTCACTTTCTTAACCTGCTAAAAAGGTTAACTAACATCGTATACCTGGATAGTCTTTCCATGATGGGCAGGGAAGTGTTTGGTACAACATGAGAGCTGTGTCTAAACTTTGAGTAGTCAGGTAAAATTCTGTCATTTGGGACTCCAGGAACACAGTTTCAAATGCTCACTCCTCACACCTTGGAGGGGGACTACCTCTCTATGCATAGTCAGTCGTCTGGCATGGACAGTAACTGTCAGTCGGGGTCAAAGGTAGGGCCATAAGTGTCATGGTAGAATTTCTCATTGAAAATCTCCACTGAGGCACTAAGGATTAGTCCAAGGCTAGAACTTTCAATACAGAACATGTGCTGATCCCCAGTCACGACAGCTTCCTGGTCTCACTTAAGCAATGGGCTGGTATTTGTTCCCAAACACAACTCAGCTTCCTGTTTGGAAAAGGCTACTGAGACCAAACAGGCTCAGCAATGTGGATGAGGGTCAAACAGGAACCAGGCTGGGATGGAGCTTAGATGCTGTGCTTCCTAGGTTTCCCTTTCCCATCCGGTGAGAAGCAGTACCCAGAACTTACCCACAGTACAGCCATACAGGCTTGGATCAGATCCCACAGAGTGCCACCCTAAAGAGCAAAGTCTTTTCATTTATTTATTTATTTATTTATTTATTTATTTATTTATTTATTTATTTATTTTTGAGGAAGAGGGCACAGTAGTGAGGGGGTGAGAGCTAGAGTGTGGGAGCTGTAGATGAGAGGGAGAGAGAGAGAGAGAAAGAGAGAGAGAGAGAGAGAGAGAGAGAGAGAGAGAGAGAGAGAGAGAGAGAGAGAGAGAGAGAGAGAGAGAGCGCCAGGGCCAGATTGAGAAAGCAACGATTTACCCAGTTCTCACACTTAAACCACATGCTGCAAACATTTTGAATATACGAAGGGCAAAAGTAGAAAGACACATTGAAGCACCTGCCATGCTATTACAGCTAAAACAGCAATTAGTGAAAATGTGTATCCTTAATCTCTGAAGTTTCTATTTAACTTACAGTAATATTAAGTCTCTCCCTCCCTCCCCACTTGTGATTGCTTTCTTCTCTCTCCCAAGTGGGACTGAGGTGCCCTCACTTGGGCACTTCAGCTTATAGAGTCTTTTGAATTCTGTAGATTATATTTGTGTATTCTGTATGGGTTTTTCTTTCTTTCTTTCTTTCTTTCTTTCTTTCTTTCTTTCTTTCTTTCTTTCTTTCTTCCTTCCTTCCTTCCTTTCTTTCTTTCTTTCTTTCTTTCTTTTTTTTTTTTTTGCTAATATACAATTATTAGTGAGTACATACCATGCATGCCCTTTTGGGTCTGAGTTACCTCACTCAGGATGATATTTTCTATGTCTATCCATTTGCCTGAAAAACTCAGGATGTCCTCATTCTTAATAGCTGAGTAGTATTCCATTGTGTAAATGAATCATATTTTCTGTATCCATTCTTCTGTCATGGGACATCTAGGTTGTTTCCAGCTTCTGGCTATCACAAATAAGGCTGATATGAACATAGTGGAACACATGCTCCTGTGGCATGGTGGGGTATCTTTTGTGTATATTCCCAAGAGCAGTATAGCTGGGTCGTCAGGTAGAACTATTTCCAATTTTCTGAGGAACCTCCAGATTGATTTCCAGAGTGGTTGTACCAGTTTGCAATCCCACCAACAATGGAGGAGTGTTCCTCTTTCTTCACATCCTCTCCAACATGTGTAGTCACCTGAGGTTTTGATCTTAGCCATTCTGACTGGTGTAAGGTGTAATCTCAGGGTCATTTTGATTTGCATTTCTCTGATCATAAGGACTTTGAACATTTCTTTAGGTGTTTCTCAGCCATTCAAGATTCCTCAGTTGTGAATTCTCAGTTTAGTTCTATACCTCATTTTTTGATTGGGTTGTTTGGTTTTTTGGTAATTAAATTCTTGAGTTCTTGATATGTTTTGGATACTGGCCCTCTACCAGATGTGGGGTTAGTGAAGATTTTTCCCAATCAGTAGGTTGCTGATTTGTCTTATCTACTATGTCCTTTGCCTTACAGAAGCTTTACAGTTTTATGAGGTCCCACTTATCAATTCTTTTTTTTTCATCTCTTTTTTTATTAGGTATTTTCCTCATTTACATTTCCAATGCTATCCAAAAAGTCCCCAATACACTTCCCCCCCCCCACTCCCCTACCCACCCACTCCCACTTTTTGGCCCTGGTGTTCCCCTGTACTGGGGCATATAAAGTTTGCAAGTCCAATGGGCCTCTCTTTCCAGTGATGGCCTACTAGGCCATCTTTTGATACATATGCAGCTAGAGTCAAGAGATCTGAGGTACTGGTTAGTTCATAATGTTGTTCCACCTATAGGGTAGCAGATCCCTTTAGCTCCTTGGGTACTTTATCTAGCTCCTCCATTGGGGGCCCTGTGATCCATCCAATAGCTGACTGTGAGCATCCACTTATGTGTTTGCTAGGCCCTGACATTGTCTCACAAGAGACAGCTATATCTGGGTCCTTTCAGCAAAATCTTGCTAGTGTATGCAATGGTGTCAGCGTTTGGAAGCTGATTATGGGATGGATCCCTGGATATGGCAGTCTTTAGATGGTCCATCCTTTTGTCATGGCTCCAAACTTTATCTCTACAACTCCTTCCATGGGTGTTTTGTTCCCAATTCTAAGAAGGGGCACAGTGTCTTGATCTTAGAGCCTGAGCCATTGGAGTTCTGTTTAGGAAATTTCCCCCTGTGTCCATGAGTTCAAGGCTCTTTCCCACTTTCTCTTCTATTAGATTGTGTGTATTTGGTTTTATGTTGAGGTCCTTGATCCATTTGGACTTGAACTTTGTACAAGGTGACAAATATGGGTCTATTTTCATTCTTCTACATACAGACAGCCAAGTTAGACCAGCACCATTTATTTGAAGATGCTTTCTTTTTTTCCATTGTATATTTTTGGTGTCTTTGTCAAGGATCAAGTGACAGTAAATGTGTGATTTTATTTCTGGGTCTTCAATTATATTCCATTGATCAACATGTCTGTCTCTGTACCAGTATCATGCAGTTTTATCACTATTGCTCTGTAGTAAAGTTTGAGGTCAGGGATGGTGATTCCTTCAACTGTTAAACAATCGTTAAGAATTGTTTTCACTATTCTGGTTTTTTTTTTTTTTTTTTTTTGCCTTTCCATATGAATTTGAGAATTGCTCTTTCCATGTCTTTGAAGAACTGTATTGGGATTTTCTTGATGGGGATTGCATTGAATCTATAGATTGTCTTTGGTAGGATGGCCATTTTTACTATGTTAATTCTGCCAATCCACGAATATGGGAGATCCCTCCATTTTCTGAGAGCTTCTTAAATTTCTTTCTTGAGAGACTTGAAGTTATTGTCATACAGGTCTTTCACTTTTTTGGTTAGAGTTACCCCAAGATATTTTATACTATTTGTGGCTATTATGGAGGGAATTCTTTCCCTAATTTCTTTCTCAGCCTCTTTATCCTTTGTATAAGGGAAGGCTACTGATTTATTTGAGTTAATTTTTTTTTGATTTTTAATATTTTTATTACATATTTTCCTCAATTACATTTCCAATGCTATCCCAAAAGTCCCCCATAGCGCCCCCCACTTCCCTACCCACCCATTCCCATTCTTTTGGCCCTGGCATTCCCCTATATTGGGGCATATAAAGTTTGCAAGTCCAATGGGCCTCTCTTTCCATTGATGGCCGACTAGGCCATCTTTCGATACATATGCAGCTAGAGACAAGAGCTCCGGGGTTCTGGTTAGTACATCATGTTGTTCCAACAATAGGGTTGCAGATCCCTTTAGCTCCTTGGGTATTCTCTAGCTTCTCCATTGGGAGCCCTGTGATACATCCAATAGCTGACTGTGAACATCCACTCCTGTGTTTGCTAGGCCCCGGCATCGTCTCACAAGAGACAGCTATATTTGGGTCCTTTCAGCAAAATCTTGCTAGTGTATGCAATGGTGTCAGCGTTTAGAAGCTGATTATGGGATGGATCCCTGGATACGGCAGTCTCTAAATGGTCCATCCTTTCATCACAGCTACGAACTTTGTCTCTGTAACTCCTTCCCTGGGTGTTTTGTTCCCAATTCTAAGAAGGTGCACAGTGTCCACACGTTGGTCTTCATTCTTCTTGAGTTTCATGCGTTTATCAAATTGTATCTTATATCTTGGGTATCCTAAGTTTTGGGCTAATATCCACTTATCAATGAATACATATTGTGTGAGTTCTTTTGTGATTGTGTTACTTCACTCAAGATGATGCCCTCCAGGTCCATCCATTTGGCTAGGAATTTCATAAATTCATTCTTTTTAATAGCTGAGTAGTACTCCATTGTGTAAATGTACCATAATTTCTGTATCCATTCCTCTGTTGAGGGACATCTGGGTTCTTTCCAGCTTCTGGCTATTATAAATAGGGCTGCTATGAACATAGTGGAGCATGTGTCCTTTTTACCGGTTGGGACATCTTCTGGATATATGCCCAGGAGAGGTATTGCTGGATCCTCCAGTAGTACTATGTCCAATTTTCTGAGGAACCGCCAGACTGATTTCCAGAGTGGTTGTACAAGCTTGCAATCCCACCAACAATGGAGGAGTGTTCCTCTTTCTCCACATCCTTGCCAGCATCTGCTGTCACCTGAATTTTTGATCTTAGCCATTCTGACTGGTGTGAGGTGGAATCTCAGGGTTGTTTTGATTTGCATTTCCCTGATGATTAAGGATGTTGAACATTTTTTCAGGTGTTTCTCTGCCATTCGGTATTCCTCAGGTGAGAATTCTTTGTTCAGTTCTGAGCCCCATTTTTTAATGGGGTTATTTGACTTTCTGGAGTCCACCTTCTTGAGTTCTCTATATATATTGGATATTAGTCCCTTATCTGATTTAGGATAGGTGAAGATCCTTTCCCAATCTGTTGGTGGTTTTTTTGTCTTATTGATGGTGTCTTTAGCCTTGCAGAAGCTTTGTAGTTTCATGAGGTCCCACTTGTCAATTCTCGATCTTACAGCACAAGCCATTACTGTTCTATTCAGGAATTTTTCCCCTGTGCCCATATCTTCAAGGCTTTTCCCCACTTTCTCCTCTATAAGTTTCAGTGTCTCTGGTTTTATGTGAAGTTCCTTGATCCACTTAGACTTGACCTTAGTACAAGGAGATAGGAATGGATCGATTCGCATTCTTCTACATGTTAACAACCAGTTGTGCCAGCACCATTTGTTGAAAATGCTGTCTTTCTTCCACTGGATGTTTTTAGCTCCCTTGTCGAAGATCAAGTGACCATAGGTGTGTGGGTTCATTTCTGGGTCTTCAATTCTATTCCATTGGTCTATTTGTCTGTCACTATACCAGTACCATGCAGTTTTTATCACAATTGCTCTGTAGTAGAGCTTTAGGTCCGGCATGGTGATTCCACCAGAGGTTCTTTTATCCTTGAGAAGAGTTTTTGCTATCCTAGGTTTTTTGTTATTCCAGATGAATTTGCAGAGTGCACTTTCTAATTCGTTGAAGAATTGATTTGGAATTTTGATGGGGATTGCATTGAATCTGTAGATTGCTTTTGGCAAGATAGCCATTTTTACAATGTTAATCCTGCCAATCCATGAGCATGGGAGATCTTTCCATCTTCTGAGATCTTCTATAATTTCTTTCTTCAGAGACTTGAAGTTTTTATTATACAGATCTTTCACTTCCTTAGTTAAAGTCACGCCAAGATATTTTATATTATTTGTGACTATTGAGAAGGGTGTTGTTTCCCTAATTTCTTTCTCAGCCTGTTTATTCTTTGTGTAGAGAAAGGCCATTGATTTGTTTGAGTTAATTTTATATCCAGCTACTTCACCGAAGCTGTTTATCAGGCTTAGGAGTTCTCTGGTGGAATTTTTAGGGTCACTTATATATACTATCATATCATCTGCAAAAAGTGATATTTTGACTTCATCTTTTCCAATTTGTATCCCTTTGATCTCCTTTTGTTGTCGAATTTCTCTGGCTAGGACTTCAAGTACAATGTTGAATAGGTATGGAGAAAGTGGACAGCCTTGTCTAGTCCCTGATTTTAGAGGGATTGCTTCAAGCTTCTGACCATTTACTTTGATGTTGGCTACTGGTTTGCTGTAGATTGCTTTTATCATGTTTAGGTATGGGCCTTGAATTCCTGATCTTTCCAAGACTTTTATCATGAATGGGTGTTGGATCTTGTCAAATGCTTTTTCCGCATCTAAGGAGATGACCATGTGGTTTTTGTTTTTGAGTTTGTTTATATACTGGATTACGTTGATGGATTTCCGTATATTGAACCATCCCTGCATCCCTGGGATGAAACCTGCTTGGTCAGGATGGATGATTGTTTTGATGTGTTCTTGGATTCGGTTAGCAAGAACTTTATTGAGGATTTTTGCATCGATATTCATAAGGGATATTGGTCTGAAGTTTTCTATCTTTGTTGGGTCTTTTTGTGGTTTAGGTATCAGAGTAATTGTGGCTTCATAGAATGAGTTGGGTAGAGTACCTTCTGTTTCTATTTTGTGGAATAGTTTGTGAAGAACTGGGATTAGATCTTCTTTGAAGGTCTGATAGAACTCTGCACTAAACCCATCTGGTCCTGGGCTTTTTTTAGTTGGGAGACTATTAATGACTGCTTCTATTTCTTTGGGGGATATAAGGCTGTTTAGATCATTAACCTGATCTTGATTCAACTTTGGTACCTGGTATCTGTCTAGGAACTTCTCCATTTCATCCAGGTTCTCCAGTTTTGTTGAGTATAGCCTTTGGTAGAAGGATCTGATGGTGTTTTGGATGTCTTCCGGATCTGTTGTTATGTCTCCTTTTTCATTTCTGATTTTGTTAATTAGGATGCTTTCCCTGTGCCCTCTAGTGAGTCTGGCTAAGGGTTTATCTATCTTGTTGATTTTCTCAAAGAACCAGCTCCTTGATTGGTTGATTCTTTGAATAGTTTTTCTTGTTTCCACTTGGTTGATTTCACCCCTGAGTTTGATTATTTCCTGCCGTCTACTCCTCTTGGGTGAATTTGCTTCCTTTTGTTCTAGTGCTTTTAGGTGTGTTGTCAAGCTGCTAATGTGTGCTCTCTCTAGTTTCCTTTTGGAGGCACTCAGAGCTATGAGTTTTCCTCTTAGAAATGCTTTCATTGCGTCCCATAAGTTTGGGTATGTTGTGGCTTCATTTTCATTGAACTCTAAAAAGTCCTTAACTTCTTTCTTTATTCCTTCCTTGTCCAAGGTATCATTGAGAAGAGTGTTGTTCAGTTTCCACGTGAAGGTTGGCTTTCTATTATTTATTTTGTTATTGAAGATCAGCCTTAGTCCATGGTGATCTGATAGGATGCATGGGACAATTTCAATATTTTTGTATCTGTTGAGGCCTGCTTTGTGACCAATTATGTGGTCAATTTTGGAGAAGGTACCATGAGGTGCTGAGAAGAAGGTATATCCTTTTGTTTTAGGATAGAATGTTCTGTAGATATCTGCCAGATCCATTTGATTCATAATTTCTCTTAGTTTCACTGTGTCCCTGTTTAGTTTCTGTTTCCATGATCTGTCTATTGGTGAAAGTGGTGTGTTGAAGTCTCCCACTATTATTGTATGAGGTGCAATGTGTGCTTTGAGATTTACTAAAGTTTCTTTAATGAATGTGGCTGCCTTTGTATTTGGAGCATAGATATTCAGGATTGATAGTTCCTCTTGGAGGATTTTACCTTTGATGAGTATGAAGTGTCCCTCCCTGTCTTTTTTAATGACTTTGGGTTGGAAGTCAATCTTATCAGATATTAGAATGGCTACTCCAGCTTGTTTCTTCATGCCATTTGCTTGGAAAATTGTTTTCCAGCCTTTCATTCTGAGGTAGTGTCTATCCTTTTCTCTGAGATGAGTTTCCTGTAAGCAGCAAAATGTTGAGTCTTGTTTGTGTAGCCAGTTTGTTAGTCTATGTCTTTTTATCGGGGAGTTGAGTCCATTGATATTAAGAGATATTAAGGAAAAGTAATTGTTGTTTCCTGTTATTTTTGTTGTTAAAGTTGGCATTTTGTTCTTGTGGCTGTCTTCTTTTAGGTTTGTTGAGGGATTACCTTCTTGTTGTTTCTAGGGCGTGGTTCCTGTCCTTGTATTGGTTTTTTTCTGTTATTATCCTTTGAAGGGCTGGATTCGTGGAGAGATAATGTGTGAATTTGGTTTTGTCGTGGAATACTTTGGTTTCTCCATCTATGTTAATTGAGAGTTTGGCTGGGTATAGTAGCCTGGGCTGGAATTTGTGTTCTTTTAGTGTCTGTATAACATCCGTCCAGGATCTTCTGGCTTTCATAGTCTCTGGTGAAAAATCTGGTGTAATTCTGATAGGCTTGCCTTTATATGTTACTTGGCCTTTTTCTCTTACTGCTTTTAGTATTCTATCTTTATTTAGAGCATTTGTTGTTCTGATTATAATGTGTCGGGAGGTATTTCTTTTCTGGTCCAGTCTATTTGGAGTTCTGTAGGCTTCTTGTATGTTCATGGGCATCTCTTTCTTTAGATTTGGGAAGTTTTCTTCTATAATTTTGTTGAAGATGTTTGCTGTTCCTTTGAGTTGAAAATCTTCATTCTCATCCACTCCTATTATCCGTAGGTTTGGTCTTCTCATTGTGTCCTGTATTTCTTGGATGTTTTGAGTTAGGATCTTTTTGCATTTTACATTTTCCTTGATTGTTGTGCCGATGTTCTCTATGGAATCTTCTGCACCTGAGATTCTCTCTTCCATCTCTTGTATTCTGTTGCTGATGCTGGTATCTATGGTTCCAGATTTCTTTCCTAGGGTTTCTATCTCCAGTGTTGCCTCATTTTGGGTTTTCTTTATTGTGTCTACTTCCCTTTTTAGGTCTAGTATGGTTTTGTTCATTTCCATCATCTGTTTGGATGTGTTTTCCTGTTTTTCTGTAAGGACTTCTACCTGTTTGATTATGTTATCCTGTTTTTCTTTAAGGATTTGTAACTCTTTAGCAGTGTTCTCCTGCAATTCTTTAAGGGATTTTTGTGCTTCCTCTTTATTGTCTTCTGCCTGTTTAGCAGTGTTCTCCTGCATTTCTTTAAGTGTGTTATTAAAGTCCTTCTTGAAGTCCTCTATCATCATCAGGAGATATGCTTTTAAATCCGTGTCTAGCTTTTCCGGTGTGTTGGGGTGCCCTGGACTGGGCGAAGTGGGGGTGCTGGATTCTGATGATGGTGAGTGGTCTTGGTTTCTGTTAGTAAGATTATTACGTTTACCTTTCGCCATCTGGTAATCTTTGGGGTTAGTTGTTATCGTTGTCACTGTTTAAAGATTGGAGCAGAAGCTGTGTTCCACTCACTAGCAGTCCCAAAATCCTGCGGCGGGGGTCGTGGGTAGCTGGCGGGTGTCAGGCAACCCTGCTCTCCCGCTACCCCGGCGCTGATCCGGCCGGATGAGGCCTGTGGCCCTACTCAGGCCGGTTTCTGCTTCCCTAAGTAATGCAGTCTCAGGTCCCGCGCAATTGGATTGGAGCAGAAGCTGTGCTCCACTCACCAGAAGTCTTAAGATCCTGTGGCGGGTGTTGTGGGTAGCTGGCGAGTGTCAGCCGACCCTGCGCCCCAGCTGCCCCGGTGCTTTTCTGACCGGAAGAGTGAGTTAATTTTATATCCGGCCACTTTGCTGAAGTTGTTTATCAGCTGGAGAAGTTCTCTCTGGTTGAATGTTTTAGGTCACTTATGTATACTATCATATCATCTGCAAATAGTGATATCTTTATTTCTTCCTTACCAATTTGTATCCCCTTGACCTCTTTTGTTGTCTTATTGTTCTAGCTAACACTTCCAGTACTAAATTGAATAGATATGGGGAGAGTGGGCATCCTTGTCCCCGATTTCAGTGGGATTGTTTCAAGTATGTCTCCATATTAATTGATATTGGCTGTTGGTTTGCAGTAAATTACTTTTATTATGTTTAGGTATGGGCCTTGAATTCCTGATCTCTCCAATACTTTTAACATGAAGGGGTGATGTATTTTGTCAAATGATTTTTCAGCATCTAAGGAGATGATCATGTGATTTTTTTTCTCTTTGAGTTTGTTTATATAGTGGATTATGTTAATGGTTTTCATATATTAAACCAACTCTGCATCCCTGGGATGAAGCCTACTTGATCATGGTGAATGATGGTTTTGATGTGTTCTTGGATTCTGTTTGCAAGAATTTTTTGAGTATTTTTGCACCGATATTGATAAGCGAGATTGGTCTGACGTTCTCTTTTTTGGTTGGGTCCTAGTGTGGTTTAGGTATCAGAGTAATTGTGGCTTCATAGAACGAGCTCGGTAATATTCCTTCTTTCTATTTTATGGACTAGTTTGAGGAAAATTGGTATCAGGTCTTCTTTGAAGGTCTGGTAGAATTTTGCACTAAATCCAGCTGGCCCTGGGCTTTTTTTGGTTGGGAGGTTTATAATGACTTCTATTTCCTTGTGTGATATGGGCCTGTTTAGATAGTTTAACAGTTCTTGATTTAACTTTGGTATGTGGCTTCTGTCTAGAAAATCATCCATTTCATCTAGATTTTCCAGTTTTGTTGAGTATAGGCTTTTATAGTAGGATCTGATGATTTTTTAAATTACCTCCATTTCTGTTGTTATGTCTCCCTTTTCATTTCTGATTTTATTAATTTGGAAACTGCCTCTTGGCCCTTTAGTTAGGTTGGCTAGGGGTTTATCTATCTTGTTGATTCTTTCAAAGAACCAGCTTTTGGTTTTGCTGATTCTTTGTATTGTTTTCTTTGTTTCTATTTGGTTAATTTCAGCTGGAGTTTTACTATTTCCTGCCTTCTACTCCTCTTGGGTGAGTTTGCTTCTTTTTGTTCTAGGGCTCTCAGGTGTGCTGTTAAGTTGTTAGTGTAAGATCTCACCCATTTCTTTACCAGGGCACTTAGTGCTATGAACTTTCCTCTTAGCACTGCTTTCATTGTGTCCCATAGGTTTGGATATGATGTGCCAACATTTTCATTAAATTCCAGGAAGTCTTTAATTTCTTTATTTCTTCCCTAGCCAAGTTATCACTGAGTAAAGAGTTGTTCAGTTTCTATGTGTATGTGAGCTTTATGTAGTTTTTGCTGTTATTGAAGACCAGCCTTAGGCCATGGTGGTCTGATAGGATGCATGGATTTATTTCAATCTTCTTGTATCTATTGAGGTTTGTTTTGTGGCCAATTATATGGCTGATTTTGGAGAAGGTACCATGAGGTGCTGAGAAGAAGGTGTATTATTTTGTTTTAGGGTAAAATGTTCTGTAGGTGTCTGTTAAATCCATTTGGTTCATAACCTCCCTTAGTTTCACTGTGTCTCTGTTTAGTTTTTGTTTCAATGACCTGTCCATTGGTGAGAGTGGGGTGTTAAAATCTCCCACTATTATTGTGTGGAGTTCAATGTGAGTTTTGAGTTTTAATAAAGTCTCTTTTATGAATTTGGGTGCTCTTGCATTTGGGGCACAGATGTTCAGAATTGAGACTTTCTCTTGGTGGATTTCCCCCTTGATGAATATGAAGTGTCCTTCTTCATCACGCTTGATAACTTTTGGTTGAAAGCCTATTTTATTGGATATTAGTATGGCAACTCCTTGGACCATTTGCTTGGAAGACCTTTTCCCATCCTTTTACTCAGATAATGCCTGTCTTTGTTGTTGAGGTGTGTTTCTTATATGCAGCAAAATGCTGGATCTTGTTTGCATATTCAGTCTGTTAGCTTATATCTTTTTATAGGTTTGTTGAGTCTATTAATGTTGAGAGATATTAAAGAGAGAGGACTGTTGGTTTCTGACATGTTTGTCTTTGTAGGTGATTTTATATGCTTGTGGTTCTCTGTTTTTGACTTTATTGTGAGATGCTTAATATCTTGTCCTTTCTTTGGTGCAGGTATCTTCCTTGTGTTGGAGTTTTCCTTCCAGGATCCTCTGTAAAGCTGGCTTGGTAGTTAATTATTGTTTGAATTTGGTTTTATCCTGGAATATTTTGTTTTCCTCATCTATGTTGATTGAGAGTTTTGCTGGGTATAGTAGCCTGGGCTGGCATTTGTGTTCTTTTCGAATCTGCACGACCTCTGACCAGGCTCTTCTGGCTTTCATAGTCTCTGTTGAGAAGTCTGATGTAATTTTGATAGGTCTATCTTTGTATGTTACTTGGCTCTTTTCCCTTGCACCTTATAATATTCTTTCTTTATTCTGTGCATTAGAGTTTTAATAATTATGTGACAAGATTTTCTTTTCTGGTTCCATTTATTTGGTTTTCTACAGTCTCCTTTTTTTTTCATTAGATATTTTCTTCATTAACTTTTCAAATGCTATCCAGAAAGTCCTCTATACCCTCTCCCTCCCGGCTCCCCAACCCAACCACTCCTGCTTCCTGGCTCTGGTATTCCCCAGTACTAGGGCATATGATCTTCCCAAGACCAAGGGCCTCTCCTCCCATTGATGGCTGACTAGGCCATCCTCTGCTACATATGCAACTAGAGACACAGTTCTTTGGGGGTACTGGTTAGTTCATATTGTTGATCCTCCAATAGGGTTGACGACCTCTTTAGCTCCTTGGGTACTTTCTCTAGCTCCTTCTTTAGGGGCCCTGTGTTCCATTCAATAGATGACTGTGAGCATCCACTTCTGTATTTGCCAGGCACTGGCATAGCCTCACAAGAGATAGCTATATCAGGGTCCTGTCAGCAAAATCTTGCTGGCATTTGCAATAATGTCTGGGTTTGGTGGTTGTATATGGGATGGATCCCCAAGTGGGGCAGTCTCTGGACAGTCCTTTCTTCTGTCTCAGCTCCGAACTTTGTCTCTGTAACTTTTTCCATGGGTATCTTGTTCCCCATTCTAAGGAGGAGCGAAGTATCTAAATTTTGGTCTTCCTTCTTGAGTTTCATGTGTTTTACAAATTGTATCTTGGGTAGTCTAAGTTTCTGGGTTAATATCCACTTATCAGTGAGTGCATATCATGTGTGTTCTTTTATGATTGGGTTACCTCACTCAGGATGATATGCTCTAGATCCATCCATTTGCCTAAGAATTTCATAAATTCATTGTTTTTAATTGCTGAGTTGTACTCCATTGTGTAAATGTACCACATTTTCTGTATCCATTCGTCTGTTGAGGGACATCTGGGTTCTTTCCAGCTTCTGGCTATTATGAATAAAACTGCTATGAACATAGTGGAGCATGTGTTCTTATTACAAGTTGGAACATCTTTTTGGTATATGCCCAGGAGAGGTATTGCTGGATCTTCCAGGACTACTATGTCCAATGTTCTGAGGAACTGCCAGACTGATTTCCAGAGTGGTTGTACCAGCTTGCAATCTCACCAACAATGGAGGAGTGTTTCTCTTTCTCCATATCCTCAGCAGCATCTGCTGTCAACTGAGTTTAGCCATTCTGACTGGTGTGAGGTGGAATCTCTGGGTTGTTTTGATTTACATTTCCCCAATGATTAAAGATGTTGAACATTTTTTCAGGTGCTTCTCAGCCATTCGATATTCCTCAGTTGAGAATTCTTTGTTTAGCTCTGTACCCCATTTTTAAATAGGGTTATTTGATTTTCTGGAGTCCATCTTCTAGAGTTCCTTATATATATTGGATATTAGTCCCCTATCTGATTTAGGGTTGGTGTAAAGATCCTTTCCCAATCTGTTGATGGCCTTTTTGCCTTATTGACAGTGTCTTTTGCCTTACAGAAGTTTTGCAATTTTATGAGGTCCCATTTGTTGAATCTCGATCTTACCACACAAGCCATTGCTGTTCTGTTCAGGAATTTTCCCCCTGTGCCCATATTTTCGAGGCTTTTTCTCACTTTCTCCTCTATAAGTTTCAGTGTCTCTGGTTTTATGTGGTGTTCCTTGATCCACTTAGACTTGACCTTTGTACAAGGAGACAAGAATGGATAACTTTACATTCTTCTACATGATAACCACCAGTTGACCCAGCACCATTTGTTGAAGATGCTGTCTTCTTTCCACTGGATGGTTTTAGCTCCTTTGTCAAAGATCAAGTGACCATAGGTGTGCAGGTTCATTTGTGGGTATTCAATTCTATTCCATTCATCTACCTGTCTGTCACTGTACCAGTACCATGGAGTTTTTAATCACATTTGCTCTGTAGTACAGCTTTAGGTCAGGCATGGTGATTCCACCAGAGATTCTTGTGTCATTGAGAAGAGTTTTTATCAATATATAATAATTAAGCAAAAAACTTTAATTTTTATTAGTATGTAATAATTAAGCAAAACAACTTACCACCCTAGATGGTAACAACTATAACACATCAAGCGACCATAACCACCTCCCATACTTAGAGGATTAGGACACTGATCTTCCTTTATATATATATATTTGTTTCCTGCTGAATTGGGCTAAGAATTTCTTGTTTGGGGCCCCAAGCCAAAAATGGTTAGTCTGAAAAGAAAAAACCAGCTGTCGTATTTATTGTTTAGGTTCTGTCTTTATCTAGTCTCTGTATTGTCTGCCCAGTCTATGTATTGTACAGTCTGTGTTTATCTAGTCTTTCTGTGATTGATCATATGGGTTATCCCTTTTGAAGTTGATTCGTATGTATTTTTTTGAGAAATCAGTAACTGAGATAGTCTGTGAATTATTTGGACTATTTGTTTTGTGAATATATCTATGTCTTAGGTGATAAGAGATTTTCCCTTGTCCAATCTAATTTTTGTAAGCTTTGTTGTTAACCATGTTTTTTTCATTCCTTGTAGATAAATAAGCATAATCATATCCCCATCTTAAAACTATTATAGGTTTTTTTTTAAAGTCAATACATCATTATAACACATTGGTTGGCCTAATTTTTCAATAACCCAGGGTCTTTCAGCTGCTATTGTTCCTTTTTCACCAACATTAAGAAAATTGAGAGTTAACAATGCATTATTTAGTCTGTCCCTGGGGGGTTTTATGCTCCCTTTTTAAAAAGCATATATATATATATATATATATATATATATATATATATATGTGTGTGTGTGTGTGTGTGTGTATACATACATACACATATATATGATCTACAAATATGTATACACACACATATATAAATATATATAGTTTTTCTTTCTTTTTTAAAAGATTTATTTATTTATAATGAGTACACTGTAGCTGTCTTCAGATACACCAGAAGAGAGCATCGGATCCCATTATAGATGGTTGTAAGCCATCCATGTGGTTCCTGGGAATTGAACTCAGGACCTCTGGAAGAGCAGACAGTGCTCTTAACAACTGAGCTGTCTCTCCAGCCCTCCCATTTTTTTAAATAAACATCTTTTGAAAGGTGCAATTGGCTCTTTTTATAGCTTCTTGTCTTGTTTTTGACCGTGGGCACAGCATGTGATTGTTCTCTGTCGTCCAAATCAATATCTTCCCCAGGACCCTCTACCAGGTGTGATGATACCTTCAGAACGGCTTTTATTTTTCAGAGTTGTTTTAGCTACAGTATGATTTTTGTTTTATCATATGAAGTTGAGAATTGTTCTTTCAAGGTCTGTAAACAACAGTGTTGGAATTTTGATGGGAATTCATCAGAATCTGTAGATCACTTTTAGACAGATGTCCATTTTTAATGTTAATTCCACCAATTCATGAGCAAGATAGAACTTTCCATCTTCTAGTATTGTCTGCAATTTCTTTCTTCAGAGACTTGAGGTTCTTGTCATTCAGGTCTTTTCACTTACTTAGTTAAAGTTACACCAAGATATTATTTGTGGCTATTGTGAAGGATATTGTTACCTAATTTCTTTATCAGTCTGTTTACCCTTTTTAATGGAGAACTACAGATTTTTTTAAAAATCAATTTTGTATCTAGACACTTGATTGAAGGTGTTTATCAGCTGTAGGAGTTCCCTACATTTATGAGGTCATTTATGTATATTATCACATCATCTGCAAATAGCGGTACTTTGACTTCTTTTTTTCAAATTTGTATCCCCTCCATCTCCTTTAGCTATCTTACTGCTCTAGGAAAAAATGAATACTATGTTAAATATACACAAAGAGAGTAGACAGCCTTGTCTTGTTCCTGACTTTAGTGGAACTGCCATAAATTTCTCTCCATTTAATCTGATGTTAGCCTTGGCTCGCTATATATTGCCTTTATTGTGTTTAGGTATGTTCACTGATTCCCTGATCTCTCCAAGTCTTTTTATCAAGAAAAGATGTTGGATTTTGTCAAAGGCTTTTCCCAGCATCTATTGAGATGATCATCTGTTTGTTTGTTTGTTTGTTTTTCGTTCAGTTTGTCTATGTGGCAGAGTGCATTCATGGATTTCCATATGTTAAATCATCCCTGAATGCCTGGGTTGAAACCTACTTGATCAGGTGGATGATGTTTTGTGGATTTGACTTGCAAGTATTTTATTGAATATTTTTACACCAATTTTACAAGGAAAATTGGTCAGAAGTTCTCTTTCTTAGTTGAGTCTTCATGTAGTTTAGATGTCATGGTGACTGTAACCTCAGAAAATGAATTTGGTCCTGTTCTTACTGTTCCCATTTTATCGAATAATTTGCTGAGTATTGGTTTTGGATCTTCTTTGAAAATCTGGTAGAATTCTATACTAAAATCATCTGGTTCTGGGCTTGGGTTGGGGATGGGAAACTTTTAATGACTGCTTCTATTTCCTTAGGGGTTATGGGTTTATTTTGATTGTTTATAAGATCTTGATTTAACTTTGTTCAGTGATATCTATTGAGAAAATCATCCATTTTGTTTAAATTTTCCAGGTCATGGAGAACAGGTTTTTATTCAAGACCTAATGATGTTTTTGATTTCCTTGGTCTCTGTTGGTTTGTCCCCTTTTCATTTCTGGTTTTGTTAATTTGCATATTCACTCTGCCTTTTATTTACTTTAGCCAAAATTTGTCTATCTTGTTGATTTTCTCAAAGAACCAACTCTGTTTCATTGTTCTCTTTGTTTCTATTTTATTGGTATCAGCCCAGGGTTTGATTATTATTTGCTGTCTACTTCTCTTTGTGTGTTTGCTTCTTTTTGTTCTAGAGCTTTCAGTAGTGCTGTTAAGTTGCTAGCATCAAATCTCACTAATTTAGCACTATTAGCATTATATTCCATAAATTGGGTTTGTTGTACATTCATCTTCAATTCATTCTTGAAAGTCTTTAACTCCTCTTTATTTCTTCTTTGACCCAGTGATTGTTGAGTACAAATTTGCTCAGTTTTCATGAGTTTATAGGCTTAACGTTGTTTCTATTGTTGTTTAAGTCCAGCTTTAATTCATGGTGGTCTCAAGATATAGGAGGTTATTTCGATTTTCTTGTTTGTCGAGACTTGCTTCGTGACTGAGTATATGGGCATTTTTGGAGAAAGTTTTCTGAGGTGCTAACAAGTAAGAAGAAGCTATATTCTTTTGTATTTGGGTGAAATGCTCTGTTAATATCTGTTAGGTCCATTTGAGTCATAACATCTGCTAGTTCCATTAATTCTCTGTTTGTGTTTGGATAACCTGTCCATTGGTGAGAATAGGGTGTTGAGGTCTCCCACTGTTAATATTCAGGGTTCAATGTGTGATATTTCTTTTACAAAAGTGTGTACTCTAGCATTTGGGCCATAGATATTCAGATAGGAATCATCTTGGTGGATTTTTTTCTTTTATGATAATGAAGTGTGTTTCGCCATCTCTTTTGATTAAATTTGATTAGACATCTTTTATTAGACATTAGAATGGCCACTACTGTTGGGAACAAAATAAAGGGGGTCCTGGGGAGAAGTGGGGGAGGAAAAGGGGCCTAACGTCCGGCCAAAGTTCCTGTGCTCTAGGCAGGTGGACGCAGGCAGACCTGCTGGACGCTTTTCCACTTGGCCCGAGTAAGCATGCCTGACCCATGCAGCAGGGGGTGGGAAAGGGTCAGTTCTCGACCGGAGACCCTGGAGCTACCTTGCTAAAGCCCCAGGGTTGTGGGAGAGAGAGAATAGGAGAAGAAGTTCCCAACACTGATCAGAGTGCACAACGGGTCTTGAAGGAGCAGAGACTCTCTATGGTTTAAGATCTTTATTATAGAAATGCAGGGGAAAAGAGAGAAGAGAGAGAGAGAGAGAGAGAGAGAGAGAGAGAGAGAGAGAGAGAGAGAGAGAGAGAGAAGGCTAGAGAGGAAGACAGGAGAGGAGAAGACAAAGAGAAAGGAGAGAGGAGAGAAGACAAAGAGAAAGGGAAGGGAGAGAGAAGTGGGAGGTAAGAGGACAAAGGAGTGATAGAAAGAGTAAGAGTAAGAGAGCAAGGTGGGGGCTGAGCACCCCTATTTATGGTCTTCACTGTTGCTAGGTAACTGGGCAGGAGTTTAGCCTGAAGGTCAGAGGCTTAGGCCATTGCTTACGTGACTACTGACCATGCTTCTAGAAATTCTTAGGCCAATTCAGCAGGAAACAAATATATATAAAGGAAGATCAATGTCCCAGGCCTCTACGTTTGGGAGGTGGTTATGGTCGCTTGATGTGTTTTTTTTTTTTTTGGTTTTTCGAGACAGGGTTTCTCTGTATAGCCCTGGCTGTCCTGGAACTCACTTTGTAGACCAGGCTGGCCTCGAACTCAGAAATCCCAGAAATCCGCCTGCCTCTGCCTCCCGAGTGCTGGGATTAAAGGCGTGCGCCACCACGCCCGGCACTTGATGTGTTATAGTTGTTACCATCTAGGGTGGTAAGTTGTTTTGCTTAATTATTACATACTAATAAAAATTAAAGTTTTTTGTTTAATTATTATACATTGATAAAATTTAAAGAAGTTTTGTTTTAATTATTATATGTTAATAAAAAGTAAAATTTTTAATTATAATTTTCTGTTACTAAAAAGTTAAGGTTTTTGTTTAATTCTTCTATATTGATAGAAATTTCAGATTTTTGTTTATTAAACCTTAATAAAATTTAAAGTTTTATTTAATTATTATATGTTGATAGAAATTTAAAATTGTTTTGCTAGGCTATTGTTTGACTCTATTGTAAATAAAACATTTATTAAAAATGTGATGGTTCTTATAATTATTTCTATTATGTATTGTTAATGTTAGAAAAAAGGACAATTCTTAAACAGAAAGGGGGATATGAAGTGGAAACTTCTGGTTTCTTTGGAAAGACAGTTGTGTTGGATGGTGTTTTGCTGGGGCAGACATGTGTAGGAGTCTTGTCCTGAAGCTGACTCAGGAGAGAGGATGTTCCACTAAGGTAGACTCATGGCTAAAACAAACACATGAGAGGACGCATGATGTTAAGAAGGACCCTACAGATGGTGGATGATGCTGGATGGTATCGGTAGGCCGTACCATTGTTTATTAGTCATTGTTTGTTGGGACTCCATAGAGAGAACACACCAAAAATCTTCTGGCGTTGTACTGGCGGCTTCTTATCACTTCCGAGGACTCAGGCTGATTGGCAGGATGATGTCAGCTGATACAGACTCACATAGAGTTTTGCTAAGACAGACTTAAGTCCTAAGGCAAAACACATACTTGGTGAGGCAAGATCCCTGGAGGACTTGTGGTGTTTGAAGGGAGTATAAATAGGACTCAGTGGACAGGGACAGGGACTTGGCTTGCTTGCATAGCTAGCTTTACAACAGTTCTTAGCCTCTCATATTTGTAGACTGAGCTGTCTCTGATGATTCCTGTGAACTGATTTACTGATTTTCTGACAATGTAGATGAGATTTGCCCCAAAGCACATTTTCTAAACAGGTCCACTTCCTGCATATTCTAATAACCTTTCTTTCTCACTACCTCTGGTGGGTAGTAGGCTAGAAAGGAGGTTAAAGCTTTTAAGAACCCATATTAAAATAGGTTTTGTTTTTTTTTTAATTTTTAATATTTTTATTACATATTTTCCTCAATTACATTTCCAATGCTATCCCAAAAGTCCCCCATAGCGCCCCCCACTTCCCTACCCACCCATTCCCATTCTTTTGGCCCTGGCATTCCCCTATATTGGGGCATATAAAGTTTGCAAGTCCAATGGGCCTCTCTTTCCATTGATGGCCGACTAGGCCATCTTTCGATACATATGCAGCTAGAGACAAGAGCTCCGGGGTTCTGGTTAGTACATCATGTTGTTCCAACAATAGGGTTGCAGATCCCTTTAGCTCCTTGGGTACTTTCTCTAGCTTCTCCATTGGGAGCCCTGTGATACATCCAATAGCTGACTGTGAACATCCACTCCTGTGTTTGCTAGGCCCCGGCATCGTCTCACAAGAGACAGCTATATTTGGGTCCTTTCAGCAAAATCTTGCTAGTGTATGCAATGGTGTCAGCGTTTAGAAGCTGATTATGGGATGGATCCCTGGATACAGCAGTCTCTAAATGGTCCATCCTTTCATCACAGTTACGAACTTTGTCTCTGTAACTCCTTCCCTGGGTGTTTTGTTCCCAATTCTAAGAAGGTGCACAGTGTCCACACGTTGGTCTTCATTCTTCTTGAGTTTCATGCGTTTAGCAAATTGTTTGTTGGGACTCCAACAAACAATTTTAAAACAAAATTGTTTTAAAAAATCTAAAGCTACACAGCCCTGATTTCAAACTGTACTACAAAACAGTAGTAACGAAAGTCACATATTGACATAAAATCAGGTTGATCAATGGAATTGAATCAAAGACCCAGAAGTAAATCTACCCACCTATGGACAGTTGATCTTTGACAGAAACCAAAAATATACTTGATACTATAACACGACCACTGCCTGAATGCTGAATGTCACTGTGGATTGGTGAACAGGCCTACTCTCAAATACTTTCTAGCTCTGAGTTCCTAGAAGTGCAGAACAAATAAAGAGAAACTGTCAATGAAGTGGTTGAAGACAACCAGTGGCCAGTTAGCACTTCTTGCCCCAGGACTCTAGCTACAAGACTTTTGGCTCAATATCCATTTCTGCTCTTCTCATTGGACATGGAAAAGCTGCTTTAATCGGTCACATTCTTACCACTCTCATTATCTGGGGGTGGGGATGGGGTTCTCTTTCACATGCTAGGCACAACCCTGTAGTAGTGAAACAGGCAAGACACCAAGCAAAAGCCCTAAAGCAAAGGAGGAGTGAAAGTGTGTTGTGGCCATGCAGCACCTGCAGGAAACAGTGTGTGAGTGCTTCACTGATGGGACTCAACTGGCCAGGCCCATGGAGAGCCCCTGGATTCGACTGTGGCAAGGCCCATGGAAATCCCTTGGGTTCTACTGTGGCGAGGCCTATGAAAAGCCTTTCCCACTTGGCAAGGACCGATGGTAAATTTGGTGGCCTCTATGCTTATTACCTAGATCACCTGTGCTACAATCTTTCCTTGTTTTTGCTATGCTATATATATTCATGGCAATATTTACTTTCACTTTATCAGTAGTGGGCAGGGCCAGGATCATGCAGGCTGAAAGCCCTGTGGAGGATTCTATGTTTTGAGGATTAAAACCCTCCTCTCCTCTCTCTGCTTCTACTGATCCTGTCCATTAATCTTGGGTATTTGGGGGCATATAATCATGTTCCTAGAGAAACATCTATAGTCACACTGAGTAAGCCTGTGGCAGTTGTGGAGAATGGTGGATCCTGCTTGTCTAACTGTTCTGAGGAAGGTATGTCTGTTCAACGGAGACTTAGAAAATAGAAAAGCTATGTCTGGTCAATAGAGACTTAACTGGTTCTTGGAAAGATGCTATTTCCAAGGAATTGATATCAGGAAAGGTTGCTTGGTACAACAAACATTTCTCTGCCTGTAATTAAAAAGTGTCCTGTCAGAGGTGTGGTATTTGATGACTGGACTTGCCCATAGATATTTAATTGTCTCTCACCTTGCATATCTGTTACCACATTTACTACCAGCTGTGTATATGCTCATGTCTACAGGACATGTGTTGCTAGACATTTATTTTTGGCTCGCTAAGATTGTGCTTTGTAGTATAAAATCAGATTAGGAGGTGATTGACACAGGGGGAGGGGAAAAGAGGAAGGGAAATGATTGTGGGCTTTTTGTAATAATGGAGCTTTTATAATGATGATGTCATGATTTATTTTAATAAAATAAAATAATAAAATAACCAGTGATAGCCGGGTGTGGTGGCACATGCCTTTAATTCCAGCACTCAGAAGGCAGAGGCAGGCGGATTTCTGAGTTCGAGGCCAGCCTGGTTTACAGAGTGAGTTCCAGGACAGCCAGGGCTTTACAGAGAAACCCTGTCTCGAAAAACCAAAAAACAAAACAAAACAAACAAACAAAAAAAAACAAACCCAGTGATTTCTCTTCCCAGGGGAGCAGAATTGTGATTCTATAAATAAAAACGGTTTGAATTATTTGAAGCCACATGCTGGAAAGTTAGCAGCTGATCACTATCTTCACTTTTGCTGATATCACAATTCTGTCCTCAGTTCCAAAGCCCCACTGGAGCAGTACTCCACAAAATGTGTCAGTGTCTTGCCAAACCATGTCATGGTGCTGTAGTTTAAGCATTTGTGAAGTGCCAGCCACTCTTCTGTATTTGAAGGCCAACATGATAAAGAACACAGACTAGGCTCTTTGTGTCTCCAGGAATTTTTTTCTGTTTTAGCCAAAACAATAAATGGAGACATTCATAGCCAACAACATTACAAAGTGTGCTTGGTATTTTTGGAATACAAAGCAGGAAGTTACGAGTGAAGGCTGGTGGGAAATGGCAAGTTCACAAAATTTGGAAGGTTTTTTAAGGACAAGAACCTCTAGATGAGCCATGAAGCACAGCATAGAGGAGCTGTTCTCTGACACGGATGAAGGATGAGTATGTATGAAGGGTATGGTGCAGGTAGGAGTGAGCTTTTATTTTTAAGCAAGGAAGCTAGCAAGGGGGCTGGCATATAGAGGGAGCTCACTAAGAGGAGACATTTTTACAATGCTGGATGAAGTTCTCTAAGAGGAGCGACACTACTCTTTTCATGGATCATTTGCTCCTTTCTCACTTCGCTGTGCTGATTATACACTTCTCAGGTGTCACAGTACAAAATTCCTTAAAACGACACATAAAACCTTGGGTTATAACTTAACCCACAAAATGCTTGTCATGCAAGCATGAGGACCTGAGTTTACCCCCTACCAAGTTCTCTCAAAAGCTAAGCATTGCTGGGGCACACCTTTAATTCCAGAGATGGCACTGTATATAGAAAGATAAGAGGATTTCTGGGGTTCACTGAGTAGCCAGGTTTTCCTAGTCAATGAGTCTTGAGCCAAATGAGAGATGCCATCTTAAAATTAAAGTGATTGAAACCCAAGTTCCAACATCTATGCTTGATGCCCAGTTCCCACGTGTACATACATACTTGTCTGCCTGTACATGTGCAAATGCATGCACACTCACGTGCAAACACACAGATCCATTGTCTTCTGTGGTTTCCTTCTCTTCACAATGTCCATTCCTGTGTAGCTTTCTACAGTTTCCCTTGCTCTTTTGTGTATCCCACTCTAGAATGTGAGTGTATTCAGGCAGAAGATGTATACTTTTTTTCTGTTTTTACATGAAATTCCAAGATGAATTCCAGAGCTGTATCATGGTGGGAGAGAGGTGATTGATGCATCTGTTTGTAGTAAGTCTTTTGTGCCAGCTTCTATTGAAGTAGATGGATGAACCCAGCAGCCATTCCAGGGAATTCAGGTAGCTTTATTGATGTAGCAGAGTCTGAGAGATATAGAAGAATGCCTAGGAGTTCTCTGGGGTTCAGAACATATAAAAATCCACAAGGGTAGGGGAGTGCCTTGTTGCATGGGGGAAAGAATCTGAGCATTATCATAGGCATTGTGGAATGGGCAAGTTCATGTAGGGAGGAGGCTAGAGTTGGTTGCCCTTTGTGCATGTATTTGTGGAGACAGTGTGCATATCAAGATAGATTGTGTAAGTAAGAAGAAAGTATACACCATGACAAGAGACAAACATACTGAATGTGAACAGCATAATTAAATCCACTTTTTTGGATTGCACAGCTCATCTGTGTCATTTTCTAGATCTATGCTACACATGTGAAATGTGAAACAAGGCATACATGTGAGTTTGAATTTTTTAGTGTTTTTTAAGTGTAAAAATATCACTTGGAGCATAGCTTGATGGGAGACTATTTACCTAAAGGACTTGAGTCACAGGATTCAATCCTGGCACTCACAACCAAAAATACTTAAAAACCTAAATTGAATTATGTATCAAAATATTTCCTTTCCTGATATTGCAAAGAATGTTCAGTTCAGCATCACATCAATATGAAATTTTAATGAAATGTAGTACATTCTATTTTCCTGCTTAGACTTGAATGTCATGTGCATCACTTCTGGTCATTTGAACACCTAGTATGTACTGTTCATCCTGACCAATATGGATGCTTAGACTCTGAACATCTAATTTCCTATCCATGGCAAAAATTTAAAAGGATTAGGGCATCTCATTTTATTCTTCCTCCTCACATATACCAGGATTGATCAAGGATATCCCAACATCATATGAGCCATGACTTCACACGATAGCCCACATACAAACTTAGCCCAGCCAGAATTTTAGCAATGTCAGTGGGTTACTGGACTTAACTGTGAGAAATATCTCATGGTCCATAGTGAACTGGAGAATGCTTTGCATATTTGTGCCTTGAAGCAAGCTAAAATTAAAAATACTCCTTGGTTAGGTAAGTGAGAAACATTACCCTGAAGAGGACGGATTTCAGGACCATGGACAGTATATAACAGCACAAAAGGGAACAGGCAGGAGAGGCAAGGCTCCTTTGTGGCTTCCATCCTGCTTAGTATAAAGTTGATTGATCCCTTGAGTTCAGTCCCTGGAATCCAATAAAAGTCAGTTATACTGGCTCACATCTGCATTCCTGCAGTTAGATAAGAGAGAGGGGCAGATACCAGAGAGATACCTGGAAACTCACAGACCAGCCAGCCTGGAGTGGCAGAGATTGTAGTAGAAACTGCTCCTTTACAGGGTGTAAGGAAAAAGAGAGGGGGGAGAGAGAGAGAGAGAGAGAGAGAGAGAGAGAGAGAGAGAGAGAGAGAGAGAGAGAGGGAGAGGGAGAGGGAGAGGGAGAGGGAGAGGGAGAGGGAGAGGGAGAGAGAGAGAGGGCGGGAGAGGGAGAGGGAGAGAGAGAAACTCAGAGAGATAGAGAGAGAGATACTATTTTTTATTTTATGTTTTATATTAACATGTTTTGCTTATGTTCCAAATGTTGTTCCACTTCCCTGACTACACTCTAAGAGTTCTCCATACCATCACCTCTCTCCATTTTGCCTCAGAGAGGGTGCTCACTCCCATACCTAATCACCCCTCTCCGTGCATCCTCTTTTCTTGAGGTACCAAGTCACTACAGGATTAGCCTCATCCTCTTCCACTGAGGCTAGACAAGGCAGTCGTCTGCTACTTATGTGCCAGGAGCATCAGACCAGCCCATGAACGTTCTTTGGTTCGTGGCTTAGTTTCCAGGAGCTCCCAGGTGTCTGGGTTAGTTGACACCATTGGTCTTCCTATGGGGTTGCCATCCCCTTCAGCTCCTTTAGTCCTTCCTCTAACTCTTCCATAGAGGTCCCTGACCTCAGTCCAATGGTTAGCTGTAAGTATCTGAATCTCTCTCTCTCTAGCAGCTGCTGGTATAGCCTCTCAAAGTTCAACCACACTAGGCTCTTATCTGCAAGCACAACACAGCATCAGTAATAGTGTCAGGGTTTGCTGCCCGCCCATGGGAAGGATCCCATGTTGGGCTGGTCATTGGATGGCATTTCCTTCCGTCTCTGCTCCATTTTTGTCTCTGCAAAACAGGAACAATTCTGACTCAAAAATTTTGAAGATGTGTTGGTGACCCCATCCTTCCACTGGGGGTCTCCATCTATCTACTGGGGGTGGTCTTATCATGTTCCATCTCCTCAGTGTTGGGCATTTTGGGGTAGGCTCACTCCCTACTGAGTCCTGGGAGCCTCTCACATCCCAGGCCCCTAAACTTTCTAGAGGTTCCCTCAAATCCCCACCTTTTGCAACTGCACCTTCACCTGCACTCATAGCAAATCAGCATACCTACCCACTCCAGGTCCCAGATCCTGCCTGTCTCCCAGGAGGTCTGCCTTAACCACGCACCCAGAGACCAGCAGATGTGAAATCTATCTTCCTCTGCCTGAGCTAGATTGTCCTGGTTAGCACCTTCACTTGCATCCATGGCAGATCTGTAAGCATGTCATCCCTCACCCCACAGCATGACCGTAGCCCAGGAAGTTTGCTCTAACAAGGGACATAAATGAACTGCTCTATGGACACAGTAGGCCTGCTCTAAACAGAGACAGAACTACTTGTCTCTTAGGAGGACTGCCCTACCAGGTAATGCAGCTCTACCTGCCTCCAAGAAGGCCTGCTCCAGTCCAAGACACCCAGTTAATTGCCAAGATAACTAGATGGTGCAAGGCAAACACAAGAGTACAAGCAACAGAAGCCAATGTAAGTTGGCACCATCACAATCCAGTTCTCCTACCACAGCAAGCCATGGATACCCTGAAATACTTGAAGAGCAAGATTCTGACCTAAAATCCCATCTCATGAAGATGACAGAGGTCTTTAAGGAGGATATAAATAACTCCCTTAAAGAAGTTCAAGACAACATAGGTTAACAGGTAGAAGCTCTTAAAGAGGAACCAACAAATACCTTTAAAAAGTACAGGAAAGTATAATCAAACTGGTGAAGGAACTGAGCAAAACTGTCTGAATCCTAAAAATGGAAATAGAAACAATAAAGAAATCACAAATGGAGGCAACCCCAGAGATGGAAAACCTAGGAAAGGGAACAGGAACTACAGATGTAAGTAAGGATCACCAACAGAATACAAGAGATGGGAGAGAGAATCTCAGGCATAGAGGATACCATCGAAGACATTGACACATCAGTCAAAGAAAATACAAAGTGTGAAAAGTTTCTAACACAAAATAGACAAGAAATTTAGGACTCAATGTAAAGACCAAACCTAAGTATACTAGGTATATAAGATAATGAAGGTTCCCAATTCAAAAGGCCAGAAAACATCTTCAACAAAATTATAGAAGATAACTTCCTTAACCTAAAGAAAGAAATGGCCGTAAACATACAAGAACAACATATGGCCATAAACATATAAGCCTACAGAACACCAATTACATTGGACCAGAAATGAAAATCCTCCCACCACATAATAATGAAAACACTAAACGTACAGGACAAAGAAAGAATACTAAAGGCTGTATTGAAAGAATGAAAAAAGGCCAAGTAACACATAAAGACAGATCTATCAGAATTACACCAGACATTTCAACAGAGACAGAAGACCCTGGACAGATGTCATGCAAGCCATAAGAGACCAGAGGTATTATTTTTATAGGAATAAGTTAACACAGATAAATTGATAAGATAAATATAAATATCATAAAATAACCACCAAAGAGATGCGGACAGGCTAACTGGATATAAAAATAATACATCAAATTATTTTTTAATCCACCATAAAAATACAAATTGTAAAAATAGATCAAATAGATCCTTACATGATAATAGGGATTAATATCAGTTTCATACTTCTAGCCATAAATAGGTCACCCAAAGTAAGACCAACAAAGAAACTGCAGAGCTAAACTTTATTATAGCTCAAACACACAAATAGATATCTGTAAAACATCCCAATAAACTGAAACAGAGCATAAAATTGTCTCAGAAGTCAATAGAATCCTCTCTAAAATACACAATGTTCTGGGCAACAAAAAACTGTAAGATAATTGAACTAATTTCATCCATCCTATCAAATCAAAATTGAAAGAAACTAGAAATCAAAAGAAGGGAAACTTCACAAATGCTGAGAGAAGAATAGTGTATTCTTGAATAACCAATAATCACTGAAGAATCACAGGAGACAGTTGAAAAGGTTTATGAGTCACCAGAACTCTGGTGACCGTCATTTGTCATCATCCTCACATTCACCATCATCCTCACATTCGTCATCATCCTCACATTCGTCATCATCCTCACATTCGTCATCATCCTCACATTCGTCATCATCCTCACATTCGTCATCATCCTCACATTCGTCATCGTCCTCACATTCGTCATCATCCTCACATTCGTCATCATCCTCACATTCGTCATCATCCTCACATTCGTCATCATCCTCACAGTTGCCATCATCCTCACATTCGTCATCATCCTCACATTCGTCATCATCCTCACATTCGTCATCATCCTCACATTTGTCATCATCCTCAAAGACTGCCGTTTGCCTCTCTGGTACTGGAGCATTTTCATTTTCAGATGGATTTGTGATAACAAACCATTTTTATTTTTGCCTATTTGTTTCTTTCTAGACAACAAATTTTACCCATCACTCAGCTCCTTCTGCATAAAGACATGGTGCTGGAAAGGCAAGTGCACTTCACTGCAGTGATGAGCTGACTACTGAATCACATTGACTATTCTGGAAACCTCCCTCCCTCCACCATTTCCAGGAATAAGAACACAGAATCTTCATCATTGACATTGACCCAGCATTCATCATCAACTAGGAGCTGACATTTACCAAAAGAATTAGGGAATCCAGTGCAAGCCATTGAGATTAACAATAAAGGAAGGAACAGACAGATGCATAAAGTCAGGTTCCAGGAAGTATCTGAAAGCTGACACTGAACAAAGGGAATATTACAGGCCAATTTCTGGGATTCAACCAGAATCAGAGATTAGTTCAATCAACTGGCCATAACTATGGGTTGCCTAGCAGGTGGCCAGCAGTTAAGAAATCAGCCAAAGGTAATAAACTTGCAGGACATAGTGTAGAACCAAGAAAGCCCAGAGATGGTGGAGTCTAGATTTTTGTATCTGTACTCTCAAGACATATCTGTCTCTTGCTCCATTTTTCCTTCCTAGTCATCCCTCTTTCATCACCTCTTCTCTTTTTCTTCTTCCCTATCTCTTTTACCACCTCACACCCTCCTTGCCAATCTTTCATTCCTCTCTACATCTCCCTTCCTCTCTCCATCTTATCACCTTGCTTCTTATTTTTCTCACACTCTTGCCTTCCACAAACACTTGCCCCCAACTGTAGTTCATGTGCCAGCTCTGGTCACAAAGATGAAAAGCAAGACTCTCAGACACCCAGTAGCTGACAGGAACCAGACCTACCAAGAACTCTTTCTAGGCCCACTTTCTGGTTACTTGCAAAGTTTTCACCAAATGTTCGGGAACACTCCACTGAATGAGAAGATGCAAATCCCAATGCAGAGTGGGCAAGACCCTTGGCTAATTTCCTTCTTCCAGGCCAGGACTAAATGGCTCTCTGTACTCCAGATTCAAGACCCGGGCTTAGAACAATTTTGGGGGGTTTTGTTTTGAAGAATTACTTATTTCATGTTGTAAGTGTCTTTACTTGCATGGATTTATGTTCACCATCCATGTTTAGAAGAGGGTTTGAATTCTCTAGGATCCAAGTTATAGCTATTTGTGAGCTGCCATTTGGGTCCTGGAAATCAAATCCTAGTTCTCATCACAGTAGTAAAGGCTTTCCACTGCTGAAACATCTTCCCAACCCCAAGGGAAATTGTTTTATACATGCAAATAATATGTCACCCAAAAGTGACAACATTGCTGAAAGTAAAATTAAAAAAAAACGTCAGACACTAAGGTTATAAAGTTTCACTAATATCTACTTTTAGCTGAGATAAAATTGCCAGTGCTTCAACATATTTTTCTGCTTTCTCATATTAAAAAAATTTTGCCTTCCTTATATTCAAAAGCTTTGCAGCATGCAGTTTATGTGATAGCACTGCAGTAAAGTAGATGAATTCCCTCTCGATCTGGTTCTGGCTCTGGCTCTATCAATCTCACTCTATAGCTCCAAATCTCTAGCTCTCACTCCCTCCCTCACCCTGATCCCTCTTTTACAAAGAAGAATTTGCAAGTTGAAGTGGAACTCCAAAATAGATAACCTGCCCAAGGCAAAACATTACTATGAGTGGGTGGTGGTCCAATCCTGTTTCTGTTGTACTGTGAGGTAGGTCGTGGGACTGCTTCTGTCCTTATGGCTAATGGAAATATAAGAAGCAGAGCCTCTGTGCTGCTTACATGCCTGGTTCTTGTTGTACCCTAACCCCATTGCTGGACCTCTCTGGTTTCAGTAGCTCTTTCCAAACAGGGATCTAAGTTGTGTTTTGAGACAAATGCCAGCACATTGCTTAAGTGCCAGGGAAAATGAGACCAGGAAGCTGTCATAACTGGGAATTATAATAAGTTGGGCAGAGAATATCCTAGCCTACGACAGATAATCCTTAATGTCTCATTGGAGATTTTCAATAAGAAATTCATCCCTTGATCTTAATGGTCCTGCCTTCATCCCTGACAGACAAAAGTACTTTACATTCCAGGAGGCTTCCTATACACAGAGAGGGATTCTTTTTCCAAGGAGACTCCAAGCAGGCAGCACAGACTTGGGATGACCTCTGATATCTCAGTACAATCTCTCCCCCCAAAGAGCCTTTAATGTATGCTATGGAAGGTACTGTCATGGCAGACATTATAGTCACCTGTCCACAGCTTTCCCAATGTTAGGACAGTCACATGTGTTTCCCATCTGTTTTCTGGGCACAAATAGCAGAGAGGTAACCTTCCCAGTCTCACTTCATACAGAAGTAATAAACTCCATCCCACATCATGTAGAAGAATAAGATTTGAGATCACGTAGAAAGAGTGAGGATTTGAACCCATATCATCTCAAACCAGTTACAGGCTTTGATCAGACCACTCCAAGTCTACTTACTATGATGTCCTATGCTTCCCTGCCTTTTATGCCAAGAATATACAGGCACAAGATGTTAGTTAACCTAGTTAGCAGCTAAATGAACTGAGTTCACCATCCCCAATCCAGCACTACAGTCTATGTTCTACGTTGGGGTTTGAAATAGCCATTTAACAAGATTTAAATATGGCCATTGGCTCTGTGCCCCATAGCTGGGGACAGGGTTTTTATCAATGTTTTGAACCTGGTGGCAGGCAGGCAGTTAGAGCATCTGCCTACAGAAGGAAGCCATAGCAAGGCCATAGCAGGCTCTGACTGCTTGAGCTCCTAGAGTGACAAGGTCATCATATTCTTTGCTATGGTCACCTCATGTTGAGGATGGGGTATCAGTGTTTGTTAATCACAGTAGAGCATCTCTGTGCTACCCCCTAGCCCAAGGCCAAGTTCCAACCTGTTTCTGTGCTGTGGCAGTTTGACATTGTCCCAGGGCTTGGTGACCAATTCAAACAATAGGGCTGTGGAAAATAGAAGATAGAAGTCTGAAGACAGTCATACCCTGAGAAGTGGCCACAGAGTGGTGTAGATGAATGGACTTAGACACCAGGTTTCTAACCCCATGCAACATTGAGATCTGTGGGCCCCAATGAAGTCTGATTCATTCACTGGAAATATGGCTCCTAAATTTTATTGCATGACCATATGTAGATGTCTGTATCTCTCAGTTTTGAAATGATGGAAAGTGCTAGCTTAGGCAAACACTATGGCCTTTCCCACAAGATCTTTCTTCCATTCTTCCATCCTTGGTCTCTCACTGAACCAACCACTTCCCAGCAGCCTCAAGTTCTACAACTTTAGTCCTTATTCTTGACACAAGGTCATTGCCATCCATCACTGCCATCTAAGCATTCTGTGTAACCTTTGACTTGGAGCATCTTGGCTAACCTTAGGTATTTACTTTGGACTATCCCTAGATAATCCTAAAATCACAACTTGTTTCTCATCTTGTGACCACAAATATAAGTGCCTCTGTTTCCCAAGCATCCCAGGATCCTCAGGAGGCTTTTGGGCAAGAAGCAAAGCTGAGGTGCTGTTTGTGTCAGGGCCACTTTGACTCTAGCAGGTTTGAAGCCAGATAATATTGTGTTAGACTAACAACAACCTAGGTTCACAGGGGTTATGTTGACTGGTCAGATTTTACTCATCAATGACTTCTCTTAGTTTGTAGAGAAAGGTTTCTTACTGGAATCTAACAGTGACAAAGTCATAGCTAGTTCCCTATGGACTCTGCTGCCCCAAGCTTGGTGGAGACTGATAGTGGGGAACCTAAAACTGGGCTTCAGGGAGAGGCCTTGAGCTGGCTTCATGGAAGTTGTGAAGTTTCACTGAAGCAAGAGAACAGATTAGGTGAGAAAGCAAAGGCAGAGAAGGCAGCAAACACATAGGACCTGGGCATAGAGAGCATAGGCTGGAGTCAGCTTGGCTTTCCACATCCCAGACACTTCTCTCCCTGGCTGTGTCTCTGCATTCCCTATCCTGCCTGCTCATTTCTAGATCAAGTCAACTGTTTTTTCTTAGTTATAATTGTATGTAGTTGTGTCTATTCATTTTAAATTCTCTATATAATGTAGTAGAATTTCTGTGGTATTTTCTTATATACTGAATTCCTAGCCTTTTCTGTCCCATGCTGACCTTCTCCATCTCCCCCTTGCTAATCTCTATATTCTTCCTTTCACTTTAATGTCATATGGATTCTTTGCTGTCTATTTCCCCTCTTCTATTTCCTTAAAATTTCTTCTCCTTCCTTTCATGGTCTCATTTTTTTATCTCAAATATTCAACACACACATATGTGTGATATATATATATATATATATATATATATATATGTGTGTGTGTGTGTGTGTGTGTATATATATATACATATATATAATCTACATGTATCATATACATATGCAATATATACATGTCATATACATATGCTATGTATATATAATATCCTTTGTACAAGACAGAAGTTTTGCCATTCTTAATCTGGCTAATTTTGTTGAGGACAATGACTTCTAGATCCATTTATTTCCAAAAATGTCTTTATTTCTTTTTTTCTTGATGTTCGAATAAAATTCCATTGTGTAGTTGGTCTAACTTTATACACTTCTGAGGGTTGGCATGTGTGCTGGCTCCCTTTCTTACCTACTGTGAAGAGAAACACAGCTTTCTTTCTTGTAGGAAGGTTAAGTGTGAGAGTTAAAAGAGTTCACTGTGTATTTGTTCTTCCTCTTCTTCCTCCTGTGACCATCTAGGTGTCGGGACTGATGCTATCCCAACTTTGGAGACTTATGTGCCCTGCTCAATAGAACCTCAGAATCACATTTGGTACTTTTGAAAGTGTGCTGAATAATTTGGAAAATATGATTTCCTCTCTGTGTAGGTGAGTAAATATAGGTGCCACCTGAACCTGGTTTCAGGAGTAACCTTTTTTTAAAAATTATTTAATTAGTTTATTTACTGCCCAAATTCTGCCCCATACACATTCACAGAGTTCCTCCTACCGTCCATCTCCCCTTCACCTCTGAGAGGGTGTCCCCCTCCTCCCCCCCCCCCCGTATCATCCACTTCTCATGCATCAAGTCTCTCCAGGTTTAGGTACATCCTCTTCCACTGAGGTCAGACAAGATAACCCTCTTCTGCAAATGTGCTGGGACCTTGAACCAGCCCATGTATGATCTTTGGTTGGCAGCTCAGTCTTTGAGATCTCCCAGGGTTCTAGGTTAGTTGATACCATTGGTCTTCCTGTGGGGCTGCCACCCTCTTCAGGGCCTTGAATTGTTTTCCTATTCCATAGGTGTCCTCAATCTGTCCAATGTTTGGCTGTAGATATCTGCACCAGTCTCAATCAGCTGCTGGGTAGAACCTCTCAGAGGACAGCCATACTTGGCTCCTGACTGCAAGCACAACATAGCATTACTAATAGTGTCAAGGACTGGTACCCACCCATGGGATGAGTCTCAAGTTGGGCTGGTCTCAAGTTCGGCTGGCCTTTCCATCAGTCTGCTCCATTTTTGTCCCTGCATTTCCTTTAGACAGGACCAATTTTGGGTTGAAGGTTGTGTAGGTGGATGGGTTTCCCCACACTTCCACTGGAAACCCTGGAATTGGTAACTTCAGGTTTCATATCCACACTGTTGGGCATTTCTACCAAGGTCACCTGCATTAGCTCCTGGGAGCCTCACCCAGAAAATTAAGAGTTTCCAATTTTGTGGAGTACAGGCTTTTGAAGTAAGACTTAATGATTCTTTGAATTTCCTCAGTGGCATTTCTTTTCATTTCTGATTTTGTTAATTTGGATACAGTCTCTCTTTTGGCTAGTTTTGTTTAGGGTTTGTCTGTCTTGTTGATTTCCTCAAAGAACCATCTCTTCTTGGTTTTGTTGATTCTTTGTAATGTTTTCTTTGTTTCTGATTTATTTCAGCCCTGATTTTGATCATTTCCTACCTTCTACTCCTTTTTGTTGTGCTTGCTTCTTTTTTTTCTAGATCTTTCTGGTGTACTTTTAGATTGCTGGTGTGAGAACTCTCTAATTTCTTTATGGAGATACTTAGTACTACGAACTTATCTGTTAGCACTGACTTCATTTTGTCCTGTAAATTTGAGTGTGTTTTGCCTTCATTTTCATTTAATTCTAGAAAGTATTTAATTTCTTTATTTCTTCTCTGATCCAGAGATCATTGAGTAGAAATCTGTTCAATGCCCATGAGTGTGTAGGCTTTCTGGTGTTGCTGTTGAAGTCCAACTTTAATCCATGATGGTCTGATAAGATACAAGGCCCTTATTTCAGTTTTCTTGTATCGGTGGAGGATTGCTTTGTGATCAACTATATTCTCAGTTTTGGAGAAGCATCTATGAGGTGCTGAGAAGATGATATATTCTTTTGTGTTTGTGTGAAATATTCTATAGATGTCTGTCAGGTCCAGTTGATTCATAATATCTGTTAGTTTCATTATTTTTCTAATTTTTTTTACTGGGTGACCTGTTAATTGGGGAGCATGGGATGTTTAAGTCTCCTACTATTGAGGTGTGGAATTCTATGTGCAATTTAATCTTCAGCAATGTTTCTTTTACAAATGTGGATGTCCTTTTGTTTGGGGCCTAGATGCTCAGAATTGAGATATCATCTTTTTTTATATAATTTTTTATTAGGTATTTTCCTCGTTTACATTTTCAATGCTATCCCAAAAGTCCCCCATACCCACCCTCCCAATCCCCTACCCACCCACTCCCCCTTTTTGGCCCTGGGGTTCCCCTGTACTGGGGCATATAAAGTTTGCAAGTCCAATGGGCCTTTGAGATATCATCTTGATAGATTTTTCCTTTGATGAGTATGAAGTGTCCTTCCCTGAATCTTTTAATTAATGTTGTTTGAAAGTCTATTTTATTCGATATTAGAACGGCTACTCCAGCTTACTTCTTGAGTGCATTTGCTTGGAAAACTTTGTTCCATCCCTTACCTCTGAGGTAATGCCTATTTTTATTGCTGAGGTGTGTTTCTTGTATGCAGGAGAAAGATGCATCCATTCTGTTAGCAAGTGTCTTTTTATTTGCGAATGAGTTCATGGATGTTGAGAGAGTTTAATGACCAGAGATTGTTATTTCCTGTTATCTTGATATTGGTGGTGCGCATGTGTGTGTGTGTGTGTGTGTGTGTGTGCGTGTGCGTGTGCGTGTGCGTGTGTGTGTGTGTGTGTGTTTTGTTTTCGCTGGAATGGAATTACTTATTTCCTGTGGTTTTTGGATGTAGTTATCCTCCCTGGGTTGGAGTTTTCCTTCCAGCGTTTTCTGTAGGGCTGGATTGATAGGGTTTGGATGGATAGGGTTTAAATTTGGATTTGTCTTGAAATATCTTGTTTTCTCCATCTATAGTGATCATGAGTTTAAATTGAATGGTTTAAATATCTTTATCAGTTTATAATAAGTTAGTATTTGAGTTTTACAGTTTTATCCATGTTAAGTTTGAATCTTACCTCACATTTGAATTGAGGGCCCTTCTATATCACAATAAAACTTTGTTTCATAAATACTGTCCACAGAGAGACTGGGAACCTTACTTTTCTGATTCATCCATTGTAGCTAGTCTTTGCTACCTTGTGGGTTCTTCTTTTTCCCACCCTTTTCCCCCCACCCAGAGTTTCATCCTTTATCACTAGATAGGAGAGAAGGAAGGATAGAGGGGGAAGAGAGAGGGAGGTAGGGGAGAGGGAGATGAAAGGGAGAGGGAAAGAGAGGTATCCATGAATCTAACTTTTCTTGTTTTGTTTCTTCTTTGAACACAACTACTAACAAACTGCAAACAACCCTCCAAATGAGCAACAAATAAAAACTCTGTCTCTTGTTTTACTAGCATTTATATACCTTCTGAAAAATCCCCAGAATTTCAAATGTCACACAGTCACACAAACTATCTAAAGTTGGCAAAACTACACCTGTGCAAGAGCATGAGGCAAATCAGAGTCAGCTGCTGCAGACAGTTTGAAGTAACCTCATGGCCCAATACCTGGGTTTAAAATGAAAGCACATTCTTACAATATTTCTGTATATTTTTTAAAGAAACCAAAATTCTGCTTCTGGTCTGCTCCTCTGTCTGAGCCAGATTGGCAGCCCACTTCCCTCCCATACCTCATACCCTGCCTGTCTCCAGGGAGGTATTCCTTAACCAAAGAGACAGGTGAGACTCCCTTCTAATACCCACGCCAGCTGGAACACCCCCAGAGCCCAGCTAACCTAACCTCTCTACATGAGCTCTATCTTCGGGTCTACACCTCCACCCAAGCCAGATCAGCAGGCCTACTCCTCACCCCCAACTCCACAGCCTGACTGTCTCTTAGGAGGTTTGCCTTAACCAGAGATATAGTCCTTCCAGTCTACACCTACATCTGCAACTGGGACAGATACTGCCCCTGGAAACCAAAGCCTGTGTGTCTCCTAGGAGGTTCACCCTAACAAGGGACACAGGAGGATTGCTCTAAGCAGGGACACAGGAGGCCTGAACAAACCAGACACAGTACTGCCTGACTCCAAGGAGGCCTGCTCTAACACAAGCCACAAGAGCTCAACCTGCCTCCAATGAGGCTGGCTCATCAGAAATAACCAGATGGCAAGAGGCCAGCCCAAGAACATAAGCAACAGAATCCAATGCAAATCAGCATGATCAGAACCCTGTTCTACCACCACAGCAAGCCCTGGTACCCTGAAAAGCAGGATTCTGATCTAAAATGAAGATGATATGAAAGATGAAATGAAGATGAGGCCTTTAAGGAGGATGTGAATATCTCCTTTAAATGAATAAGGCAAAAATACAGGCAAACAGGTAGAAGCCCTTAAAGAGGAAGCAAATAAATCCCTTAAAGAAATATAGGAAAATAGAATCAAGCAGGTGAAGGAATTGAACAAAATAGTCCAAGACCTCAAAATGGAACTAGAAACAATAAAAAAAAAACCAAAATCACAAATGGAGGCAACTCTGGAGATAGACAACCCAGGAAAGGCAATAGGAACTACAGATGCAAGCATCACCAACAAAATACAAGAGATAGAAGAGAAAGTTTAAACATAGAAGATACCATAGAAGATACGGACACATCAGTCGAAAAAAAATACAAAGTAGTAAAAGCTCTTAACACAGAACATCCAGAGAATTTAGGACACAATGGAAAGATCACACCAAAGCATAATAGGAATAGAAGAGGATAAAGAATCCCAGCTGAAAGGGCCAGAAAACATCTTAAACAAAATCATAGAAGAAAACTTCCCTAACCTAAAAATGAAATAGTCATAAATGTACAAAAAGTCTACAGCACACCAAAGAGATTGGATCAGAAAAGAAAATCTTCCCAACATATAATAATGAAAGCATTAAATTTATAGAATAAAACAAAGGATATTAAAAACAGTAAAATAAATGGCCACGTAACATATAAAATCAGATCTATCAGAATTACACCCGAGTTCTCGTGCTAAAAGTCAGAAGATATTGAACAGATGTAATCCAGACCCTAAAAGAACACAAATGCCGGCCCAGGATACTAAACCCAGCAAAACTCTCAATCACCATAGATGGTGAAACCAAGATATTCCGTGACAAAACCAAATTATACATTATTTTTCTACTAATCTAGCCCTACAGAGAATACTGGGAGGAAAACTCCAATACAAGGAGGGTAACTACACCAGAAAGAACACAAAGAAATAAACATCTCACAAGAAACCAAAACAAAAAGAAACACACACACACACTACCACCCTGAACAACAAAAATATCAGGAACTAACAATTGTCAGTCTTTCATATCTCTCAACATCAATAGACTCCATTCCCCAATAAAAAGGCATAGGCTAACAGACTGAATACATACAGATGATCTATCATTTTGTTGCATACAAGAAACACACCACAGCGACAAAGACAGACACTACCTCGGAGTGAAGGGCTGGGAAAAAGTTAAGTGGTACCAAGAAACAAGCTGGAGTAGCCATTCTAATATTGAATAAAATAGACTTTCAACCAAAGCTATCAAAAGAGATGGGGAAGGACGCTTAATACTCATCAAAGGAAAAATCCACTAAGAGGAATTCCCAATTCTAAGCATCTAAGCCCCAAATGCAAGGGCACACACATTTGGAAAAGAAAGGAGTACAGCAACCCCACTAGAGCAGCCATGGATATCTTAACACAACTGAAACATAAGAAAATAACCTGAAGTCCAATCTTATAAACATGATGGAGGCCACTAAAGAAGTTAATAAATCCCTTAAAGAAATACAGGAAAATACAATCAAATACATAGAGGTCTTTAAAGAGGAAACAAATAAATCCCTTAAAGACATACAGAAAAATATAATTTCACAGGTGAAGGAAATAAAACTGTTCAATACCTGAAAGTGAAAATTGAAGCAATAAAGAAATCACAAATTGAGGAAATCCTGGAGCTTCTACTTGGTGCTGAATGCTGTGTTGGAGTCAATGATGACGGTTTTATGTTCCTAGGACGAGAGACTTCCAGAACAGTCAATGAAGCTCAGTAGTCAGCAAGTTTACTACTCTTGCTGGATTGAAGTGAAGCTAACTAGCCTCTCCAGCAGCATGTCTTCATGGAGGAGTAATTGAGTGATGGAGAAGAGTTGTTGTCTATGGGGAAACACTCAGGAAGAAAGACAAATGCTGTCACCAGTAGATCTGAAAATGAAAACCCTTCCAAGCACAGGGGTATACTAATGTATTCCTATAAAATGACAGCTTACAGATTGGGAAAACACCTTACCAACCCTACATTTGACAGAGGGCTAATATCCAAAATACATGAGGAACTCAAGAAGTTAGATACCAATAACCCAAATAACTGAGTTAAAAAATGGGGTACAGAGTAGAAGAGAGAATTCTCAACAGATGTATCTCTAATAGGCTGAGAATCTAAAAGAAATGCTCAGTGGCATCCTTATTCATCAGGGAAATGTAAGTCTAACAATTCTGAGATTCTACTTCACATTCATCATAATGGCTAAGACCAAAAACTCTCAGCACAGCACATATTGGTGAGGATGTGGAGCAAAGGGAACACTCCTCCATTGCTAGTGGGGGTACAAACTGGAAATCATTTTGGTGGTTTCTCAGAAAACTTGTAATAGTTCTAACTGAAGACCCAGCTAGACCAATCCTGGGTATATACCCAATAAGTCCTACACCTTCCCACAAGGTGACTAGCTTAATTATGTTCATAGAAGCCTTATTCGTAATACCCAGAAACTGAAAACAACCTAGAAGTCTGTCAACTGAAGAAGAGATAAAGAAATTGTGGTACATATACACAATGGAATACTATTCAGCTATGAAAAACAAAGACATCATGCATTTTTTCAGGCAAATGGATGGAACTTAAGAATATTATCCTAAATAAGGTAACCCAGTTCCAGTCCATGATGTTCATAGCAGGGTTTTTTATTATATCTAATTATTTTTTTGTTCTACTTATTCACTTTAAATACCACTCACTGCTCCCTCCTGGTCACCCTCTCCCTCAACCCTTTCTCCAGACCCCCTTCCCTTCTCCTCTAAGCAAGGCCCTTGGGTATCCATCCACCTGGAACTTCAATTCTTTTCGAGGCTACACCTATCCTCTCCCGCTGATGCCAGACAAGGCAGACCAGCAATATATGAAAAGCCATCAATGTAATCCACCATATAAACAAACAAAGAAAAAAACATATGATCATCTCATTAGGTGTTTAAAAGTCTTTGACAAAATTCAACACCTTTCTTGTTAAAACTCTTAGAGAGGTCAGAGATACACACCATATACCTAAGCATAATTTAAAAAAAGATTATACAGAAAGTCAGTAGCCAATATCAAATTAAATGGAGAGAAACTTAAAGCAATTCCAGTAAAATCACAGACAAGGCAAGGCTTCTCTCTCTCTCTCTCTCTCTCTCTCTCTCTCTCTCTCTCTTTCTCTCTCTCTCTCTCTCTCTCACACACACACACACACACACACACATCTATATCTATTGCTACGCCCACTCCAGTGAAGTCTGCCTCTCAAGGTCTAAAGGTCTGGAGGCAGTCACGAGGCAAAGAGTTTCAAGGAAATTCAACCTCCTGGAACCTTGGTATTCTCATAGCCCATATACTCAAACCCTATCCCTGCATTAGTATGCTGTATGCTCTCTTTCAGTATTGTTTTATTATAAGTGCCTTTAAAGATTGAACTTTGACATAGGTGGGCCTCCACCAATGTTCCAACGTCCTAGAAAATCCTTGAAGCCTCTGAGCTTGGAATTCAGTAGGAATTCAGTGAGAAGGTTACCTATTCAGTAATATTCAAATTTACTTCTAGTAGAGACAGTGAAACTAATTAGGCATTACAAAGAACAGAGCTAGAATAGCTCAGGGCTAGTCTGCAGAGTGATTACTTAGGACAGTATTGGAGTCACACCCAAACAAGGGAATACACAATGGCCTAGTGAATAGGTGGGTTAACCATGAAAGAGTTAGGATAGCCCCCTGGGACAGGTGTCTTCACTAGGTCCAAAGGAACAACATAATCAGGCATTTACTAAGAACCCCTGGTGGTGGGCTTAACAATAGACTAGCAATACACCTGGCTCCATTCTTAGTGGTAAACAATGGCCTGGTCCATGCCATCTTTTGATGTATACATTCCTTTTGTTTTGTGTCACTGTAACTCCGCAGATGTGTCCTGCCTGGCTTTTCTTGTTTTTTCTTCTGTATAAAAAAGTCCGTTTTTCGTTTGGACATTACACTCAGATTCAACACACTCTCTTGTGTCGTGTCTGTTTGTCACCCCACTTTCACTGACTCCTTCGCCCACATGCAACCAGAGACCCATTCCGCACAGATAGGAGACCCAAAAAGAGGTCCGTTTGTGGCACGCTATATCTATATATCTATATCTATATCTATATCTATATCTATATCTATATCTATCTATATCTGGAAAAAAGAAAGCATCTTTAACAAATGGTGCTGGTCTAATTGGGTGTCAGCATGTAGAGGAATACAAATAGATCCATATCTATCACAAAAATTGAGTCCAAGTAGATCAAAGATCTCAACATAGAACCAGATACACTAAATCTAATAGATCAGAAAGTGGGGAAGTGCCTTGACCTCTTGGTACAGGAGACAACTTCCTGAACAGAACACTAATGGCTCAGGCTCTAAGATCAATTGATAAATGGGATCTCATGAAACTGAAAAGCTTCTGTAAGGCAAAGGATACTGTCAATAGGACAAAGCAGCAGCCTACCAATTGGAAAATGATCTTCACCAACCCTACATCTGTCAGAGGACTAATATCCAAAATATATAAAGAACTCAAGAAATTAGAAACCAACATCCCAAATAGCCCAATTTTTAAATTTTGGGTATAGAGCTAAACAGAGAATTCTCAACAGAGGAATCTTGGATGTCTGAGAAGCACTTAAAGAAATCTTCAGCATCCTTAGTCATCAGAGAAATGCAAATCAAAACAACCCTGATTTCTTACACAAATCAGAATGGCTAACATCATAAACTCAAGTGACAGCACATGCTGGTGGGGACGTGGAAGGAGGGGTACACTTTTTCATTTCTAGTGGGAGTGCAAATTTGTACAATCACTTTGGAAATCAATTTGATGGTTTCTGAGAAAACTAAAACTATTTTTACCTCAAAACCCAGCTAGACCACTCCTGGGCATATACCCAAAAGATGCTGTACTATACTATAGGAACGCTTGCTCAACTAGGTTCAAAGCAGCTTTGTTTCTAATACCCAGAAACTGGAAATAACCTAGATGTCCCTCAACTGAAGAACAAATAAAGAAAATGTACATCTACACAATGGAATATTAGTCAGCTATTAAAAACAAGACAGCATTAATTTTGCAGGCAAATGGGTGGAACTTGAGAATATCATCCTGAGTGAGGTAACCCAGACCCAAAATGACATGCATGGTATGTACTCACTTATAAGTGGATATTAGCCTTAAACCTGTTTCCTGTCTGTGAAACATGCTCCCCTTAACTTGGCTGCCCTGTGTGGCCTCCGTGGAAGATGATGTACCTAGCCCTGCAGTGACTTGATATGCCATGGTTGGGGATACCACAAAGGAGGGGGAGATGCCACCCTCTCAGAGGAGAAGGGGAAGAGGGATGGAGGGAGGGACTGTGTAAGGAAAGAACAGCAGAAGAAGCAGCAATTGGGATGTAAAGTGAATATATAAATTAACTAATTTCAAAAAGACTGAAAGTACATGCTGGTAAAGGATGTGGAGCAAGGAGAACACTTCTCCATTGCTGGTAGGAGTGCAAACTTGTACAACCACTCTGGAAGTCAATTTGGTCGTTTCTCGGAACTCTGAGAATAGTTCTTCCTCGAGACCCAGCTATTCCACTCCTGGTCATATACTCAAAAGATACTCCAACATCTCCCAAAGGCACTTGCCCAACTATGTTCATAGCAGTTTTATTTGTAATAGCCAGAAACTGAAAACAACCTAGATGACCCTCAACTGAAGAATGATAAAGAAATTATGGTACATCTACACAATGGAATACTATTCAGCTCTTAAAAACCAAGGCATCATGAACTTTGCAGGCAAATGGATGGAACTTGAGAATATCATCCTGAGTAAGGTAAACCAGTCTCAAAAGGACATGCATGGTATCTACTCACTTATAAGGGGATATCAGCCATATCACTAAGTTACACTCCACAGACCATAAGAAGAAGCTACACAGACCTAAGAAGACCCACAGACTCCAAAGAAACTAAACAAGAAGGAAGGCCATCGAGGAAGCTTAAATCTCACTTAGAAGGAGAAATAAAGTAGTCATAAGAGGCAGATGGAGGGAAGGAACTGGAAATGAGGGAGGATACAAAAGGAGGAGAGGGAGAGGGAAGGGGCTCAGGATCAGATATACAGAAGGATAGGAGAGTTGGCTACATGGGCATGTAAATTGGCAACTGATGTAGGTGAGGAGGTGGAGGGCATCTCCAAGATGAGAAAGATACCCAGGAAAAGGGAGGCATTCAAGAATCAATGTGGGTGACCTTAGCTGTGACTCACTACATTTGGGATATGGAGCCTGAAGAGACCACCTCCTGTAACCAGACAGAAATCTCCTCAGTGGAGCTATAGAAATACAAACCTGCCCACAAACCTCTCAATCCAAAATTAATCCTGTCAAAAAGTGATGCAGGCACAGGGGAGGGAGCAGAGACTGAGGGAATAGCCAACCAATAACTGGCCAACTTGAAACCCATCCCATAGGCAAGCATCAATCAATCCCTAACACTACTAATGATACTCAGTTATGCTTGCAGGCAAGAGCATGTGCCCTCTGAAATTCTCCACCAAGCAGCAGATTCAGCCAAACAGTGGATAGCTTAGGGATTCTTATAAAAGAATAAGAGGAAGGATTTCGGGTCCTAAAGGAAATAGGAACTCCACATAAAGACCAAAAGAGTCAACTAACCTGGACCCTTGCAGCTCTTAGTGTCTGAATCACCAACCAAAGAACATACACGGACTGGACCTAGACCTCTCTGCTCATGTGGAGCAGGGGCTATCTCAAAAGCTGTTGCCTGTATGTGAAATATATTCTACTAGCTGGCTTGCCTTGGCTGGCTTCAGTGGGAAAGGAAGCACCTAGCCTCACAGAGACTTGAAGTATTAGGGTGGAAGGGAAGGAAGAGGGGATAAAGATTGTGAGAGGGGGTGACCAGGACATGGGCAGTGAGCAGGATGTAAGTAAATAAGTAGAAAAATAAAATAAAATAAAATTTAATTTAAAAAAAATCTCCCAATCAAAAATGGCTCTGAGCCAAATGATTTTAGTGCAGAATTCTACCAGACTTTCAAAGAAAAGCTAATGCAAACACTCTTCAAACTATTCCACAAAATGGAAACAGAAGAACTCGGCCAAACTTATTCTGTGAGGCCATAGTCACTCTGATAGCTGAACCACAAAAAAAAAAAAAAAAAAAAAAAAAAAAAAAAAAAAAAAAAAAAGACTCAATAAAAAAAAGAATTTCAGACCAATTTCCCTTATGAACATTGATGCAAAAATACTCAATAAATTCTCAAACCGAATCAAAGAAAACATCAAAGACATCATCCACCATGATCAAGTAGGTTTCACTCCAGGGATTCAGGGGTGATTAAATATATAAAAAATCCATCAACATAATCCACCATATAAACAAACTGAAAAAAACCCACATGATCATCTCACTAGATGCCAAAAAAGTGTCTGACAAAACCCAACATGATAAAACATCTTAGAGAGAGCAGGGAATCAGTGGGGCATACCTAAACACAATAAAGGCAATCTACAGAAAGCCAATAGCCAACATAAAATTAAATGGAGAGAAACTTAAAGCATTTCTGCTAAAATAGGGGACAAGAAAATTCTACCAGAGAACTTGTATAGTAGATAAACACCTTCAGCAAAGTGGCTGGGTTCAAAATTCACTCAAAGAAACCAGTAGCCCTCATCTACACAAGCAATAAATGGCCTGAAAGGGAAGATTGGGAAACAACACCCTTCACAAGTAGCTATAATTAACATAAAATACCTTGGTACAACTCTAACCAATCAAGTGGAAGATGTGTATGACAATAACTTCAAGTCTCTAAAGAAATGGAGGAAGATATCAAAAGGTGGAAAGACCCCCCTTGCTCATTGGTAGGATTAATATGGTGAAAATGGCCATCTTACCAACAGCAATCTACAGATTCAATGTAATCCCATCAAAATTCTAACACAATTCTTCACAGATGTTAAAAGAACAATTCTCAACTACATATGGAAAAACAAAAAACACAGGCTAGCCAAAATGATCCTGAACAGTGAAAGAACTTAGAGGTATCACCATCCCTGACCTAAGCTGTACTATAGAACAATAGTGGTAAAAACTGCACAGTGTTGGTATAGAAATGGACAAGTCGATCAATGGAATCAAATCAAAGACCCAGAAATATACCAACACTCCTATGGACACTAGATTTTGACAAAGAAGTCAAAACCATACAATGGAACAGAAAAAGCATTTTCAACAAATGGTGCTGGTCTAACTGGATGTCTGCTTGTAGAAGAATGCAAATAGATCCATACTTATTTACCCATACAAAACTCAAGCCCAAATGGATCAAAAACCTCAATGTAAAGCCAATAAAAACTATACACACCAAATCTAATAGAAGAGAAAGTGGGCAACAGTCTTGAAGGCACAGGAGACGATTTCCTGAACAGAACACCAGTGACTCAGGCATGGATTTCAAGAATTAATAAATAGTACCTCATGAAACTGAAAAGCTTCTGTAAGGCAAAGGACACTGTCAATGGGACAAAACAACAGCCTATAGATTGGGAAAATATCTTCGCTGACCCTTCATTATACAAAGGGCTAGTATCCAAAATATATAAAGAACTCAAGAAGTTAGACTCCAAAAAACAAAATAACCCATTCCAAAAATGGGGTACATAACTGAACAGAGAATTCTCAACAGAGGAGTCTTAAATAACTGAGAAATGTTCAACATCCTTAGTCACTGGGGAAATGCAAATCAAAATGACCCTAATATTCCACCTTACACCAATCAGAGTGACAAAAATCAAAAATTCAGGTGACAGCACATGTTGGTGAGGATGTGGAGAAAGAGGAACACTTGTCCATTGCTGATGGAATTGCAAACTTGTAAAACCACTCTGGAAATCAATCTGGTGGTTTCTCAGAAAGTTGGTAATAGTTCTACCTGAAGACCCAGCTATACCACTCTTGGGCATATAACAAAAGATGCTCCACCATACCACAAAGACTCCTGTATGTTCATAGCAGCTTTATTCATAATAGTCAGATACTGGAAGCCACCCAGATGTCCCTCAACCAAAGAATGGGTACAGAAAATGTGGTATATTTACACAATGGATACTATTCAGCTATTAAAAGCAAGGACATCATGAATTTTGCAGGCAAATGGATAGAACTAAAAATATCATCCTGAGTAAGGTAACCCAGTCCAAAAAGAACATGGATGGCACCACAGGATCTTAAGACTTCTGGTGAGTGGAGCACAGCTTCTGCTCCAATCCAATTGCGCGGGACCTGAGACTGCATTAGTTAGGGAAGCAGAAACCGGCCTGAGTAGGGCCACAGGCCTCATCCGGCCGGATCAGCGCCGGGGTAGTGGGAGCGCAGGGTTGCCTGACACCCGCCAGCTACCCACGACCCCCGCCGCAGGATTTTGGGACTGCTGGTGAGTGGAACACAGCTTCTGCTCCAATCTTTAAACAGTGACAACGATAACAACTAACCCCAGAGATTACCAGATGGCGAAAGGTAAACGTAATAATCTTACTAACAGAAACCAAGACCACTCACCAACATCAGAACCCAGCACCCACACTTTGCCCAGTCCAGGGCACCCCAACACACCGGAAAAGCTAGACACGGATTTAAAAGCATATCTCCTGATGATGATAGAGGACTTCAAGAAGGACTTTAATAACACACTTAAAGAAATGCAGGAGAACACTGCTAAACAGGCAGAAGACAATAAAGAGGAAGCACAAAAATCCCTTAAAGAATTGCAGGAGAGCACTGCTAAAGAGTTACAAATCCTTAAAGAAAAACACGATAACATAATCAAACAGGTAGAAGTCCTTACAGAAAAACAGGAAAACACATCCAAACAGATGATGGAAATGAACAAAACCATACTAGACCTAAAAAGGGAAGTAGACACAATAAAGAAAACCCAAAATGAGGCAACACTGGAGATAGAAACCCTAGGAAAGAAATCTGGAACCATAGATACCAGCATCAGCAACAGAATACAAGAGATGGAAGAGAGAATCTCAGGTGCAGAAGATTCCATAGAGAACATCGGCACAACAATCAAGGAAAATGTAAAATGCAAAAAGATCCTAACTCAAAACATCCAAGAAATACAGGACACAATGAGAAGACCAAACCTACGGATAATAGGAGTGGATGAGAATGAAGATTTTCAACTCAAAGGACCAGCAAACATCTTCAACAAAATTATAGAAGAAAACTTCCCAAATCTAAAGAAAGAGATGCCCATGAACATACAAGAAGCATACAGGACTCCAAATAGACTGGACCAGAAAAGAAATACCTCCCGACACATAATAATCAGAACAACAAATGCTCTAAATAAAGATAGAATACTAAAAGCAGTAAGAGAAAAAGGCCAAGTAACATATAAAGGCAAGCCTATCAGAATTACACCAGATTTTTCACCAGAGACTATGAAAGCCAGAAGATCCTGGACGGATGTTATACAGACACTAAAAGAACACAAATTCCAGCCCAGGCTACTATACCCAGCCAAACTCTCAATTAACATAGATGGAGAAACCAAAGTATTCCACGACAAAACCAAATTCACACATTATCTCTCCACGAATCCAGCCCTTCAAAGGATAATAACAGAAAAAAACCAATACAAGGACAGGAACCACGCCCTAGAAACAACAAGAAGGTAATCCCTCAACAAACCTAAAAAAAGACAGCCACAAGAACAAAATGCCAACTTTAACAACAATAATAACAGGAAACAACAATTACTTTTCCTTAATATCTCTTAATATCAATGGACTCAACTCCCCGATAAAAAGACATAGACTAACAAACTGGCTACACAAACAAGACCCAACATTTTGCTGCTTACAGGAAACTCATCTCAGAGAAAAGGATAGACACTACCTCAGAATGAAAGGCTGGAAAACAATTTTCCAAGCAAATGGCATGAAGAAACAAGCTGGAGTAGCCATTCTAATATCTGATAAGATTGACTTCCAACCCAAAGTCATTAAAAAAGACAGGGAGGGACACTTCATACTCATCAAAGGTAAAATCCTCCAAGAGGAACTATCAATCCTGAATATCTATGCTCCAAATACAAAGGCAGCCACATTCATTAAAGAAACTTTAGTAAATCTCAAAGCACACATTGCACCTCATACAATAATAGTGGGAGACTTCAACACACCACTTTCACCAATGGACAGATCATGGAAACAGAAACTAAACAGGGACACAGTGAAACTAAGAGAAATTATGAATCAAATGGATCTGGCAGATATCTACAGAACATTCTATCCTAAAACAAAAGGATATACCTTCTTCTCAGCACCTCATGGTACCTTCTCCAAAATTGACCACATAATTGGTCACAAAGCAGGCCTCAACAGATACAAAAATATTGAAATTGTCCCATGCATCCTATCAGATCACCATGGACTAAGGCTGATCTTCAATAACAAAATAAATAATAGAAAGCCAACCTTCACGTGGAAACTGAACAACACTCTTCTCAATGATACCTTGGTCAAAAAAGGAATAAAGAAAGAAATTAAGGACTTTTTAGAGTTCAATGAAAATGAAGCCACAACATACCCAAACTTATGGGACGCAATGAAAGCATTTCTAAGAGGAAAACTCATAGCTTTGAGTGCCTCCAAAAGGAAACTAGAGAGAGCACACATTAGCAGCTTGACAACACACCTAAAAGCACTAGAACAAAAGGAAGCAAATTCACCCAAGAGGAGTAGACGGCAGGAAATAATCAAACTCAGGGGTGAAATCAACCAAGTGGAAACAAGAAAAACTATTCAAAGAATCAACCAATCAAGGAGCTGGTTCTTTGAGAAAATCAACAAGATAGAGAAACCCTTAGCCAGACTCACTAGAGGGCACAGGGAAAGCATCCTAATTAACAAAATCAGAAATGAAAAAGGAGACATAACAACAGATCCTGAAGACATCCAAAACACCATCAGATCCTTCTACCAAAGGCTATTCTCAACAAAACTGGAGAACCTGGATGAAATGGAGAAGTTCCTAGACAGATACCAGGTACCAAAGTTGAATCAAGATCAGGTTAATGATCTAAACAGCCCTATATCCCCCAAAGAAATAGAAGCAGTCATTAATAGTCTCCCAACTAAAAAAAGCCCAGGACCAGATGGGTTTAGTGCAGAGTTCTATCAGACCTTCAAAGATCTAATCCCAGTTCTTCACAAACTATTCCACAAAATAGAAACAGAAGGTACTCTACCCAACTCATTCTATGAAGCCACAATTACTCTGATACCTAAACCACAAAAAGACCCAACAAAGATAGAAAACTACAGACCAATATCCCTTATGAATATTGATGCAAAAATCCTCAATAAAGTTCTTGCTAACCGAATCCAAGAACACATCAAAACAATCATCCATCCTGACCAAGTAGGCTTCATCCCAGGGATGCAGGGATGGTTCAATATACGGAAATCCATCAACGTAATCCAGTATATAAACAAACTCAAAGACAAAAACCACATGGTCATCTCGTTAGATGCGGAAAAAGCATTTGACAAGATCCAACACCCATTCATGATAAAAGTCTTGGAAAGATCAGGAATTCAAGGCCCATACCTAAACATGATAAAAGCAATCTACAGCAAACCAGTAGCCAACATCAAAGTAAATGGTCAGAAGCTTGAAGCAATCCCTCTAAAATCAGGGACTAGACAAGGCTGTCCACTTTCTCCATACCTATTCAACATTGTACTTGAAGTCCTAGCCAGAGCAATTCGACAACAAAAGGAGATCAAAGGGATACAAATTGGAAAAGATGAAGTCAAAATATCACTTTTTGCAGATGATATGATAGTATATATAAGTGACCCTAAAAATTCCACCAGAGAACTCCTAAGCCTGATAAACAGCTTCGGTGAAGTAGCTGGATATAAAATTAACTCAAACAAATCAATGGCCTTTCTTTACACAAAGAATAAACAGGCTGAGAAAGAAATTAGGGAAACAACACCCTTCTCAATAGCCACAAATAATATAAAATATCTTGGCGTGACTCTAACTAAGGAAGTGAAAGATCTGTATAATAAAAACTTCAAGTCTCTGAAGAAAGAAATTATAGAAGATCTCAGAAGATGGAAAGATCTCCCATGCTCATGGATTGGCAGGATCAACATTGTAAAAATGGCTATCTTGCCAAAAGCAATCTACAGATTCAATGCAATCCCCATCAAAATTCCAAATCAATTCTTCAACGAATTAGAAAGTGCACTCTGCAAATTCATCTGGAATAACAAAAAACCTAGGATAGCAAAAACTCTTCTCAAGGATAAAAGAACCTCTGGTGGAATCACCATGCCGGACCTAAAGCTCTACTACAGAGCAATTGTGATAAAAACTGCATGGTACTGGTATAGTGACAGACAAATAGACCAATGGAATAGAATTGAAGACCCAGAAATGAACCCACACACCTATGGTCACTTGATCTTCGACAAGGGAGCTAAAAACATCCAGTGGAAGAAAGACAGCATTTTCAACAAATGGTGCTGGCACAACTGGTTGTTAACATGTAGAAGAATGCGAATCGATCCATTCCTATCTCCTTGTACTAAGGTCAAGTCTAAGTGGATCAAGGAACTTCACATAAAACCAGAGACACTGAAACTTATAGAGGAGAAAGTGGGGAAAAGCCTTGAAGATATGGGCACAGGGGAAAAATTCCTGAATAGAACAGTAATGGCTTGTGCTGTAAGATCGAGAATTGACAAGTGGGACCTCATGAAACTACAAAGCTTCTGCAAGGCTAAAGACACCATCAATAAGACAAAAAAACCACCAACAGATTGGGAAAGGATCTTCACCTATCCTAAATCAGATAAGGGACTAATATCCAATATATATAAAGAACTCAAGAAGGTGGACCCCAGAAAGTCAAATAACCCCATTAAAAAATGGGGCTCAGAACTGAACAAAGAATTCTCACCTGAGGAATACCGAATGGCAGAGAAACACCTGAAAAAATGTTCAACATCCTTAATCATCAGGGAAATGCAAATCAAAACAACCCTGAGATTCCACCTCACACCAGTCAGAATGGCTAAGATCAAAAATTCAGGTGACAGCAGATGCTGGCGAGGATGTGGAGAAAGAGGAACACTCCTCCATTGTTCGTGGGATTGCAAGCTTGTACAACCACTCTGGAAATCAGTCTGGCGGTTCCTCAGAAAATTGGACATAGTACTACCGGAGGATCCAGCAATACCTCTCCTGGGCATATATCCAGAAGATGTCCCAACCGGTAAAAAGGACACATGCTCCACTATGTTCATAGCAGCCCTATTTATAATAGCCAGAAGCTGGAAAGAACCCAGATGTCCCTCAACAGAGGAATGGATACAGAAATTATGGTACATTTACACAATGGAGTACTACTCAGCTATTAAAAAGAATGAATTTATGAAATTCCTAGCCAAATGGATGGACCTGGAGGGCATCATCTTGAGTGAGGTAACACAATCACAAAGGAACTCACACAATATGTATTCACTGATAAGTGGATATTAGCCCAAAACTTAGGATACCCAAGATATAAGATACAATTTGCTAAACGAATGAAACTCAAGACGAATGAAGACCAAAGTGTGGACACTGTGCCCCTTCTTAGAATTGGGAACAAAACACCCATGGAAGGAGTTACAGAGACAAAGTTTGGAGCTGTGATGAAAGGATGGACCATCTAGAGACTGCCGTATCCAGGGATCCATCCCATAATCAGCTTCTAAACGCTGACACCATTGCATACACTAGCAAGATTTTGCTGAAAGGACCCAAATATAGCTGTCTCTTGTGAGACGATGCCGGGGCCTAGCAAACACAGGAGTGGATGTTCACAGTCAGCTATTGGATGTATCACAGGGCTCCCAATGGAGAAGCTAGAGAAAGTACCCAAGGAGCTAAAGGGATCTGCAACCCTATTGTTGGAACAACATGATGTACTAACCAGAACCCTGGAGCTCTTGTCTCTAGCTGCATATGTATCGAAAGATGGCCTAGTCGGCCATCAATGGAAAGAGAGGCCCATTGGACTTGCAAACTTTATATGCCCCAATACAGGGGAATGCCAGGGCCAAAAGAATGGGAATGGGTGGGTAGGGAAGTGGGGGGTGCTATGGGGGACTTTTGGGATAGCATTGGAAATGTAATTGAGGAAAATATGTAATAAAAATATTAAAAATCAAAAAAAAAAAGAACATGGATGGTATGTACTCACTGATACAGAATACGCATGATACAGCCCATACAGTCAAAGAAGTTAAACAAGAAAGAAGTCCCAAGTGAGGATGTTTGGATCCTACTTAGAAAAGGGAACAAAGTAGTCATGGTAGGCAGAGGGAGGGAGTAATCTGGGTGGGTGAGGGGTGAGGAGGAGAATGGGCGTTGGGATCAGGGATGGGAAAAGACAAGAAAGAGAGGGCCAGGAGAGTGAATGGGAATACACAACTGCCACAGGCTGAGGTAGGGGGATTCTCTAGGAAGGTCCAGAGATCCAGGATGAGCAAGGCTCCTAGGAGTCAATGCAGGTGACCTTAGCAGAAATGCCCAACAGTTGGAATACAGAACCTGAAGAGACCACCTCCAGTAGTCAGACAGGCCCCCCTGTGGAAGGATGGGGACACCAACCTACTTATGACCCAAACTTGGTCCTGTCTAAAAGAAATACAGGGACAAAGATAGAGCAGAGACTGAAGGAATGGCAGTCCAGTGGCAGACCATTTTGAGATCCATCCCATGGGTGGGCACCAATCTCTCACACTATTAATGATGCTATGTTGTACTTGCAGACAGGGCCTAGCATAGCAGCTCTCTGAGAGGCTCTACCCAGCAGCTGGCTGAGACAGGTGCAGATGCCCACAGACAAACATTGAACGGAGGTTGGGGACCCCTGTGGAAGATAGGGGATGGATTGAAAGTTCTCAAGGAGATGGCAACCCCACAGGAAGACCAACAATGTCAACTAATCTGGACCCCTGGGAGCTCCCAGAGACTGAGTCACCAACCAAAGAGCATACATACATGGGCTGGTCTGAGGCCCTCAACACATATGTCGCAGATAACTGCCACATTTGACCTCAGTTAAAGAGGACGTGCCTAATCCTGCTGAGACTTGATGTACAGGGTTGGGGGGGGGGGCACAGACTGAAGGGATCTGCCCTTCCACCTCTCAGGTAAAGCGGGAATGGTGGGAGGACCTCTTCAAGGGAGGAACTAGGAGATGGGGCAACATTTGAGATATAGATAAATAAATTTTTAAAAACATATTTCCATAATATTTCTGTGGGTTTTTTTAAAGATACCAAATTTCTTACTACAGAGATCTGAAGACTTGGGGCACTCCCTGTTGGCTCCTTGTTTCCTGCAGGTGACTCAGGATGAAGCTCTTCATTGCTCCAGTCACCACGCCTGCCTGTTGCCATGCTTCTCTACCATGATGATGACAAACTCTTCTCTTTCTGGAACTATAAGCCCAAATAGACATTCTACTAGAAGCTTTCTTGGTCACGGTGTCTCATCACAGCAATGGAGAAGTAACTAACATACCTGTCTCAGACCACGTGGCCACACAGCTTTCATTACCCCACTCCCCTATTCCTGCTGTTTTCCTCAAGGACAAGGACCCCTTGATGCTGGTCTTCCTGTACTTCTTCCATGCTGGTCCTTGGTCTCTACTTCCTGTTTCCCCTGTTCTCCCTATGGAAACATTCTACCTGGGAAGATGCAGACCTCAAGATGGTATGAGATGGCCCTATGGGTCCCTCAGCCTTGCCATCCTAGGGGCCTTGCTATAGTTTCCCAGCAGCCAACTCATTGCTCTGCACAGTTCTGCATGGGGTTCTGCTCTCAACTCCATGGGGAACTCTGGGACCTTTTCTCTTCACTTTCTTTGGTCAGAATGTATTACCACAGCAAAAGGAAAGTAGATGCATTTCTATATCAGAGTGAGACTGAAGCAAGAATAAAGTCTCCCAACAGAGACACTTGGACCAGACAGATTCATTGACAAATCCTACAAGAGTTAACATCAATGCTCTCTAAACTGTCACATAAAATAGAAAGGGAAGGAACACTACTAAAGCCATTCTACAAAGACAATTTTACCCCCAAACTAAAGCTGGATCCAGACAACAAAAGTAGTCAACCATAACCTAATTTCTCTGATGAACAGACACAGAAAAAAAAAATCCCAATAAAATTCTTACAAACCAAATGCAAAGATGCATTAAGATCAGTATACCTCATGATCAAATTAGATTCTTCTGGGACATACAAAAACTAGTAAATGCAATTGCCCTGGCTATTTTTATGTCAGTTTGATACAATCTAGAATTATCTGGAAAGAGAGAGCCACACTTGAGAAAGGTCTTCTGTAAGGTGCAGCTGTAAGTCGTTTTCTTAGTGATTGACAGCCTGCTGTGGGTGGTAAGATCCCTGAGCTTGTAGTCCTCAGTTCTATAAGCAAGCAAGCTGAGCGCACCATAAGGAGTAAGCCAGTAATCAGCACCCCTTCATCTGGCTTCTGCATCAACTCCTGCCTCCATGTTCTTGCCCTGTTTGAGTTCCTGTCCTGACTTTCTTCAATGATAAACAGTGCTATGGAAATGGAAGGTGAATAACCCCTTTCCTCCCCAAGTTTCTTTGGTCATGGTGTTTCCTCACAGCAATAGTAACCCTAACTAAGACACAGACAAGCTTAAGGACATAAACCAAACGAGCATGTGAATAGATGCAGAGAAGGCCTTGGACAAAGCTCATATCAAAATCTCTGAAGAAACTAGAAACAGAAGTAACATGCCCCAACATATTTCAGCATAGCTACAAACCTATACCCAGCACTTTACTAAATGAGATAGAACTAGAACCACTTCCTCTAGAATCAGGAGTCAAGCAAGGGTGGCCCCTCATACCTGATATGGTGCTAGAAGTCTTAGCCAAACAATAAGAGTGAAGAAAGAAATTTAAAGAATACAATTCAAAAAAAGAGGAAGGGTTGGGGAGATGGCTCAGTTGGTAAAGTGCCTGCCTTGCGAAAGTGAGGAACGAAGCTTCAGTCCCAGCACCCACATACAAATGCTGGTTATGCTGGGCTCTGCCTGCCTCTCCCTCACAGAGGGGCTGCTGAAAGCTCAGAGTTACCCCACTGGGATGCAGACCCTGTTGATGTTTGTGGTCCACATTACCAGAGGGGAACATGTGATGTCCTTGGTCTGTGCTGCAGCCTGAAGCCACACTGTTGACCATGGATTATGCTGCACCAGGGGTGGGGTGGGTAGTAGGGGGGTGGTTTTGGGAGGTGGGGGTGGGAGATAGAAGGAGGGATATTGATTCAAGTGGTCTTTGCTGCCACCTGAGGCCATGGTGATGTCTGGGTCTGCACTACTGCTGAGGACCATGTCTGCATCTGTGGTCCTACTGTAGCCTGGGTCTGTGTTGATGTCCATAGCCTGTGCTACCACCAAAAACCATGTGGATGTTTGTGGTCTGTGCTGCAGCCTGAAACTGTGTTGGTGTCCATGGGTCATGTTGCACCAGGATCTACTGATCTGAGTGGCCTACACTGCCACCTGAGACCATGCTGACATCCATGGTCCAGGCTGAATCTGGAGGGGGCCTGTCTGGATCTGTAGTCCCACTGCAGCTGGGAGCCATGTTCAGGGTCTGACCTGTCACCAGAACCCTCTGGATCTGTGCTCCTGATGACTACAAAGAACAAGGAGGTTGCATTTGCTGTGTTATCAATGACCGCATAGGCACAGTTGAGAGGGAGGGACATGGAAGACTTCTGTGACCACCTCTACCCCCATTCCAACTCCTTCCCTAAAAAGAGTAGCTGTCTAGGCAGGAAGCCACTGGAAAGAACTCTTACGAAGTGTTATGAGGATACTGAACTATGGTTCTCCATAGTTGGTGGCCTCTGGCAGAAGAGAGAGGAAGAACTCAGCTCAATTTCAGGGGCAGACCATTGAGAGTTTGGCCATACTCCAGTGAATACATGGTTAACACAAATTGAACTTTTTTTTTTTAATATTTACTTTGTGTATATGAGTACACCGTCACTCTCTTCAGACACACCAGAAGAGGGCACCAGATCCAATTAAAGATGGTTGTGAGCCACCATGTGGTTGCTGAGAATTGAACTCAGGACCTCTGGAAAAAACTATCAGTGCTCTTAACCACTGAGTCATCTTTCCAGCCCCAAATTGAACTTTTTTTATTTCTTATTTTTATTTTTACTTTTTCTTGGGAGGAAAGGTTACAAGGGTCAGAGAGGTGGACATGGAAGTGAGTACGATCAGGATGCATGCTATGAAAATACCAAAGAATCTATAAAAATGTTGTTTTAAATGCTGGGTGTGGTGGTTTTATGTTTTTAATTCTAGTGCTGGAAAAGCAGAGACAGAGGACTTTGCCATTTGCTGACCAATCAGTCTAGCCTAATTGGTGAGTTCCAGACCAATGAGAAGCCCTTACTCAAGAGAGGTGATGGCATTTCTTCCAGTAACATGCTGAGGTTGTCCTCTGGCCACTAACCACATGAACACATGTGTGCATACACACATCCCCAACCCACAGGTACCCCATACATAAACATGTATATACTTTAGGAAATGAAGAAGATAAGTCACCTACATTTGCAGATGGCATGATTCTATAATTTAAAACCCTGAAGATGCCACTGGAGAACTCTCAGACCTGACAAACATTGTTATCAAAACAGCAGAATGCTGAGCCAACATTATAAATGTCAGTAGCTTTTATATACACCAATAAAGAACTTGCTGGAAAAGAAACCAGAGGAAATGATTCCATTCAAGCAAGCTTCAAATAAGATTTCCAGAAATGAACCTAACCAGGGAAGTGAAAAACTTCTACACTGAAAACTTAACACACTGAAGAAGACACTAGAAGACAGAAAGACATTCCATGCTTAAAGATTGACAGATTAATATTGTGCAATGTGTAACAAAAACAAGTTTACATATTCATTGCAATTCCCAACAATATTCTGGTGAAATTCTTCTGAAAAACAAAATCCTAGAATCCAGACAACACCTTGGATCACACCCAGTCCTCACCAGACCCAGGCATGTCAGGTAGTGAGCACGTAGGTAGTAAACTGATGGGAGAGAAGGAAGCAAGCAAAGAGGTGGTGGAGAGATGGAAGAGGAAGAGAACCTGAGTGGCTTGTGTGCTACAGAGAGGTGAAACTTGAGATGCAAGCAGTTGTTATTCTTGCTCCTTGGGAAATGGTGAGTTACACTCACGTTTCATACAGAGGCATGAAAGACCCTTGACAATCAAACAATCCTAAACAGAAAAAAGAAATGCTGGTACTTGATCTCAAATTATATAACAGATCCATAGTAGCGAAACAGCATAGAGCTTGCCCAAAAACAGACACATAGACCAAAAGAATAGAACAAAGAACTCAGAAATCAACCCTCAGTTACAGCCACTTAACCTCTGACAAAAGGTGTCAAAAACTATGCACTGGAAAAAACAAGTAAATGAATCAAAAGGAGAGAAAACATCCATGGGGCGGGGGGGGGGGGGGGAGGGGGCATCCTCTTTACCAAATAGTACTGGAAACACTGGAGATCCACATGTAGAAGAATGAAGCTACCTCCCTTTCTTGCCCTTGCATTAAAAACCTATTCAAATTAGATCAAGTACCTTAAAGTAAAGATTTGAAACTTTGAAACCACTAAAACAAAGCAAACACTTCAGGATACAGACCTAGAGAAGGACTTTGTGCAGGAATTATGAATGTGGTTGCTGAGAATTAAAAATGCTTCTGCAAAGCAAAGGACAGCATCTCCATTCCCACAGCCCCACTGCACCTTTCTCACACAGGACATTACTTCATTCATCGTTCCTTTCATTTTATTCTGATACTCTCACTAGTGACTAGGAGGTAGAGTGTCGCTTTCCAAAACCAGGCCTGGTGCCTGCCACATAGTTGGCTCAAGACAGACAGACAGCTGAGAAGATGGTTTGGTTGGTAAAATGCTTGCAGCATAAGCATGAGAACCCAAGTTCAGATCCCCACAACCCACATAGCAGCCAGACATGGTGGTATGTGTCCATAATCCTAACACTGGGGAAGTGGAGGCAGTAGACTCCATGAAGATTGCTGGCTATCCAGTCTTGCTGGATCAGTGACAAAGCAGAGATGGGGAGGAGGTCAGAATGAACCAATCTCATCCAAGTTAAATCGCTTGAAAGCAAACTTCTCAAGGAAGGCGAACATTTTACTACTGAGTCAAAGGGCAGCCTTAGAGGGGTCCAGAGTAACGCTAGTACCAGGAGCCACATTTTAAACTAAGTGTGTTTTTGAAAGATAAATCAATGTAGTCATATTTTCAAAGTGCCACCATGCTTTTTTAAAAAAAGAATTAAGGTAAAAAAAGCTGGTGCTCAAAAAAGTTACTAAGAATCTAGAGAAATTTGCCCATGTGAAGTCTACTGCTATCCAGGTGTTCCAGCCTCTGAAGGAACTCAAATTTTGGCCAGTTCTGAAGAAGAGAGAACAGTCTGGCCAGGGCCAGCTTAAGCTGGTTTCTCGGCCTCCCAATCCCCTCATCCATGTAACATGGGGTGGCACAGACAGCAGACTAGACACAAGGAAGGAGCCCAACTACAGCAACAGATCCTTCTAAGGTGCTACAGGAAAAACATCCCTCATCCCACATCACCTTCGCTGAGAGCAACCAGAATGCAATGTTTCAATGGTCAGCCAACTTATAGGCATCCCATGGATCTCAGATCAGACTCCTGTCTCCAGAGAAGTCTTTCCCCAACAGATCTCCTTCCCTCCAACCTCCTTCCTAGCCAGGCCACACTTTCAACCCCAGTCAGATTTGGTGACATTTGAAGACTGTCAATCTCCATATGAGCAAGCCCTGTGAGGACAATGACCCTGCCTGGTCTCTCCCACTCAAAAAGGCACTCAATGACTTCACCACCTTCACCCAAGAAGTTGTGTTCTCATTAGTAACAGTCTTGTATATTGCTCATGTCTCAGGCACTATCTTGGGACGCCCTTGCTTTCCATCATTTATTGTGCTGTTCTGGTCTGCAGATGAGGAAAGCTGAGGCTCAGATAGATACTGATAATGATGCAGGAGATGAAGCATTCTCCTTCCATGAGAACATTCTCCCTTCCATGCCCATTCACCTCTAGCATGTGTACCATGGTCTTCTGTTCCTAACCGAAGAGGCAGAGACAGAGCTGGACCTCACCTTCATGACTCCATGTGAAGTGACACATGCTCTCAGTCTCGTATCATTCTGCACCCAACTGTGTCCAACAGCAGCAGCCATCCTGAACACAACCCTCTCATCTCTCCAGTGAAAGCTCATAAATGCCAAGGTCAGGGAGACCACACTCTCCATATTATCATGGTATGAAACTCTGTGGCCCTGAGAACTACAGCTAAAGAAACATAGGACAGACACCGTTCCAGCCACCCCCTCCAGCACCTATGCCAATACCTAAGAGACAAAGCATCAAGTTTGTCCCTCAGTAGTGCCCACCCTGCTCTACCTTTCTTGACAAAAATAATGAAATTCCAACCAGTTACATAAGACCAGGAGGGGCAGGACAAGGTACACTAGGAAGTAATTGATATTATACAAACATCCTCAAGGGGAACATGAACTCTGAGAAAGGACCTCAAACAGTACAATGCCAACACCCAGAACTAAAGCTCTCAATCTGATCTCTTGCAAAACCAGACTGCACGGTCCCAGGTTGAGCTGGTGCTTCTGTGAGATCTGTTCTCCATTACCGGAGCTGGTCCATCTCCATGGTGTCAAACAGAGCACACAGACAGTAGCCATTCCACTGCGGGAAGTCAGGGAGCTAGCTCAGTCAGTAAAGCACATACTGAAAAACACAAGGATCTGAATTTGGATCCCAGTACCCACATAAAAGCCAGGTAATTCAGGTGGGGCTGTGGGGAAAACTGGTAGATCCCTGAAGATCATTGGCTAGCCAACCTAACAAGGACTGATGAGCGCCATGTTCAATGAGAGACCCTGTCTGAAAAGTTAAGGTAGAGAGTAACAGAGGAAAACACCCAAGGTCAACCTTTAGGCTCTACACTCACATACATACAGGTGTGTCTGCAACACAGAAGCAAATACAGATACTACACAAGGATTCACATAGACATAAAGCAGATGGGGTAGGATGGGAGGTCAGAGAGTGTCTAAGGACCCTGCTAGGCCTGGAGGGGAGGGAACACAAAGTTTCTTGCTTGCTGTGTGTAGTAAGAGAACTTCGAGAAGAGGTGTGGCATAGTCTGATAGAGTCAGATGATTGCTTGGCAATTGTGCAGATAGGATTGGTAAGTGGCATGGCAGAAGCTGAAGACCAGTAAGGAATCTTTGAAATGACTCAAGGTAAGAGATAGATGCCCTGAAGTTCTAGGACTGAAAGTGTTGACAAGACCTCCTAATGGATGGATAGAGGGGGCTAATAGAGAAGTCAAAGCAGCTTGAGTCTGAAACTGAGATTTCTGTGAAAACTGAGTACCACTTTGGAGTCAGTGAAGGCAGGGTGTGATCTGAATTCTCTGATCCACACACATACTAGAACTCCAAGGAAATCCTGTTGTTTCTACATTAAGCCTCTCTGTTTCCCCTTTCCTAGTCAGAAAGATGAAGTTTTATCTACTCTTCCATCCTCCCATCAATTATCCACTCACCCAACCATTCCTCCATCCAGTCATTCATTTAGCAAGCATCTTTAGTACTTACTCGGTGTCAAATATGGTAGGTACTTTAAACACAGGACTAACTATATACATGCCCTTTCTTCATAATTTAGAAAAGATACAGAAACCATGCTTGTTATATCTGATATCAAATATTTCCCAAAACTCAGATGCTAAAGCTTTGGTCTCTGGTACCAGAGTACTCAGAGGTAGAGGTTCTAACAGATAACTGAATCAAGTGGGTTTTAACCTCATTAATGAATGAAGCCTTTTAGTTACTAAGGTTAAACAGAAGATGTGATTATTTGAATAAGAATGGCCCCCATAGACTTATGGTACCTAAGGATTGTCCTATTTCCCTAAGAAGGCCTTCAGGGGCTCAAGACCTCTCCCCCACCAATGCCCAACCAACTGGGTTCACATGGGGCACAGCCTACAGAGGTGAACAGTATCTTGTTCCCAGAGATTCATTGTCATGCTCTGCCCATCTCTGAAAAGTCCTTCTGGCATCAGGAACTACCGCACAACACCAGGGACAAAGAGATGGCTAAAGAACAGTGTAAGAAGACAATCAACAAAAGCCAGAGCAATATAGCCAAACCAGAACCCAACTATACTGATAAACTAAGCCTACCAAGCCCTAAGTATCCCAACAGGACCAAAGCACAAGACAAAGACCTTAAATACAATTGTATAAAGATGATAGAAGCCTTTACAAAGTAAATTAATACACCCCTTAAAGAAATATAAGAAATATAATCAAATAAGTGAAGAAAATGAAATAAAGTACAGGAAATAAAAATGGAAACACAAGCTGTGGGAGTCCTGGAGATGGAATATCTAGGGAAGAAAATGGGAACTACAGATGCAAGCATCACCCATCACCAACATAATACTAGAGATAGAATACTACAGGTATAGAAGATACAATTAAAGATATCGATAAATCAGTCAAAGAAAATGCTAAGTCTAAAAGGCTCATGCAACAAAAATCAGGCATAAAAGATACCATAGAAGAATTGATACATGGGTCAAAGAAAATGCCAAATGTAAAGTTCTTAACTCAAAACATTCAGGAAATTTGGGACAATATGAAAGGCTCAAACTTAAGAATAATAGTAATAGAAGAGGGTGAAGATTCTCAATTCAAAGGGCAAAAAAAAAAAAAAAAAAAAGTCTTCAACAAAATCATAGAAGAAAACTTCCCTAAGAGGTTTCCCTAGGTTTCCCTAGAGAAAGAGATGGCTGAATAGTATTCCACTATGCATATGTATCCACTTTCTGTATACATTCTTCATTTGAGAGAAATCTGAGTTTCTTCCAGTTTCTGGCTATTATGAATATGGCTGATATGAACATAGTGGAACATACATCCTTGTGATATTATAGAGCATCTTATGGATATATGCTCAGGAGCAATATACCTGGGTCTTGAGGTAGAACTATTTCCAATTTTCTGAGGAACCTCCAGATTGATTTCCAGAGTGGTTGTACCAGTTTGCAATCTCACCAGCAATGAAGGAGTGTTCCTCTTTCTCCATATCCTCTCCAACATGTGCTGTCACCTGAGGTTTTGATCATAGCCATTCTGATTTCTGTAAGGTGGAATCTCGGGGTTGTTTGATTTGTATTTCCCTGATCACTAAGGACTTTAAACATTTCTTTAAGTGCTTCTCAGCCACTCGAGATTCCTCTGTTGTGAATTCTCTATTTAATTCTATGCCCCATTATTAATTGGGTTATTTTACTTTTGGGGGTCTAATTTCTTGAGTTCTTTATATATTTTGGATATTAGCCTCTATTGGATGTAGGGTTATTGGGGGGTACTCTCAGAGGTTAAGGGGAGGGGAGATAATGGGAAGAACTTTTTGAGGGGAATTTGGGGGGTAACATTTGGGATGTAATATAATAAGGAAATCAAAGAAAGAGATGGCTATAAACATACAAAAAGCTTACAGAATACCAAATAGATTGGACCAGAAAAGAAAATCCTCCTGCTACATAATAATCAAAGGACTAAATGTACAGAACATGGAAAGAATATTAACAGCTGCAAGGGGAAAGGCCAAGTAACATATAAAGGCAGACCTATCAGAATTGCACAGAATTTCTCAACAGACACTCTAGAAGCCAGAAGGGCCTGGGAAGATGTCTTGCAGACTCTAAGAGACCACCGACCTCAGCCCAGACTACTATACCCAGCAAAACATTTAATCATCATAGATGGAGAAAATAAAATATTCCATGACAAAACCAAATTTAAACAATATCTATCCACAAATTCAACCCTACAGAAGATACTAAAGGAAAACTCCAACTCAAGGAGGCTAACTACACCCAAGTAAACAAAGTAATAAATAAATAACCCACACTAACAAATCAAAGGAAGGGAAGTACACACACACACACACACACACACAACTACCACAAACATCAAAATAACAGGAATTAATTATTGCTGGTCATTAATTACTCTCAACATCAATGGACTCAGTTACCCAATAAAAAGGCACAGGCTACAGAGACTTGATGCACTAGGATGAGAGGATGGATACACAGAGGGCCCACCCACTCAGAGGCAAAGGGGAAGAGGAATGGGGGGAGGAACCCTGGGAGGGGAACCGGGAGGGGACAGCATTTGGGATGTAAACAAAGAGATTAAATTTTTTTAAGGCACAGGCTAACAAAATCTATGGAAGAACAGGGCTCTTCCATCTGCTGCACTGGAAAAGAGAGGCCCATTGGACTTGCAAACTTTATATGCCCCAATACAGGGGAATGCCAGGGCCAAAAGAATGGGAATGGGTGGGTAGGGAAGTGGGGGGGGGGGTATGGGAGACTTTTGGGATAGCATTGGAAATGTAATTGAGGAAAATACGTAATTAAAAAAAAAGTCTATTAAAAGAAAGTTAAAAAAAAAAGAAAATATCTAATAAATAAAAAAAAGAAAGAAACTTAGTTCAGCAACAATGATAGACATTACCTCAGAGTAAAGGTCTGGAAAAAGGTTTTCCAAGCAAACAGACCCACGAAGCAAACTGAAGTACCCATTCTAATATCTAATAAAATATATTTTCAACCAAATTTAATCAAGAGATGGGAAATACACTTTATACTCATCAAAGGAAAAATCCACCAAGATAATGTCTCAATTCTGAACACCTATGCCCCAAGTGCAAGGGCACCAACATCCTGAAGGCTTAAATAACACAACAAACCCCACACATTAAAAGTGGGAGACTACAACACACCACTTTCACAAATATACAGGGCATCTAGACAGAAACTAAATAGAGAATTAATGAAACTAATGGAGGTTATAAATCAAATGGGCCTAACATAGCTATAGAACATTTCATGCAAACACATAACAATATACCTTCTTGAAACCTCGGAGAACTTTCTCCAAAATTGACCATATAGTTAGTAACAAAGCAAGCTTCAAAAGACACAACAAAATTGAAAATAGCCATTGCATCTTATCAGACCACCATGGATTAAAGCTGGACTTCATCAACAGCACAAACACCATAAAGCTTACTAACTCATGGAAACTGGACAATTCTCTACTGAGTGGTCACTGGGTTGGGGAAGAAATAAAGAAGTTAAAGATTCTCTAGAATTCAATGAAAATGAAGGCACAACTACCCAAACTTCTGGGACACAATGAAAGAAGTGCTAAGACATAAGTTCATAGCATTAAGTGCCTTCTTAAAGAAATTGAAGAGCTCTAACAATTTAAAGGCACACCTAAAAACCCTAGAAAAAAAGAGAAACATACACACCCAAAAGAAGTAGATGTCAGGAAATAAACTCAGGGCTGAAATCTATCAATTAGAAACAAAGATAAAGAATCAACAAAACCAGGAGCTGGTTCTTCAAGAAAAATCAACAAGATAGATAAATCCTTAGCCAAAGTAACTAAAAGTCAGAGAGACACTATCCAAATCAACAAAATCAGAAATGAAGAGGGGAACATAACAACAGATGCTGGAAGAAATCCAAAAAATCATTAGGACTTATGTCAAAAGCCTATATTCCACAAAATTGGAAAATCTAAATGAAATGGATGGGTTTTTTTAAATAGATACCACTTACCAAAGTTAAATCAAGAACAGGTAAACAATTTAAATGGTCCAATAATTCCTAAGGAAATAGAAGCAGTCATTAAAACTCTCACAACTGAAAAGAGCACAGGGCCAGATTGTTTCAGTGCAGACTTCTTCCAAACATTCAAAGAAAAGCTAATACCAATACTACTCAAACTATTCCACAAAATAAAAAGAGAAGGAACATTGGCAAACTTATTCCATGAGGCCACAGTCACCCTGATACCTAAACCACACAAAGACTCAATAAAGAAAGAGAATTTCAGACCAATTTCCCTTAGAACACTGATGCAAAAATATTCAATGCAGAACACGATGTGCTGGGATGGGGGCATATTCACGGGGACCTTCACCCTCTTAGAGGAGAAGGAGAAGATGGTGTGAGGGGTGAATTGGGATATAAAGTGAGTATATAGATTAATTAATTAATGAAAAAAACCTAAAAACTGAATACTAGAACACATCAAAACACCATCCATCATGATTAAGTAGGCTTCATTTGAGAAATGTGGGGATGGTTCAATATATGAAAAATCCATCAATGTAATCCACAATATAAACTAACTGAAAGAAAAAAGAAACCACAGGATCATCTCATTAGATACTTAAAAAGCTTTTGACAAAATCCAACACCCCTTCATGTTAAAAGTCGTGGAAAGATTGGGGATACAAGATCCATACCTATAACATGTATTTATTTACACAATAAAGGCATGTACCGCAAGTTAATAGCCAACATCAAATTAAGTGGAGAGAGACTTAAAGCAATTCCACTAAAATCAGGGACAAGGCAAAGGTAGCCACTCTGTATCTATTTACCATAGTACTTGAAGTTCTAGTTATAGCAATAAGACAACTAAAGGATAACAATGGGATGCAAATTGGAAAGGAAGAAGTCAAAGATTGATATTCACAGATGATATGATAGTATATATAAGTGATGCCAAAAATTCTACCAGAGAACTCTTACAGCTGAGCAAAGCATCTGGATACAAAATTAACTCAAAGAAATCAGGAGTCCTCCTCTATACAAGTGATTAATAGCTGAGAAAGAAAATAAAGAAACAACACCCTAACTAACATAAAAAACCATATATATATATATATATATATGTATATATATATATATATATATATATATATATATATACCTTAACTAACATAAAATATAGTGGTTCAACTCTAACCAAACAAGTGAAAGACCTTTATGACCTTTATGACAAGAACTTCAATTCTCTGAGGAAAGAAATTGAGGAAAATATCAGAATATGGAAAGATCTCCCTATCTCATATATCTGTAAAGTTAGCATAGTAAAAATGCTCATCTTACCAAAAGGAATCTATAGATTCAATGCAATTCCCATCAAAATTCCAACACAATTCTTTTTTTTAAATATTTTTATTAGGTATTTTCCTCATTTACATTTCCAATGCTATCCCAAAAGTCCCCTATACCCTCCCCCCCCACGACTCCCCTACCCACCTACTCCCACTTTTTGGCCCTGGAGTTCCCTTGTACTGGGGCATATAAAGTTTGCAAGTCCAATGGGCCTCTCTTTCCAGTGATGGCCGATTAGGCCATCTTTTGATACATATGCAGCTAGAGTCAAGAGCTCTGGGGTACTGGTTAGTTCATAATGTTGTTCCACCTATAGGGTTGCAGATCCCTTTAGCTCCTTGGGTACTTTCTCTAGCTCCTCCATTGGGAGCCCTGTGATCCATCCAATAGCTGACTGTGAGCATCCACTTCTGTGTTTGCTAGGCCCTGGCATAGTCTCACAAGAGACACCTATATCTGGGTCCTTTCAGCAAAATCTTGCTAGTGTATGCAATGGTGTCAGCATTTGGAAGCTGATTATGAGATGTATCCCCAGATAAGGCCGTCTCTAGATGGTCCACCCTTTTGTCACAGCTCCAGACTTTGTCTCTGTAACTCCTTCCATGGGTATTTTGTTCCCAATACTAAGAAGGGGCAAAGTGTCCACACTTTGGTCTTCATTCTTCTTGAGTTTCATGTGTTTAGCAACCACTCTGGAAATCAGTCTGGTGGTTCCTCAGAAAATTGGACGTAGTACTACCAGAGGATCCCGCAATACCTCTACTGGGCGTATATCCAGAAGATGTCCCAACCGGTAAGAAGGACACATGCTCCACTATGTTCATAGCAGCCCTATTTATAATAGCCAGAAGGTGGAAAGAACCCAGATGCCCCTCAACAGAGGAATGGATACAGAAATTATGGTACATTTACACAATGGAGTACTACTCAGCTATTAAAAAGAATGAATTTATGAAATTTCTAGCCAAATGGATGGACCTGAAGGGCATCATCCTGAGTGAGGTAACCCAATCACTAAAGGAACTCACACAATATGTACTCACTGATAAGTGGATATTAGCCCAGAAATTTAGGATACCCAACACAATTCTTAACAGACCTTGAAAAAGCAATTCTCAACTTCATATGGAAAAGCAAAAGGCACAGGATAGGTAAAACAATCCTGAACAACAAGAGAACTTCTGGAAGCATCACCACCACTGACTTCAAGCTGTACTACAGAGCTATAGTAATAAAAAAAAAGTGCAGTATTGGCAGAAAAACAGAGAATTTGATCAGTGGGACACAGTTGAAGACTCAGAAATACACTCACAAACCTATGGACAGTTGATATTTGACAAAGAAGCCAAAACCATACAATGGAATAAAAGAAATGGTCGTAGTCATGGACCATCCAGAGACTTCCCCACCTGGGGATCCATCCCATAATCAGCTACCAAACACAGACACTATTGTACATGCCAGCAAGATTTTGCTGAAAGAACCCTGATAGAGCTGTCTCGTGTGAAGCTATGCCAGTGCCTGGCAAATACAGAAGTGGATGCTCATTGTCATCTATTGGATGGAACACAGGACCCCCAATGGAGGAGCTAGAGAAAGTACCCAAGGAGCTGAAAGGGTCTGCAACACTATAGGTGGAACAACAATATGAACTAACCAGTACCCCCCAGAGCTCGTGTCTCTAGCTCATATGTAGCAGAAGATGGCCTAGTTGGCCGTCACTGGGAAGAGAGGCCCCTTGGTCTTGCAAACTTTATATGCCCCAGTAGAGGGGAATGCCAGGGCCAAGAAGTGGGAGTGGGTGGTTTAGGGAGCAGGGCTGGGGGAGGGTATAGGGGATTTTCGGGATAGCACTTGAAATGTAAATGAAGAAAATATCTAATTAAAAAATTGAAAAAAAAAAAGAAATGGTCCTAGTCTAACAGGATGTCTACCTGTAGAAGACTGGAAATAGATTCATATTTATCACCCTGCACAAAAATCAAGCCCAAGTAGATCAAGGACCTCAACAGGACCCACCGAATCTCATAAAAGAGAAAATGAGGAACTGCCTTGAATGCATTGACACAGGAGACAAATTTCTGAACAGAATGCCAACAGCTCAGGCACTCAGATCAATAATTAACTAACTGAAACCTCGTGAAATTGAAATGCGTCTACAAGGCTAAGGACACCACCATTAATAGGACAAAATGGCAGCCTGTAGAATGGGAATAGATTTTCATCAACACTATATCTGACACAGGATTAATCCAAAAGATGTAAAGAACTCAAGAAATTAGACACCAACAAACCAAAAAACCCAATTTAAAAATGGGGTACAAGGGGACTGGAGAGATGGCTCAGTGGTTAAGAGCACTAACGGCTCTTCCAGAGCTCCTGAGTTCAATTTCCAGCAACCACATGATGGCTCACAACCACCTGTAACGGGACCCAGTGCCCTCTTCTGGTGTGTCTGAAGGCAGTTACAGTGTACTCATATACATAAAATAAATAATAAATAAATCTTTTCTTAAAGTGGGTACAGAGCTAAACAGAATTTTCAAAAAAGGAATCTCTAATAGATGAGAAGCACTTTTAAAAAAAACTGTTCAAAGTCCTTAGTCATCAGAAAAATGCGAGACAAAATGACTCTAAGATTCAGGGACTGAGACCTCAGAAAACAGAAGCAAACAATAAATCCCACTCCTTTGTTTGTCTTAGGTTTCTTGTCACTGGGCCTTAAGCGGAGTACCAGAGACACCTTCACTCATCTGCTCAGTTATTCACTCAGAATTTATTGACACTAATTCTCACTAGTACTTCCAGGAAAACATGTGTGTTGTTCCAGATTAGAATTCATCTTGCCTTCAAGAAAGTATTACTACAAGCCTTTAATAAATGGTGTTGAGGAAGCTGGATTTCCATATGTAGAAGAATGAAACTAAGCTGGGCATGGTGGCACATGCCTTTAATCCTAGTATTTGGGAGACAGAGACGGGTGGATCTCTGTGAGTTCAAGGCCAACTTTGTCTACAGGATCAGTGAGTTCCAAGACCACCAGAGCTACACAATAGAGAGACTATGTCTCAAAAAACAAAACAATAATGAAACAAAACAAAATATGGAATTAGATCCTTACCTCTCACCCTGCCCCCCAAAAAAATCAGTTTAAAACTTGGTCAAATACCTTAATGCAAGACCCAAATTTTTGAGACTGATAGAGAAAAAAACACAATGAAAGCATTTCAAAATATATGCATAAATAAAGAATTCCTGAAAAGAACACTGATAGCGCAGGAAATAATCCCAGAAATGGGAAAATAGGATCATATGGGATTTAAAAACCTTCACACAGCAAAAAAAAAAAAAGTATTACTGGAGGAAAGACAAAACCCATGGAGTTGGGGGCGGGGGAATCTTTTCTGACTATTCATCAGATGGGAAATTAATAACTAGGATTTATAAGAACTTCAAAAATTGAACATCAACCAAAAAATCCAAACAATAGATGAGTTAATGAACCGAAAAGATGATTCTCTCTTTTTTTTAAGATTTATTTATTTTATATAAATTCACCACCATTGCTCTCTTCAGACAGACCAGAAGAGGGCATCAGATCCCATTACAGATGGTTGTGAGCCACCATATGGTTGCTGGGATTTGAACTCAGGACCTCCTGAAGAGCAGTCAGTGCTCTTAACCACTGAGCCATCTCTCCAGTCCTCAAGATGATTCTCAAAAGAAGAAATACAAATAGCCAATACACACTAAGGGCAAGTGTTCAACATCTACAGTCATCATGTAATCAAAACTGCATTGAGATGCCATGTCCCCCTAGGGAGAATGGATGCCATGTCCCCCTAGGGAGAATGGTTCCCACTGAGGGAACAATGGCAACAAGGCACGGAGGATGAGGAAGAGGAGTAATGACTTACATAGTGAGATGCAAACTGGGGCAGTGTGGTGAATAAGAAGGTCCTGATAGGCTCCCCGAGGCATGCTTAGTCATCAGCGACTGGTACTACTTGAGAAGGACTGAGGTGTGGCACTGTTGGAGGAAGTGTGTCACTGGAGGTGGGCTTTGAGGTTTCAGAAGCAAAAGCCAGGCCCAGTGTCTCCCTCTTCCTGCTGCCCATGGATCCAGATGAAGAACTCTTAGCTACTTCTCTAGCACCATGTCTGCTTGTGTGTTAGCATGCTTCTACCTTGATGATAAAGAACTAAATCTCTGAAACTACAGGCCAGCCTCAATCCAATGTTTCCTAGTATAAGAATTGCCATGACCATGGTGTCTCTTCATAGCATAGAACACCAACTAAAACAAGCAGCCACTATGGAAACTAGTATGAGCTTTCCTCAGAGAGAGAGAGAGAGAGAGAGAGAGAGAGAGAGAGAGAGAGAGAGAGAGAGAGAGAGAGAGAAAGAGAATATAGAACTATCAAAAAACTCAACAACCACTGAATAACACTAAGTCAACATACCACAGACATGCTTGTACATTTGTGTTTATAGCTTCCCTGCTCACAATAGTAAAAAAAAGAAAAAAGAAAAAAAAAAAACAGAACCAGCTTAGAGATCCGTCAGCAGATGAATGAATAAAGAAAATGTGGACGTGTAAACAGTTGTAAAGAAGCTGAAATAATGACATTTGCATGTCATTACTTGTATGAAAACAAATGGAACTAGAGGTCATTGTGTTAAGCAAAACAACCCAGACTTAGAAAGGTAAATAATTTGTTTTCCCTTATGTGTAGAACTACATTTAAAATTGTATGTATGTGTGTGTGTGTGTGTGTGTGTGTGTGTGTGTCTGTGTGTCTGTGTGTGTATAAATATATGTGTAGAGGATCATGGATGAGAAGAAAGATATCTTAAAGGAGGTGAGGAATGTAAAGAACGGTGGAATGCATGTGATAAGAAAGCAGAAAGGAAGGAAGAAAGGAAGGAAGGAAGGAAGGAAGGAAGGAAGGAAGGAAGGAAGGAAGGAAGGAAGGGAGCCGCTGAAACAGGGCAGGAGACATGATACAGAGCAGTGGGGAAGGGGAGACAATATGAACAAAGTGTAATAACCCATATTTCAAACCACGATGAAACCCAACACTTTGTGTGCTGACCTAAAAACTGAAGATACCACACACTTAGTTGTAGGACACAGATCAATCTGGAAATGACCAAGAAACTTCCCTGTTGTCTAGCTTTAATACTGCTGGAAGGTGCTATGTGGTATTTAGTCCTCTGGGGTGTAGGGCAATTATAATATCTAGTGCTGGGCCCTGTGGTCTATAATATCAATCAAGATGTGCCCGCTGGTGCAATGATGGTATGGCTGTCGTGGAAGGAACCAGTCACTTTCTGATTAGATATGATACCTGCTACACAGAAGGTAATTCATACCTGTAACTGAAAACCTCATCAAAATCCCATAGCTGAGGGGATCCTAGATCCTAGGGGAACCTATTACTACTGTGTTGCTAAATGGACATGTTCTCAAACTGCTTTCTAAATATTTATGCTTATACCCATAGATAAATGAAACTCTTCACCTTAGTCAGAGAATCCCATTTTGCAGTAGGCAGCAGTAAATACAAAGACTCATAGTTTGTTAAAGTGCTGAAAATGGCTGTGAGTGGTTAGCCCAAATGATGCACTGCCACGGACCACCCCAGTCGAGTATGGGGGTCCCTGGAATGAGGGTCCTCGAAGCTAGGTGGGTAAGGATTTGGCGGTGACAAACAGAAACACAGGCAGTTTGAATCTGAGTGTATTTTGTAGCTCTCAAACAGGAGATTTTATACATTAAAAAACCAAACATTACATCTCTTAGAAACTATATCCAGTGAAACAATCACAAATACCAACAAAAATTATTTGGCACAGTAAAGCACAAAAATCATCCAAGCATTACAACTCTGGAACTATGTATTCAGTGAATCACAAACAGGACAGGTAACATCATTATTAATGTAAATCATCAAAATATAACAATTCTAAAAGGATGTATTCAATGGGGGTTGTCATCCAAGGCTAGTGGCATATTTCCAGGAGCAGGTTAATAAATCTTTAACGGTCAATGCTCTTAACCGCTTAACTTTCTAGCCCCATGGTCAATTATTATTTAACATCTAGTACCTGATTTTTTATAAATCTTCAATGTATAAATTTAAACTATTTTAATTCTTTCTAATTAAGGCTTTCTTTACCATATACCAAAATCCACCTCCAATGATACATGTGTAGCCATATGAAATTTTATTGTTGGGAAAGTTTTTATCATAATAGTTCTGTAAGTGATTTAGAAGGTAAAGCGTTGGTTTCCCTGGGGATAAGGTCATGTCAGTGGCCCTATCTCTAGGGATGGTTTCTTACTCATTATTCTCGCTTAAGATCTTGGCCTAGGCTACCAGGAACATGTAAATAAGAAAAGAAATAAGAGAAAACAAAACAGATGGATTGCCATGAGAACTACAGATCAATATTTTTTTTCTCCGGCAAAGAGTTCCACAACCAGTTCCAGGAGACCTCCCCCTTCTGAGCTCAATTGCCTCAGTCTGTGGAACTTGTCACATAGATCCTACTGGAGGTGGTGTGGCAATGCACCTATATCTGTCCCTACCAGGGGCTCAGGGAACATTACAAAAGACAAAAAGGACATAAGATCCAGAAGATGAGGAGGAGTGCTATGAAATTCTATCTTCTGGGCATGACATGGCCATTGTACTCATGAACCCACAGCAGCTGTGCTTGCCTGCACAAAGATCAAGTCAGCTGAAATTCCAGCATAGAGAATGGAGGGGTCCATGAGGCCCTGTCCTTAACTGAGATAGCTGATGACTTCTAAAAGAAGGAGACTCCTCTTCCTTTGTGGATGTGGCTGAGAGAAGGTTGCCCACGGTCTAATGGATGGTTCCGCACTCATGTGCATATTGGCACCGCTAACTAAACCCAATGGGTAATAAAAAAAAAAAAACCCTTAATATTGGGAGCAGGATGTGTTGTGGGACCTGGAAGATGGATTAAAGGGCAGATAACAATCAAAATCTGCTGAATATGTGTATGAAATATTCAAAGAATAAACAAAAATATTATATTAAAAATAAAGTTGAAAGATATCAAGTGTTAGAGAGAACACTGAGCCCATTGCTTTGCTGATCGGGGATGTAAATTGGTCATATGGAAAACAACATAGGTGCCTCAAAAAGTTAAACCACCGCATGATCTAGCTAGCAATCCTGCTTCTGGGCATATAGGGGAAATAAAATCCCACCTCAGAGAGACACCTGTCCTTCTGTGCTCGATGAAGCAGTCTTCACATCCACTGCAGTGTTTATCAGGAGGTGAATGGAATGTTACTAAGCCTTGGCAAAGGAGACAATGCCACCATTTCTGATGGTACGAATGGACCAGCAGACTCTTATGCTATGTGAAACAAGCCAGATGCTGGCAGATCTCAAGTGTGAGCTCACTGGAAAGTAGGATCTAAAAGATTAAACAGCAGAAAAATAGAGTAGAGCAGGGCTTGCTACAGGGAGATACAGGTGAGGAGATGGGGTTCAAAGGATACAACCTTGCAGTTAGGAGATGAATAAATCCTGGAAACCTCCCCAACTCCCAGAAATGAAGGAATAAGAAAGTTCTATTCCAATTGGACCTTGCTGTGTTGGTCATCCTCACTGAAGAGTCACCAGCCTGTAGCTTATGCCCAGGATCAGGGAGAGGACTCCTGCTGGATGACCCAACAGTAGCTCTGGTGAGTGTCTCCAAGCAACCAAGCCTGCCTCTGCAGGCCTGACCTTTGCATCTGCTGTCCATGTGAGCTAACCCTGGGAGCAGCTACCAGAGCCATTTGCACCACCTCCCACAGCATGCTGGGGACAGCTGTGAAGCCACCTGTCCAAAGACAGCTGTAAGCCCATCGATCTGGGTGGCCATACTCACAGCCAACTGTCTGGGCCCTGCTGGACCATTACTGACACCTGCAGGTTCGGGTGCCAGCACCTGAGATGCATCTACTCTGGAGGCTCCTGGTCCTCCTCCTCGGATTGCTAGCCTTACCCTCAGCCCTGCCCAAACAGCCTTGGCCTGGACTGACCAAGGCTCACAAGGATGGCCGGTCCACCCTAGCGAGAAGTGAGCTTTCCACCGGGCTTGGCATCCTGTCCATAGGGTGTGGGGAGGGCACAGCCTGGGCCCCATCACTCACTGCTGAGCCTCTTATTTATTTGTGTATTTATTTATTTATTTATTTATCCCTTGGATCTTTTTTTTTTTTTGTCAAATTCCCCCTACACACTTAATGCTAGAATCAAAATAATCTCTATTTACTAAGTATCTTTTCTTTTTTTAAAATATTTTTTATTAGGTATTTTCCTCATTTACATTTCCAATGCTATCCCAAAAGTCCCCCCTACCCTCCCACCCACTCCCCTACCCACCCACTCCCACTTTTTGGCCCTGGCGTTCCCCTGTACTGGGGCATATAAAGTTTGCAAGTCCAATGGGCCTCTCTTTCCAGTGATGGCCGATTAGGCCATCTTTTGATACATATGGAGCTAGAGTCAAGAGCTCCGGGGTACTGGTTAGTTCATAATGTTGTTCCACCTATAGGGTAGCAGATCCCTTTAGCTCCTTGAGTACTTTCTCTAGATCCTCCATTGGTGGCCCTGTGATCCATCCAATAGCTGACTGTAAGCATCCACTTCTGTGTTTGCTAGGCCCCGGCTTAATCTCACAAGAGACAGCTATATCTGGGTCCTTTCAGCAAAATCTTGCTAGTGTATGCAATGGTGTCAGCGTTTGGAAGCTGATTATAGGATGGGTCCCCGGATATGGCAGTCTCTAGATGGTCCATTCTTTCGTCTCAGGTCCAAACTTTGTCTCTGTAACTCCTTCCATGGGTGTTTTGTTTCCAATTCTAAGAAGGGGCAAAGTGTCCACACTTTGATCTTCGTTCTTGAGTTTCATGCGTTTAGCAAATTGTATCTTATATCATGGGTATCCTAAGTTTTTGGGCTAATATCCACTTATCAGTGAGTACATATTGTGTGAGTTCCTTTGTGATTGTGTTACCTCACTCAGGATGATGCCCTCAAGGTCTATCCATTTGGCTAGGAATTTCATAAATTCATTCTTTTTAATAGCTGAGTAGTACTCCATTGTGTAAATGTACCACATTTTCTGTATCCATTCCTCTGTTGAGGGACATCTGGGTTCTTTCCAGCTTCTGGCTATTATAAATAAGGCTGCTATGAACATAGTGGAGCATGTGTCCTTCTTACCGGTTGGGACATCTTCTGGATATATGCCCAGGAGAGGTATTGCTGGATCCTCCACAATGTCCAATTTTCTGAGGAACCACCAGACTGATTTCCAGAGTGGTTGTACAAGCGTGCAATCCCACCAACAATGGAGGAGTGTTCCTCTTTCTCCACATCCTCGCCAGCATCTGCTGTCACCTGAATTTTTGATCTTAGCCATTCTGACTGGTGTGAGGTGGAATCTCAGGGTTGTTTTGATTTGCATTTCCCTGATGATTAAGGATGTTGAACATTTTTTCAGGTGGTTCTCTGCCATTCGGTATTCCTCAGGTGAGAATTCTTTGTTCAGTTCTGAGCCCCATTTTTAATGGGGTTTTTTGATTTTCTGGAGTCCACCTTCTTGAGTTCTTTATATATATTGGATATTAGTCCCCTATCTGATTTAAGATAGGTAAAGATCCTTTCCCAATCTGTTGGTGGTCTTTTGTCTTATTGACGGTGTCTTTTGCCTTGCAGAAGCTTTGCAACTTTATGAGGTCCCATTTATTGATTCTCGATCTTACAGCAAAAGCCATTGCTGTTCTATTCAGGAATTTTTCCCCTGTACCCATATCTTCGAGGCTTTCCCTACTTTCTCCTCTATAAGTTTCAGTGTCTCTGGTTTTATGTGGAGTTCCTTAATCCACTTAGATTTGACCTTAGTACAGGGAGATAGGAATGGATCAATTCACATTCTTCTACATGATAACCACCAGTTGTGCCAGCACCATTTGTTAAAAATGCTGTCTTTTTTCCACTGTATGGTTTTAGCTCCCTTGTCAAAGATCAAGTAACCATATGTGTGTGGGTTCATCTCAGGGTCTTCAATTCTGTTCCATTGGTCTACTTGTCTGTCGCTATACCAGTACCATTCAGTTTTTATCACAATTGCTCTGTAGTACAGCTTTAGGTCAGGCATGGTGATTCCACCAGAGGTTCTTTTATCCTTGAGAAGAGTTTTTGCTATCCTAGGTTTTTTGTTGTTCCAGATGAATTTGCAGATTGCCCTTTCTAGTTCATTGAAGAATTGGGTTGGAATTTTGATAGGGATTGCACTGAATCTGTAGATTGCTTTTGGAAAGAGAGCCATTTTTACTATATTGATCCTACCAATCCATGAGCATAGGAGATCTTTCCGTCTTCTGAGATCTTCTTTAATTTCTTTCTTCAGAGACTTGAAGTTCTTATCATACAGATGTTTCACTTCCTTAATTAGAGTCACGCCAAGGTATTTTATATTATTTGTGACTATTGAGAATGGTGTTGTTTCCCTAATTTCTTTCTCAGCCTGTTTATCCTTTGTGTACAGAAAGGCCCTTGACTTGTTTGAGTTAATTTTATATCCAGCTACTTCATTGAAGCTGTTTATCAGGCTTAGGAGTTCTCTAGTGGAATTTTTAGGGTCACTTACATATACTATCATATCATCTGCAAAAAAAGTGATATTTTGACTTCTTCCTTTCCGATTTGTATCCCCTTGATCTCCTTTTGTTGTCTAATTGCTCTGGCTAGGACTTCAAGTACAATGTTGAATAGGTAAGGAGAGAGTGGATAGCCTTGTCTAGTCCCTGATTTTAGAGGGATTGCTTCCAGCTTCTCACCATTTACTTTGATGTTGGCTACTGGTTTGCTGTAGATTGCTTTTATCATGGTTAGGTATGGGCCTTGAATTCCTGATCTTTCCAAGACTTTTTATCATGAATGGGTGTTGGATTTTGTCAAATGCTTTTTCAGCATCTAACGGGATGATCATGTGTTTTTTGTCTTTGAGTTTGTTTATATACTGGATTACGTTGATGGATTTCCGTATATTGAACCATCCCTGCATCCCCTGGGATGACACCTACTTGGTCAGGATGGATGATTGTTTTGATGTGTTCTTGGATTCGGTTAGCGAGAACTTTATTGAAGATTTTTGCATCGATATTCATAAGGGAAATTGGTCTGAAGTTCTCTATCTTTGTTGGGTCTTTTTGTGGTTTAGGTATCAGAGTAATTGTGGCTTCAAAGAATGAGTTGGGTAGAGTACCTTCTGTTTCTATTTTGTGGAATAGTTTGTGTAGAACTGGGATTAGATCTTCTTTGAAGGTCTGATAAAACTCTGCACTAAACCCATCTGGTCCTGGGCTTTTTTTGGTTAGGAGACTATTACTGACTGCTTCTATTTCTTTAGGGGATATAGGACTGTTAAGATCATTAACCTGATCTTGATTTAACTTTGGTACCTGGTATCTGTCTAGAAACTTGTCCATTTCATCCAGGTTCTCAAGTTTTGTTGAGTATAGCCTTTTGTAAAAGGATCTGATGGTGTTTTGGATTTCTTCAGGATCTGTTGTTATGTCTCCCTTTTCATTTCTGATTTTGTTAATTAGGATGCTTTCCCTGTGCCTTCTAGTGAGACTGGCTAAGGGTTTATCTATCTTGTTGATTTTCTCAAAGAACCAGCTCCTTGATTGGTTGATTCTTTGAATAGTTCTTCTTGTTTCCACTTGGTTGATTTCGCCCCTGAGTTTGATTATTTCCTGCCAGTCTACTCATCTTGGGTGAATTTGCTTCCTTTTGTTCTAGTGCTTTTAGGTGTGTTGTCAAGCTGCTAATGTATGCTCTCTCTAGTTTCTTTTTGGAGGCACTCAGAGCTATGAGTTTTCCTCTTAGAAATGCTTTCATTGTGTCCCATAAGTTTGGGTATGTTGTGGCTTCATTTTCATTAAACTCCAAAAAGTCCTTAATTTCTTTCTTTATTCCTTCCTTGACCAAGGTATCATTGAGAAGAGTGTTGTTCAGTTTCCATGTGAATGTTGGCTTTCTATTATTTATTTTGTTATTGAAGATCAGCCTTAGTCCATGGTGATCTGAAAGGATGCATGGGACAATTTCAATATTTTTGTATATGTTGAGGCTTGCTTTGTGACCAATTATGTGGTCAATTTTGGAGAAGGTACCATGAGGTGCTGAGAAGGTATATCCTTTTGTTTTAGGATAAAATGTTCTGTAGATATCTGTCAGATCCATTTGTTTCATATCTTCTGTTAGTTTCACTGTGTCCCTGTTTAGTTTCTGTTTCCATGATCTGTCCATTGGTGAAAGTGGCAAGTTGAAGTCTCCCACTATTATTGTGTGAGGTGCAATGTGTGCTTTAGCTTTACTAAAGTTTTTTTAATGATTGTGGCTGACCTTGTATTTGGAGCATAGATATTCAGAATTAATAGTTCCTCTTGGAGGATTTTACTTTTGGTGAGTATGAAGTGCCCTTCCTTGTCTTTTTTGATGACTTTGGGTTGGAAGTCGATTTTATTCGATATTAGAATGGCTACTCCAGCTTCTTTCTTCCTACCATTTGCTTGGAAAATTGTTTTCCAGCCTTTCATTCTGAGGTAGTGTCTATCTTTTTCTCTGAGATGAGTTTCTTGTAAGCAACAAAATGTTGGGTCCTGTTTGTGTAGCCAGTCTGTTAGTCTATGTCTTTTTATTGGGGAGTTGAGTCCATTGATATTAAGGAAAAGTAATTGTTGCTTCCTATTATTTTTGTTGTTAAAGTAGGCATTCTGTTCTTGTGGCTGTCTTCTTTTAGGTTTGTTGAGATATTACCTTCTTGCTTTTTCTAGGATGTGGTTTCCGTCCTTGTATTGGTTTTTTTCTGTTATTATCCTTTGAAGGGCTGGATTCATGGAAAGATAATGTGTGAATTTGGTTTTGTCGTGGAATACTTTGGTTTCTCCATCTATGGTAATTGAGAGTTTGGCTGGATATAGTAGCCTGGGCTGGAATTTCTGTTCTCTTAGTGTCTGTATAACATCTGTCCATGCCCTTCTGGCTTTCATAGTCTCTGGTGAAAAATCTGGTGTAATACTGATAGGCTTGCCTTTATATGTTACTTGACCTTTTTCCCTTACTGCTTTAGTATTCTATCTTTATTTAGTGCATTTGTTGTTCTGATTATTACGTGTCGGGAGGAATTTCTTTTCTGGTCCAGTCTGTTTGGAGTTCTGTAGGCTTCTTGTATGTTCATGGGCATCTCTTTCTTTAGGTTTGGGAAGTTTTCTTCTATAATTTTGTTGAAGATATTTGCCGGTCCTTTGAGTTGAAAATCTTCATTCTCATCTACTCCTATTATCTGTAGTTTTGTCTTCTCATTGTGTCCTGTATTTCCTGGATGTTTTGAGTTAGGATCTTTTTGCATTTTGTATTTTCTTTGATTGTTGTGCCGATGTTCTCTATGGAATCTTCTGCACCTGAGATTCTCTCTTCCATCTCTTGTATTCTGTTGCTGATGCTCACATCTATGGTTCCAGATTTCTTTCCTAGGGTTTCTATCTCCAGCGTTGCCTCACTTGGGGTTTTCTTTTTTGTGTCTACTTCCCTTTTTAGGTCTTGGATGGTTTTATTCAATTCCATCACCTGTTTGGTTGTGTTTTCCTGCAATTCTTTAAGGGATTTTTGTGCTTCCTCTTTAATGTCTTCTACCTGTTTAGCAGTGTGCTCCTGTATTTTTTTAAGTGAGTTATTAAAGTCCTTCTTGATGTCCTCTACCATCATCATGAGATATGCTTTTAAATCCGGGTCTAGCTTTTCGGGTGTGTTGGGGTGCCCTGGACTGGGCGAAGTGGGAGTGCTGTGTTCTGATGATGGTGAGTGGTCTTGGTTTCTGTTAGTAAGATTCTTACGTTTACCTTTCGCCATCTGGTGATCTCTGGAGTTAGTGATATAGTTGTCTCTGTTTAGAGATTGTTCCTCTGGTGATTCTGTTACCCTCTATCAGCAGACCTGGGAGACTAGCTCTCTCCTCTGAGTTTCAGTGGTTAGAGCACTCTCTGCAGGCAAGCTCTCTTCTTACAGGTAAGGTGCACAGATATCTGGCATTCGGACCTCCCTCCTGGCCGAAGATGAAGGCCCAAAACAGGACCTTTCCCAGAAGCTATGTTGCTTTGGCCTGTCACAGAAGCTGTTAACTTCTATAGTCCACACTCTCACCTGTGCAGACTATTTTCCACGGAGTTCCGGAACCAAGATGGCTCCCGCCGATCCTGAGGCAAAAGCCTCCCGGGCCAGGCGGACACCTGTCCTCTGGCCGGGAGGGTGGCCGGATGTCTGGGGCCTGAAAAGGGTGCTGCCTCAGAAGCTCTGTGACTCCCGCCTGTCCCAGAAGCTGTCAGCTTCTGTGGTGCACACTCTCACTGTGCAGACTACATTTGGCTGAGTCCCAGAACCTACCCCTTGGATCTTAAGTATAGGAAGCTGAGACTGGGTTAAATTTTTCCAATTCATAGCACATAATCTTTTGTGTTATTTTCTCTTTCTCCTTAATCTTCATTCCCATTGTCTTACAGCCTTGGCAGGAACTGCAGTGTGCTTAGCATGTGTTTCTAATTATATCTGTATCCAGCTGGGCATGATGGCATGCATGCCTTTAAAACTAGTACCTGGGAGTCAGAAACAGGCAAGTTTCTAAATTTAAAGCCAGACTGGTTTTATATTGCGAGACTCTTTCTCAAAACAACAACAACCCACGTCTGCATCCTTTGCAGGAGGTGTTTGTACAACTGACTTGTTGCTCACTCTGCTTTTCAGGATGAAGATGCCTGCTTTATACCGCTGGCATCTTGCTTGACTTGATGAATGCAAAGAAGTCCATACCTTCTGTTACCTCCATTTAATTGGCTGCTCTCTCAGGAATGACATCTAGACTGTCTGTATCTTCCCGTTGCTGTAAGCAACACTGAGAGGAGCATCCTTGAGAGTGCCCCAATTAAAATACATGGGAGAATTCCTCTGGGATGCAAGATGTAAGCTCTGTTTAGTTCAACCTGTTGGACTCCTCTTAAAATGGCTGTGCTGGTGTACACTCATTCCAGTAGTAAGAGAACATAGCTGTCTCCTATGCTCCCCACCACGGGAGGGTATCCACCTGTGCCAACTAGCCAGTGTTGCCAAAGCAAAATGCCATAGGTGGGGTAGGATTGGAGTGGTGGTAACGGAACGTAAACAACAGATGGGTTTTTTTTAAATGTAGTCTGTTAGTTAGAAATTCAAGTTAAAGGTGATGACAGGTTTGGTTTCTGGGGAGGGACCTCTCTTGCTGGTTTGTGGATGGCACTTTCTCACAGTCTGTCAGAAAAGGACACACCTGCTATCTTCCTCTTACAAAGACACCTGTTCAATTGGATGAGGACTGACCCTATGAACTCATTTAAACATATTTGCTGCCTTGAAGGGACTATTTCAAATACAGTTGCACCTAGATACCCATGGGGATTGGTTCCAGGTTCCCCCTTGGATCCTAGGATCTTTGGATGCACCAACCCTTTTCATAAAATGATACAGTGTCTGCACAGAACTGATGCAAATCCCTCCTCATACCTGAAAACATCTTTAGATTACTTGTAAGATCTAGGACAATGCGAATGACTTATAAATAACTGTTGCAGCTCATTCAGGGAATAATGGCAAGAAGAAATGGACATGTTCAGAACACATGTAATTTTTTTCCAAATATTTCCAATCCACAGTTGACTGTGCAGACAAAACAGAAGATGGCCAGTGCTCCTCCCAAATGGCCCCTATTGACTTTGCCAAACAGGAATAGATTCCAATACATCAATATATCATGATATAGCTTGTATTTTGAGTCCTTTTATGATGGAGGAGAAGGTTTACTATAGATATAAGACAGAGCATAGCCAGAGGCAGAGACAGAGGCATCTAAGACAGTTCAGAGTGGCCACAACCAGTCTGATCTGTGCTGGGGGGCGGGAGGGGGGGCAGAGAGCCAGGTGCAGGCAGGCAGGAGGCCCAAGATCTTGTCACATCCCAGAATTACTCTAGTTGTCTATTTCAACAGTGTTCTAGTTTTACCTTCCACGCTGAGGGTGTCTATACACACAGCGGACTTTTATCTCTATGTGCATCTGTGCATGAAAAGTGAAACCCAGCCTCATTCCTGCCCACATGAGTCAGTTTCCCAACCCATCTCATAACCGACTACATTCCCGATGTGAACACTCGCCTGCTTTCAGACCTGTCTCTGCAACAAAATACTTTAGTTGTTGCTTCATTGCAGAATACTGCTTCTTCTGACCACCACTTTATTCTTCCCCATGAACTTTCCAGTGTGTTGAGTTCCTCTGAAAGACATCTGATTTCAGTCACATTGAATCTGCCTGTATATTTAGAGGAAGTGAATTATGTTCACAATGGAAGACCCTGGCCATAGGCTAAACATGTTGTTAATCAGACTTTACACTATGCCTCATAAAATCCTATGGAAGTTTTGAGAATGGTTTCTCAAGGTGATTCCTTGAGAATTTATGGGGGTTTTTTCTGCAGAGTAAATTATTTTAATATATTCCTAGTTGGGTTTTTTTTGGTACAACTAGGAGAGATCTTCAGCCATAGCTTCCACTTAGGAAACATTTTAATATGGGTCTGTTTCTTCTCTATAGGAGACATGTATCTTAGCTGGGGTTTTATTGCTGTGAAGAGACACCATGACCAAGGCAACTCTTATATATAAAACATTTCATTGGGGCTGGCTTACAGTTTCAGAGGTTCAGTCCATTATCATCATGGCAGAAAGTATGGCAGTGTCCAGGCAGACATAGTGCTGGAGTTGCTAAAAGTTCTCCATCTTGATCAGAAGGCAGCAGGAGACTGTCATCTGTGGGCAGCCAGGACAAGACTCTGATTCTACACTGGGTGGAGCTTGAGCATAGGAAACCTCAAACCCTGCCCCCATGGTGAAGCACTTCATCCAACAAGGCCACACCTACTCCAATAAGGTCACTCTCTATGCCCAAGCATTCAAACACATGAGTCTATGGAAACCAAATCTATTCAAACCACCACAACATAGAAACATGAATAAGTGCTCAACAGAAAAGGGATACGCTGGGTTCATCCCAGGCCTGCTGCCTCCGCCCTCTACTCTTAAACAGCAATATGCACATCACCATCTCTTCTCCAATTCCAGTTATTGCACAGGGCCTCCTGAAGCTCAATGCAGAAGGACGGATCCAGAGCATGCGCCTTCTGGACCGTCTGAATGTCTCAGGGACAGTGGCTCCAGGGATGGTGGGCTGGCTAATTGGTGGCATGAACTTCCAGCAGCAGCAAGAAATCAGGTAAGACCTTGCCTCCTACTACAGACTCTGGGGGACACTCTAGGGATGGTCAGAGGGCAGAATGGGCAAAACAGAGAACAAGATTTAGGAAGAAGAAAGGAATTCGGAATTAAGGAAGACAAGGCACAAAGCCAAAGATGAGAACAATCTACGGACCACTGTCAGGAGCTGTTGGGGAGGTGGTAAATCAGGGAAAGTAGCAAGAACAGCTCAGAAGCAGATGTGTCTGCGCTTAAAGCCCACCTTTGCTGCTAGCTTTAGGGAAATTGTTTGGCCATTCTAAGCTCACCTGTAAAATGGGGACACAGAGCAGAGCCTGGAAAAATATCCAGAATATCAGAGGAGACCAAGGAGGCAGCCAGACACTTGACTCTCCATTCAAGTGGAACATAGTTCTTGTGGCTCTGCGTAAAGAGTGGACTGCATTACCCACAAACCTTGGGCCCTCAACAGATAAACAGTCATAGGGGTGGTCCCACCCACAGGAGATGCTGTGGACTCTGACAGTCCTGCACAGAACTTTTATGGTCAACATAAAAGATACATAACCCTCATTAACTGAGGTTCCCATGGCAGAACTGGGTACATGCTACCCACAGCCACTGAGACTGCTCCCTTGACCCTTCTGCCTGCCCTCAATGGTTCTGCCTGCTCTGCCCCTTTTCTCTTGACCTGAATTCCTCATTTGTCTCCATTTGGATGAACCACAGTAGTCACTATCAGGATTTTCCTCACCAGCAGGGTTTTCCGGTGAAACATGCAGCCCAAATCACCTCTTTTTAGCCATTCCTTTAGCAAATGTCACAATTATCACCAATTATCTACTGGGTATCACTCACATTGAGAATAAAGCTATGAGCAAGACCTATGACTTTTGCCTTTGGGAAGCCTCCATCCCAGTGGACTAGGCCTCAGAGAGTAATAACGAATTTCAGGTGAAGGGACATGCCATGAAAACAAATCTAGCAAGGTGAAGGTGGGAGTGATGGGGCTGACCAGGACCTGTCCAAGAGGTGAGCCTTGAATGAAGAGAAAAGGGCAAATGATGTGAGGGATATGAGACACAGTCTGGGAAGAAGAGGCTGTAGGTGCAAAAGCCCTGAGGTAGAAAAGATAATAGATCATTGTGTTCAAAGAAGAGAGTGCCTCCATGTGGGTGGAGAGGTAGGGAAACCAATATCATAAGGCAAATGTGTATAGACCCTGCAGGTCATTGTGTACAGTTTGTATCAGGGTACCAGGGGTGGTATGAAGGTCACCCAGGCTGCCTCATGGAGAATGGTCTAAAGAGAGGCCGAGATCACAGCAGTGAGCCCAGGAAGAAACTGAAGCATCTTCAGGACAAGGCAGTATGAGCAGCAGAGGTAGTCAAACTCAGGATATCCATTGCAAATAGGCCAAGGTAGTTTGCAGATAACAATTTGGAGGTATAGTGTGTGGGAAAGCCAAGGAGCTTCCCTGTGGCCTCCCAGACAGTTGATAGGGCCTCAGTCTGCGAAGAGCCTCAGAGTTCTCGGATGGCCCGCTGTCAATGTCTGGCTCTGTACTGCACAATCCACAGCTGTGGACAAGTCTTCAGGAGCCCTTCAACAGCTGGCTGCCCAGACTGTCAGAACATTCACCCCAGGCTCCACCACATGACCCTGCTTGCAGACAAGACTGACCTTGTTTCTTAGTTGTCCTCCCTCGTCTTTGTGGGAGTTTCTGCTTTTTCCACTTACAGCATCAACATTACCAATGTGCAGCTGGACTGTGGTGGGATCCAGATGGCTTTCCCCAAAGAGTGGTTCTCCGCAAACATCACACTTGAATTTGACATTGAATTCAAACTGTGAGTCCTGCCAAACCAAGCAGTGTCTTTGGGATATTTTTCCTCCTTCTTGGGAACCCGGAAGCTCGGGGTGCGGTGGGGGTGGCAGACTTGGACGTTCAGACCTTTCATGACCCCGACCTGAACTCCAATCATGACCTGGAATGAGTCACTATTCCCTGAACTTTGGTTTCTGCTGCTGCGAGAAGATGATACTCTCAGTGGAGGGGGTCATTTGCTCATTCAAACCCGTGTGAAGTCAGCAACTGTGTCCCATGAAAGGAAGGAGGGGTTCCACTCTGACTCCTCTTGTCCCTCTGCTCATTCCCCTCCTGCTCAGACTTCCTGTAGGGGAAACAGGAGCTGCAGCTGCACAAAAAAAAAAAAAAAAAAAAAAAAAAAACACTTAAAATAGTGGTTTACTCTCAATTCTTGAATTCCCAAGACTCCTGAACTGATCTCCTTATGTAATATTCAAAAGTCACTCTAAGTCTGGGAGTGTGGAGGGAGCACGGTTCAGTGGGAGAGGCTGCACTTAACATATCGGGCTTTACATTCCATCTCTAACACCAGAAAAAGAAAATCAAGCATAGAAGTCACTGAGGTCCATGGCCAGTTCCTCCTTCCTAACCTAGGGCTTAGTGGGCGTGGGCTGTTAGGAAGATGGTGAAAAGTACCTGGCTTTGCCACACTTCTTGCTGGCCACCGCCACTTCCATCCTATCACTCCTGCCTCCTATCTTACCACAGGCCCTTCAATTCGAATATCATCAAAACGCATGCCTGCATGGGCCTCGCTGCAGAGTCCTGGCTGGAGAAAGATGAGTTTGGCCGGAGGGAGCTGGTGATGGGCAGGTGTCGAATGGAGCCCAGCAGTGGGGGTGCATCCATGTCCACTGAGTAAGGCCTTCTGCTCTCCCAGCACAGCCCTGCCTCATGAGCCGCTGTGGCTTCACATCCCCACACTTCCTAAGTCCAAAGCAGACTTCATCTCTTTGCTGGGACTTTCTCCTCCTGTCCTCCCACCCCAGAAACCTCCTCCCTGTGTTCCCTGTATTCACCCCGTTATCCACCCACTGCAGAAATACCTTTTGAAGGTGGAACTCTGCTCTTTTCCCTAAGGTCCTGCTCCAAAGCCTTTGGGGGAAGGGGGTGGAGTACAAATTCAGAAATGCTTTTTGGGCCCCTCTACCCTCACTGCTGCCTGGCTCTGTGGCCATTTTTCCTCCATTAACAGAGGTGTGCTGATTTCTCTCTGTAATTTCCAAACGCCGAACCATGACACTTTTCATGGATGCCTGCCCTCGTAAGCATCAGGTGCGTGGTAACAGCTTAGACTGTGGCAGACATTGACAGTGTAGGGGAAGACCATGAACTCTGGTGCTCTCCTGCCACGGTCCTAATAAGAGTTGGCACTTGTTCCTATGTGACCTTGGCCATGTCACATCACCTCTCTGGGTCCCCATTGACTGTCACAACAAGAATACCTCCCTAGATGGCCAGATAAGAATTCAAGAGCGTGTTCAGCACATACCTCCCAGCCTTGGTGTAGCCTGGCTTGATTCATTCTATCCTGAATTCCCACCTCTTCTCCTAGGGAAGACTCACCGAAGATGAAACATTTTCTCCATAACCTCAGAGAAAGCCTAGGGAAAGTTGTCCCAAATCTGGTAGAAAGTCAGGTAAGTTTAAGGAGATTGTCTCCCCTGCAGACATCTGTGAGTCTGAGGATCGAGGTACACATCTAGGTAACTTAGCAGAGAACTTCTGCCACTGGGCTGTGGAATCTGACAGCAAATATCAGTAGCCAGTGGCAAGGGACAGCCACCCAAGTGTCTGTGTTCTCATGTGTAGCACAGGCACAGTTGAAGCCCCCACCTCATTGACTCATGGGGCTTCAAGAGGTAGACATGGATGTACTGTGCATGGCTCCTGTAGTTGGCTGGGTCCTGCTGGAATCCAGCAGTGTTGGTCCTCCCCCCCCACCCCCTGCCGCCGCCTCAGAGACCTGAATTCTTTCTTATCCCTGGCTGACACTCTTGTCATGCTGGGGGCCTAGGTCTGTCCTCTGATTGGTGAGATCCTCCGGCAGCTGGATGTGAAGCTGTTGAAAGGCCTAGTAGGTGAGTGTTGATGTCTATCCCAGGAGATCGCCTTGGAACTGGTAGCTACTGAGGGAGGAACCACAGCTCTCATGTGCTGTGAGAACAGATGATAAGTACTCTATTGCAATGCTCACCCACCATGTGAGTGGGGAGAATAGAAGGGACTGTAGCCAACTAGACTGTACCCTACCAAGTCACCAGACTGGAGATTCTAGCTTCCCCCAAGAGTTCTGCCAGTCCAGTAGGGTGGACATTCCCCTGTCTAAACTCAAGACAACCCCTGCTTCAGGGACGGTTGAACTTCTCCAACCCCCCCTCCCCCCCCATGGATCTCACAGTCTTGGAAATAGAGGACAGGAAGTCATTTGTCAAGGGAAATCTTTCTGAACAAGTGATGGGAAGAGAATGTTCCTGGCCCCAGCCCTTGGAGGATAGATGGGGAAGCAGCCCCTTCTCTGTGAACCTGGGGATTAGAAGGATCACCTAGCAACCAAGACATCCTTTTTCCTTTCAGAACAGGTGCCTGCTCATAATCTGGGTCAACCCTGAATCAGTCAAATCTCTGCTGCCAGACTCAAGGAGCCTCCCATTGCCTGCCATTGATCAGAAGGAGGTACTTCCGATTGAGACCTTAAGTCTCTCTCAATGTGTGGCTTCTGCTGTCCCCTGGAAAAAATGACCCCCAGGTCCCAAAACATCCTGTCCTTTCCAACAATAAACTCTAACTCTGAAGGGATATATCAACATCACCTGAAGGATACACCAGCCCAAGCCCCTTACACACCCCACACTCCAATACCCCCAGACTCATTTGCTTATCTAGGTTTAGTTGAGCACTTACTGTGTGCCATGTCTGTTGCTGGGCTCCTAGGGGGTACATAGAAAGCATAATAGAGCAGAAATGCAAAAGAGACTCTGAATCAGACTAGATTCAGCTCTATAAAGGCATGAGTCCACGAGCAACTGGTGTCTCCAGCCCCAAAGCAAGAGATGGAATAGGTTCAGGGTAAAATTAGTGGGTAACTCCCAGCTTGAAGACTCACTATCCGTGTCTTAGACAAAGGGCATTACCATTTGGGCCCTTGTAGGAATAAAACTTCGGCATAGCACATGGTACACTGCTGGCATCAGGGAAATCACCCCACCACTTTAGGAAACTGGCAACACTCAGGCAAGCTGAGCTTTGCTTAGTAATGGGGCAAGTTCACCACGAACTATCAAAAGACAAGGGTGTCATGGCAGCAATGCATGCAATAGCTGTAAAGCAGCCATGTCCCCTAGTGTCCCAAGGATGGACAGACAGGTCGGGAGGTAAGAGAGTCACAGCCTGCGTGAGCAATGGTGATGAAAAGAACCCTCCCTTCACACGGCCGGCCATACGAGCAAATCTTCCAAAGTTGCATCAGAAAAGCTGGACCTGAAGAGCTTGTGTTGCAGCTCCAGTGGCACAGAAGTCGAAGACATCACAGCTGATGCACATTGCTGGGGGTCAGGGGATTACATTAGGGTGGGGCTGGACAACAGGGAGGGACTTCTAGAGAACTGGTGACAGCCTATCCTTTAAGCTGGGTATTGGCTATGGGGAAGAGTCCTCAGTCTGTGGGAAGCTCATTCAACTATTTGTGTGTATTTGTGTGTTTCTTGGTTTGGTTTTTATTAATCATTCCATTTGTTTACATCTCATATGATATCCCACTTCTCAGCTACCCTACTATGAGGCATCCAACCTCCCCAGGACCAAGGGCCTCCCCTCCTGTTGCTGTCAGGCAAGGCCATCTCTGCTACATATGTATGTGTAGCCATGGGTCCCTCCAGGTACACTCCTTGGTTGGTAGTCTAGACTTTGGGAGAACTGGGTAGTCAGGCCATCCTATGTTGTTCTTCTAGTGGGCTTGCAATCCCCCTCCGCTACTCCAGTCCTGCCAGCTCCCCCACCAGGGGGCACAGGCAGCACCTGTGTGTGAAGTACATGGAAAATCACTTGCAAGATGTTTCCCATGTGGAAAATGTTTATTCAAAGCTGTGGAATTCACTGCTATCTATTTGTTACCTACTCAAAATTGAATGCTGATTTCCATCCTAATCCATCACAAGTTGAGGATAAATGTCACACATATTAATAATAGTAACATGGGCTAGAGAGATGGCTCCATGGTTAAGAGTGCTTACTGCTCTTCCAGAGGTCCCAGTTTCAGATCCCACCACCCACAGTATGTGGCCCACAACTGCCTGAAGTTCCAGCTCCAGGAGAATCCGGTGCCTTCTTCCAGCTTCCATGGGCATACACGTGGTATATATACATGTACACAAATAAAAATAAATCTTTATAAATAAGTAAGCACTCGACAAGTCTTCCACATCTCATTAAATGCCTCACCAGCAACCCCGTGATATACAAAACTGTCACCCAGTTTACACATGAACTTTCTGAAAGAAAACGCTATTTGCCTAAATCACACAGAAAGGAACTGGTCTTGTCAGCCCTGCTAACATTAATCATATGCAGTCAGGTAGATCACAAAGCTCACACTCTTAATTGTGAACCCCCACCCCAAGGTCTCCCCTTCCTCCCTCCCTTCTAAGACCTCCCCTCGACTTCCCTCCCACCCAAGGGTAATACAATGAAATCAGGGTTCAGTGGAACTGAGAAGCTCAAATAAGGAAGTGTCAACTGCTCAGAGATGAGAAGAGGGCCAGAGAACTTCTTGTCTCCATCTTTCAATTCAAACTCCCTAATCCGAAATGCTTCACCGGGGATTTGCAACCCTAGACACCATGATCCTGAACATTCCACTTGATAGCCTTTGGCTTACAGGGTTCTTCCTGCTCTTGAGTCAAAGAACAAACACAGGAGGGCTAGGCCACAAGGCTGTCTGCTTCCTTGGGGGATAGCGTTTGTCTGCATTCCTCTTGGCACCTTCTGGGTTGTCTTAAGGGCTCCATCAAGATGCCTCTTTGTGTTTTCCAATTCCTCTTGGCACCTTCTGGGTTGTCTTAAGGGCTCTATCAAGATGCCTCTTTGTGTTTTCCAATTCTGTCTTCATATTAAGATTCACAGAGCCAGAGACCCAGCCATCACACTTGCTCCCAGAAAAGCTTGTTTGAATACAGAGCCCTCTGATGCTCTTGGGGTCCACAGTGAGGGATGCTTAAAACAGAAATGTAATTCCCAAATAGTCAGGACTTTTGTCCATGGCCTACCTCTCAGTACCTTAAGCCTTCGCTGCCCTTTGGTGTCCAGGCAGGCTCTGAATGGGGTATGTAACTAGAGCTATACCACTTTCCCCACACAGTAACCTCCTGCAGACTTGGGAGGTGTTTGGGGTTAACTCTAGGTGAGGTGACCTAGCTCAAAAAGAAGAAGCCTTGATGGTTCCTGTTGCTAACAGTGATGTACCTCACACTCTGAAGTCCACGAAGGCAGTAGACTTTAGCTTGAGTTATTACCATGTCTTTTCAATTCAAAAATGAATGAAACAAAAGAAAGAGGTGGAAACAGGAAAACAACTTCTCAGAGTCACCCAGCTGCTAATGAGCCCTGCCGGGTTTAGAATTCTGAGCCCGCTGACGTGGAGGCCCATGGGAGGCCTCCAGAGAACAGGGCCAGGGCTTTTGGAACCGAAGACTGCAAATTTGTCCTTGAAAAGCACTGAAGCAATCCAGCCTGTTGTCACCTCTCTCCCAATGAGGTCACCTCAGGCAGGTCACAGTCTTCTCTTAACCTCAGTTTCCCTCAAAGGAATGTGACAAGTGACTTAAGTCCCCAGTGTCTAAGAGCTTTTTGCTCCTGTTTGCTCTTGATGCTGGAGAAATCAGCCTCAAGGCAAGGAAGCTTGCCTGTGACAATCTATTAGATCCATTTTCTCATAATACGTTCTCTCCCTCCACTATCCTCTTCCTCTTCCTCCTCTCTCTTCCTCTCTCTCTCTCTCTCTCTCTCTCTCTCTCTCTCTCTCTCTCTCTCTCTCTCTCTCACACACACACACACACACACACACACACACACACCCTTCTGAAAACCTCCCCAAATTCATCTCCTCTGTATCTCTTTCCTATGTTCTAGAGAACGAACCTGAGATAAGCTGTATTCTTTTAACAAGAAAACTCAGCTTTGCTCTTTAAAAAAAAAAAAAAAAAAATGGAGCCGATGTGAGTTTGGGCACAGTGAGCTATATCAGCAAATTATCTCTCTGTGTTCTTGGCTAATTTAAGAACTAAAACAAAACTGTGGTTCACATACACACACACACACACACACACACACACACCACCAGTACAGGGTCCTGAGTACAGTGTATGGGAAGGAGGGGAAGGAGGCCACCCACAGTTTCTTTGGCTCACAGTAGACCTCTCAGCGTCACCTGTAAAGGAAAGCTGGGTCAGGAACCTTAGCTGGGTGTCCTGCTGCTGGGTAACTGCTCAGGAGAGTGCATGCTGGAGCAGCAAGCGTGCAGGGCATGGAACCCCTCAAAGAACAATTCCAGCAGAGGCAGAAGTAAGGCATCAGTCCATACAAGTTCACACGGAAAGAAGAGATGACCTTCACCAAATGCTCCCTTGATGTGCTTGCCTGCTCTTGGACTCTTTAAACTCAGGACAGAGTGTCAAAAGCAAACATCTGTGTGAAACAAGAGTTCCCACCCTCAAGACTAGATTAGTCCCTATGTTGGGGTAGAGGTGGGAGGAATCCAAGAGAAACTGAAGAGAACACAGCTTCAATGGGTCCAAAAGGTATCACACACTCCCTCCAAGACAGAACTCAGAATGAATGGACTCAGGAAACCCCACAGACATGTCAAGAACAGAGAATGCCTATGCCCACACTCCTGCCCAGGGCCAAGACAATAAATGACCCAAGGAGAGACAGTGAGCCAGAGGGCTTAGGTGGGAACAGCAGCTGGGCTAACAGCCACTCCCCCGCCCCACATAGTTCTGCCTGAGGCCTATAAAGGGAAGGGGCACAGACAGTGTTGTGTGTCCAAGGAGGAGACAGTAAATGATAAATGCTAACTTGGAAGAAGCCAGGTGGCAGGTGACATCCCTGTTTTTCTAGTCAAGAGCAGGGACAAGCCTCTGTATACCTTGGTACAAGTAAACCCCTGAGACAGGAATGAAGACTTTTCTGTAAATGAACAAAATATTATCAGAAATAGCAGGCAAATCTGAAGACTGTGTGGACACCTATGTTACCAAGCAAGATGCGCACCAGCTCCCCAAGAGTGCTCTCCCCAAGACCCTGAGTGTGAGGCCATCTTCATCTTACACAGAAAGAAGGAGCTTCCGTGATGAGTGGCCTGAAAGGTCAGCATACAGCTAGGAGCCAACCTGCCATGTTTTCTGCCATAACCCATACCAGCATCCTGACTTCAGGGATTTCCGTTCACCAAACACACAATCCCAGGTCTTTTCCAGGCCTTACCTACCTCCATTTACCCAAAGACCCTGTGCAGAGCAAGACCTACTCTCAGACCAGGCATAGGGGCATGCCTGTAGCCCCAGCACTCAGGAGTCTTAGCAGGAGGATATGCTGAAGGTCAGCCATAGTGACTTCAAAGCAATCCCATGCTATAGCATAGCCTAGTTAGTTTCAATTCAAGACCTTGACCAATCCCTGACTTGGTTTTTGTTTTTTTTTTTTGTTTTTTTTTTTTACTCTGCAAAATGGACTTCACAGGTCTCGGTAGTGGAGAACAATGCTTCATTACTTTATCTGAGGAAAGGTTAGGGCTAAGAGGCCAGAAGCTGCAAGATCCCTCAAGCCTGCCAACCTAGAAAGATGTTTCCAGAATACAGAAGTGGGAGGTGTAGTGTGGGAAATCAAAATGGAGAGCAAGTATAGAGAAGGATCAGGCCTCAGTTTCCCACTGTAGAAACAAGCCCCACCTTGCCAGAATGAGAGGACCTGGCACAGGGTAGAGCCTGGCAGGATTCCCTCCGGGCAGTGTTTCTCTGCTGTTACTATCCAATGAGTTGGCTTCTAACTCTGCCTTTTATCCTCAGAACCGTTTGTGCTAACTGGGCCTCGGTTTCCTCCTCTGCAATAAAGCAATAGTGTCCCAAGATCTTATGAGCATCTACATACATTAGGGCTCTTTAAAAGAAAACACCTCCCTTGTACTCATATACACACATATAAAATTTAGGGGGTCTGTCAAGATAGGGAGGGAAAATGTAGCTTGATTCCTAACACTGTGGGAACAAGAGTGCCAACTGTAGAATGAATGAGCCTGGGGGGATGGGAGGAGAGGTCACAAGTGATGAGAGCAAGACAAAGGTTCCTGAGTGCTGGCTGGACTGCCCCTTTCAACACTGAAAATCTGATCCTCTCGCCACTTGTGAGCATGGGTCTCCAACCTATACCTCATGTGTGAAACCGTGAAGTCTTGAGAAAGCCTCCATCTCAAATTTTCTTGTTTAATTTGTGGACTGAGCAGCTTAGCTGACTCACCTGTTAATATGATTGACAATTATTTACCTTGGAGGGCCCTGAAAGACACTTCTAAACTACAGAAATTGGAATTATCTCTAAGCCCATCATCCAATATCAAGTTTCCCAACTGCCATTCTATAAAAGCGGGTGATTCTTCCTTGGCAAAGTCATAGGAGAGGAGCCCAGGACGGCCACTGAGACCTTGAGACTCAGGTGAGACCTGCCCCTTCCTCCTCTCCACAGATGCTCCAGGTAGCAGAAGGCCAGGTCTCTCACTGTAGGCTGGAAGACTGGACTGTCACTAACTGGGGATCTAACAAGAAAAACAGAGCTGGCCATGACAGGGACAGGGACTGGCCCCCTGCATTCATCTTTCCCGGAGAGGATGACATTGATAGAGGAGTGAACTTACTCCATGTATCCTAAGTAAAAGCTCTAGGAAGAAAGGTTAACAAAATGATCATCATGGAGTGAGAGGCTACCTGTGCTCATGTGATATTCAAATGCCATGATGGGATTTGACCAAAGAACAATCCCTGGGCAGAGATGAGGGCCAAGCAGGTCAGGTCCTCAGCCTCTGCCATACAGGATCCTCGTCATCCACACTGAAGAATAGGGCTGAGGTCAATGGGTCAAACCCCCACAGTCACATCCCACAGCCCCAGAGTAAACCTGATGGTCACGTAGTTAAACAGAAGCTTCTGGGTCAGGCAGGAATGGCTTCAGAGCCTCTCACAGCTCCAACTAGTGACCTTAGGGAAACTGCCTAGAGTCACTACACCTCTGCTCCAACCATGCAGTAGGGGTTGTCTGTGCCCACATCTGAGGATGTGGCAAAGATGAAGTTGGTGGCTGAACCCATCAGCCTGTGGCCTGGGACAGACCACTACGGCAATGTTAGCTATTATTGCTAGTTATCAGCCCCTGGGGTCGGGGGAACAAAAGCAATCCCATCCTCTGGGGACAGGGCATACAGTGCAGAGATTCCTCTGATAGCTGTGCCACAGAGAACTTGTCATTCTGTCTGCAGACACCAAGAGAGATGTTTCTAGTTGGGAGCCTCGTTGTCTTCTGTGGGCTGCTGGCCCACAGCACAGCACAGCTGGCAGGCTTGCCATTGCCCCTGGGCCAGGGTCTACCCTTGCCACTGAACCAGGGCCTGCCCTTGCCACTGAACCAGGGCCTGCCATTGCCACTGAACCAGGGCCAGCTGCTGCCCCTGGCTCAGGGTCTGCCTTTGGCTGTAAGCCCAGCACTGCCTTCAAATCCCACAGATCTTGCTGGAAAATTCACAGATGGTGAGTCTATGACAGTCCCTTTCAGGGGATGTTCGTGTGTGTGTGTGTGTGTGTGTGTGTGTGTGTGTGTGTGTGTATGTGTGTGTGTGTGTTTTAACATGTGTGCTTGAGTATATCCAATCTCGCAATACCAGGAAGGCAGGTATGAGGGAGGTAGGGGAGGTAAGGACCTGCAGTTGGCAGACATGATCTCTGAAGCTCTTTCCCCCTTTACAGCTCTCAGTGGTGGCCTGCTGTCTGGGGGGCTGCTGGGCATTTTGGAAAATATTCCACTCCTGGATGTTATAAAGTCTGGAGGAGGCAATTCTAATGGCCTTGTTGGGGGCCTGCTGGGAAAACTGACGTCATCAGTTCCTCTCCTGAACAACATCCTCGAGTGAGTATCCACACAGAGGGACTTGGTTCCCACTAACAACAGAAGTCCTGGGCAGCCCTACAGAGGGAAAAGGATGGGCTGAGCATGAAGCCAGGGCTCATCCCCAGGCCTCTCTTCACGCTGGCAGGGACATTGGCCTTTTTGCCCCTGCAGTGGCCCCAGTCCTAAGGCACATCCTGGCCCCCAGCAGAAGCTGTTATCCCTGGGACAAGCCTTCCATGTCAGCTTCATAATCCCCAGTTCTCAGATGGAAAAAACTGAGGCACAAAGATGTGCCTGTGCTCACATAGCTAGGGGGATGCAATCAGGAATCTAACTCAGAGAAGCCCTAAGGTTTGCCACCCACTGTGTCCATCCCACCAAGGGAATGTGAATGGTCACTAGGTTACCCTCCTCATCTGCATCACCTGTGCCTGAGACCTGACATAGTGCTTCCCATGACAGCTTCCTAGGCACAAAGCCACAATGGGGAACTTGTTGCAGTGACCACATACCCAAGCCTGAGTCTTTATTAAGAATGGACCCAAGCCACTGCCAAGATTCCTCGCCTCCCGGGCCTTTGCTTCCTGACCTAGAGATAGTCAGACAGACTTCAGTGCTGGATGACCTGCGGTCAGGCACCTGGTCTCCTGGCTTTGATTTCTCCATCTGTGAGATGGAGAGCAAGACTCTGGAGAAGACCAGGGGCAGTGAATAGGACCCCATGGATGGGTCTGAGAAGGCTTCCTCCCACCCTTTTGCATTCTTTCCACCTTCTGCTCTTTAATCACCGTGATAAGTACTGAAGCCTGACGTGCTACTGAAGATTATGACAAAACTAGTGGTTTGGGCCATAAGTCCTGGGCAGGGCTTATTCTAGTTGCCCATGTATCTTCTATGTGTGTATTGACAGTCCAGCACAGCCAGCCAGCCATCTTTCCTTCCTTTCATATACCTACTTGCACTTCTGTCCACCCTTCTATAAACCCAACTACCCATCTCACCTTAACCTACAGAACTATCCACTTGCTTTAGATGGCTCTGTACTATCATGCACAGTCTCTTTCCTCAAATACCTTCTAGACCTGAGATGGATAGAGGACCTTGTGTATTGGGGTTCAATTCAGGCAGAATTGAAGGAAGATGGGTGTGCCAGAAAAACTCTCTTCCTGTCTTCCTTACCTCAGGTATCCAACTCTCTCTGAGATGGGTAAATTTGTGTGGGGGAAAAAATGGTTTCCAGGTTTAAGACTTGAGACCCTGATTCTTTCCCCTCTAATGTTGCCCCCTGAACAGCATAAAAATCACTGATCCGCAGCTGCTAGAACTTGGCCTTGTGCAGAGCCCTGATGGCCATCGTCTCTATGTCACCATCCCTCTGGGCTTGACACTCAACGTAAATATGTGAGTGGGTCCGAAGGGGGTGGCAAGGGGATGGCTCACAAGGAGAGCTTGGTGGTGATGGGAAGCTGCAAGTGCCTGGGTCTCAAACCTTAGCACAGCGGCTGGTGCACTGAGCAAACTTGGCCGTGTAGCAAATGGCTTGACCTCTCTGAACCTTGCTCTCTCCTACTTGGGAGATGAGGACAATGGTGAAACATATTCGGTAAAGTAAGGCTGGCACTCCTAATAATAAGAAACCCCCTCAACCTTGAAATGCAGGAGAGGGACGGATGCTAGCTAGTAATGATGTCTCCTTTTCTGGCAGGCCCGTAGTTGGAAGTCTTTTGCAATTGGCTGTGAAGCTGAACATCACTGCAGAAGTCTTAGCCGTGAAAGACAATCAGGGGAGGATTCATCTGGTTCTTGGTGACTGCACCCACTCCCCTGGCAGCCTGAAAATCAGCTTGCTCAATGGGTGAGGACAAAAGGCTAGCTTCTCCCACCCAGAGGCAGCAGTGTGGGATGATGATGTGTGTGGACAGTGGGTGGATGAGTAAGAGGATAGAAAGGAAGACGGGTATGTGTGGAGGAGGATGGGTGGTAGATTGACGAATGTGTGCTTGGTGACATGGACAGACAGATAAGCAAATGGATACATAAATACTCACTTATACCTTATTAGACAGAATGGCCGACTTTTTAATGCTGTGAGAAAGCAACAGTGTATATGTTGTGGCTTTTAATGGCATTAATACTTTTTGTCTGTATGGCCAGCTTCATGGACCTCCACAGATATTCTATCTAAAATTGTCTTACCTAATTATTACCAAGAGACAAAGTTTATTACTATGAATTGCTCCAAAACTATGCTAGATGGTGTTAAAGAACATTATCCTGTTTATTATACACTCATATTTATAATAGAATAGCCAATTTTATAAAGGATTAGGCAATAGTGTGTATGTAAGCCCCACCTACTACAGAGTGTGTGAGCTTCATTTGTATTTCTCCAATTTTGTCTCATCTTATTTATTTGTAATACAAAACTACATTGAGGATATCAACAGAATTCTAAGGGGTAAATAGATGTAGAGGCCATTTCAATTGCTTGCTCTAGTTGCTTGTCACAAGGGAAGGTCCAGTCATACATAGTGTACAGGACCTGTCCACATGTGCCTCACATTTACTAAACACATGCATTGGGTTTTGTGGGTACCATTTCATTGAGCCCCCACAAGGATCACATACTACGCATTATTCATGGATTCTGTACAGTCTTGTTGTATGTCTACTCTGCCCCTGAAAGCATTTGTTTGTTCTACACTCGTCTGAGTATACACAGCTGGGTTGGGTGTAATGCTTCATCTAAGCTCCTTGCTGTTCATCTACATAGACATGAGTGGGAAGGCCTGGTCTCAGTTTTGGGGTGCCAAGACTGAGGGTGCATAGTGGATGCTGAACTTCCCAAGCCCAACCCCAAGCCTCTGAGCCACATCCATGACTTTTCTCTTCCAGAGTCACTCCTGTTCAAAGCTTTTTAGACAACCTCACAGGGATATTGACTAAAGTCCTTCCTGAGCTGATCCAGGGCAAGGTAAAGGATCAGAAGAAGGGTCAAGCCCCTTCTCCACAGGTCTTAAAGCTTCTCTGGCTAAAAGAGAGCCCTGGTGTGAACTAAACCCAGCTACCCTGTATGAGAAATGAAGCCATCCATTAATCCATTAATCCATCTATCCTGTGATTCGGCTGTCTATGTTACTTATTTCTACACATCCAAATGCACTGGTTGGTTTCTTCTGGGCTGTAGAAAGTATCCACAGACATTCCACCTTGGGCATGCTGCCTCTTCAAAAGTCTTTTTGCAGGAGGTTATGAACCTAACTCCTCTCTCTGACCCGGGTCAGGTATGTCCTCTGATCAATGGGATTCTCAGCGGTTTGGATGTCACCCTGGTGCACAACATTGCTGGTAAGTCCTCTCCCCCAAGGAGTTTTGTCCCTGCACATCATGGGACAGCTGGGCCTCACTGGCTTCATCCCTCCTTCTTTGGATATATCCTTGTTTCCAAAAATTATCCAGGTGAGTCTGAGATAAAGCCTATCTCCTCCTCCTCCTCCTCCTCCTCCTCCTCCTCCTCCTCCTCCCCCTCTCAGCCTGACCTGAGAACAGCTGAGCTGGCTGGAGGAGACGCAGCCTTTCCCCAACATTCCTGGGAGTGGTGAGCATGCCTGACTCCTTCACCACCAGAACATGCCTCTAATATTACTTTTTTGCTTTTGTTGTTGTTGTCCAGAATTACTGACCCATGGACTACAGTTTGTCATCAAAGTTTAGGCGTCCCAGGAAGGAAGGCTACCTTGGCTGAGCTGGTGAGGACTGCTCCACATTCCTCCATATCTGAGGATTGGCCATTATCCTTCTAGAAGGAAACAAGGATCTAGGAACAATGTCATCAGTATTAGTCAGCTATCTATCACTCTAATGAAAGACCTAAGATAATCAACTTATAAAGATAAAATTGTTTCTTTTGGCTCACAGTTTTACAAACCCAGTTCATGACCAATCTCCCCATTGCTTTGGGAATGTAATAAGGCAGGGATTATAGTAGAAGAAGGCATTCATTTAGTAGCCAAGAAGCAAAGTGAGAGACAGAAAGAGATAGAATTCCACAGTTCACCCTGAGGGCATGCCCCAATCACCTAAAGATCTCCCCCTCCCTAGTACCTCACTCCTACAGGATCTACTATCTCCCAGCATTGCCATCATGGGGACCATGCCATTAACATCTGTGCCCTTAGGGGAACATCTAAGATTCAAGTCACAGAAATATCTAAAGAGAGACAAGCTTCCACTTGAACATACAGAGAAATACACACAAAGGTCCACAGGAAAGCTAACGGGGAAGAGAGACACAGGTGCCAGAGTAACACAATGATAACGAGAAATAGGCATCATCATGGATGCATACATATCATCATCATCTTCATCATGGATTCACACACACACATCACCATCATAGGCACACAAGCATGAGCACACACATACACACACACACACACACACACACCAGATACGTATGCGATACAGACCCACACAGTCTCAAATCACTATGCTTATACATATGTGCAAACATACACATATTCACTACAGTCACATCTCCGTAGTGCAAGCACATGCATAGTCAGGCTCCTTATGGCTGAGATCCTATCCTAGGGTCTCTGCATGCCTCCTTCCCCGAATCGGGCCAGTTTGATGATGGGACAATACCAGTAGGAGTTACTGACCTCGTTTCACCTCCTGATCAAATTCTTCTCCCAACAGAATCATTTCTTGCTGCTCAGTCTCCTGCCTCTTGCGCAGTCTCCCATGGCTCACAGAAAGGGGCCCACATCCTGGAAAATTATGTCTTCCTTCTCCTCACGGAGCCTGATCTCTTTTCCCATCAGGCACGATTAATCCTGTGATCCTCACTAAATAAAATAGCTTTTCATCTGCACTAATGTGTTGTGTCGTCACCATTACTTGGGACTTTAGAGGCTAGAGAGAGTCTGAGGCCATACCCAAGACTCTTGGGCCTGGTATCTCATATACTAAAACAGCTGAGGGCTGGGGTCCAGCTGAATGTGGATTAGGGGGTGACCCTGCTGTTCTTAGGGGGTGTGGATAAGCACGCAGGCATTGATTTGCACACACAGGTTGCCACACAAGACGTGATGCAGACGACAGGAGATATGTTCCAGAGGTGGGCACGAGATGGTAGGGTGTGAGGATACTTACGTCTCTCTCTGATCCACATCTCAGGTTAGGGGTTGGGAGGAACCAGGAATGTGGAAAGGTGAACTGGATGGAGCAGGAAGAGCAGACCTGGATGGTGGCCACTCTGTGTGGAGATGCTTCAGAGGCCCTGAAGGAGACACTTGACACTGTCACACCAGCCTCTTTTCTGTTCTCCCAGCAACAGGAGGACAGAGAATCACAAAGAAAGAGAGTGGGAAGGAAGGCACCGCGGTCCAAGTGTTACCTGCTTGTGGAAAGCATTGAAGAGGCTAATTGGAGTTGTCATGGTTTGCTTTGTTTTGTGTTGTGTTTTCAAAGGAAAAACTTGATTTTGAGGAAGCAAGAAGAGGAGGGGTGAAGCTGAGATTGTATAGAATGGTGACAAACTGAATCCACTAAAAGAGTCTCTGGGAGGCCAGAAAATCAAACAAACAAGACAAAAACAAACACACAAACCAGTTCAGTGGACTCCAGAGCAGAGAAGAGGGTAGAGCAACCCCAAGCCTCTTCCCCAAAGCAATAGCAACATGTGCCCTGCCCACTAGGTCCCTGTACAACAGCTCTTAAACTTGCCTTCATCTGATCTGGCTCAGGGTTCACAGACTAGGAAGGTACAACTTCTCACATGTTTGCTGAAAATCAATCAGAAGTGGTTGCTTAGCACCAGCTGCCTGGGGTGCTTAGCACCAGCTGCCTGGAGTGGTGATAACATTAAAGACAATGAATGTGCCAATGATAAACTTCCAAAGGACAATCTGGGGAATAGAATGTAGGCTTCAAATATGTTCAGGAGGCCACACTTACATATGTATGGTTTTGGAGGGTTCAGAACAGCCTAAGGAGAACCTATGCTCTTGCCTCCGGCTAACCTGAAAGTTCTGTGAGAGCAAGTGATATAGATGAAGGTAAGGTGCATTAGATAAGGCAGTGGACAGCCATTGCTCTGGGTTCGGTCCTTGTACAAGGCCCCAGCAGGTCAATCTGAAAGAGAACTGACTCACTCATATGAAGCATATTCACCAAGGTTGGAAGCTGCCTGGGTCCACTGGTTCCCATTGGCCATTAGTTTTGCAGAATTATCAGTACATCAGGGGACATATTTGAATCCTGGACCACATCTGGTTGTTCAGTTCCTCCTGGTGAGCTGGCTATTTGATTATGGAGTCTACTAAACCCTAGCGATCCTGGCTGGGCCAGTCTTGTATGTGCCGATTCATTTTTGAAGATGGAGTTCTGTTGAGTCTGTCCATTTGTATTGGTGGAACTCCAATCAAGTGAAGGCAGTTCAGGTCACAGCATTACTAAAAGATATACAGTCTCTTTCAGTACCGAGTAGCAAGTAAAGAGCTGCCATTTGAAGATATGTATATGAAAGTCACTTCAGGCAACCTATGTGTCCAACAGCCTAGAAACTGTACACCCCAGGGACAGTTTCCTATGGCCATAAGCACCAATCAGCATAGGCAAAAGATATGGGCACCTGCAATGTCACTGGGCCAGCAGTCCCAGAAGCCTTAAAGGCAATGTATGGGCCTTGTTGAATGTCTTCTAAGGCCTGCTTCCACAAAAGGCATCATTCAAAATGGGTGTTTTGGCAAGCCACCTTGATTAGGGGAAACCAAAGAAAAAGGCTCCTAGGTAGAAGACATGTACTCCTTAGTTCTTAAAATCCCTAGTCTTAGCATCAGGCTTGGTTGCAACCACCATTTCCTGCTGAGCCATCTCTTCAGTCTATGCCCATATTAGTGAATATCACCAAGGACAAAAACATTTGTTCGATCAAGAAGAGGGAAGACCAATGGGTGGATACTTCATTCCTCCTTAAAATAGGGAACAAAATACCCATGAAAGGAGTTACAAAGTTTGGAGCTAAGACAAAAGGATGGACTATCCAGAGACTACCCCACCCGGGGATCCATCCCATAATCAGCCACCAAACCCAGACACTATTGCATATGCCAGAAAGATGTTGCTGAAGGGACCCTGGTACAGCTGTCTCATATGAGGCTATGCCAGTGCCTGGCAAAGATAGAAGTGGATGCTCACAGTCATTTATAAGATGGAACACAGGGCCCCCAATGGAGAAGATAGAGAAAGCATCCAAGAAGCTGAAGGGGTCTGCAACCCTATTGTTGGAACAAAATGTGAACTAACCAGTACCCCCAGAGCTCGTATCTCTAGCTTCATATGTAGCAGAAGATGACCTAGTCGGCCATCACTGGGAAGAGAGGCCCCTTGGTCTAGCAAACTTTATATGCCCCAGTACAGGGGAATGCCAGGGCCAAGAAGCAGGAGTGGGTTGGTAGGGGAGCAGGGAGGTGGGAGGGTATAGGGAACTTTCAGGATAGCATTTGAAATGTATATATAGAAAATATCTAATAAAATAAATAAATAAATAATCAAACAAACATTTGTTCAACTGTTTGGGAGATATTCGTTTGGCTCCTTGTCCATGCAACCCCCTAGGAAATGTACCTACTATTCAAGACCCCGGATGTTATCTGGATTTTAGTTTAGATGAGGAGTAAAGTCAGTGCTGATTCTGGTTTTTCAGGGTACCCCACTCTCAGGATGTTGTCAATATACTGGGTGACTAGAACTTTCCTGGTCCTGAGCTTGTTGAAGGTCAAACCCCACCTGGAGGTAGCATGCTGCAGAGGTGTGAAGCTTCATTCAGAAGTACTTTACAGGCAGTAAGAGGTAGGCATACATCCCTGTCTCATAAAGAGATAGAGAAAATGGCACTAACCAAGCCAATAACAGCATATTAATCTCTAGTGGGGGAAACAGTGATGGTGTCTGCCATCTCAGGACCAAAGGCATTTGGTTTGTTGTAGCCCACTGCAGCCTCCATACCCTGGAAACCTGGTATATTAAAGCACCGTTTCCATGGTAACAAGGTTGTTTGTGCCATTCCTGCATCAGTAAGTACTGGATAAGCAAAGGAAGAATCTCACTTCCCTCCAGCATACTTTTTGCTGACTAACATACTAGGGCTCTGCTGACAGGCCTCCTCATATGGCTCAAATCCCTAACTATGAGCGGGCATATCCCCTCAGGTGCTGGTGGTGTTCTGCTCCACAAACAGTGTGAGCTATGATGCACTCAGCAACAGGAACTGTAGTCACCAGCACTCAAAACCCCACCATAAAGGCCCCACCCATAAGCTGGGTCAGCAAAGTATCCCCAAACTACCTGATGTTACCAGTTTCCATTGTCTCCTAAGGAAACTGGAAAATCTTGTCATGGAAGCAACAATATGCAAAAGCCACAGGAAAAGTCTGCTTCCTCCTTTACAGGGTAACGAGGTCACTTGGTCTTGTCCCTGAGAGCACCATTCAGCCTGAGGTGTGTTCTTATCAGTGTAGTACCAATCAGGCTGTGGTGTAAGGTTTCTCTGGCCTTTTGTCCATATCTGCTATTTCACTGTCAAATCTCTTCCTCAGAAAATAACCTGATTTTAAGTCTCATTCTCATTAAGACTGTAAGTCATTCATCAATCAATGCATGAAAAACAGATCTCACTAGGAGGGCCTTGAGCAATTCAGATCAAGGAGAGTTCCCTGCCGGGGACCCTCTGCCTGTTCCAGGCATCATCTGGGATGTGATGAGAGTCTGTGCCCCCATATTTCCCCTGTAAAGCCAAAGGATCGCCAGCACTTCAGCCAGCCCATCACCCTCTCCCACACTGCTGACCCTAGCTTGGAGCAATGGCCTACCATTTGACAGTGCCATGGCTTGTCTTGTTGGTAATCCTGCTAATTGTGCCAGACTGCTGAACAGTGCCATACCAACTCCAGTAGAATCTGTGTGACAAGTTCCACAGACTGAGGCAAAAACTTCAAAAGAAAGAGGCCTCCTAGAACCAGTTGTGGAACTCTTAGCCAAAACAAAATATTGTACCGTAGTTCTCATGGCAATTTATCTGTTTTGCTTTCTCTTATTCCTTTTCTTATTTATGACATGTTCCTGGTAGCCTAGGCCAAGATTTTAAGTGAAAATAATGGGTAAGAAACCATCCCTAGAGATGGGGCCACTAACATGACCTTATCTCTGGGAAAACCAATGCTTTACTTCATAAATCACTTACAAAATTATATAATAGTATTATGATAGATTAGAAACTTTCCCAACAATAAAATTTCATATGGCTACCCATGTGTCATCGGAGGTGGGCTTTGGTATATGATAAAGAAAGCCTTAAATAAAAAGAGTTAAAATTTATGCATTGAAGATTTATTTTTTAAAATCAGGCATTAGATGTTAAACAATAATTGATCATAAAGATTTATTAACCTACTCTTGCCACGAATATGCCACTAGCCTTGGATGACTGCCCCACTGAATACATCCTTTTAGAGTTGTAATGTTTGGATGATCTCTATTGTGCCAAATAATAAAGATGTTATCTGTTCTGTTTGTGATTCACTGAATACATCTTTTCAGAGTTGCAATGCTTGGATGATTTTTATGCTTTACTATGCCAAATGATAATGATGGTATTCATGATTGCTTCACTGAACACATCTTCTAAGAGTTGTAATATTTGTTGTCATTTTTAATGTATAAAAACCCTTGTTTGGGAGCTGCAAAATACACTCAGATTCAAACTGCCTCTGTGTTTGTTTCTGTTCGTCACCGCTGAATCCTTACCCACCTAGCCTCATCCCAGGGGACCCCCATACCCAACCAGGGTGGTTCATGGCAGAACAGAACACCACATCTGGTTACCAACCCCAAGAGCAGAATTTAAACACTTCTACCCAATGAAATCTTCAAGAAAGACACAGGAGGGTCAGGTGATGGCTGGCACAATGCTGAGCTAGTTTCTAGGCATTGGCAAGCATCTGGACAAATTAGTGAGATTTATTTAGGCTCACAGTTTCAGAGGTTTCAGTGCATCACAGTGGAAATGATATAGTTGTGTAGAGCAGCCCAACACCTAGTGATCAGGAAACAAAGGAAGCTTGGCTCTGCTAACAGATCTCCTTCCATCACCCAGTGATGACTCCCAGCCTATCCACACTAAGATCAGGTCTCTTCCCTCCTTAGAAGTCTCTGGAATGGCCTTCACAGACATATAGATGCACTTCACTAATCATGCAGGTGCTTCTCATCCAGTCAAGAGGTCAGGATGATGTGTCACAACTGCTTTACACACATGGGAGAGGAAGAGAGAGAGCACGCCAGCAATTAGTCATTCATGCCACTGCTGTGCCACAAAGGCTCCTATCCCTCCCTTGTGGAGTCTGCAAATCTGGAAACTGGGGGCACAGCTGAAGCCATTAATGTAGACACTGAAGCAGAGTGAAGAGCAATCTAAACCAGAAGGGTTCCCATGCAAGGCATGAGCGCTGTGTCCTCATGGGATGTGAGGCAGGACAGAAAGATGGGGGAGTTGTGGACTGTGGGAAGGAAAAGCTACTCCTTGCTCAGACATATGGGTGAAACCTCTCCACAGCTGAGAGTAATTCCAGCACAGGTAATATTTTCTGTGTAGAGACAAACTGTCTTTTTTATAGAAATACTCTCAGGTGAGAATGCTAGAATATTAATAAATCATGTTTAAGGCCTGGGTGTATGCAGCATTAAGTAGAGCCCCACTGCTTTCCTGGGCATTTTTGGAGAATCTCACAAAAGAACACTGTGAGCTTTTGTACACACGATGATACATTTAACTCCTGCATCCCTGGGATCTATGGTGTTATTGATTCACCATAATCTTGTCTGCTGCATCTCAGGAACCACTCTGTTACCTCATTTCAATTCCTTGGCAACCCTTCAAATAAAAAATTTCAAAACCCACCAGAATTGTCTACATGGCAGTTCTACAGATGATGAAGTCTGGCTCTGCCTGGGAGGCCCTGCCCCAAGTCCTCGCTTTTTATCCTGGATGCCTCCTCTTCTCATAACTCTCATGTGTAAATCTCTCCTAATGATTTCCTTTTTAACAGACTCCATTTCTGCTCCACACAAGCTCCTAGTGAAATCCAAGGGTCCAGTTTTACAAGAGTGCAGAGCCTGAAGAAGAAAAGGATGTCTGTCAGCTGCTGCAGGCAACGGCATGGAGCAGCGGCACCACCATAAGCAATAAGCATAGACGTGGGTGGGAGAGATGGCCCAGTGGTTGAGAGCACTGACTGCTCTCCCTGAGGACCCATGTTCAATTCCCAGCAACCACATAGCGGTTCACAACTGTCTGTAACTCCAGTTCCAAGGAATCTGGCACACTTGGAAACATGCAGGCAAAACACCAATGCAAGTTTTTAAAATTTTTTTTTAAGTATGAAAAGGTATGGAAGTGTCCCAGGCCTGAGGCTTATTCTTACCCTGGCCAACCAAAGAGTCAAAACACAGTATGCAAAAGACTGTCTCTCTCAATACGACTAAGAAACCACACACTACAAATAACAGAAGCTTACAGAATTAGTTGGGGAAAGTCATTAGACAATATCTAAAACAACAGTAACAACAACAAAAAGAAAACTCTGGAAAGGAGGAATAATCCAATTTGCAAAGTGGTTGTATTATATTTTTAAATACAAGGCACAGGGATACAAGTCGGGAGCTGCAGAAATGGCTCACTGGTTAAGAACACTTATTGCTCTTATGAAGGGCCTGATTGTGGTTCCCAGCCTCCACATGGTGGCTCACAACCATCTGTAACTCCAGTTCCAGGGATCTGATGACCTTTTCTGGCCTCCATTAGCATTGTGTACATGTGGTGCACATAAGCATATACAGATAAAATATTCACACATGTGAAGTATAATAATAATTGTTTTATTTTTAAAAGGTCTGAGACACACAAAGAAACAAGAAAATATGATCCTACATTTGAAAAGTAGCTGATGATTCCCCAGACACAAAGATTTAAATTTCTGTTTTGAATTTGTTCAATAAACACGAATCTAAGAAACTGTTTCTATCACTGTTCTATTGCTGTCCTTAAATACGATGATCAAAGCAACTTATGGGTTTCAGAAGATGAGACCTTGATCGTCATGGCAGGAAGCATGGCAGCAGTCTCTGGAGCAGTACCCAAGCATGGCTCTGGAGCAGTGGCTCACAACTCATCCAAATGTTTCAGGAGACAGAGAGACAGGACTGGGCTTGGCATGGGCTTTTGAAACCTTGACACCTAACCGCAGTGACATACCTCCAATCAAGACAATGTCTTGCAAATAGAGAATAAAACACTATGGCAGGAGTCAATGAGGAAGAACCCCCAAACTCCTGGAGTGAGTTAGGTAAGATATTTGCTTATGGACCTAAACTGTGGGTTCTTAGAGGAAAGCCTATAACCAAGAGGGAAGAAGGGGCATGAAGTGCAGTTCAGTACTGGGGTGTTGGGTAGCATGCAGGAGGCCTTGTTCTAACCTCAGCACTATATACAATAGAAACTATAGGAGAACCTTTCCTTTAGACTATGTCTCTCTGTGTGCTCCCAGACAGACAGGCATTCTACCATACCTGCCAAACCTTGACCACTTCTGCCTAAATGTTTTATAGCAGTCTCTTCTCAACTTATCAACTTTGGTCAGCTGCAGCTTCCCTGTCTGGCATGAGTTAATGTTGGTGTTTTTCCAGGAAAAAAAAAAAAAACAGAAACAGTAAAAATAACTGAGAAAACTGGACACTGACAAGCATGCCCTGAAGGGGTCCTTCAGGCTCAAAGGGAAGGGGAGTTGGCCATAGTAGAAGTCATGATGAGAAATAAAGAACACCTGACAGGGCATCAATGGGAGGAGAGGTGCTTAGTCCTATGAAGGCTCAATAGATGCCCCAGTGTAGGGGAATCGAGGGCGAGGATATGGGAGTGGGTGGGTGAGTGGAGGAACGCCCTCATAGAGGCAGGGGGAGGGAGGATGGGATAGGGGATTTCCTGGAGGGGGGAGGACTGGGAAAGGGGATAACATTTGAAATGTAAATAAAGAAAATATCCAATGTTTAAAAAGGAAGAAAGAAAAATTTCTCAACTTAATTTACCACTATAATTGATAAAAGGAGACAATATATCGACAGAATGGCATCCAGTAATAAAGGCTTAACACTCATTTCCCATTTAAACAGATCAGGCAGTGTACTGACAGCAAACCTGGAGATGCTGTGGACTCGATAGTGGAAGCTATACAACTCAATACCACAGAGACTGTGGTTCATAATGGTTCATGTATTTCAAAGTAAAACAGAATGTGATTGACAGATATGCTAATTACCAATAAAATTATTCCACAATGTGAAAAAAAAAAGAACACCTAACAGATGCATAGGTAAGTCTAAAAGATGGAAAGACTGGGAGGTGGCTCAGTAGGTAAGGTGCTTGCCTTGCAAATCTGCCTTGCCCTACATGAACTGAATCTTATTTTCCAGCTTCATACACATACATACACATACACATGCACATACATACACACACATAAACACATATACATACATAAACACACACATGCACACAAACATACATACACATAAACACACACACAGATACTCACACACTTTGGCCAGACTCAACCACCTGTCTCAACAATTCCACAAGTGTTCATGCACACTTACACTCGTGCACATATGCATACATATAGACAAACATTTATACATTTGGTGGATGGAGCTGAGCCCCAAATGCCACACTTTATCCCTTCTCTCTGACCTTCTTATACCTTCTTAGACAAATGTTCTTTATAAAATTACCTCATAGATAAAATGTTACACAAAGGGGGAGTTACAGAAAGATGGCGATACTAAGTTCAAAGCAGTGTTTCATTCTATAAGCTCATTAAAGTTCAAAGCAACAGTTTCACATGGCCTTGCTTTATCAAAGTGCACATTTGTGGCTTCATCCTACAATGAATGTTTTTCCTTGATCACAAATTTGTCCCAAGCCTATTTCTCTTCTTAGTGTAGTTATGAAAGCTCATTGTGTTCCTTATTCTACAGCCTTTACTTACTATTCTACGAGGAGGGGGCACATTCTATTTTTATTACATTTTCTGGCAAAACAGCTAAAACCATCATCTTCTTAAACTTTCCTCTTAAAATTATTTGAATCAAATCAATAATGTTATGAAGTCATCAGTTTATCTAAACAGCATTAATTTATGAAAGTTTATCTTCGTGTTAACCTGCAGGAAATTTGCCCAATAGAGTAGTCTGAGGAATCATTAGGCTATGTGATAGTGGTAGGAAAGGCATATCAGCAGCAAGAAGCAATCCGGGGGTGAAGTCTCTAAGGCTGTGCCTCTCCAGAATGCGTTCATTGCAGACATATAAAATGGTGGGCCATCTCCAGGAAACTCACTTGCTTACCATAGCTTTTCCTAGTTGGCTTCTGTCATACCATGACCAAAGACAACTTACAGGCAAAAGTCTGTTTTGACTTTTGGCTGCAGAAGGAGAGTCTGTGATGCTGGGGGTGAGGGCGAAGGGACATGGCAGCAGACAGCTGGAGCAGGAAAACAGCTGATCACATTTCTAACAACATGCAGGAATTGAAGAGAATGAATTGCAAGTAAGATGAAGGTACAGAATCCCAAAGCCCACTTCCAGTGATGTACTTCCTCCAGCAAGGATCTCTCTCTTTAAAGTTCTGTGACCTCCTGAAGCAGTGCCACCAACCAAGGTCAAGTGCTCGGATATATGAGCCTATGGGGAGCCCTTACATTCAAACAACCACAGCCCTGTGCAACATAATGGAACATTGTGAAGGTATTGGCACCTGACTGCTCTAATTGCAAAGGGACCAAAGACAGACAATACCTACATGAAGAATTTATTCTTGGGGTGATGATGACATTCACACTGGCCCCAAAAGAAGGTCACAGGGGAAGCTGTTCTCACTGTGCTATTCCAAGATCTGGAAACAGTCAATGTCTTCCTGGATGACAAGCAAAACATCAAGCTTGGACTCTGGGTTAGCTAGACTTTTCAACCATGATAAGAATTTTAAATGTCTGTTGGCACAACGTATTACATGTCTTCTGAACAAATGAGCCTTCTGTAATTATTAACATGAAAAATCAGATATCTGGTCCCTGGGTTGGTTGGCCTATCAGTTATGTGCATTGATGCTTCCAATGACTGCTTTTAACCAGAAAGAAGTATATAGAAAAATCTGTAGGCAGATGCAGGTGAATCCCAGCTGTGGCTCTGACCAGATGAGTGTGTTACTATGGGGATGTTAAACAGAAAGGATTGCTATGGACCATCTGCTGAAGACAGTCTAGAGAGCTGTCTGATATCTCCACTGACATAAATATACAAAGAGGACACCCTAAGAGGGCAACTCTTAGGACCCCCTGCAGTGTTGCAGGCTTCCAGCCCCAGGAACCTGAACCTGGGGAAAAGGCAGTAATAGAAGCAAGAACCAGAGGGCAAAGCCAAAGGAGGAAGTCTAGGGCAGAAGGAACATGAGTAGCACATTCACAAGATATCAGACGTTTCCTAAATGTGTAATTATGTATGTGGGAGGTGTGCATCTGTATACATAAGTGAAGTTGCCCACATAGGCCAGAACACAATATCTGATTGTCTGGAGCCTGAGTTACAGATGGTTGTAAGCTGGCCAACACGATAGGTGTTGGGAACTGAACCTAGGTCTCCCACCAGAGCAGTAAGTGCTCTTAGCTGCTAAATCATCTCTTCTGCCCCAGTCCAGAAATCCTTGACCTTCCATCCCCAATAATTAAGAAGAAAGTTCATTTAGCTATAAAAAGTAGAGAAGATAATGAGAAATGAGGATTCAGAGTCCACTCACTTCCAACCTAAGTACAAGCCACTTGCTGCCCAGCCGCACACTCACACAGTTAGATATTGGAAGAACTAAGCAGATATTTCTATAAACTAGGCCAGGAGAAAGGAAAGAGGGAGAGAGAGAGGGAGAGGGAGAGGGAGAGGGAGAGGGAGAGGGAGAGGGAGAGGGAGAGGGAGAGGGAGAGGGAGAGGGAGAGGGAGAGGGAGAGGGAGAGGGAGAGGGAGAGGGAGAGGGAGAGGGAGAGGGAGAGGGAGAGGGAGAAAGCATGTGCTGTTGTATTAGTCCAGATTTGCTAAAGGAACAAAACCAATATATGAGATGATGTATACAAATCCCAATACTCACATTGAGCAATTCCCAGACCTCTGTAACTTCAGCTCCAAGAGCTCCAATACCCTCTTCGGGTCTCTATGAGTATCCAAACACCTGTGTGCATATACACCATAACACACATGCACAGATATGTAGGAATACATGCATGAATGATATAATATATAAACATACACGCCTATGTGATTATGTGCATCATATGTGTGCATATGCCAGAAAAAAGCTTAGGCATCAGATTTGCTAGAGCTAGAGTTTATGGGGTAGGTGCCAGGATCCAAACCTGAGTCCTCTGCAAAAACCATAAACACTATTAACCAATAAGCTATCTCCACAGATAATAAGCTATCTCCCCAAATAAATATTTATTAGAAGTGGGAGGCATGATGAGGGAAATCAAAGGGCAAGCAAATGTCAGGAGGCTGTCTTAATCTCTCAACACACTGACTGGAGAAAGACCAAGAATGAATGTCCCTCCGTCCTGCTGAGTCATGCTTGAGTCCCAGTTCTTGTGGTAAAAGCTTGTCTCCACCCACAGAATTCTGAGGACCTGTCACATGTTCGGTGCTGCCATTGTTTGCATGCTATTATGACTTCTGGCTCTGCCCTGTCCTTTCTGGGTCACTTGTCCTAACCAGACCTCAGTTTTCTCCTCTGTAAACAAGGAGCATTGTGAAGAGCTACACATACACATGTGCACACACACGCATCTACACACACATGTTTATAGAATTGAGAGGTACTCAGAGCTGAGAAGGCCACATGTAGTATGAGCAAAATATCACCAAATGGAGAAAAAGAACAAGACCAGGGAAGGATGAGACTGAGAGCTAAGAATGGAGTTCCTGGCTCAGCTACCCTGGCTGCTCCCCTCACATTCCAAACCTGATCTCCCTGATACTCATGAGCATGGATCTCCAACCTAAGCCTCATGCACGGGACCATGAAGTCTTTAATAACCTGCCATATCGAGTTTTCTTGCTTAGCTTGTGGACAAACAGCTGACTTGACTCATCTGTAATTGGTAATTACTCACTTTGCAGAATCCTGAGAGACACGAGCCGATTGCCGAATTCAGGATTATCTAGAAACCCATCATCTAATCTCATGTTTCCTGATTCCTGTTCTATAAAAGAGGCTATCACCTTCTCAGCAGAAACAGGTAGAAGAGGAGCCCAGGACAGCCACTGAGACCTTGAGACTCAGGTAAGACCTGACCCCATCCTCTGCTACACCACTCTGGGTAGCAGGAGGCCGGGGCCTTACTCCTGTCAGATGGTGTTGTCACTGGGGACCTAACAGCAAAAACAAACACTAACACTCTTATCAAGGGAAAGCACTGGCCATTTCCTACAGAGGGCAACATTGATAGAACAGTGAGCTCACTCCATATGCCCTAAGTAGAAACTCCAGAGAAGACAATTTAACAAGGTTACCATCACTGGGTGAGAGGCTGCCTGTGACTATGTGAACTTTTGGGCTCTTGAAGGTATCCACAAGCCATCATGGCCTGAAAAACAGACCAAAGACCCATCCCTGGGCAGAGATGAGGGCCGAGCAGGTCAGGTCCTCAGCCTCTGTCATGCAGGATCCTCGTCATCCACACTGAAGAATAGGGCTGAGGTCAATGGGTCAAACCACCACAGTCACATCCCACAGCCCCGGAGTAAACCTGATGGTCACTTAGTTAAAGAGAAGCTTCTGGGTCAGGCAGGAACGGCTTCAGAGCCTCTCACAGATCCAGCTAGTGACCTTGGAGAAACTTCCTAAAGTCGCTAGGCCTGTGCTTCTACCATGCAGTAGGAGTTGTCTGTACCCACATCTGAGGATGTGGTGACAATGAAGTTGGTGACTGAATGCATCAGCCTGTGGCCTCAGACAGACTACTGATGACAGTGTCTTAGCTATTACTGCTAGTTACCAGCCCCTGGGGTTCTTGGGGGAGTCATGGCAATCCCATCCCCTGGTGACAGGGTACACAGTGCAGAGAATCCTCTAATACCCATACCACAGAGAACTTGTCCTTCTGTCTGCAGACACCAATAGAGATGTTTCTAGCTGGGAGCTTCATTGTCCTCTGTGGGCTGCTGGCCCAGAGCACAGCCCAGCTGGCAGGACTGCCCTATCCCCTGGGCCAAGATCTGCCCGTGTCCATGGGTCACTGCCGGTCCTTGCACGTGGGCCAGACCCTGCCCTATTACGGAGTGACTCCAGTCGTGTCTACATATCCTTCAGACCATCTTGATAGAAACTTCAGAGATGGTGAGTCTTCGACAGTCTCTTTCAGGTGTGTGTGTGTGTGTGTGTGTACTTCCACATAGATGCTCTAGACTATCCAACTTCTCAGTCATAGGAAAGGAATCATTAGTGAAAAAGGGGGTCTGAGGCTCTAGAGCAGCGGTTCTCAGTCTTCCTAATGCTGCAACTCTAATTAATACAGTTCCTCCTGTTATGGCGACCCCAAACCTTAAAATTATCTTTGTTTTTACTTCATACCTGTAACCTTGCTATTGTTATGAATCATAATGTAAATATCTGTGTTTTTTGATGGTCTTAGGCAAAGTCTTCACCACAAATACTCAAAGGGGTCTTCACCCACAGGTTAGGAACCACTGCCCTAGAGTTAGCAGATATAACCCCTGAGATTCTCTGCTTCGTAGCTTTCAGACACGGCCTGCTGTCTGGAGGGATTCTGAGCTTTCTGGAACACATACCACTCTTAAACTATGTGAGACCTACAGGAAGCAATGCCGGTGGCCTGGTTGGTGTGCTTGGAAAAGTGATTTCATCAATCCCTCTCTTGAACAACATCCTTGAGTAAGTTACCTAAAGTGGGAATTTCATCCCTGCTAGTGATTGAAGACCTCCCAGTCCAAAACAGCCAAACAGAAGGAGAGGGATGGGATGAGGGTGGAGCCACGGGTCATCCCCAGGCCTCTTTCCACTCTGGCAGGGACAGTGGGCCTTTTGCCCCTGTAATGACCCCCAGTCCTAAGGCACATCCTGGGCCCCAGCAGAAGCTGTTATCCCTGGGACAAGCCTTCCATGTCAGCTTGTCCCATAATCCCCAGTTCTCAGATGGAAAAAACTGAGGCACAGAGATGTGCCTGTGCTAACATAGCTAGGGTGATGCAGTCAGGAATCGATCTCAGAGAAGCCCTAAAGTTTGCCACTCACTGTGTTCATCCCAGCAAGGGAATATGAACGGTCATAGGCTACCCTCTCCATCTGTATCACCTGTGCCTGAGACCTGACCTGGTCCTTCCCATGACAGCTTCGTAGGCACAAAGCCACAATGGGGAACTTATCGCAGTGACCAGATACCCAAGCCCGAGTCTAGTAAAACTGGACCCAAGCCACTGCCAAGATTCCTAGCCTCCTATGCCTTTGCTTCCTGACCTAAAGATAGACAGACTTCAGTGCTGGATGACCTGTGGTCAGGCACCTGGTCTCCTGGCTTTGATTTCTCCATCTGTGAGGTGGAGAGCAAGACTCTGGAGAAGACCAGGGAAGATGAATAGGACACCATGGATGGGTCATAGAAGGCTTCCTCCCACCCTTTTGCATTCTTTCCAACTTCCTACATCTTAAAGGTTATGACAAGTTGAATAATTTCCATCATTCCTCTTATGCAGGATTTATTCTGGTTGCCCATGTATCTTCTCTATGTGTACTGACAATACATCTGTCAATGTATCCATCCTTTCTTTCATCTAACCACTCCCACTTCCACCCACCCTCCCACATATCCAATTACTAATCCTCCTACCAACTTAAAAGTCAGCCTCTTTCTTTGAAGAGCTCTCAACTAGTCTACTAAGTCCCTTTCCTCAAATATCTCCTAGAGTTGAAATAAACAGAGGTCCATGTATGTTGGGATCTGATTCAGAAGGAAGTTGGAAATGATAGGGATGTGGCTCAGAACACAAGGTGGTTCTGATTCCACGACTGTCCTCACATCTTCCTCATCTCAGGTGGCCAGCTCACCCTCTGTGATGAGTACATTTAGTTAAAGATGGCTCCCAGGTCTGAGATTAACATGCTACTGTTTCTCCCTGACCAGCATAAGAGTCACTAATCCCCAGCTACTGGAAATTGGTCTTGTGCAGAGCTATGATTTCCACCGCCTCTATGTCACCATCCCACTGGGTTTTGATCTCAGAGTGAACACGTGAGTAGGTCCCAAGGCGGGTAGGGATGGGGGATGACTCACAAAGGGAATTGGCTATGGAAAGCTACAAAGGCCTGACCCTTGAACCTTACCTATTTGACACTGTGTTGAACAAACTCAGCTCATATGGAAAACACACTTGACCTCTCTGAGCCTTGACTTTCCGTAATGGGAATAGAGATCAATATCACTGTGGCAAAATGAAGTAAGATGAGCCTGACACTCCTGCCAAGAAGAAACACTCCACCTTGAAATGTGAGAGGCCAGATGCCAACAGAGCTGTTTCTGCCTTCTTGACAGACTGGTGGTTGGAAGTCTGTTGGAGCTGTCTGTGAAGCTAGATGTCACTGCAGAAGTCTATGCTGTGAGAGATTCTTATGGGAGGAGCCGCCTGGTCATTGGTGACTGTATATACCCTCCTGGCAGCTTGCGTATCTCCTTGCTTAATAGGTAAGGCCAAAAGATGGGCTTCTCCTGCCCAGATATAGTTGGGTAAAAGATGGAACAAAGGAAGGATGAATGAATAAGAGGACAAGAAGAAAGATGTGATGGGGAGGAAGTGTGGATGGATGGGTGGATGGGTGGATGGATGGATGGATGGATGGATGGGTGGATGGACAGATGAGTTGGTGAGTGGGTGGATGGTAAATGTTTGGTGGATAAGAGACAGATGTATAGGCAGGTGTATTAATAGATAAGTAAATGGAAAAATAAATGCTTACTTACCCTTTATTAAACCAAAATAACCAATTTAATGTTGGATAGGCCATATAGAATATGGTTTAAGACCACCTTTTATAACCTGATGGGGTGATTCAGAGAGCCTCTGACATGAACATGATCAGTGTTCCTCCAATTTGGTCCCACCTTGTTTATCTATAACACAAGAATATATAAGATTACTACTAGAATCCTACTAAGAGGTATTAGATGTAGAGCCCATTTCAATTGCTTGTTCCAGCTGCCTGTCACATTGGAAAGCCCAGGCATATGTAGTGTATACAGCCTGTCCATATCATGGCCCAAATTTACTGAACACATATCAGGTTTTAAGTGTATTGTTTCATCAAGTGTCCATGACAACTACATACTTAGTACTTTTCATGCACTCATGGATTCCACAGTCTTATCCTTGACATGTGTTTGTTCTGCACTTACCTGTGCATGCACAGCTAGGTTGGGTATAACTCTCTTCATCGAGGATCCTTGCTGTTCATCTGCCATGGGCAGAAGTGAGGAAGACCTGGTCTCAGTTATAAGTATGCATAGTGGCTGCTGAACTTCTCCAGCCCAACCCCACACCTCTGAGACACATTCATGTCTTTTCTCTTCCAGACTTGGTCCCCTGCAAAACCTTATAGACGGCCTCACAGACATCTTGACTAGAGTCATTCCTGGCCTGGTGCAGGGTGTGGTAAGTGACAGTCCCCTACTCCATGGGCCTTAGAGTTCTTAGGCTGAGCTACTCTGTCTGAAACTGTCCATCCATCAATCCATCTGTCCTATGATTCAGCTGTCTGTGTTAATTCTTTCTACTCCTCCAAACACCTTGGTTGGCTTCTTATGGGCTGTAGAAAGTATTCCTGGCTATATTCCACTGTAAGCATGCTGCTTCTTCTAGGGTCTCCTTGCAGGAGGTCCTATGCCTAACTCCCCTCTTTACCCTGGGTCAGGTGTGTCCTCTGGTCAATGGGGTTCTCAGCCTCTTGGACGTCACCCTAGCACATGATGTTGCTGGTAAGTGCTGTTTCCAAGTCCCCTCTCCCTCTAAGGAAGCATCAGTTTCCCACAAGTTTTGTCCCTATGCACCATGGAACAGCCAGGTCTTACTAGCCACACCCCTCCTGATTGAGGTGTCTTTGTTTCCATGAATGGTACAGACCAGTTTGAGGTAATGTTTGTTTCCTAAGTAGCCTGATCTGAAAGCAGCTGGGCTGGCTGGAGGGGTGGGGGCGCTAATGCATCCCAACATGTCTAGGTGTGGAGAGCATGGCTGGTGCTGCAGAGCCTCAGGAAGCACTCAGGTTCTCCTTGGGCTCCTTCACTTCCATATCACAACTTTAGCCATTTCTTTTCTAGATGCACTGCTGCGTGGAGTACAGTTTGTCATTAAGGCCTAAGCCTTCCAAAAAAGGACCTGTCTCTGCTGTGATGGTAAATGCTATTCCCATTCTCCAGGATTTGTGGATGCGCTAGACATCCCGCTAGGACAGGGGAGTGAGGATCTTGGGACAGCAGCGCACACAGTAGCTTTCCCAGCTGCACCACTCTGGGCAGTAGGCCTTTAACACATGGGTCTGGGGAAAAGATGTTAGATCCAAGTTATAGCGATATCCAAGAAAAGAGACAAACATGGACATAGACACACAGATATGCACCTAGTCCCTGGAATAACTGGCAGATGTGGAGATGGACTGGAACCACATACAGCTTCAAAGAGAAATCTATGTGGATATGGGTACACATTCCAGCACATAAACATGATCATCAAGCCTTCATCCACAGGGCACACATATACAGACTCACTAGCCTAGTCCCTGTGGTTAAACAAACACACACTCAAGCACATGCACAAGGAGCCATAGAGATAGCCTGGGGTCTCAGCACGCTCTTGTCTCTCAGAGGGGCAATTCCTAACAGGACAGTACTAGCGAGAGTCACTGATCTCAGTCTCCCTCCTGATTGATTCTTCTCCCAACAGAACCATTTCTTGCTGCTCTGTCCACTCCCTCCTGCCCAGCTTACATGGCTCACAGAAGGGGGAGCCACATCCTGGAAAATGGCATGGCCACCTTCTCAAGGAACCTGCTCTCCTCCTTTCTCAGGCTTGATGAATATTCCATGTTCATCACTAAATAAAATGGTTCTTCTTCTACACTGGGGATTTCTGTTCCTCCCATCACTTGAGAGGCTCCAGAGAGTCCTGACTGGGTGCTCAGGGCCCTACAAGAGCTGGACCTCTCTCATATTACAGGAACAAGGGTTTTCAAACAGCTGAGGGCTTGGGTCTGTGTGAATGGGGATTTTGGATGACTGCCTTCCTGGCCTCACAAGTGTACAGGAGAAAGCTGAGAATGGATAATCACTCAGCCATAGATGTTCACACACAGTATTACCACACAAAAAGTGAAGCAGCAGATGAGAGGGATATCTAAAAGCTGGGCAGGGTGTGTGCAGACATATATGGCTCAGGTCTACATCTCAGGCTGGGGATCCCGATGTCTTTCTTGAGGTTTATATTACTGTGATAAAATACCATAGCCAGATCCTGGAGAGATAGCTCAATGGTTAGGAACCTGTGTTGCTTTTGTAAAGGATGTGGTTTGATGCCTAGAACCCATGTAATGACTCACAGCCATCCATAACTCCAGTTCCAGAAGACCCAGTGCCCTCTTCTATTCTGAGGGCACCAAGCATGCATGGTACACACATGTACACACAAGTAAAACACTCATGCACCACATGTGCAAATAGATAGATAGATGATAGATAGATAGATAGATAGATAGATAGATAGATAGATAGATAGATAGATAGATAGATCTAAGATTTATTTTTTAAAAAACACCATGACCAAAAGCAACTCGAGATGGAAAAGGTTTCTTTCACCTAACAGCTTTATAAATCCAATAATCCATCACTGAAGGAAGCCAGGGAAGGAACCAAGGGAAGAAAGAATCTGGAAGCAGAAATGGAAGCAGAAGCCATGAAGGAGCACTGCTTACTGAAATGATCCTCAGCGTGCCTCCTTATACACTCAAGGGCTGCCTGCCTGGGATGGCACGACTGCCTTCCTGAGTTGGCCTTACCCCTTCCCTCACCATGAGCTGGGCCCTCCCTCATTAATCATTAATCAAGAAAATGAACTCCAGAAGCAGTTTCTCGATTGAGAGTTCTTCCCAAATGACTCTAGCTTGCTGACTAGCACAACTGACCCCTTGTCAGCCTGACACACAGATGCATCAATATTCAACTAAAATTTTTCCTTTCTCATTTTTCCCCACAGCGGCGTGTTAATGTTAGTATCACAATATAGGGCATTCCAATACTCTAAACGTTCAGTCTCTCTAAAATATCCAAAGTCTTCCTAAAATTCCAAAATCTCTCAATTGTGGGCTCCTGCAAAACCAAAAATAAGTTAAATCCTTTCTTTCTCCAAGAGGGAAGAACCAGGATGCAGTCAGAGTCAGACCAACAAAAATCGGAAGTCTAACAGGGCAAAGCTCAGAGTCAGACTTCTGAGAGTCAGTTATGATATTCTAGGCTCCAAACGGCTTGCCACAGGACAGCCAGTGCCTCTCTGAGGCTCAGGCAAGCTCCACCTCATAGCTGCTGATATCCTTGGTGGTCATCCCATGTATGAAACTGGCATCTTCAAAATGTTGGCGTCTTCACATCCATTGGCTGCACCTTCACAAACAGCTTCTCTTGGGCTCTCCTTAGAGACTCTGACTGCTACACAGTCAAGCCTCAACTTCTCTCCATGATCTCTTTATCCTTGGGGCTTCTACTATAATTGAGGCTGCACCTTCACCAATTCCTTCTCCCAGACTCTCTTCAGGGACTCAAGTCCTGCCAAAACAAGTCTCAACTATCCCCCCCCCACCCCCCAAGTTCCCTTTACTCCTCAAAACTAGTACCACCTGAGAGACTCTTACACTTACCAAGTTTGGGCTGCCAACACAATATGACAACACAATATGTCTTGACCCCCCCCCCTCTGGACCACAGTTTCTGTGAGATGCTCCTAAGGGAATACTTTCTAGAAGATTTTGCCTCAATGATGCTGGTCCCTTCTTTTTTTTTTTATTACGTATTTTCCTCAATTACATTTCCAATGCTATCCCAAAAGTCCCCCATACCCCCCTCCACTTCCCTACCCACCCATTCCCATTCTTTTGGCCCTGGAATTCCCCTGTATTGGGGCATATAAAGTTTGCAAGTCCAATGGGCCTCTCTTTCCAGTGATGGCCGACTAGGCCATCTTTTGATACATATGCAGCTAGAGACAAGAGCTCCGGGGTACTGGTTAGTTCATCATGTTGTTCCAACTATAGGGTTGCAGATCCCTTTAGCTCCTTGGGTACTTTCTTTAGCTTCTCCATTGGGAGCCCTGTGATCCATCCAATAGCTGACAGGGAGCATCCACTTCTGTGTTTGTTTGGCCCCGGCATAGTTTCACAAGAGAGAGCTATATCTGGGTCCTTTCAGCAAAATCTTGCTAGTGTATGCAATGGTGTCAGTGTTTGGAAGCTGATTATGGGATGCTGGTCTCTTCTTAATCACCACTAATTTCTCAGCTCCAGCTAACCAGCATTGATTTTTTTTTCCCCCAGTAGAGCAAAGTTTTCACCTTAGTGGTTCTTGTCCCTTGTTAACCACAGTCAATTCTTCAGCCCCTGCCCACGTCATTCTGCTTCTACCCTAAGAGTACCCAGGCAGTGATGCCCACTGGATGGGATCCCAGCCAATGTGAGTGCAGGAAAGACAGCCTTCTCCAGAGATAGTTTTCAGTGAAACAGCTCTCCTTTTTGGGGGGTAACAAGGGCTATGTAGACCTTGGGGACTGGGTAGAGGGTTTTCCAAGTGAGTGTACATTATTGGCCTGGGGCCAAGGTACCAGAAATGCTTCATTTGCATGAAGAGGAATTCCAGGTGCTTGCTGGATATGTCCTTATAGGGAGAGAGGAAGTTTAACATGTAATTTGGCCACCAGGCTATGTGACTGCCTCAAGGGTGGCAGAGGTGAGGGTCATAAGGCTTATATGTGTTGGGAGATGCAGACCCAGAACAAGGAAGAAAACAGTCCTACTCCTGTCAGTCTCAGAATAGATTTTCAGGACAGGTCTCCACCTCATTCTTGCTCCAGACTGGCACCCCCAGCCACACCCACAAGCCTCAGATAACCAGGCCACAGATTCTAATTCAAAATATCAGACTCTCATACCTCTCTCTGGAATGTCACAAGCCATGCCTCCACCATCTGTAAGAAATGCTCTTACCTTTTCTATCTTCCAAGTTCCCACAGAGCAACCCACTGAGGTCTGAGCACTCAATGGCTTCCCCAGTCCAAAGCTAAAAGGCCACCACTGTGCTCTCAAAAACATGTGGTCAGCTCTGTCACAGCAATACCCCATGACCTGGTATAAGTGTCTGATTTAGTTGGGGTTTGCATTGGTACATGCATTGCACCATGGCCAAAGCAACTTCAAGAGGAAAGAATTGATTTCCGTTTAGGGCAGGAACTCGAGGCAAGAACCTGGAGGCGGCTATGGGGCATGCTGCTCTCTGGCTTGTCCAGCCTTAGGGACCCCATGAAGGAGACACTGAGGACTAGTGAGATGCAAAGAACAAATTATATGTATCACCAGACTCAAGAGTGAAAGGACAGAGACAGGTGACTTAGGTAGATGCTCCCATTGAGAAGCTGAAGTGCTGTGACAGCCAGCTTTCTGACAGTGGAACAAAATGTCTGAGGAAATCAACCTAACAGGGAGAAAAGTTATTTTGGCTCATGAGTTCAGAGTTCTCAGTCCGTGGTCCACTGGCTCCATGGCTTTTAGGCTGTCGCAAGACAGGCATCATGACTCACTTTGTAACAACTGGGAAGCAAGAAGAAAGGCAGTCAGAGCCCCAGGGGTCCCTGCCGGGGCATCCTCCCAATGACCTAACTTCCTCCCACTAAGCCCCACTTCCCTGGTTCCACTGCCTCTTCCCAAGTCCATAGACTGGAGAACAAGCAAGCTTCGGGGGACATGTCACATCCAAACTATAACGAGTGTGCACACAACCCAGCAAGGGACGTCCCCAAAACCCTGACTGAGAGAAGCAGGAAGCTCTTCACGGCTCGCTCTCCAAAGCCACACACATCACTTTCTCTCCTCCTCTCTTCACTAGGATTGAGTCACCAAGGAAGGGAGGATCAAGTTTATAGTCTGGAAGGGAACAACTGAGCATCTGTGGGCAAGGCTGAAAGCCATCTTCCCTCTCTCTTCCAGACATCCTGGGTGTGTGGCCACAGGCGCAGGGGTGCGGGTGGCCTTGCCTTTTCACCCAGATTCTTTCTTTGAAGATGAAATGACCGTGGTGCAGGGTTTGAGCCCTGGGCGGTTGTTTTTTTTTTTTTTTTTTTTTTTTTTTTTTTTTTTTTGGTTTTTCGAGACAGGGTTTCTCTGTATAGCCCTGGCTGTCCTGGAACTCCCTCTGTAGACCAGGCTGGCCTCGAACTCAGAAATCCGCCTGCCTCTGCCTCCCGAGTGCTGGGATTAAAGGCGTGCGCCACCACGCCCGGCTCTGGGCGGTTGTTTTGATTGTTTACTCCATGGCTATGTCTCTTCCCTCTCTGACTATACCAGGTGAAGACAAGAACTACTCTACTGAGCAGTGAAGAAAGGATTCTCCATGCTTCCAGGGCTCTCTATGTGCCGCGACTCCCCATCCAGGGTCTGGACAAAGCATGAAGTACCATGACCCGTGGAACAGCCGTGCTTTTCTCTATAACCACTCTCTTAGCATCTAACTGCAGCAAGAGTAATGTCCTGGCTGAGAGGCAGGCTTCTTGAATACTCCTAGTGAACACTCTCTTAGACTCAAAGGTAGGGGCCAGGGAGAGATTCTTTTCATCACATTATCTTAAAAGATTGTAAACTTACTGGCATCCATCTCTTACTCATATCTACTTTGTTGTCACCTTCTATTAAGACAGTTTGCTTCTAAGACTTGGGGTTTTATTGGTTTGGTTTGGTTTTTTGGTTTTTGGAATTTTTTTCTTTCCTTTTAAAAAAAATGGATATTTTCTTTATTTACATTTCAAATGTTTTCCTCTTTCCAGGTCTCCCCATCAGAAACTCCCTACCCCATCCCTCTTCCCCTGCCTCTGTAAGGGTGCTCCCCCACCCACCCACCCACTCCCTTCTTCCCACCATGGCCTTCCCCTAAACTGGGACATCGAAAACCCTAAGGTCCAAGGGCCTCTCCTCCCACTGATGCCAACAAGGCCATCCTCTGCCACATACATGGCCAGAGCCATGGGTCCCTCCATGTGTACTCTTTGATTGGTAGTCCAGTCCCCAGGAGCTCCAGGGTGTCTGGCCAGTTGACACTGTTACTCCCTCCACAGGGGTGCAAATCTCTTCAGTTCCTTCAGTCCCTTCTCCTACTCCTCCATTGGGGACCCTGTGCTCAGTCCAATGGCTGGCTGTAAGCATTCCCCTCTGTATTTGTCAGGCTCTGGCAGAGCCTCTCAGGAGACAGCAATATCAGGCTCCTGTCAGCAAGCACTTCCCAACACCTACAATTAACCTAATCCCATAGGTCTGGTTAGGTGACTCAGCAGGTAGAGGCACGTGTCACTGAGCCTGAAGGCCCTAGCGCTGGGATCACTCCCAGATCCTTATTCCTTTTTACAAGCACTGTAAAGACTGAGCCATCTCCTAGGAACCTTGATGTCTTGAAATAAAATAGGGGAGCGTTTAGAGGAATATGTGAAGTAAATAAAGGAGATGGTGGGGGCTTCTTAGAGCCAAGATCTCCAGGCCACCAAACAAGCATCAGAGTGCAGTTGTCTCTGCAACCACAAGAGGGAGCAAATGTACATGCTATTCCCCACTGTAGGCTGAAGGAAATTTTTTATAGTGTGGGGTGTGTGTGTGTGTGTGTGTGTGTGTGTGTGTGTGTGTGTGTTCACATATGTTCCACAGAGTACATGTGTATGTCCAAATACAGCTTCCTGGAGTCAGTTTTCTTCCACCATGTGAGTCCTAGTGGGTCCAAGGTTTCTGTCCCACCTTCCTCCTAGAATGGAGTGAGAAGAGAGCAGTGTACAAACATGAGATACTTTGTCAATTCAGAGGTAATGACAACCTTTAAGCTGGTAGAACAACTTAAGACAGTTTTCCAGAAGGGATTAAAATGAACTGAGTTTGAACTCTTCGTAGCAGATGAGAAGTTACCATTCTGATGATGTTACAGCTCACTCTTCTCAAGAGCCTTCCCCTGCAGGCAAGTCCGCATGTAGCTCTGGCCAGCGTGATGGCTCTCTCAGACTTCCTGAGCAGCAGAGCTCTGAGATATCAGGTGGCTTCCACCTCTAGTGTATGAAAACTGATCCAGAGCTTCCAGACAGGAACAAGTTCCTGAGGCCTGCGATGGCAGGTAGAGACAAAAATCCTCAGGTGCCAGGTCCTCGGCCTTTGAGAGATCCACCCAGAGTTGTCAAAAGTTACCGCAGGTCTGGGTGGCAGGGGAAGACCATCTATTCTTTTTTCAGGCTTGGCCCCATTGGGCTTTGGCTGTCAAAAGCTGGGTACTTGAGTGGCAGGGGTATTTTCCCCTGTGGTTTCCTTGTCTCCCAGGCTTGAGTTCCAAGCCCACCTTCCCTAGCACCCCTGAATCCACATGGAGCAGGGATCCCACCACCAAAGACCCTTTCACTGCAACCAAAGTTGATCAAATTCAGGTCATCAGACTCAGCAAGAAAGTGCCTTTATCCACTGAGCCATCCCAAATCCAAGAGACGGTTATGATGCGGGCACTATGCAGCAGTCTACTGTCCTGCGAGACTCCATCCACATGTAGATGGAGACCCCGTGTATCTTAAGTCAGAGTTTTATGAGTAAGGAGTCCAGGACTCAGGTGTCGGACGGTCTCAGTTAGTCTCCATAGCCATTGCTTGCTGAAGATGGAAAAACTCATGCACTCCGTACATTTTTAAAACTGGGTCTTTAATAGTGGCTGGCTTCAAATAGACTCCCTCTGTAACCAAAGATGACTTTGATTTCAGTTCCTCCTGCCTTGATGAAGTGAAAGTTCCTGGATATGTCATGTGATACAGACTCGTGTGGTGTTTTGCTGAGGCAAGACCTGTGGGAGGACAGGTGATGTTTGGAGAGAGTATAATAGGACTCGACGGACAGTGACAGCATGCTTGCATAGCTAGCCTTGCAACGCTTTGTTGTCTCACATCTTCATCTTCACTGATCTCCACTTCATTGAGAGAGGCACAGCAGAGAACTCCTGTCTTACTGGCTGGCTCTGGTCACTCTTGCAGACTCATGCCTGGCTGTTTCTGTTGGATCGTGCCACCGCTGATGATTCCGTTTGCTATCCTGACACTGCTGAATTGGACTGCTGGTATCCTGACAACCAGAGATTGGAATTGCCCCAAAGATTTACTTCTAAACAGGCCCACACCCCCCCCTTATCCTATTTACCATCTTTTCTCCCCTACCTTTGGATGGTAGGCTAGAAGTGGGGTCGAAGCATTTTAGAACCCTTATTAGAAATAGGTTTTTTAAAATGTAAGCCTACGCCTCCAGCTCCTCCGTGCTGGGATTGCAAGCATCCTAGCACATCTGCTTTGTGTGATGCTGGAGCTTGAACCCAAGGCTCCATTCGTACTACACACATGTTCTACCAACTGAGCTGCAGGCTCAGCCCTACTTCTGAATGAAATGCATTCCTTGAATGCTGGTGAGTGCCCAGCCCAGTACTGTCAATGCACCCATAGCTTCCCCAGTCAGCACAGCACATCATCCCACATTAGCTGCTTCTCCATTGCTTAGGTTTCCATTGCTGTGACAAAAAACTGACCAAAACCAACTTGGGGAGAAAAGGGTTAATTTCACCTCACAGAGGCCATCACTGGAGTGAGTCAGGTCAGGAACCTGGAGCAGAGAATGGAGGAGTGCTGCTGACTTACAGTTGCCTAGCTCTGTAAGCGTGCTGTGCCAAAGCGTGCACAGACACATTTGTGACTTTCCACAACATTGAAATGTACTGAATAATAAATAGCAAATCTATGAGTTGCACCAGTTGTTGGCTGTAGTTTGCCAAGTACCCATAATTCCCCTTGATTGCAAGCCACTGGCAAACTCAGGGTCTTTTATTCTAATCTCGATTACTAGTATTAACTCTTGGATTATGCTTCACATAATAATTAAATTATAATTGCATATGTGTACATATGGGAGCTACAGAATGGCTTTGAAAGGATTAAAGGGCCACAGAGGTCAAAGAATTCAAAGGATCCTAACTAGAGGTTGAGATAGAGAGTTGATGCAAACTTGAAGAGAGTCACTACAAGTGGTTTGATAAGACATTACTGAACCGGTCAGAAAGCTGCTGGCAGCCACAGAGCCAAGGCACAAGGATCACAGAGTCAGCAGGATCACAGGGCATGAGGGCGAGTTTCAGCGCTGGGTCCTGATGGATGGTTGACTGTCAGGGGACCCCACGAGCCTTTCAGCCAGTGGGGAGGTGATCCTCAGGAGGTGAGAAATGAAACTTGAGTCAGTACCATCTTTGCAGGTACTGGGTCAAAACCTCCAGGGTCTGACTGCATGGTTAATTCTCTTACAAACTTAATCATAGTAAAACTTTGGGGAGAGATTTTTGCATGACAATTATCACAGCAAAGCTTTAAGCATGATGACATAGAACCTCCCTAGGAAGGAACCAAAGTACTTTTCCAAGAAGAATGAGCCCTATTCTCACTCGAAGTCCTCTCCTGCCCTTCCCCACACAACTGATCGCCATGCCCATACCCTTTGTCTGCCTGCTCTCACCCTGTTCCCTCTCTCCATTCACCTCCAGTGACTATTTTGTTTCTGATGTCTAATTTGCTTACAGACTCACACATCCTCCCTTGGGCCCTTCTCACTACTCCGTTTCTTTGGGTCTGTGGATTGTAGCATGGTTATCCTGCACTTTATGGCTAATGTGCACTTATATGTGAGCACATGCCATGCATGTCTTTCTGGGTCTGCATTACCTCACTCAGGATGAGTTCCATCTCAAGTTCCATCCATTTGCCTGCAAGTTTCATGATGTCTTTGCTTTTATATCTGAATAGTATTCCATTGTGTATATGTACCACATTTTCTTTATCTACTCTTCAATTGAGGGACATCTAGGTCATTTCCAGTTTATGGCTATTACAAATAAAGCTGCTATGAACATAATTGAGCAAGTGTCCTTGTGGTATAGTGTGTTCTTTGGTTTGGCAAACCTCCCCACCCCCATAAGATTTCAGCATAGCCCTTGGCTCTGTGCCACATAGCTGGGAACAGAATTTTCATGGGATTGTGGAACACGATGGCATCTCTGGGACTAGCTGGAGACCACGAATGGGCACCACCCATAATTTCAAGCTATACTACAGAACAATAGTAATAAAAACTACATAATATTGTCATAAAAACATACAGGTTGATCAATGAAATAGAACCAAAGACTCAGAAATAAAACTACATCCTAGGGACACTTGATATTTGACAAAGAAGCCAAAACCATACAATGGTAAAAATGAAAGCATCTCCAACAAATAGTGCTGGTCTAACTGGATGTCTGCAGGTAGAAGAATGCAAATAGATCCATCCCATGGGTAATGATACTCTGCTATGCTTGCAGACAGGAACCTAACATGCCTCCTGAGAGGCTTCATCCAGCAGTGGATGGAAATAGATGCAGAGACCCACAACCAAGCATCAGTCAGAGCTCAGGGAGTCTTGTGGAAGAGAGGGGAACAGAATTGAGCAAGCTGGAGGGGTCAAGGATACGACAAGAAGACCTACAGAGTCAACTAACCTGGGCCCACAGGGGGCTCACAGGGACTGGACCACCAACCAAAGAGCATGCAAGAGCTGGACCTGGGCCCACACACACATTTGTAGCAGATATGCAGTTTGGGCTTCATGTGGGTCCCCTAACAATTGGAGCAGAAGCTGTCTCTGACTCTGTAGCCTGGCATTGTATCCTTTTTCCCTTCCTGGACTGCCTGACTGGGCCTCTGTGGGTCTCTGAGAAGAGGAATGAGTAATGAGGGGAGGGGTTTGTAAGGGCAGGACTGGGAGGACAAAAGGGAGGGGGCTGCAGTTGGTGTGTATAGTGAATAAAAATTATGAAGAAAGTTGTTTATAACCATCTTGCAACCCCTCCTTTGTTTCAAGGGGGTTGTTATACCCTCTTGTTATACATTGTTATACGTTGCAATGCCCACCTTGCAGCTATGCCTTTGTTTGAGGGGGACTAACTTACTATGCTTGTGTTCTGCTCCCATAACCTCATCTATTTTGCCCACCAAATCATCAATTGAAAACCCTCTATCTGTGAGCTATAAAAGCCCTGCCTTCCTCACATCCAATGCTGACATCTCAAACCCCACCTTAGGGAGAGGCAGCCTGTGTACAGGAATTAGAAAGCTTGTTCTGATGAATTTGACCATGATGACTTGGGTCAGTTGTCTTTCTCCTCTCATCTTTGGGGTTAACACATACTCTGAGTCTCAGAGACCGCCATCTGCATACCTCATCCCATGTGACACAGAAGCAGAGAAAGAGCTACCCAGAAAGAAAGGACAAAGACTCATTGAAAATGAGTGGTAAGCACAATGGAGAACATAACACGCTGTCCCTCCAAGCATGGCAAAACATAACCAGGGGACTTAATGACTCATGGCCCCTCAAATGACCGGCATCAACAGTTCTAGCCCTATGTGCCTTGGGGGAACAAAACAGAGGGCCATGAAATCCTCAGTCCAAAGAGTCATAATCTACTGCCTGTGCTGCCTCTGTAGCAATGCACTAACTAGGCCACGGCCTTTCCTTCATTTTGCATAAAAACATGAGCACTTTCTGAAAAGAAAAAAAGAATGACACCTGAGTGTTCTCAGTGCTTCCTCATTATAGACATAAACATCTTCTGGTGTTCGCTGACACCTCTCAGGACGAGTAAAGGGTCTGCCCAGCCAGACTGCAAGAGTTCGGGAATTAATTCTCTAGGCCAAATCTTTTTCTCCCTCTCCCTCTCCCTCTCCTTCTCCTTCTCTTTCTCCTTCTCCACCCCTTCCCTCTCCCTCCCTCTTCTGAGCCTCAAGAATATCCGGAAGATAAAGCCATTTACAGTATGAACTGTGAAATCTTTAAAACCTTTAGACAAAGAATGATACCTTAATGCCATTTGGCTTGAGTCCTGGAAGCCTGGTTATCACCTGGGTGGTGAGGCAATAAAGAAAGAACAGGCACATTACAGTGATGCTGGGACCACAGGGAACTGGAAGCTCTGTGTTTATTAGGTACAACATGGAGGGTGGGGCTAGCTAATCCACAGGAGGTCTCTGTGGGGAGCAGTCTCAGACTGTAACATCTGGGAGGAAAAGCTGAGGCTGCCAGTCTTTGCACACACTGATCAATAAACACTCAGACCCCCAAGGAAAGCTTCGCCACTTCTCTTGAGCCTGGGTGACAGCTCTGCCAATTTCCCATGAGTCAATTGGCCTTACCACCCTAGACATGGATAGCCATACCCATATCAAAATACACATTTACCCAGAACTTCATTCACTCAGGGTTTCCTCTGCTCCTTATATGTTAGCTACTTAAAAGCACAGGTAAGGCACAACTGGCGATTATCATGTAGAAGAATGAGAATTGATCCATTCCTATCTCCTTGTACTAAGATCAAATCTAAGTGGATTAAGGAACTCCACATAAAACCAGAGACACTGAAACTTATAGAGGAGAAAGTAGGGAAAAGCCTCGAAGATATGGGTACAGGGGAAATATTCCTGAATAGAACAGCAATGGCTTGTGCTGTAAGATCGAGAATGGATAAATGGGACCTCATAAAGTTGCAAAGCTTCTGCAAGGCAAAAGACACCATCAATAAGACAAAAAGACCACCAACAGATTAGGAAAGGATCTTTACCTATCCTAAATCGGATAGGGGACTAATATCCAATATATATAAAGAACTCAAGAAGGTGGACTCCAGAAAATCAAATAACCCCATTTAAAAATGGGGCTCAGAACTGAACAAAGAATTCTCACCTGAGGAATACCGGCAGAGAAGCACCTGAAAAAATGTTCAACATCCTTAATCATCAGGGAAATGCAAATCAAAACAACCCTGAGATTCTATCTCACACCAGTCAGAATGGCTAAGATCAAAAATTCAGTTGACAGCAGATGCTGGCAAGGATGTGGAGAAAGAGGAACACTCCTCCATTGTTGGTGGGATTGCAAGCTTGTACAACCACTCTGGAAATCAGTCTGGCGGTTCCTCAGAAAGTTGGACATAGTACTACCGGAGGATCCCGCAATACCTCTTCTGGGCATATATCCAGAAGATGTTCCAACCGGTAAGAAGGACACATGCTCCACTATGTTCATAGCAGCCTTATTTATAATAGCCAGAAGCTGGAAAGAACCCAGATGCCCCTCAACAGAGGAATGGATACAGAAAATGTGGTACATTTACACAGTGGAGTACTCAGCTATTTAAAAGAATGAATTTATGAAATTCCTAGGCAAATGGTTGGACCTGGAGGGCATCATCCTGAGTGAAGTAACCCAATCACAAAAGAACTCAAATGATATGTACTCACTGATAAGTGGATATTAGCCCAGAAACTTAGAGTACCCAAGATATAAGTTACAATTTGCAAAACACATGAAACTCAAGAAGAATGAAGACCAAAGTGTGGACACTTTGCCCCTTCTTAGAATTGGGAACAAAACACCCATGGAAGGAGTTACAGAGACAACGTTTGGAGCTGAGACAAAAGGATGGACCATTTAGAGACTGCCATATCCAGGGATCCATCCCATAATCAGCCTCCAAACGCTGACACCATTGCATACACTAGCAAGATTTTGCTGATAGGACCCTGATATAGCTGTCTCTGGTGAGACTACGCCGGGGCCTAGCAAACACATAAGTGGATGGTCACAGCCAGCTATTGGATGGATCACAGGGCCCCCAATGGAGGAGCTAGAGAAAGTACCCAAGGAGCTAAAGGGATCTGCAATCCTATAGGTGAAACAACATTATGAACTAACCAGTAACCCGGAGCTCTTGACTCTAGCTGCATATGTATCAAAAGATGGCCTAGTCGGCCATCACTGGAAAGAGAGGCCTATTGGACTTGCAAACTTTATATGCCCCAGTACAGGGGAACACCAGGGCCAAAAAGTGGGAGTGAGTGGGTAGGGGAGTGGGGGGGAGGATATGGGGGACTTTTGGGATAGCATTGGAAATGTAAATGAGGAAAATACCTAATTAAAAATATTTTTAAAAAAAAAGCACAGGTAAGTCCCATTTATAATTCCCAGCAGTTGTAATGTTACTTTAGGTTCTGGTTGGCTTCTTTTTTTTTTTTGAGGGGGGGGGGCATTGTTATATAGTCAGATACGTAAGACTCTATTGAGCCTTAGCTTACTGGGGACCCCCTCAGTGAACCACATGAAGCCAGAATCAGTGCAAAAAGCAAGAATTTATTGTTCCAGTGCACTGGGGTCATCCCAGACCCAAAGGAGAGGCAGCAACCCCAGGTGGTCCATTCGGTGAGTTTTTATATGGTTTCCAGGGGCAGAATAGAGCATCAGCAACTAGGCAGAATATGATTGACAGAACAGTGCATCCTTTAAACTGATTGGTATTTAGGGAATGATGTGGCAAGGACTTCCCTTGTCTGAAGGTGGGCAACCAGTCGTCCTGTGGAATGTATCCCTACCCGAAGGTCGATTCCCCCCTCCTCCCTGTGGTCTGAGGAATATTAATTAGCCTCTCCCTTCAGGAGGCGCAAGTGTTCCATGACCTTCCAAGGGTTCCTGAGCTGACCTTTTCAGATACACTCCATGATTATAATACTATACTGTGTTAATATATTTCCCCCCCCCCCCCTGGCTTCCTTCTTTAGGCTTGTTCTTTTGCATTATGGTATATTCTCAGAATACTGCCATAAGTTCTTTTTTAAAAAAATTGTCTTGCTCTTCAGTACAGAAGATGATGAAGACAGCTGTCTGACAGAAACATGTGTCCTTGATATTCTGGCAGCACACAGCAGAAAGCCATGCCACAGTGAGGTAGAGTGCTGTGTGCATCTCCCTGATGACTGGGATGAGCGGTGTCCTTAGTCCTCCACAGTCTGCATGCCCAGACATGCCGAATCGTGCCTAATTCTCCAGACATGCAGAATCGTGCCTAATTCTCCAAACATGCGGAATCATGCCTAATTCTGAAGTGGATTTGAGTGATTTGCTTGGACAGTGATAACTAGGCACCTTAGGATAGAAGAACATCTAAAAGCCATGGCTTCTGTTCAGTCTCAAGATACAACAGAACCATCTGCTAATGCCTTATTGCTTATAGATGGCTCGATGTCCCCCCTCATACAGAAAGATTTCAAGACAAAGTAAGATACCAGAGGAGCGGGCTTAATGAATGCCCAAGTGCACGAGGCCTTGAGTGGGGCCTGACTCCATTCCCCATCACACAAACTTTCAGTTTTCTGGGAATCTTACAAACAAGACTCTAAAGTTTGCTTACAGTAAAAATGTGTCTTCATTTCCTTGTGCACCCCCTACCTATGGTTTTTACCGTATCTGCTGCAATCCTATCCGGTGTACCTTGGAAGCTAACCTATGATCTCAGTTTCCAAAAAGGAAAAACTAGAAAGGGGATGGGAAGGTGGCACCACAGTGAAGAGCACTTGAAACTCTTGCGAAAGACCTGCAGCTGGCTCCCAACACCTGCGTGATGGCTCACACAAGCTCTAACTTCAGTTCCAGGGCATCTGACACCCACTTCTGGCCTCCCCAGGCACCAAGCATACATACATACAGGCAAACACTCACATATAAAAAAATAAAAATAAATAAGTATTTTTTTAAATAGTGGACAAGTTCTCAGAAACCCTCTCAACAATGTCACTTGAGAAGGCATCAAAACAGTCTATCTCTTAAGCACAACTGTCTCAGAGGAAGCCTGTGTGTTCACACTTGGCTGTCCCATGCCTTTCCTAAGAGCTCCCATCCCCACTCTCTATACACACTATGCTAAAGCTGATTCCTGCTAAAGCTAAGTCCTGCTTCTTACTGACTCATCATCCGGAAATCCTTTTCTGGGGCACAGTCAAGAATCTAGCTTTAAAAAAATAAACTGCTACAGGGACTGTGTGGAGCTTTGGCTCTGCTTCTGTCACAGGTATTCCAACATGGGACTTTCCAGGGAGCTTCCGGGCTTTCAGCACCAGCCTGGGACTGCGAAGCACCTAGCTAGCTTCAAGTCTGACAGGGGCTAAGTTGGTCATGTGCTCACGTAACATGCACAATGCCCTGGGTTCAATCCCCAGCACTACATAAACTGAGTGTAGTAGCCCAGTACCAGTAGGTGGAGGTAAGAGGATTGTAAGTATGAGGCCATGCTTTCCTGTATAGAAAATCCAAGCTAAGCCTGGTTTCATGAAGCTGTGCTTCAGAGAGAGAGAGAGAGAGAGAGAGAGAGAGAGAGAGAGAGAGAGAGAGCTCAAATCTCCATACCTGCACATAATTTCACCTGAATATGTAGTGGACAAACACCCACTCATCTGCTAGACTGTAATTAGTGGTTTTCTCTGCTTGCCAGCTCACAGTTGTATCTACTCATTCTGTCTCCCCCCATCCCCATGTATGCATGTGCACCGCATGCATGCAGTGCCTGCAGAGGCCAGAAGAGAGCACGTGTATGACCAGCTGAAGCTGGAGTTTCTGGTAGTTGTGAGCCACTATGTTGGTGCTGGGAAGGGACCCAGGTCATCTGCAAAAGCATCCAGTGCTCTTAACTACTGAGATACCTCTCCAGCCTATATTTTAAATTTTTAAGATAAATTTTATCCACAACAAAATGTACAGATCTTTAAGTATAACTGTGTCTGTCTGTCTGTCTCTTTCTGTCTGTGTGTATCTGTCTGTCTGTCTGCCTCTCTGTCTCTCTCTCTCTGTCTGTCTCTCTCTCTCTCTGTGTGTCTCTGTGTGTGTCTCTCTCTCTCTCTCTTTCTCTCTCTCTCTCTTTCTCTCTCTCTCTCTCTCTCTTTCTCTCTCTCTCTCTCTTTCTCTCTCCCTACAGATTAGGCTGTACCTCATAGCTACTTGGCCAGCACCATGCATGCCTGTGGCCATATTCCTTGCTACCATGCTTCCTGCCATTATGATAATGGACTAAACCTCTGAAACTATAAGCAAGGCTCCAGAGGTTTCTAAGAGTTGCCTTAGGCAGAGGCAGGTGGATTTCTGAGTTCAATGTCAGGCTGGTCTACAGAGTGAGTTCCAGGATAGCCAATAGCCAGGGCTACACAGAGAAACCCTGACTCAAAAACCTAAAAAAAGAAAAAGAGTTGCCTTGGACATGGTATCTCTTCACAGCAATAGAACAGTGATTCAAACAGAATGCACGCCATGCCCACACATGTGCAGAGAGACTAGAGGGGAATACTGACTATCAGTCTGCCACGTTGCTTTGAGATAGAGTCCTTCATTGAACCTGGAGCTGGGATGGCAGCCGGCAAGCACCAGCCATTCTCCTGTGTCCACCCTGCACCTTCCCACCCCCACACCTCTGGGGTTATAAGTACTCACACTCAGCCTTTTATATGGATTCTGGAGATGTGAACTCAGATCCTCAGCTCACACAGCAAACATTCTCACCCACTGAGCCATCAGCTTCTGGGCGTCCATCATATCTATACTTGTGTTTTTCTTAAACATTTTAAGAGTTACACTACCCCACTTTCAGCCCACATTTCCTGAGCCCCCTCTGAGTATCAAATGAATGTATTTTCTTATTAATAGTACACATTATTCAGGAATAGAAGCAGTACTGTGATTTGTCCATCATGTGGCAGTATGCTTAGAAAACAGAGTGGATGGTGAGTTGACTGTCATGTGCCTACTCCCATGGACAGGGAAGGGCAATCACACATAAACACATTAGTTAGTAAGTTCACTGTAGGAGGACTACACTGTAGGAGGAGCCACCAAATGGGAAGAAGTTCAGGAAGGCAATCTTTAAGGGAGGGATGGACAAGGAGATGCCTAAATAACAAAAAATGCCAGGACACCTTCCACTTTGACAATGAGCCTCCATCTCCCTAACTCTGTCACCAGAATGCCATCCTCCTCACAGGCTCTGGTGAGGATTAACTCAAGCTTGATGTGTGTCCCGGTGAGATACACAGGCAGCAAGGTGCTGTGCCAGTTGCATCTGCTGCATCCTGATGTTCTGGGTGCTGGAAATGCCATGAATCTAATGGTGTCTTCCTCCTGGAGTTCATAGTCCAGAGGGTAAGACAGTGTAGAACAAGGTGACTGGAGCTGTAGGGAGAGTTGCTAGAAAGAACCTTCTTGACTTCTTGGTGGGATATTAGTGCCTAGGTTCGAGAAGGGGGAGGTACCTAAACTGAGCTCTCTGCCTCTGCATCTCTGTCTCTGTTTCCCTCTCCTCCCTTCAATCTTCTCTCTCTGTCTCTATCTTGTTCTCTCTCTCTCTCTCTCTCTCTCTCTCTCTCTCTCTCTCTCTCTCTCTCTCTCTCTCTCTCACACACACACACACACAAGGTTTTATGTAGCTCAGGTTAGCCTCAAACTTCCTATATGTTTAAAAATAACCTTGAGCTTCTGACCCTCTTGCCTCCAGTTCAAACTTAGGGCTCTGTCCGCTTTAAGCAAGTACTCAACCAACTGAGCTATAACCAAGCTTTTAGGTTGAGTCTTAAAAAGACAAATGGGGAAGGGGCTGATGTGGCATCAATGGGAGGGGAGTCCCCTGGTCCTGCAAAGGCTTGATGCCCCAGTATAGAGGAATGCTAAGGTGGTGAGGTGGAAGGGGGGAGTGCCCTCATAGAAGCAGGGGGAGGGGGAATGAGATAGGAGGTTCACAGAGGGGAAACCAGGAAAAAGGAGAACATTTGAAATGTAAACAAATAAAATATCCAATGTAAAAATAATAATAAAAAAAAAAAAGACAAATGGGACATCTCCAGCCTGGTAAGGGCAAGAGTACTCTTCAAGTGAGAAAACAGCTATGTAAGAGCAAAGGAAAATGAACTGCTTGGCACATGAGAGGACTATTCACATCCATGTAAGGGGAGAAACCTGGAAAATTCAAGGCTGGACAAAGATGGGCTTTAGCCATGGAGGGTTTGAATACTAATTTAGCAACCAAACTTTCCCCTGAGAGTCACAAAGCACCAGTGGCATGCTTTCTTGTAAAGATGGCATTAGCACACCCACAAGACCTGACATTATCCAATGTTATTGAAGGAATGGGCTGACAGAATTCTTATATACTGCAAGTGAAAACACAGGGTGGAACAACCACTTCAGAAAAGGTTCTGGAAGTTTCTTTTTTTTTTTTTTAATTGTTACTGATTTTTATTGTGACATTAGCTAGTTTTTACAGATGACAGAGATATTTGGTCACTTAACTGACAGGTAACAAAGGCAAAATTGAACTTGTTCTCTGGTCAGCTCTAAAGCTCATGAGTTCAACTTCAATACCTAACACCTCAGTGCTACAGACAGACTGTGTGTCACAAGGGATACAGACTGTGTGTCACAAGGGATGCAGACTGTATGTCACAAGGGATGCAGACTGTATGTCACAAGGGATGCAGACTGTATGTCACAAGGGATACAGACTGTGTGTCACAAGGGATACAGACTGTGTGTCACAAGGGATACAGACTGTGTGTCACAAGGGATACAGACTGTATGTCACAAGGGATACTGCTGTCCTTGGCTTGGAATGGATGCCTATTAATATGAGTTGGTTGTTTGAGTTTTCCTTTGTAGCTTCCTCTGGATGGTTCACCACACCTACAGTTTCTCCTATTTTCTCCATTTGAAAATCCAATCTGAAAGACCACTAAACTGTGAGATGTTGTAGAGACTTTACAGGAAAAACAATATTTCTACTTACAAAATTACTTTACCGGTCGAAGCTGCTTTTCCTCACTACTGAGCAACATTTTATTATGACATTCCAATATTCGTTTTGCTTTAATTGTGCAAATGGTACACCATGTTCAAAGAGACAGTGCTACTGAGAACCTAGTGACGGGTGGAATCAGATCCCAGATATGGCTACTCAACACGGATAGTGTTTGGACAAACGTTTTCTCCCATTTCTGTGATTCTGTCTTTATTGCCTCGGGTTTGTTAGAATAGACAATGTTTCCTAAATAATACTGTCATTTAATTCCATTTAATTTATAAATATTTATAAGCTAGTTTTATTTGTCTTAACAGTTTATGAACTACTTCACGACAGCAACTAATATATTATCTTACAAAAAACCCAATAATTATTTGATGGATGATTCAAAATACTTTCCATAAATGCTTGGGTATTTAATGCTCAAGAACAACAGGATTACGTTATAAGTCATCACTGTGGGAAAAGCTTTGAAGGATAAACACTTTTAGTTTTTGAGCTCCTTGAAGATAGAAGCTACATACAAATGTCAACACTTCATGCTCAGGTAAGGTTTGCTATACCAAGCAACATTAACTAATGCTTATGAATCAATATAAAATGGCAAAGATTCATAACCAACCAATATATCAAAATGCTAAGTTACAGCTTTCTCAGACAGTTGGTACCCTTTTCTTACCTCCTTTCTGCAAGTCAGGAGAGTCCCTTGAATGACCTCTTTAAAAGCTAGGCTTGTTCTATCACATTTTTGCATCAAAGAATTTTCCCTTCTGAAAGCTAGAGTAGAGGTTTCTGAATGATTGATTGGTGAGGTGTATCTAGACACATGGGTACAAATGCCACGTGGCCACGGGTTGATGTGCTTGCTCTTTCAAGAACACATTCATTGTATCTATTCTTACTCATACAATTTATTCATCCCATGATGCATTTATACATCTATTACTATCACTGTCTTTCTATCTTTAAGCAGGTGAACAGATAAAAAGTTAATGTCTACGTAGTGGTAAAGCAAGCCTATCTGAAGGAAAAGAAGAGATCACTTATATTTATCTATACATTTAATATAATATATATATATATATATCTTCCATACATGTATGTATGTTAGCATACATACATCCAAATATAATATATATTTCTTCTAGCAAGGTTTATTTTGCTATTATTCATGACAAATTTAAAACATATTTGGAATCTGAGCCCAGATAGTTTGAGTTGACAAAATGAAGGACAAGAGCTGTCTCAAGAGAACTGTTCACCTCAGGGATGCTATAGCGTCAGGAAACCAAATTTCTTTTTTTTTTAATTTTTAATATTTTTATTACATATTTTCTTCAATTACATTTCCAATGCTATCCCAAAAGTCCCCCATAGCGCCCCCCACTTCCCTACCCACCCATTCCCATTCTTTTGGCCCTGGCATTCCCCTATATTGGGGCATATAAAGTTTGCAAGTCCAATGGGACTCTCTTTCCATTGATGGCCGACTAGGTCATCTTTCAATACATATGCAGCTAGAGACAAGAGCTCCGGGGTTCTGGTTAGTACATCATGTTGTTCCAACAATAGGGTTGCAGATCACTTTAGCTCCTTGGGTACTTTCTCTAGCTTCTCCATTGGGAGCCCTGTGATACATCCAATAGCTGACTGTGAACATCCACTCCTGTGTTTGCTAGGCCCCGGCATCGTCTCACAAGAGACAGCTATATTTGGGTCCTTTCAGCAAAAGCTTGCTAGTGTATGCAATGGTGTCAGCGTTTAGAAGCTGATTATGGGACGGATCCCTGGATACAGCAGTCTCTAAATGGTCCATCCTTTCATCACAGCTACGAACTTTGTCTCTGTAACTCCTTCCCTGGGTGTTTTGTTCCCAATTCTAAGAAGGGGCACAGTGTCCACACTTTGGTCTTCATTCTTCTTGAGTTTCATGCGTTTAGCACATTGTATCTTATATCTTGGGTATCCTAAGTTTTGGGCTAATATCCACTTATCAGTGAATACATATTGTGTGAGTTCTTTTGTGATTGTGTTACTTCACTCAAGATGATGCCCTCCAGGTCCATCCATTTGGCTAGGAATTTCATAAATTCATTCTTTTTAATAGCTGAGTAGTACTCCATTGTGTAAATGTACCATAATTTCTGTATCCATTCCTCTGTTGAGGGACATCTGGGTTCTTTCCAGCTTCTGGCTATTATAAATAGGGCTGCTATGAACATAGTGGAGCATGTGTCCTTTTTACCGATTGGGACATATTCTGGATATATGCCCAGGAGAGGTATTGCTGGATCCTCCGGTAGTACTATGTCCAATTTTCTGAGGAACCGCCAGACTGATTTCCAGAGTGGTTGTACAAGCTTGCAATCCCACCAACAATGGAGGAGTGTTCCTCTTTCTCCACATCCTCGCCAGCATCTGCTGTCACCTGAATTTTTGATCTTAGCCATTCTGACTGGTGTGAGGTGGAATCTCAGGGTTGTTTTGATTTGCATTTCCCTGATGATTAAGGATGTTGAACATTTTTTCAGGTGCTTCTCTGCCATTCGGTATTCCTCAGGTGAGAATTCTTTGTTCAGTTCTGAGCCCCATTTTTTAATGGGGTTATTTGACTTTCTGGAGTCCACCTTCTTGAGTTCTTTATCTATATTGGATATTAGTCCCTTATCTGATTTAGGATAGGTGAAGATCCATTCCCAATCTGTTGGTGGTTTTTTTGTCTTATTGATGGTGTCTTTAGCCTTGCAGAAGCTTTGTAGTTTCATGAGGTCCCACTTGTCAATTCTCGATCTTACAGCACAAGCCATTAATTACTGTTCTATTCAGGAATTTTTCCCCTGTGCCCATATCTTCAAGGCTTTTCCCCACTTTCTCCTCTATAAGTTTCAGTGTCTCTGGTTTTATGTGAAGTTCCTTGATCCACTTAGACTTGACCTTAGTACAAGGAGATAGGAATGGATCGATTCGCATTCTTCTACATGTTAACAACCAGTTGTGCCAGCACCATTTGTTGAAAATGCTGTCTTTCTTCCACTGGATGTTTTTAGATCCCTTGTCGAAGATCAAGTGACCATAGGTGTGTGGGTTCATTTCTGGGTCTTCAATTCTATTCCATTGGTCTATTTGTCTGTCACTATACCAGTACCATGCAGTTTTTATCACAATTGCTCTGTAGTAGAGCTTTAGGTCCGGCATGGTGATTCCACCAGAGGTTCTTTTATCCTTGAGAAGAGTTTTTGCTATCCTAGGTTTTTTGTTATTCCAGATGAATTTGCAGATTGCACTTTCTAATTCGTTGAAGAATTGATTTGGAATTTTGATGGGGATTGCATTGAATCTGTAGATTGCTTTTGGCAAGATAGCCATTTTTACAATGTTGATCCTGCCCATCCATGAGCATGGGAGATCTTTCCATCTTCTGAGATCTTCTATAATTTCTTTCTTCAGAGACTTGAAGTTTTTATTATACAGATCTTTCACTTCCTTAGTTAGAGTCACGCCAAGATATTTAATATTATTTGTGACTATTGAGAAGGGTGTTGTTTCCCTAATTTCTTTCTCAGCCTGTTTATTCTTTGTGTAGAGAAAGGCCATTGATTTGTTTGAGTTAATTTTATATCCAGCTACTTCACCGAAGCTGTTTATCAGGCTTAGGAGTTCTCTGGTGGAATTTTTAGGGTCACTTATATATACTATCATATCATCTGCAAAGAGTGATATTTTGACTTCATCTTTTCCAATTTGTATCCCTTTGATCTCCTTTTGTTATCGAATTGCTCTGGCTAGGACTTCAAGTACAATGTTGAATAGGTATGGAGAAAGTGGACAGCCTTGTCTAGTCCCTGATTTTAGAGGGATTGCTTCAAGCTTCTCACCATTTACTTTGATGTTGGCTACTGGTTTGCTGTAGATTGCTTTTATCATGTTTAGGTATGGGCCTTGAATTCCTGATCTTTCCAAGACTTTTATCATGAATGGGTGTTGGATCTGGTCAAATGCTTTTTCCGCATCTAACGAGATGACCATGTGGTTTTTGTCTTTGAGTTTGTTTATATACTGGATTACGTTGATGGATTTCCGTATATTGAACCATCCCTGCATCCCTGGGATGAAACCTACTTGGTCAGGATGGATGATTGTTTTGATGTGTTCTTGGATTCGGTTAGCAAGAACTTTATTGAGGATTTTTGCATCAATATTCATAAGGGATATTGGTCTGAAGTTTTCTATCTTTGTTGGGTCTTTTTGTGGTTTAGGTATCAGAGTAATTGTGGCTTCATAGAATGAGTTGGGTAGAGTACCTTCTGTTTCTATTTTGTGGAATAGTTTGTGAAGAACTGGGATTAGATCTTCTTTGAAGGTCTGATAGAACTCTGCACTAAACCCATCTAGTCCTGGGCTTTTTTTAGTTGGGAGACTATTAATGACTGCTTCTATTTCTTTGGGGGATATAGGGCTGTTTAGATCATTAACCTGATCTTGATTCAACTTTGGTACCTGGTATCTGTCTAGGAACTTCTCCATTTCATCCAGGTTCTCCAGTTTTGTTGAGTATAGCCTTTGGTAGAAGGATCTGATGGTGTTTTGGATGTCTTCAGGATCTGTTGTTATGTCTCCTTTTTCATTTCTGATTTTGTTAATTAGGATGCTTTCCCTGTGCCCTCTAGTGAGTCTGGCTAAGGGTTTATCTATCTTGTTGATTTTCTCAAAGAACCAGCTCCTTGATTGGTTGATTCTTTGAATAGTTTTTCTTGTTTCCACTTGGTTGATTTCGCCCCTGAGTTTGATTATTTCCTGCCGTCTACTCCTCTTGGGTGAATTTGCTTCCTTTTGTTCTAGTTCTTATAGGTATGTTGTCAAGTTGCTAATGTGTGCTCTCTCTAGTTTCCTTTTGGAGGCACTCAGAGCTATGAGTTTTCCTCTTAGAAATGCTTTCATTGCGTCCCATAAGTTTGGGTATGTTGTGGCTTCATTTTCATTGAACTCTAAAAAGTCCTTAATTTCTTTCTTTATTCCTTCCTTGACCAAGGTATCATTGAGAAGAGTGTTGTTCAGTTTCCACGTGAAGGTTGGCTTTCTATTACTTATTTTGTTATTGAAGATCAGCCTTAGTCCATGGTGATCTGATAGGATGCATGGGACAATTTCAATATTTTTGTATCTGTTGAGGCCTGTTTTGTGACCAATTATGTGGTCAATTTTGGAGAAGGTACCATGAGGTGCTGAGAAGAAGGTATATCCTTTTGTTTTAGGATAGAATGTTCTGTAGATATCTGCCAGATCCATTTGATTCATAATTTCTGTTAGTTTCTCTGTGTCCCTGTTTAGTTTCTGTTTCCATGATCTGTCCATTGGTGAAAGTGGTGTGTTGAAGTCTCCCACTATTATTGTATGAGGTGCAATGTGTGCTTTGAGATTTACTAAAGTTTCTTTAATGAATGTGGCTGCCTTTGTATTTGGAGCATAGATATTCAGGATTGATAGTTCCTCTTGGAGGATTTTACCTTTGATGAGTATGAAGTGTCCCTCCCTGTCTTTTTTAATGACTTTGGGTTGGAAGTCAATCTTATCAGATATTAGAATGGCTACTCCAGCTTGTTTCTTCATACCATTTGCTTGGAAAATTGTTTTCCAGCCTTTCATTCTGAGGTAGTGTCTATCTTTTTCTCTGAGATGAGTTTCCTGTAAGCAGCAAAATGTTGGGTCTTGTTTGTGTAGCCAGTTTGTTAGTCTATGTCTTTTTATCGGGGAGTTGAGTCCATTGATATTAAGAGATATTAAGGAAAGGTAATTGTTGTTTCCTGTTATTTTTGTTGTTAAAGTTGGCATTCTGTTCTTGTGGCTGTCTTCTTTTAGGTTTGTTGAGGGATTACCTTCTTGTTGTTTCTAGGGCGTGGTTCCTGTCCTTGTATTGGTTTTTTTCTGTTATTATCCTTTGAAGGGCTGGATTCGTGGAGAGATAATGTGTGAATTTGGTTTTGTCGTGGAATACTTTGGTTTCTCCATCTATGTTAATTGAGAGTTTGGCTGGGTATAGTAGCCTGGGCTGGAATTTGTGTTCTTTTAGTGTCTGTATAACATCCGTCCAGGATCTTCTGGCTTTCATAGTCTCTGGTGAAAAATCTGGTGTAATTCTGATAGGCTTGCCTTTATATGTTACTTGGCCTTTTTCTCTTACTGCTTTTAGTATTCTATCTTTATTTAGAGCATTTGTTGTTCTGATTATTATGTGTCGGGAGGTATTTCTTTTCTGGTCCAGTCTATTTGGAGTCCTGTAGGCTTCTTGTATGTTCATGGGCATCTCTTTCTTTAGATTTGGGAAGTTTTCTTCTATAATTTTGTTGAAGATGTTTGCTGGTCCTTTGAGTTGAAAATCTTCATTCTCATCCACTCCTATTATCCGTAGGTTTGGTCTTCTCATTGTGTCCTGTATTTCTTGGATGTTTTGAGTTAGGATCTTTTTGCATTTTCCATTTTCTTTGATTGTTGTGCCGATGTTCTCTAGGAATCTTCTGCACCTGAGATTCTCTCTTCCATCTCTTGTATTCTGTTGCTGATGCTGGTATCTATGGTTCCAGATTTCTTTCCTAGGGTTTCTATCTCCAGTGTTGCCTCATTTTGGGTTTTCTTTATTGTGTCTACTTCCCTTTTTAGGTCTAGTATGGTTTTGTTCATTTCCATCATCTGTTTGGATGTGTTTTCCTGTTTTTCCTTAAGGACTTCTACCTGTTTGATTAGGTTATCCTGTTTTTCTTTAAGGATTTGTAACTCTTTAGCAGTGTTCTCCTGCAATTCTTTAAGGGATTTTTGTGCTTCCTCTTGAATGTCTTCTACCTGTTTACCAGTGTTCCTTTGTATTTCTTTAAGTGTGTTATTAAAGTCCTTCTTGAAGTCCTCTACCATCATCAGGAGATATGCTTTTAGATCCGTGTCTAGCTTTTCCGGTGTGTTGGGGTGCCCTGGACTGGGCGAAGTGGGAGTGCTGGGTTCTGATGATGGTGAGTGGTCTTGGTTTCTGTTAGTAAGATTATTACGTTTACCTTTCGCCATCTGGTAATCTCTGGGGTTAGTTGTTGTCGTTGTCACTGTTTAAATATTGGAGCAGAAGCTGTGTTCCACTCACCAACAGTCTCAAAATCCTGTGGCGGGGGTCGTGGGTAGCTGGCGGTACCCCGGTGCTGGTCCAGCCGGAAGAGGCCTGTGGTCCTACTCAGGCCGGTTTTCTGCTTCCCTAACTAATGCAGTCTCAGGTCCCGCGAGCAATTGGATTGGAGCAGAAGCTGTGTTCCACTCACCAGAAGTCTTAAGATCCTGTGGCGGGTGTTGTGGGTAGCTGGCGAGTGTCAGCTGACCCTGCGCCCTAGCTACCCCGGTGCTTTTCTGACCGGAAGAGGCTTGTGGCCCTATGTAGGCGGGATTTCTGCCTCCCCAACCAAAGCAGTCTCAGGTCCCGCGTGATTGGACTGGAGCAGAAGCTGTGTTCCACTCACCAGCAGTCTCAAAATCCTGTGGCGGGGGTCCTGGGTAGCTGGCGGGTGTCAGCCGACCCTGCGCTCTAGCTACCCCGGTGCTGATCTGGCCGGATGAGGCCTGTGGCCCTACTCAGGCCGGTTTCTGCTTCCCTAACTAATGCAGTCTCAGGTCCTGCGCGCAATTGGATTGGAGCAGAAGCTGTGTTCCACTCACCAGAAGTCTTAAGATCCTGTGGCGGGTGTTGTGGGTAGCTGGCGAGTGTCAGCCGACCCTGCGCCCTCGCTACCCCGGTGCTTTTCTGACCGGAAGAGGCTTGTGGCCCTATGTAGGCCGGATTTCTCTCTCCCCAACCAGAGCAGTCTCAGGTCCCGCGTGATTGGACTGGAGGGAAGTTTCTTATAAAGCGAATAAAGCACTGAGCCCTGTGACCCAGTAATTTCATCCCAGGAGCAATGGAACATGTTCACAAATTGATGATGTGCATAGAACATTTATAGAAAGTATGCGCACATTTAAAACTCTCCAGGGGTCACTTGAAAAAAGAATAAATTAGCACATCTTGGCACATTCATGCAGTGGTAGACTGCATCCCTGTCAGGGGGATCAGCTGCAGCCCAGATGGATCAAAACAATATCAGAGATAACACGAGTGAGCGTTACTGGGATGTGCTCACATGCTTGAGACCATCCAACAGACTAGACTAATCTATGGTGGGAAAAAGTTAGATCTGATCCCTGCTGGGGGGCTCAAGAGGTACTGGCTGGGAAGGATTACAAGGGACAGGACCTTTCTTGGGTGATGGTGATGTTCTGAGTCCTGACAGGAAGGGGAGGGCTGGTTACATGGGTATGTACCTTTGTCAACGCCTTGCAAGCCACACTTTACCTTCCGTTCTTCTCTGTGGCACTTAAACTAGCCTGCAGGATGATGATAAATGTCAGCCATGATGTCATGTAGCAGCCATGAGCATCACACAGACGACTCAGTTCGTAGGACTGTTTATTGGTTCCAGAAAGTTCTCTTGTCTGAGACTTTGGTACCAGCTATGTCAGGCATTGTGGCAACCTCATCCAGGGTCTATTTGCACCACACTTAATGCCTGTGGGCTTCCTTGTGTATCTGGGTAGCTTTGAAAAGGCAACTCATCCTTCAGGCTGATACCCACCCCCATCTGTACTGTGAGTTTAAACCCTCCAGGTCACCAGTTGCTTTGAAGTGCAAAGGGTGGTGTCAAGTTCCCGAGAAAGTGCCTGGCTTTGATTTCCCAGGCCCAGCTCAGCAGGGTGGCAGAGGTGACTAGTATCAGCTGAACCCTGATACTGAACAAGGAGACCTATATGGTGGCACCTTTGTGAGCTGAAACCAGACTGTTAGCAAATATTGAGCTCCGTCTCTAAAGCACCAGTATCTATCTAAAGCATGAGTTTCGAGGGAAAGGGCACAGACAACTTTCTTTGAAATACCCCAACCAGTACCATAGGCAGGCGGCGGGGATAAAGCAATCTCAGTCAGGTATCTGTGTGGCATTGGTGCACCTGATATGTGACTGGGAAGCACTCACAGTAGATCACTAAGGTTAGGCAAGGTGACCGAGGTTACAGTGATAGGAAATCAGTTTGACAGGTGGGGTGGAAGTCAGGGAGACTTGAGAAGAATAAATAAGGAGACCTGAGGGAAGAGCTGAGCAGCAGAGGTAGAAAGAAGAAGTAGCCAGAGACACCACTTGTGACAGGACAGAGACAAGATGAAGAATGACCGGAAGTCGGATCTACTCTGCAAAGAAACAAAACCATCTCTGTTGGGAGCAGCAGAGCTGCGTGAAGAGGGGCGGAGGTGGGAGAGGGCACAATGGAAGGAGCAGGGTCAAGATCACCCACCATCAGTCCCCCACTTCTCAGTGATGAACTTGGCTTGCCTTTGTCTAGGGGTTGGACTCCCTGGTGCCTTTCTCCTGGATGACCTGGTGACAGAATGAGTAAATGTTAGCTCAGGAACCCAACCCTGTAAAGGGGCCATGAGGGAGGTTCCCCTGTGCACCCCTGCTGGCCCCCAAGCAAACACCAAGATATACAAAGCCCTGGGAGGGCCCAGGCCCCAGAACAGGTGCAGAGGTGAGAGAAGTTGCTTCGCTTGGGTCTCAGAGGTTCCACGGTTGGACACAGCCACCCCGAGGTGAGAGACTGCAATCCGGGTGTTACACACTTAGGGTGTGCTCAGTACATGGCTGATGCTCGATACCTTGGGGAGGGTTTTCTAGAATCTATGCTGCAGTGGCACTGTCAGGTGGCACTCTGGCACCATCCAGTGCCTTCCTAGTCTCTCCGTCCTTGAGATGATAACTCAGAGAAGAGCTGGATATGTGTTTCCAAACATCTCCAACCATTCATTAAATCCTCCCTTGGAGAGGAGACAGCAATGGCCCAGAGTGGGGCTCAGACATAGGGCTCTTGCTTAGGCCTGGCTTCTGGGTTCAATCCCCAGCACTGGGTGAAGGAGGGGTTGGTTGCCAGAGGTCAATAGGTCAATAACATGCTTCTGTTTATGCTGAAGCTTAAAAAGCCATTTCCTCCCTCCCCTCTCTCCCTCTCTTTTCCTCTCTCTCTCTCTGTCTCTCTCTCTCTCTCTCTGTCTCTCTCTGTCTCTGTGTCTTTGTCTCTCCCCCCTCTGTCTCTGTCTCTCTGTCTCTGTCTCTCTGTCTCTGTCTCTCTCTCTCTCTCTCTCTCTCTCTCTCACACACACACACACACACACACACACACAAGGGCTTACCCAAACCCCATCCACACATGTCCAGACACCTGTGTGGGGCTGCACACACAAAAACAGCAGCCATCACACCTAAACACCCAAACTTGGTTCTCACTGTCATCGGCACACTGTGGTCCTAATGTTGATGGGAAGTGACATTCTCTGCTTTGGGAAGTGAGACACAATTTCCAGTTAGGAGTAGAACATTGAACTTATTCAAGTTCTCCAATGTGGCTTCATGCGTCAAAAATGTATGTTGACAATTAAGAGTCTCAGCTGTTGGTAGATAGGCTCATCTGAGGAGGTTGTGGGCAGGAAAGGTTGGCACCTAAATACGGATTTCCAGCAGACACTGGCAAAAGGACAAGAGAGCAAGGTTTGGAGTCACACAGACTTGAGTTCAAATCCTGGCTTCCTGTCCTCATCACTGTGTGACCTTGAATAAGTCACCACCACTAGGTTTTCATCTGTGCAATGAGAGTTATATCTAAACTACCAGGCTCAGGACCAGCCACTGCCTGGTGATCATTCAGAAACAGCAGGGCCAGTCTGTTCTGCATGCTGGGCATCCTACTTCCTTCTGTGAATAATCAACCCGCAAAGTTGTTTGTAAATCCAAATACACGAAAGTGGAGCAGGGAGAGAGATAGGGATGTGTGTGTCTGTGTGTCTGTGTGTGTGTCTGTGTGTGTGTGTCTGTGTGTGTGTGTGTCTGTGTCTGTGTGTGTCTGTCTGTGTGTGTGTGTGTGTGTGTGTGTGTGTGTGTGTGTGTGTGTGTGTGTTGGGTGGACGGACCATTCAATTTTCAGTGGGATTAAAACCTCATAGATAATGCCATGATGGTCTCTCCAGTTGCCTCTTTATTCTAGTTACACACTGAGAATATAGAGTTCTGTGGTTTTACATCAGTTTGTCTATTTTTAGTTCACTTGATCTCACACAGAGGACCTTGGTCTAGAAGAACGTGTCCTCTGCTGTGTCCAAGGCATACAGAACGCAGCTCTGCTCACACATCTGATGGCTAGCCAGCTCAGCTCTTAGCTAGATCCCCCCCTCTGTCTCTGTCTCTCTCTCTCTCTCTCTCTCTCTCTCTCTCTCTCTCTCTGTCTCTCTCTGTCTCTCTCTGTCTCTCTCTGTCTCTCTCTGTCTCTCTCTCTCTCACACACACACACACACACACATACACTCACACACACACCTCACACACACCTGGATTTCTAAAGAAACAGAAATTCCAGAGAGATGCTGGGGGTGACCTCCTAAGACCATGGTGAAGTCTCAGGCTGCAGCTCAGCCACCTCCCTGGGCCTGCCCTGGGCTGCTGGCGAGTCCTGCCCTGGAGCAGAGTGGAAGAAACCACCCTGAGAGGCTATCTCCACCACAGCCAAGCAGAGGGAGATGAGGCTAACCGCAGAGCACTTCTCAATTTGAGACACTCGTCTGCTCAGAAGCACCCTCATCTCAGAGATTCCCCCATCCCCTTGGCCCCTAACACACACAGACACACCTATGGGAGTATTCTCAGAAGCCTGGATCTCATAGACACTGTTTTTCCTTTATCCAGCCATGGACATGGGCAGCAATCTCTGTGAGTGTAGTAATGACATCAGAGATGCTCAGGCTAAGAGTCCCCTGGGGCTGTAGAGATGGCTCAGCAATTTAGAGGACTAGGGCCCATGTGGTGGTTGACAACCATGGATAACTCCAGTCCCAAAGTGTCCAATGCCCTCTTCTAGACTCCACAGGGTCAGGTACATACATGTGGTTGGTGGACATGTAGGCAAAACACTCATACACAGAAAACAAAATAAATGAATCTTTTAAAAAGTCCCTAGGCCTAGGCTCTAAGCTAACACTTAGAGCTTTTCAAGCCCATCCACAAAAAGTGCTACTCGGTCAAGGTTAGATATAGCTGACAGTCTGGAGCGCTGCCAGGCCCAGGCTGTAGCACAGAGAGGAGACAACACATACTCAGGGCCACAGAATCAGGAGGAATTGCCTGCTTTATCCAGGTGCCAAAACATTGCTCTCTGTGGGGCCTGAGCTCTATCCAGCTTCTCCAGTGGCACCTAGCGATACACAGTGAGAGGGAGAAAGAGCGGAGAGAAAGACATAAGAGGAGAGAGAGGTAGGGGGAGAGAGAGGACCAGGACAGGTGGATATGAGAAAGAAAGCAAGAGAGAGAAGGAGACAGAGGAAAGAGATTTGGAGAAAGCAGAAACAGAGAGAGACACACAGAGAGAGATGAGAGAGAAAGAGAGAGAGAGAGAGAGAGAGAGAGAGAGAGAGACCTCTAAAGAGAACTGGGCCTCTAAATAGATCAGTCCTCAAGGCATGACTTGGAGACGTCCTCAGAACAGACATTTGTCTCACCCAAGGAAGGTTCTGGTGGGGACTGCAGCATCCTGGCAAGAGCCAAGGACCTGTGCAATCTACCCTGTGCTTGCCACAGGGTGCAGACAGCTTCTAGACTCACTGTTTCACCCCTGGGAGACCTTGCATGAAATGCCTCCCTCCCCGGTGTACCCACCTCTTAGTTCTTTCCCTCTTCCAGCCCAGGTCAAATGTCTCTAGCTAGCTAGTCTCCTCTCAGTGCACCTGGTCTAGAGACCTCAACAGAGATTCTGGGGATGGACAGTCACATCCTTGAAGGGTGCAGACCTCTGTCAGATCTGATCTTCCACTGTGTGTTGCTGATCCCAGTGGGGAAGGCACTTAGAGCACCAAGCCCCTCTACTTCCTGCTGTGACCTCTGCCACTGAGACCACCTGAGCACCTGTCAGGACCTGAGTGTGAGCCCCATCAGGGCAGGGCCCTGATCCTCAATTCCAGTCAGAGCTGGGACTGAGCCTGGTTTAGCCACGGTTTGTTTGCATTTAATTTAGTCTATTCCTGCCCTACAAAAGAAGGATTAAGCCCAGAATGTTCCAGAACCGGGATTTCCGGGCTGCTGTGACTGCACTTTTGTGCACTTATCAGTGGTGGTATGGCAAAGTTTCCAGCTAACTTGGAGTGGGCAGGGCTATGACTCAGGCCTTGGGAAAGGGAGGCCTTGCTACACAGTCTCAGCCGCTGCCAGCCTCCTTCTGCTCAATTGCAAGTTGTTTAGTGTGGTGATTGGCTGAACCAAAAGAACGCAGTTGTGTAAAAAATGTTTAAATCTTAAAATCACCAAGGAGATCATTAAAGTCATCTGGGGTCTCATCACCAAAAAGAAAAAAAAAAGGTAACTAGATGTTATTTCTAGGGTTCATATCCTTCCAGAATATTCTCTAGGTTAATTTCACTTGCTTCAGTCTTTCTGCTCTATTTAATGACAGCTGCCTGGTGGCTCAGAACTAAATAGATCCCCTGTTCTGGGACATTTGCATGAGCCCTGCTTTGGGGCTATGACAAGTAACCACACTGATGGCAGCATCCTAACAATCATGTTCCCAAACTACTGAGCAATTCCCTCAGCAGAGCCCCCTGACTCCCCAACCCTGAATCAAAGGGCTGACCCTATCTCAGAACACGCAGTAAGGTGGAACAGTCCTATGTGTCTTGAATATCAGATGGGCTCTCTCTGCTATGGACAGTCCTATACAGAGCAGCCTGGAAAGGTAGATGCCCTCTTATGGACTCCACAGGGTCAGGCACATGCATGTGGTTGGTGTTCATGTAGGCAAAACACTCATACACAGAAAACAAAATAAATGAATCTTTAAAAGAAAAAATCCAGCTGGGCGTGGTGGCGCACGCCTTTAATCCCAGCACTCGGGAGGCAGAGGCAGGCGGATTTCCGAGTTCGAGGCCAGCCTGGTCTACAAAGTGAGTTCCAGGACAGCCAGGGCTACACAGAGAAACCCTGTCTCGAAAAACCAAAAAAAAAAAAAAAAAAGAAAAGAAAAGAAAAAATCCCTGGGCCTAGGCCTTGCTCTAAGCTAACACTTAGAGCTTTTAAAGCCCATCTGGGAGAAGTGCTACTTGGTAAAGGTTAGACATAGCTGACTGTTTTCATTTGGGGACACTGAGATCAAAGATAGGAACAACTTATCCAAAATCAACCCACTGGAGGCAGTGGCAAACTTTGGGTCATCTAGAGGTTCCTCTTTGCACTTCTGTCTTTAGGATTTTACCAGAATGGATGGTCTTTAATGGGGAGCGGGCAGGAGGTAGCAGTACAGGCCTTTGGATTGCTCCTGGAAAACATGGCTAGTCTACTGTCACATCCTTTTCTGCTGGGCCCAAACCCCTGTGGACTTCACCATGACCGGGCTTGGTACAATAGTGAATCCTTGTTGGTACCCAGAAGAGCCAATGTGTAGAGGACTTGAGTCTGCCAAGAGTAGCTTGAATTCTTGTTTTCCTTCTGTCCTCTCTTCCAGGCAAGAAACAGTTGGAAAGCTGCTGGTTTACAGTCAACCAATCCTACCAAGCCACTCCTTCCCACACCCTCTGTTTCTATGCAACCACAGTCTTCTCGGGAAAGGTTGCCCACCTTGAAGCTGGACAGGGTGGGATAGGGTGGCAGAGCAGAGGACAGAGTGAGGAAGAGCTGGTCTAGTTTCCAGCCCCTACTCTAGAGAACTGAGGCAGATCACTGCTCTTCTAGACCCTGATTCATTTTGGGACATAGGCTCCCAATGTGCTATTTCCTTCTTCCTAGGACTCTTGATGGTCTGTAGAGGAGAGGACAATGGTCTTTCCCACTGTGCCTTTTGCTGCACCTGGGAAACCAGCTTTGACATGACATGGAATCTTCCCTCAGCCCTAACCCAGTCTGCCTTAGATGATTGGTGACTAGAGCCATGCTCACCACCTAGGAATGGAAAGGGACCACTACTCTCCTCCATCTGAGAGGTGGAGAAGAGGGAAGAAAGGTGTGCCCTGGCTGTAGCAAGGTGTCCTTGCTCTCTGTGGATGAGTGTGCTTTGCACTGGGCCTCAGTGGCACTTTTTTCTCTAAGCCTCTCTGCTAAGTGTCCCAAGCTACAACCAGTCCAAGGCAGAGCTGCCTGCTGCCCATTCTGCCCACTGTACTGTCCTCTCCAGCCCTCCCTGGCCCTCCTCAGTCCCTGCCTTTCTGGTGTCACCTTATCTCATCCCCAAACCATGATCTCTAGCAAGCAAAAACCCTGTCCTGCTGTGACCCCACCAGCCTGGGTGTCACCCACAGCCCTGACTTCCCAAACAGGCCATTCTGCCCACCATACCTGCAGCTCATCCACCTGAACAAAACTCAGCCCCTTGTACACCTCACTTCAGGGACATGGCCTCAAGCTCCTAAGTGACCTTGGGAAAGCCTTCACCCTCTAGAACCCTGCTTTTTTTAAGGGGAGAGATCAGAGCTGTCCCTTAAGAAATGCCTTCACGGAGACGGACATGGTGGTGCATGCTTGTAATATCAGCACCTGGGAGGCAGAAGCAGGAAAATGGAGCCTTCAAGTCCAGCCTGAAGGACATAAGAAAACCCTGTCCAAAGATAGAAAGGGATGGAGGAGGGGTTGAGAGAAAGAGTGTGAGATAGGAACGGGGGGGCGGGGGGGAGCTCCACTATACCCCACCCCCATCTAACAATGCTTATTGCTCTAGCTGGATCGGGGTCCCTGCATGACAGAACTAGGAGCAATGCCTTTGCCACCCCCCCACCCTGACCCTCATACGCCTGCACTGTGGCCTGCCCATCTTCTTATTGATGGAGTTGCATCTGTGGAGTTGTAGGACCTGGCACACTTGAGTTTTCAGCAAATTCTAGTGTGAACACCCACCAGTGGTCAGAGCACGCTGCTTTCACCAGGTGACAAGCATAGAGAGAAGCTAAGACCTGGCAGGTGAAAAGCGGCAGCCTGGGAGACAGGCACAGCATGAGCAAAGGCCCTGGGGTGGGGATGAAACGACAGTAAGGCAAACTAGTATGGAAAGAGGACCCAGATGAGCAGCCAACCATGCTGGGCCTTACAGAGCTTGGTTCTCATGCGAAAAAGCACTGCATGCTTTGGCAAGTTTTACAAAGGCTTTACAAAGTTTATCACAGGCCCATGGCTGCTGGGTAGAATTGGATCTTTGGTGACAGAGACTAAAAGGTGAAGACATAGAGACCAAGAAGGGACTCTATGAGGAGAGGAAGGGAGGAAGCAGGGAAATGGCTCAGTATATAAAGTTCCTGTTGCATAAGCGTGTGGACCTAAGTCTGGATCCCTAGCCCCCACACAAAAGTCTGGGCCAGCAGCATGTGTGTAACCCCAGCACAGGCCAGGGCCAGAGACAGGCAGGTTCTGGGGACACACTGCCCAGCCAGTCCAGATGAACCAAGGAGCTCCAAGTTCAATGAGAGAGTGTGTCTCAAACACTAGGGTGGAGCCAGCGCTTGAAAGGCAGCTCAGTAGTTAGTGCATTCACCGCTGCTCTTCCCGAGGACCTGAGTTTGGTTCCCAGCTCCCACACCAGGTGACTCATGACTGCCAGCAGCTACAGCTCTGAGGGACCTGATGTCCTCTTCTGGCCTCTGTGAGCACATCTGTACACGTGATATACTCACACAGATGCAGACACATAAATAAAAACTTTTAAAAAAATTTTTTTTAAAGAAAATAATAAGATAGAGAGCCACAGAGGGTTTAGAAACAGAGGGAGACACCGGACATCAACCTGCGTGTGCATTCAGGGACCAGGCCGGGGAGATATTCCCTTCTGGACTGGGTCTTGAAGGTGTCTGGTGAGAGTAGCTCTGTAATGGTGGTAGAGCTGCCATTCAGTGGGGGATGATGTAAGCATTTTCTCCTCAGAAGGGAGCAGAGGCCTCAACTCAGGCACAGGAGAGGGTGAACGTCATCTTCCAAACTCCAGGGTTTCCCTCTGGCTCCACCACAGAGGAGTTTTATTATTCAATCTCTATTTTATTATTTTATGCATCTTGTCTGCATGTGTGTCTTTGAATCAAGAATGTGTACAGTGCACAGAAAAGCCAAGAGAGGGTGTTAGCTTTCCTGGAACTGAAGGTACAAATGTGGATGCTGGGAATCGAACCCAGGTCTTCTGTATGAGCAGCCAGTGCTTTTGAGTGGTGTGAGGAGTTCCAGGAAAGGAACCCACCCAAGAATGTGAGAATCTGAGAGCAGTGAGACCGGAGGAAGAGGTACAGGGCAGGATCACATGGGACCAGGTACACAGCCCAAGGGGCTCAGTGATGCCTATTCAACCCTGGGTCAGCCGAGTAAAAAGGCAGGAAGCTGGAGCAGATATGGGCACAGGCCTTGGCACCAGACCCACCACCTCACAGAGGGACATTGTCCATGGGCAGCCGGCATGGCAGCTGCGGAGCCAAACAGGGGTGTATGTCTCTCTGCACATGTGCCCCAGGCACTGGCAGGGTCCTTCTGGGGAGCCCTCCTGGCTCTGTGGCAGCTTGCCTTGGGTGTTCAGGACACGGCAGAATGCAAACCACACTTTCCTCCATGACCAGCCAGAGACTGTATGACCTCAGGGACACTGCCCCTCTCTCATCACCATACAGATGGGGACACGACTTAACAATGGATCTCCTAGCCCTAATCCATAGTTTACCACTTCCAGATAGAAGCCAAGACAAGCGCCCAAAGGTCACATCAATATCCCTACTGACCCTAACATTAACCAGGTGTCACCAGGGCAGAGTGGTCAGGAGTGTGTGGCCTGCACTAGGTGAATGGGCTCAAGGCCTCTCCTTGACACCCCTGGTCCTGTGACCTTGAACAAGTCACTATCTGCTGAGTCTCCAATGCTCCTGGGAAAAGCAGAATTCTTAATTCCCATCTGGTGCTGTCGGGCTAAAATAAATGTGTCCAGGCAAGGGTGACAAGGGTTCCTCTGGCCAGTTCACTCTTGTCCCTGGGCCCATGGTCCATCGCTCATTATTCTTTACCTCCACAGACATCTACTGCCTTCCTGGCGGTGTAAATGAAGCCCATAGCTCAGCCTAGTAGACAGCACTACCATGAACCTCCATTGTACCGAGGAGGTTATAGAGGCTCTAAGAGGTGAAGACCTTTGCCCAGGGAAGCACAGCAAAGAAGTATCAGGGCAGAGGAGGGGGATTCACACCTATTCTCTTAAAGGAATCAGTGAGCAGAGATGTGGTGTCCTTGCTGCATAGAAGTGGATGTGATGGGCAAGGCCATACCTCCCTCCCTTCCATGTGGTTGTCCTGACTAAACTCTAATCACTTCTTTACAAACCTCATCCTGTTGTAAGCTATAACAATAGCAACAGCCCCAAACGCACTGCTACTGAGCATCCCGCCAAGTAGGCCACATCCCCAGCTATGTGCCCTGTAAGACAGAGGAGCCTGCAAATGCCCATTTCACATATGGAAACTAAGAGGCTCAGAGTCCCAAGTCACTTCGAGTGAATAAGGTGAAGTCAGGGCTTGAACCTGCTTTGTCCCCTAACACACATCCTGCACCTACCATGCTGGTGAGATGTCCCCAGATGGCTTTTGAAGCCAGATTATTTCTGCTTGGACTCATGGCTCTTCCGTTTCCTGACGGTGGAGGGCAGTTCCTCCTCACTAATAGCAGGATGACTGGCTTCCCACGCACAAGGATGATACCCACCAACTGATAGAAAACCCAAGGTGACATCTGCCATGCTGGAGATGTTCGTCCATCGTGGCTGCTGCTGTGCTCCTCATAGTCCTGTAGGAGGCAGGGGGTCCTTGCACTAACAGATAAGCTAGGGGAACCTGGACTGTTAAACACACAGTTGTTCCTTCAGGGAAAGAAATGCGTAGCCTGTAATCCACCCAAAAGCCTGGGAGAGGACATGTTTACTAGCATGGTGGCCTTTGCTCTGTCTGTATGGCTAGAGACTTTTCCAGTGCCAGATCCTCCCCAAGACCCTTACTGTAAATTTGTTTTCCTTGGTTAATCCATAGACGCCATCTTTATGGACTTTATAAGAGTTCCAATACAGTCATGACTCATCCTCATTTAGCTTACTTTGTTCCTCGGGGAGACTTACATATGCTTTGTTGTGAATGTGAAATTGATTTCATTATCGCCAAATAAGTTTTCACCAAATAGTGCTGTGCTTAAATATGCCTAAAATAGCCTACTCAGGTCAGATTTCAGAAGTTTGAACCAACGCTGGCTAGAGTCACATTGAACTGAACTGCCTTCTTGTCCCCCGTGGATCCTCTCTCTTCTGGCTGTAGAGGTTGCAGAGACCACTGCATAGTCCTGTGATGGTGACTTTCCAGGAATCAGGGAGCCCTTGTAAGGTTTGCTACGTGCCTGCCATATGTCCTAGTGCTCCCTCTGTCCCTCCAGCCAGCTTGGATCCTCCTTTCTCCAAACCTCAGGAAGCCGGAGTTCCAAGACTGATTCCAGGAAGGGCTTTGGTTCACCAAGAGCTGCAAATATTTACCTTGGAGACCTCAGCCCAGCCTGAGGTCTTGGCCCACACACTCAGAGTGGCTGCCTAAGTAAGGATGCAAGATATAAGGCTGGGTCTCTAAACCCACCACCCAGGAGAGGAGCAGGCAGACCCAGGACTCTGGCACATTCAGGTAAACCGTGAGGAGGTTCTAGAAGCCTGGAAAGTCAGGAAGGTTCCTCACAGGGAAGAGTCGCAGAGGTTAGCCCAATTGCTGGGCGAGAATTGAGCCTAATAATGCCTCTGTGAGCTATGGTTTCTGGGAGTCAAAGAGAGAAGCAGGGAGGTGCTGGTATTCTCATCCAAAAGCCATAAACAAAGATGGAAGCATGAGACAGGTTGGTCTTTTCTAGTCCTCAGTCTAGGGACGTCAAACCTCTCTGCACACAGTGGCTGTGGAATGGCTGTGTGTGTTAAGCTGTTGCTGGGGACAAAGAGAAACATCTGTCACAGCAACCCTCAAAGAACTCCTAGGTGACCATTGTGGGCTTACTGTGTTTAAGGAAGGCCCAGGAATAGAGAAGGAGTCAGAGAAGCCTTCCTGGAAGAGATGGTGCACAAGACGCAGAGCTGAGTGGATGCTGGAGAGGAGCAAAGGCATCCATGAAAAAGGAAAAGGGGTTGAGGACCACATAGTAGGTCCATGATGAGGACAGAGATTGTGGACCACATAGTGGTTTAAAAAGAAGGCAGACATTGAGGACCACGTAGTGAGTCCATAAGAAGGCAGGGGCTGAGGATCACATAGTAGGTCCATGAAGAGGGCAGGAGATGAGGAATAAATGGTGGATGGGCACAGGCTGGGATTTGGGGGGAGACGGTATCTCCCAGAAGAAGCAATGCTACAGGTTCTGGGTTTAGAGCCCCTCTGATCCAAAGGCTGAGCAGGGGGCAGGAGAAGGGGACAGACAGGATCCAAAGTGTTTGGAAGACAAAGACACCATTTGATGGCATGGCTGCCTTGTCCACCAATGCAGGTTGTCAGCTCTGCCCTCTGGCTTTGGTTGTGGTATGGTTTCCTCAGATCCCAGAACCAGCAGTCCCCAGTCCTCATTGTCATGCTCAATAGCATTCGTTAGCAATATCAGGCTACAGATGCCTTCACCCTCACAACTGCCCTCCTGAGTGCTAATATCATCTCCCCTTAGCCAGCTGCTCAGAGGCTCCAAAAGATTAAGCCACTCGTCCACAGTCTCAGAGCCAGCCATAGAGGAAGGCCTCCTACTGGAATCTATCTGACTCCCAGGCCCACAACATGTCCCCTTCCCCCTCAGGCTGCTGACACTCAGGGATGGGGATCCTGTGGCTTCGTAGGGATCTCCAGAAGGCTGGCTCCAGCTTGTCCACAGTCTCTCAGAGGCTGTTCATTCACTCAGCAATTATATATGGAGCACCACAGCCAGGCTCTGTGCTGGGCATAAGGACACAGTCAGGAGCAGCCAGCAAGGTCCTTCCTCCCAGAATTCACAGCCTGGTCAAGAACCCTGGTTTGACTACAGTGTCTCATAGCATCCCACAACAGACCTGTCACCCAGTGCCACATTTGTCTTTGGTGACAAGAAACCCACATTCTGAGGCAGGCAAGGGCACATGGGTCCTAAGGCCCATGTCTCCCTTTTCTCTAAAGAGACAGTCTGCAGAAATCTGAAATGCCACGTAAGGAGTGTGGGCAGGAAGACGAACGAGGGCTGAAGACGCCACCTCTCTGCCCTGTGGAGGGTGGCAGGATGTCAAGGGACAGACACCCCACACCACAGTACTTCTCCCAGAAAGTACCATGGCCGAGAGTGGAGGAGGGACAAGAAGTGGCTGCTTTAAGCATTGCTCAAAAGAAGGGTTGCTCCAGGCTGTGCATTCTGGGAGAGAAGACCTTGCAGCCTGCTCCTGACTGTGTCCCTACTACGCGCAGTCCAGAGCCTGGCTGTGGTGCTTCTTACATAGTTGCTGAGTGAATGAACGGCCTCTGTCTGAGAGGCTGTGGACAAACTGGAGACAGCCTTCAGGAGATCCTTGTGGGTTTTCTGCAAGGAAATGGCTAATGTCTGCCAAGTTCTTCCTGTGGGAAAGACGACACACTGAATAGCTTCTAGATACTGTTAATCTCAGAGACTCTGAAGTGAAGCTTCTTTGTGCCCACTTGCCAGAGGAGAACCCTTAATGATTCAAAGATGTTAAGCTAAGTCTTGTCTCTTAACCACTGCCCTGAATGTCTCTCCTGGACACTGTGCCCCAGGCTACCAGGCATTATGTGCCTCCCATGGGCCCATCTGTTCAGCTAGCAGGACCCTTGTGCTTACCACAGGTCCCACTACCTGCCACCTACTTCTCAGCGACACCCAGGAAGATGGCCGGCCCATGGATTATCACCCTCCTCTGTGGTCTGCTGGGAGCCACACTGGTCCAAGCTAACGTCTATCCCCCTGCAGTGCTCAACCTTGGCCCAGAAGTCATCCAGAAACGTAAGTAATGTGCCCTGAGGCCTCAGCACCATAGAACAAGGTGCAGATGGAGCAGTCCTCCAAAAAGGAAGGGAGTTCCTCATCCAAGGAAAATACCAGGCAGGGGTGGAGCCCAGGGCGTGAGTGAGACAAGTAATGGCTGATGTAAAAGGTCTGGGATAGTATGATCTCAACAGCCCATGATACCAGGATGTCCTCACATAATATTATTCTAAGCACCTACTAGTGGCAGAATCTACTGACTTCAGTCCCACACAAGGGTTTGTTACTCCAGACCCATGACCCTAGGCCTGGCTCTGGACCTAAACTTATTCTCTGTAAGAACATGGGAAGGAAGGCCTTCCTCCCTGGGCCACCAGGAACTCCCAATACCATAGAACTGAGGAGAGTCCCAGGTTCTCTAGGTAGCCTTCTCCCCAGCACATTCCTGCCATGGGACTCAGTCCTGTGTGTTAGAGGACACTTGGCAGCAACTTCCACCCAGGCCTTGATACCCATCTCCTATGGCATTGTGGCAATTACTTGGTAGACCAGCACTGTTCCAAAGGCTAGAGGAAGCACATGGCCTAAGTTGAATCCTATGATTCCCAAGCATGTGGTATGTGAGCTATGGGGCCCTTTGGGTAAGCGGTATCATGAGAGTCTGCAGCCAAGGCGTTGGTACCAATGGTAGTGTGGGAGGAGATTCCCAGGATCCCCTGCAGGAGAGTCAGTGGGTCCACCCAAGCAAGTGACCACTGAGCACCAGGAGCCACAAGGAAACTGTATTAATTAACTCCATTAGAAGACGAAAGCCACACCATAAGCCTGGGGTGGGATGTTTAATGTAAAGAAGAGTAATGGGACATCAAAGAAGGGAGGATTTGCCTAAGAGGGGAGTGATATAAAGAACTCTAAAGGGCACCGAGGTGGCACCCAAGGACAGAGCAAACTCAGAATCGGAGACCCCATCCATCCCAGGCCTCATGGGACTGGGTATGACTCAATGTTGGGTGGAGGGAAGCTTGCTAGGTTGTGCTAAACCAGTGCTGACCCACTGCTGGCAAACAGACGCTGCCGAGCTCACCCCTGCCCTGAGCTGATGATGTCCTTTGGGTGATGTCCCTGGAGGGGGATCATCTCTGGGTGGCCCCTGGAAGCTTGCCAGGAGCCCTAAAAGTTTACTCTCAGCTTCACAAGCTCAACATTATCTGGGCAGTGATACCTACCACAGGGGCTAAGAGGCATGCATCGGGGACTTTCCACTCCATGTCCCTCGAAAGCCTATGCTGATGAGGTTTAAGACTGCCAACTGGCAAAGATGAAATGTAATGGGTCCAGCCCCATTAGCACAGAGGAGGCAAATGTTTGATAGGAATGTCATAGGGCATTCTCAAACACTGACTGGCACGGCTGCAGCACACTGCCTATGAAATGGGCTCTGGCCACCGGTGAAAAGCCAGCATGGACCAGCCCTAGGGCCCTTATTCCCATTTGTTCCTTCCTCTGCTCAGCACCTAAGGCACTCTGGACAATAGAGCAGACACTGAGAGTGCCAGAAGATCATTATCCAGTGTGGCCACAAAACTGTCCCCAGTGGAATGCTCAACTCAAGAAATATTTGGCGCTAGCTAGGGAGAAAGAAGACACAGTTCCGGCATCCCAGCAGTGACTGGCAACATTCTGAGTATGGTGATTCCCACTATCTCCAGCCTCACTGTCCACCCAGGGACACCTCCCTCCAGGGCACATCTACATGGTGAAGATGATCAGGCTGAAAGGGCAGAGCCCTTGCTTCATGTCACATCCAAGTGGCCCTCAGTGATGGCTACCCTCAACCCGGAGCCACTGCTAGGCTACTCCTCTTGGCCCTCAGTGATGGACCTTCAACCCGGAGCCACTGCTATGCTGCCCCCCCTCTTGACATCTAATCCCTGCATCTCTCTGCAGACCTGACCCAGGCACTGAAGGACCATGATGCCACTGCCATCCTCCAGGAGTTGCCACTGCTCAGAGCCATGCAAGATAAGTCTGGCAGTGTCCCCATACTGGACAGCTTCGTGCACACCGTTCTGAGATACATCGTCTGGTGAGTGGGCCTGACAGCATTGGGAGCCATCTCTTACCCACACCTCTGCCTACACATTGTGCAGCTGTCAATCAACAGTCATGAAGACAGACCAGACTAAGTCTCTCTTTTGATAAGCCCCCAGAATGGCTAGTGGTGTCCATAAGGCAGTGTCACTGGTACCTCTAAGAGGGAAGCCACGTAGGAAGGTTCCCCAGAGTGCTGGAACCTGGAGGTGCTTTTTAATGGAGGTCATGGCTAAGCCAGGGATACCAAGAAACTGACGTTTCAGGCAAAGGGACCAGTGGGGCAAAACCGTGGAGGGGCAAGAATCACACAATTCAAACCCCAACAGCAAAGGATGACAGGACAGTAGGGTCCGGTCACAGAGGAGCTCACTGTCAGCCCAACGGGCTGAGGCTAGAAGCCAAGGAACCTGAAGAGAAGCAAGCGAGGGTGAAGGGGAGAGACAGGTAGGGCCATGATGGAAAGGATTAGTAAACTAGGCTTGGGATCCAGGTTCTGCTCAGGTGTGAGGAAGTCAGGGGAAAGGATGGGAGCAGGCTTGGGGATGACTCTCGTCTGAGTGTGAACATGATTCTCATCTCCCTCCACCCTGTCCAGGATGAAGGTCACCTCTGCTAACATCCTCCAGCTGGATGTGCAGCCTTCGACCTATGACCAGGAGCTGGTGGTCAGAATCCCCCTGGACATGGTGGCTGGACTAAACACGTGAGTGTACCCTGAGTCAGACACAGCTAACCTAACAGTTTCAGCTACTCGCTCTCCATGCAGATGTCTAGAAACAAATCCCAGCGTTAGACGAACAAGTGCAAAGGCCCTGAGGCAGAAATGACAATGAGAAGGGAAGGGGTGAGGTTAGAGATGAAGTCAGCAACCCGCTGAGGACTGATGGTGCAGGGCCTTATGTGACAAGATGAGAACTAGGCTTTAATGGAGTATGAGGGCCAAGAGCAACAGAAGGTCTGAGCTTAGGGGAAAACAGTGTGGTGCAGAGTGGAGGCGGGACCACCACATGGAAGGCCCTGCTCTAGAGGAGACAGAAGTGGCTGAGGTAGCCGGGCAGTGGTGGCACACGCCTTTAATCCCAGCACTTGAGAGGCAGAGGCAGGTGGATTTCTGAGTTCGAGGCCAGCCTGGTCTACAAAAGAGAGTTCCAGGACAGCCAGGGCTATACAGAAAAACCCTGTCTCGAGAAAAAAAAAAAAAAAAAAAAGAAGTGCCTAAGGCCCATGTCTGGGATGAGGGAGCAGAGGAGGAAACAGCCTCTAGCTATGAGTTGGAAGCAGGCAGAACAACAGGGATTCCTGTGAGTTGGATATGGAGAGAGAGAGAGATCAAGGATGACTTCAGGGTCTGCACCCACAACAATCCGGGAGGAACAGCCAGCAGCCAAAACAAGGTTTGAAAGAGGCAGGCCAGGAGACAATGTGGTGTGACTTGGAATCCCGTGGCATCCGTAAGTGGTGAGATCCGGAGAAAACTGGGACTCCAGATGTGGGAGAGATAATGGGAACCAGCAAAAGAGATAGTGAAGGACAGATAGACTGCTGTGGCACCCTTTCTCACTGCTGTTGTTTCAACAACACCCTTTCTCAGTGCTGTTGTCCCCTCAGGCCACTGATCAAGACCATAGTGGAGTTCCAAATGAGCACCGAGGTCCAAGCCCTCATCCGGGTGGAGAGGAGCAAGAGCGGCCCCGCCCACCTGAATCTCAGCGACTGCTCCAGCAATGAGAGCACCCTGCGCCTCAGCCTGCTTCACAAGTGAGTGTTGGGCTCCATCACTGGTGGGAGGGGCAGACCATGGCCTTGTCCACTGCACTCACGGACAACACTGGAGGAACAGACAGGCGTCACTCTGACTCTAGATCCGGGGCTCCTTCCAGGGAATCCAGACGCCAAAGGCAGTTCTGGGTAGCAAAAATGGAAGCAGCAATGGTGGCACCACCAGGTTGGAAGGGTGGGTGGGTATGGAGTGGATGTAAGTGACCTGCAGACAGAGCAGCGTCTCATCCAGGGCTCCCAGACCTCCTAGGCAGGCCTCGGTGAGCCCAAAGCAAGCTCACCTTCTCCGTTGACTGCCTAGCTGATGTTGGGCAAGTCACTTTCCCATATCTCACTTTCCCAGTACAGAAAATGCTGCTAATGACACCTTCCAGGCAGCACACATGACCCACTCAAGAGTGCAATGTCACCTCCAGGGGACCTGTCAGCACCTTCCTCCTAGGATTCCATGTCACCTCTATAAAGCAGGGACGATCCTCTCTTACAAGCTCCCTAATTTCCCGCTCTCCTTTGCCAAAGGCTCTCTTTCGTGGTCAACTCCTTGGCAAAGAATGTTATGAATCTCCTGGTGCCAGCCCTGCCCCAAATAGTGAAAAACCACGTGAGTAAAATCAGGCCTCTGGCCTATGGAGATGGCACCCCCTGTAGGACTAGGGTGGAACTGCAAGCTGGTACCATATGAGTTCTGTCTCCTTGGGTGGGATCCTTCCGGGACTAATTCCTTCAACTAAACCAAGAACCACTGAGCCAATGAACTGAGCCACTGACCCAGCAAGATCATTGAGGTCAAAGTAACAGGAAAACCAAAAATTCAGGAGGCCTTGATCATGTGCTTGTCTCTTAAAGGGTTGAGGGAAGGATCCCTACCTGTAGCTTTTGCTGACTTCCCAGTTATAAATCCTACCTTCAGGCTCACTTTTGTCTATAAAAGTGATGTCATGGAGCAGAGCTGGAAGAAGGTACACAGTAGCAAGCTCCTGTGTAGTATTGCCAACCAACAGACAGGAGACGGTACCTCACGAGCATCAGACAGGAGACAGGAGACAGTACCTCAAGTGCATCAGACAGGAGACAGTGCTTTAATAGACAGTAGTGGATGCAGAGCAAAACACCTGGGAGAGGATGGGTTTTCTGCCTTTATTAAATGCACTTTAATATGTTTTATGTAAGTATATATACTTTGATTTTAAAAACCAAGCCAGAAATCCCTAAACATCCTGCATTTTGTCTTGAAATGTTGTCGTAAGCAGACTGTGGCATGCTCAGCTGTCCAGCTATGGTTTGAAAGCACTGCAGCCCACCAGCTCCAGCTCCATTTATTTCTTCTGAGTCTGTAAATTCAGGCTGTGTGTAGGGGGCTGGGGAGGATAGAACCCACCTACTTTACACCTACTAGACAAGTGGTCTACAGCAGGAGATACCTGCAAACCTCTTGTTTTATATGCCCTTAATATGCCATGGGTAAACTGAAATGTTTAGAAGAAGCGGGTTCTTTCATATTGATCAGTGATTTCCATTGTAAATTCAAGATGCTTTACCCAGGCAATAGTGGTGTATGTCTTTAGTTCCAGCACTTGGGAGGCAGAGGCAGGCAGATCTCTGAGATTAAGGCCAGCCTGATCTACAGAGTGAGTTCCATGACAGCCAGGGCTACACAGAGAAACCCTGTCTCAAATTATCAAAAAAACTAAGGGCTAAGGATGTTCCTCAGTGATAAGGCACTTTCTTAGCATACAAGGTACAAAACCACAAAAAAAAGGAGAGAGAGAATAAAGAAGAAATCTCAAATGAGATGTTATTTTATTATAAAGACCTGCTATATTCTTAATCTTGTGTATATGAGAGGAAGAAGACATTCTACTCACATGGGTGCCACCAAGGCCAGGAGTGTCTGACTCCTGGCGCTAGAATTGCAGGCAGATTTGAGCTGCTTGGAGTAGGTACTGAGTTGGATCCTCTGGAAGACTGACACACACTCCTAGCAGCTGAGCCATCTCTCTAGCCCCTGCATCTTATATTTTATAAGGGAAATTTAAGAAACAATATTGACTAGTCTGGAAAAGGCTTGGAATTCCAGCTCCTTAGAAGGCTAAAACAGGAGGGTCACAGTTCAAGGTTTGCCTGAGCTACAGAGCAAGTTTAAAGCCAGCCTATGCAACTTGGCAAGGTCCCACCTCAAAATAAAAAGTAAGCCAAACGAGCTGGGGATGAAGCTCAGTGGTAAAGCACCTGACTACATGTGTGAGACCTGGGATCAATCCTCAGGGAGGGAGGGAGGGAGGGAGAGGGAGAGGGAGAGGGAGAGGGAGAGGGAGAGGGAGAGGGAGAGGGAGAGGGAGAGGGAGAGGGAGAGGGAGAGGGAGAGGGAGAGGGAGAGGGAGAGGGAGAGGGAGAGGGAGAGGGAGAGGGAGAGGGAGAGGGAGAGGAAGCAGGAAGATGGACGGTCAGGAGAAAGAGAGGAAATAAGTAGACATATGTGGCTTCCAAGTCAAGCCAACGGTTTATTGTTATGAGAACTTTAAACCCCTGAGCATTAGCAGAGGAGCATATCCAAAAGGTGGTTTTAAAGGGAGATGGAAAGAAATCACTTTGTTAAGTGATCTTTTCTTACGGTTGTGAGTATGCTATGCCAGAAACATAGACAAAGGCCTTCATGTCTTTCCACAGTGTCAGAACTTGCTGACTAACAATAAATTCAGAGGTTCGTGGGTTTCAGTGGTAGCAATGTGTCAGACCTTGGTCGTCTGCCCGAGAGGATTGCAGGTTCTTTTATTCCAGTTTTTTAGAGAAGGGCATAGTCTGTTCTCAACACTTACATGAGAGTTGTGGGAGTGGGAGAAAGGGTATCGCATAACCCAGACTGCCCTTGAATCCCTGATCCTCCTGCCTCCATATCCCAGGGCATGTGCCAATATGACCAGCAGGCATAGTTTTAAATTTTTTATTTTTCTTTTTAAAGATGGAGTTTCTTGAAGTAGGGCCCAGATGCAAATATTTTCAAAAATTTAGTCAGAATCGTATTTGAATAGTAAAAAAAAAAAATTTCTCAGCAGAAGTGGCATGAACTTGTAATTCTAAGCTAACTCTGACCTGTAGGTTTGCACGGTCACTTGAGGCAGGGTGCAGTGGCCATAGTTGTGGGTCACAGGGTGTGAAGGAAGTCATGCAGAGCACTCTGGGATGGAGCTCACCAGAGAAGGAAGGAGCCCTTTTCAGTGTGGACATGACTCATCCAGCCTGTGCTTCGGGACTATCTGAAGGCTACCAAACATGGATGTCCCGTCCCATCCTAGATTCAAAAGCAACAGGTCTGATGGGATCCCTTTGTGTCCCAGACTCTAATATGTAGCTAGGGTTGAAGGAAGTGAAGGATGAGGTATTGGAGGGGGAGGGGGAGATCTCCCCCTCTGTTCCTTCTCCTCTCTGGGTCATGGGTTGGGAAAGCCAGTGGAAGCAGAGAAACACTATTCACAAGAAAAGTTAGCATTTCTCAAACCATGCTGCTATCACACAAGAATATTGATGGGATGGCCAGCTAGACGGTCCTTCCATTAGGGCAGCTAAACATCAGACAAAAGGTCTACAGGTCCTAAAGACAGCAGGGCAAATGTTTACTCCCACCTCCCTGGCCCCCTTTCAGCAGAACCACTAAATCCACACTGCTGACTCTTAGGGGCTACTGATACTTTTTTGTGGGACTGGGCTGCTGGGTGAGATATTTAGTAACATCTTTGGCCTCTGTCCACTAGATGTCAGTATGGCTCTTCTGCCACATAATGATAACTAAAAAAAATGTCTTGCCGGAGACTAAAATCGTCCTAGGTTGAGAGTTGCCGTGTCGATGTTAGGCAGAGAACTCCTTGATGGCACAGGACTATCTGTTGGGGCTGGAAACTCACCAAAGATACAGAGCTTAGCATTGGGTGGGACAGCCCAGCTGGTCCTCTGTCCTAGAGTCTGACATGGGAGGAACTCTTTATGAAATGAATAAGTGAATTCTTGGCTTCCTCTAAGAGAGTTATGGGCTCCTTTGAGCACTCATGAGTGTCCCGGGGAGGGTAGCTGGCAGGCCAGGTAGAGTTTGGACACAAGGAAAAGGGCAAACCGTTGACCAACGGACCTTAGGACAGCTGTGAACTCTGAACAGCAAGGTGGGACGGAGATGGGCAAATCTGTGAGTCCTCAACTCCACAGATGAACATTTGACTCTCTGGGGCATTACAGTGAGACTAGGAGGAGAGCAGGCCCAGGAAGCAGTAGGCAAGGGGCTGGTTCTTCACTAATAGCCCTGACTTTGTGCTATTACAGCTGTGCCCTGTGATCCAGCAGGCCTTTGATGATATGTACGAAGACTTCCTGAGACTGACAACAGGTAAGCTCTGCTGTCTGCACTGCCTTTCCCTTTGACTGCAGGCTTAGCCTTCAGGCCCCACCTTTACCCAGGAGAGACTGTCCTCTCAGCACCTTGGGTCAGCACAGGTGAACAGGCATCTGCTAAGCCCTGTCTAGACACCGCAGCTTCAACTTCATAAGCACCTTATATGTGCAAGGCAGTGGTTCTCAACCTTCCTAATGCTGCGACACTTTAATACCGTTCCTCATGTTGTGGTGACCCCCCCCCACCACAAAATTATTTTTGTTGCTACTTTCTAACTGTAATTTTGCTACTCTTATTAATCATAATGTAAATATCTGTGTTTTATGATGTCTTAGCCAACCCCTGTAAAAAGGTGGATCAACCCAAGGGGTCATGACCCATAAGTTGAGAACCATTACTCTACATGAGGCTCAAATACCCAGGTAGGGCTGGATTAAAACCCAGCTCTACTGCTGACTTGATCCTTGACTTTGGGGGAGTCACTTTACCTCCTTGTCCCCAGTTTCCTCAATGAGGCTTTCTACCCACCAACCTCAACGGATTATAGTCAACATTTAAAGGTTATAGAAAAGTTCTGGGCATACAGGACATGTTCTGCCTGACATGGAGTTGCTTAAAAATATATGCACACTAGATGGACAGATGGATGGATGGATGGATGGATGGATGGATGGATGGATGGTAGACTGACTATTGTGTGATTCTGAAAGGAGGGAATATGGGCAGAGGAGAGCTGTATGTCCAGAACAAATGTCATTTCTCCCTCCCTGAGAATAGAAAAGAGGAGAAGACATGGACTTCTGTGTTCAACCTTGGAAATTGGTCCTGCTCAGCCCCCTCATAATAGGAATCAACAAAGGGGAAGAAAGCCCTACCATGCTGTGATTTAAAATCTAAAGAGGCACATTAAAGAGCAGCCTAGGCATAGCAGCATGGGCAGAGCAGAACAAATCACTAAGCCCCTAGTGCATATGAGGGCTAAATCCAGGGCTGGGTGCTGTATATGCACCATCTCACTCCCTCAGTGCACTCAACTGCACATATGGGGAAACTGAGGCATATGGCTATGCCTCCTCTAAGCTCACAGAGGAAACTCATGGTAGGGAAGGCTGGGACCTGATCCTTCCTGCTCCAATTAGGGGTGTGTGAGAGAGAGAGAGAGAGAGAGACAGAGACAGAGACAGAGACAGAGACAGAGACAGAGACAGAGACAGAGACAGAGACACACAGAGAGACAGAGACACAGAGAGACAGACAGAGACAGAGAGACAGAGACAGAGAGAACTCCAATTAGGGGTGTGTGAGAGAGAGAGACAGAGACAGAGACAGAGACAGAGACACACAGAGAGACAGAGACACAGAGAGACAGACAGAGACAGAGAGACAGAGACAGAGAGAATCAGATTCAAGGCTGGAAGGCACTAATGTTATGGGAATTCCCGAGTCTCTCTAGCTGCTCTGTTCTCAGTGAAGCAGGGCAGGGCAGGGCCATGCACTTGGAGTGGGTTACAATGATGTGGGGGAAGCAAAGGTTTTAAACACATTAAAGTCTAGCTCTATGCTGGTGTTTGGAGTGGTCCCTGCAATGGTTGCCATGGTTACTACCAACAGCATCATTTCTCCTGACTCTGGCAGTGTCTCTAATGACCAGAAAGAAGCAGTAGAAAATTACCCCACCCAAACACACCCTCCACCTTCACAACCTTCCTTCTTGCCCTGAGCAGCACCCATTGCCCTCAGCCCTGGAGCCCTGGAGTTTGGCCTTCTGTCTCCCGCTATCCAGGACAGTAATATCCTGTTAAACCTGAAGGTGAGTGTCTAGACCTCAGAGCATACTGGGGACATTAGGGAACAGCTCTTCTTCTGTGACTACCCAGGGACCAACATCTACACATCATCAGGGTACGTAGCTGATAACACCATACACTAAGCATCCTGTGAAAGCCAGCAGGTAGACTTCATGTCTGACCTACCTACCTGACCTCAGACCTCGACCCTGTGTGTGCAGGGGTCCCAGGGTCTTTCTCTCAGGTAATCTCCTGCCCAACCTCAAACTTCTGGTGATGTTGCAACATGGGCTCAGGACAGAAGCATCCTCAAGGATCACACAGCCCCAACTTCCAGACCATGGCTCTCTGGCTATGTAGCTCTGGGCAGGTTTCCGTGTCTGTAAACTATAAGTGGTGATAATTAGGAGACAATGAGATGAGACCACACTGGCTTCCCAGACAGGGGGTGCTCAGTAACAATGGGCTTCTGTAAAACCCCTACTGCACATCCTGTGGGTGGTATGAGTCCCAGACCGGTTCTCGGGAGTCTTGGAAACCACTGCGTGGGAGAGTTCCATCTGCTCTGTTGCAGTTTGAATCCTTCCTTCACCTAAAGGGTTTAAGCGGTTGAAACCTAAATGAAAAGCAAGCATTCTGGTTACAAGCTGGTTACAAGCTAGTCATGGGTAGCATGCAGCCACAATCCTAGGTGCTCTGAAGATGGGAGGCAAAAGGATCGTTTGAGTTCAGGCATTAGGGGTCAGCCTGGGGAAGCATAGGAATATACCATCTCTTTAAATGTGAGACAGAAGGACAGAAGAAAGGATGGAAAAAGAAATTGAGACAGGGGAGAAGGGAGAGCAGAGGTAATCTAAGGGAGTCAGGAGGGGAGACTGCCAGGTACCTGACAAGCCATTGCCTTCATCAATCTAAACTTCCTGACACAAATGCAAAGATGGGAAACAGACAGAATGGGTTCCTGCCTTAGTCTAGCTTGTGTTGCCAGAACACAGTGCCTGAGTGATTTATAAACATTAGAAGTTTACTAGGCTTTTGGTCCTGGAAGCTGGAAATCCAAGAACATGCTGCATCTGCCTGTGGTGGAAGTCGAAGAGTGAGGGAGGGTGAGAGCAAGGGCAATCAGGAGTTGAGCTTACTTTCATGATGGTCTACTCCCACCTCCAGTAGCTAGGCCACTCCTGCAAGAGCACTAACCACTGATGAAGGCCCAGTCCCCTCCTGAAGGACCCACCTCTCAACCCTACTGGCCTGGAATGAGGTTTCCACCACAGAAACTTTGAGAAACACCTTCCCCTCAACACAGTTGCTTCCTTCCAGTTGGTTACAGGATACAATGGGCTATTGAAGTCCTCAGACCGTGCCCTGCTCTGTGTCTCCTCAGGCCAAGCTGCTGGACTCACAGGCGAGGGTAACCAACTGGCTCAACGACTCTGCGGCTTCCCTGATGGAGACCACCCTAGACGGGGCCCCCTTCAGCCTGACCGTGAGGCAGGACCTGGTGAATGCCATTGTGACCACCCTGGTCCCCAAGGAGGAGCTTGTAATCCTGCTCAGATTCGTGGTAAGCCTCGCTGTGGGGGGGGGATGCCTCACCCCCATGCCATCTGCCCACTGAGAGAGACCTGAGGTGGGAACTCCCAGTAACGATCAGCTCTGCCCTGATTGTGATGTTCAATGCTAGAGCCAAAGTCTTCCCTTAACACCCAACTTGGGCCCTGGTTCTGCCTTCAGAGACCAGATGTGTCTGTTTCCTCCCCCAAATATCCAGGGGGAGCTCCAAGGCACTCTGGATACTGAGGAATCCAGAGATGGTGCCTGCACCCCAATAGCACAGATCACTAACTGATCAGGGTCCTCATTTCACATACTGAAAGCGTGATTAATGCAACTGACTCACACCCCTCCCCCTCTCTCCAGATTCCTGATGTGGCCCGCCAGTTACAGATGGACATCAAGGAGATCAATGAAGAGGTGAGTCTGTTTGCCACCTAGAGCTTGCTAGGTGCTCGCTGACTCTGTTCATGGGTCTCTGCAGGGTAGAACGGATGTGGGTTCCTCTCTTCTTTCCCACTAAGGGAACCAGGCCCCCCTGGAAGCCCAGAGGCTTCTTTAGTCTAGCAAAGAAACTTGAAATTGATGATTTCCAGTGTGACGACCCATTGCAAGGGCAATGCCCCCTGGCCCCAGACGGAAGGGGTGGGCCAGAGTAGGACAGCCATCACATGCAGTGGAGAGAAAGGCAGGGAAAGGCGGACAATGGCCTGGAGCTGGGTGAAGAGAGAAACTCTGAGCCCTGCTTCAGGCTAAGAAACCGAGAACATCCCTGAAGGGAGGTGGCACTCCACCCAGGGGTGCTGGGAAGGACAGAGGCTGGAGACCAAGAAACACCACAGGGGACACTAAGGGCCTGTGCCCTGTGATCAAGTGTGGGTCTGATGTCGTTCCAGGCAGCCAACAAGCTGGGGCCCACCCAGATGTTGAAGATCTTCACCCACAGCACCCCCCACATTGTGCTGAACGAGGGCAGTGCCAGGGCAGCCCAAAGTGTTGTGCTGGAAGTGTTCCCTACCAACACTGATGTCCGGCCCTTCTTCTCTCTCGGCATTGTGAGTTTAAGTGTCTGTGATTAAAAACTGGGGGTCACTCTTTCATTGTTATGAATTGGGGCATCACCTAGTAGTGTGGGGAAGAGAGGGAGAGAAGAACCAAGAGTCAAGAACTTCGGGGGCCCATCAGCTAGTCACTAACACCAGCAGCCCCTAGGGATAGAGAGACTGTAGCTTCCATCAAGGCAGCTACATTCCAGCTAGGGGCATTTTCCAGAGAAAGGGCAACATTCCGTAGCTGAGAGACAACCTCACCCCAGAAGGGAAGGGGGTGGGTCAGAGTAGGACAGCAACCACATGCAGCCGAGAGAAATGCAGGGAGAGGCAGAGAAGACTGGAGAAGGGTAGAGTCTTGGGTGGGCTCTGAGGAGTGAGGCCAACCAGGCTTCCTCAAGGGGGCAGGCAGTACCTGTTGTGAGTAGATGGAGTTGACTCCTCCTTACAGCAGGGTCTCTCTGTGCAGCTCTACATCACACAATTTCAGGGATGCCTTTCACACACTACAGATTTATTGGTACCTCCCAGAGAGTTCATCTTGGCATTCTGGCCTTGCAGTGAAAAGACAGTGGGAGCCCCTTCCCAGACCTGATGACTTACTCCCTGATGACTCTCCATGGCTAGTGGGAGGCACTGCAGGAGAAATTGGTTCTCTCATCGCCGCTATAATGGGGCTCAGTGCTCAGCCCTCTGGGTCAAACTGATGCAGGTCTTGAGCCCTGAATGGCAAGCCTGACTTAGCCTCTGAGCTTTGCAACAATACTAACAATGTCCAGGGCTTACCGGAGCTGCTGACCTCCTCTGCCCTTCAGTCACTTCCCTGTACACCAGGGGACTGATGGGACCCGATCAGGGGGTGGTAGGGCTTATTGAAGAAGCCACGTGAACTGCCTGACACACAATAGCAGGCAGTAGGTATTGACTGTGTTGGCAGTGTCATCCCAAGCCTTAAGCAGCACCTGTGAATCAGGGGCTAGGGCATGGAAAGTGACGTCAGAGGGGTCGAACTTTTCCCAAGGTCACAGAGCCAGTAGCCAAGATTACCTTGACCCCAATCTTCCCTGTATAACCCTCCCTTTAGATGCACTCTCTTTTTTAAAAAGTGGGTCCTGGGCTGTCTTGTTGCAGGAGGCCAGTTATGAAGCTCAGTTCTTCACAGAAGACAACCGGCTTATGCTCAACTTCAATAACGTCAGGTAAATGTGCTAAGTGCTGCTGAGCTGCCCAGGCTATGCGTGTCTCTAATCCCCCACCAGGGGGCACCAGAGAGGGCTGATGACAGAAGGCTTGCCAGGACTGACCTTAAAGATGGAATTCCAAACAGAAAAATGAAGGGACTCTACAGGAGCCACAGAACAAGGAAACCCCACCACTGGGCTGGCCTGCACGCATCACCCCAGGCTTCAAACAGCCCATTCTGAAAATTTTTAAGACAAAAGCTATAACAGCCTAGATACTAAACCCTTGGGGCCCAGCTTTGAAGTGGTCTCTGCACCCCTGCCAGTCCTGCAAGGTCTACCACCTTCTGTCCCAGACTGAGTTCAATGACTCCAACTGGAGGCTCCAGCAATAAAGTTAGGCTCAGGAGAACATTCTGATCAGCCTGTACAGGGTGAGATAATAGCTAGGTATAAATAGATGGATGGATGATAGAGAGATGGTAGATAAGATTAGATAGATAGATAGATAGATAGATAGATAGATAGATAGATAGATAGATAGATAGCAGAGATATAAGAATCAAACAATCCTGTCACCCAGGCTAGCATTTCTATACAAGTACTTGAATGGTAACTAGGGACCCCTCAACCCCTCCCAGAAAGGACTTGACCTAACAAGTGCACCAACCCTCCCCCGCTCCTGGGTGATTTTCTGTCCTTTGGGCCACTGTCCAACCCCTTTAGAATGTGAACACCATGAAGCAAGGACTTTCCCTGCTTCACCATTGTCTCATGAGAGCCTGCCTGTGCCTTGCACATAGCAGGTCCTCCATAAACAGTTATTGACAGAGATTCCAAGGGACCACTCTCATGGGCATCTTCTGTTGCAGTATTGAGCGCATCAAGCTGATGATCTCAGATATCAAACTGTTCGATGTAAGTATTACCAGATTATCTCTAAGGGAACAGGGGCCAGAATGGGCCGCTCTAAAATGAGACACTGGCCAGGATTTGCTTAGAAAGAGATATCACAGGAAGCCCTGGGGTGGGCTGGTGGTCTTCTCACTACCCTCCAAAGTCTAGCCTGCAGGCTCCCGTATGAGCACCTACTGTATGCAGATATTGCTGAGAACACCAACCATGTACAAATCTGCACCACTCTATTATAAAACAAAGCCCCTCCGCTGACCCTGGGCAGCCCCTCTCCTCTGCTCCCCAGTTTCCCAAGTCCATAGCCTGAACTGGGCTGGCTCTTGTCTTCACCTTTGGGGTTTCACTTTGTTTTTGTTGTTGTTTTGTTTTGTTTTGCTACTGTTATAGGTGGTAGGGTTTGTTTGTTTGTTTGTTTGTTTGTTCAAGACAGGTTCTCACTATGTAGATCTGGCTAGCCTGGAATTCACTATGTACATCAAGCTGGCCTTGAAACTTAGGACAATCCTCCTGCCTCTGCCTTCTAGCTGCTGGGATTGTAGGTGTTCATTACCACATCTGACCCTCCATCGGTTTCTACAGGGTTTTGTTTAGAATAACAATCGTTTACTGCAAGATTTGTGGAAATCTGGACATCTGGTTTCTCTTCCAACGCAGAATTCTCAGGCACCTCCAGCTGCAACAAAGTCTCTGAGTGTAGAGAGCTCTCAATGAGCCACACCCCAGAGCCAAAGCAGAATTCTCAGGCACTTCCAGCTGCAACAAAGTCTCTGAGTGTAGAGAGCTCTCAATGAGCCACACCCCAGAGCAGTGGGGGTGCTCCCCAGTCTATCTGCTCAGACCCTGGCAGCTTCCGCCTGCAGGAGACCTGATATTCCAACATGTCTGCTGGATGCTCTTGTCATGGGGGGACAAGTCAGGGAACCTGAGATGGCTCTGAGGACCTGGCAGTGAGCCTTTAATGCCTTCCCTCTTCCTCGCAGCCTGAAGTCCTGAAGGACACCCTGACCAAGATCCTTGAATACACACTGCTGCCCAATGAGAACGGTGAGTGCTTCGTTCCTCAAGGCCCTCCCTAGGCTGCTGCACCTCCTGTCTTCACCCGGGACTCCTGTTTTCATGACCTACCTAAGCCTAGTTCTAACTCCTCCTGCTCTGGGGAGCATTCCTAGTCACCAACTGGAGAAGACCTCTCCTGCCTGGCATCCCCTCAACAGCCTGATCCTTTACTATGCCAGTTCTAAAGCAGGCAGGGATGAGCTCACCAGGTTCACAGGGCCAGCTGGAACCAGATGCAGACAGCTAGACCTCACTCAAGAGGCTTTAGGCAGACTGAGTTCAAGTCCCCAACATTCTTGCTGGCTTTGAACAAGCTCCCTGATCCTCCTGAGCCTTGGGCTTTCCACCTGTGAAAGCATAAATAAGAGTGCTTTCCTCGGAGGTGGGAAGGAGATGATGTATGTCAGGGGTGGAGAGAGCTGGTACCTGTGCCATCATCACTGGTGTATGAGAGCTGGTACCCTGTGACATCACTACCATATGTGAGGGGTAGGAAGACCTGGTACCCTATGACATCATCAACATGTGTGAGGGGGGAGAGCTGGTACCTGTGACATCATCACCTTTTTAATTTTGCTTTACAAGAGTAAGAAATCTCAGGTGGAGAAACTTCTACAGAGGGTTATGGGAGCCATGACTGTTCTTGAACAAGAGTGTTAAAGAACATGAGGTGCACTGTGGGACAACCAGAAGCTGATGCCAGAGGGCTGGGTGAATGCCGAAGTAGAGGACAGGCAAGCAGAAGGAAGGAAACAGACCAGGTCCTGTGTGCCAGATCCCAGGCTCGCCTCCAGGAACTGCAAGCATGCCCACAATGGTCCCCACCACTCTCTGACAACATTCATTATTTCAGGCAAACTGAGAACTGGAGTCCCCATGTCAATGTCCAAGGCCTTGGGATACGAGAAAGCCGTGTGGTCTGTGAGCAAGGTGAGAAGAATGTGGGAAGGCTGGGAGTGGCCCTGAGGTCACTTGTTGGACGTGGGCACCTGTAAGTGAAAAGTCACTGCTCCTCCTACCCCACTTCCCATTGTTCATGTCTTCACTCACTTACACAGAAATATTTCTCCACGCTGTAATATGTGCCATGCATGGCTCCTAGTGCTTCCGGCCATAGGAACAGATAATGCTGTACCCCCCTGGAAGAGCCTATTTTGTAGCAAGAGAAACCACCTATATAAACTAGTAAACAGCCCCGAGTAAATAAAGGATGGGAAGAAAAAGAAGGCAGACTCAGAAGAGAAGGCAGTAGTGGGAAGGGGCTGCTGGTTTTGATAGAATAGACAGGGAGGGCCTCTCTGAAAAGGTGATGTTTGCTGGCACCTGAAAGGCAAGATGGTGGGCCCCGTGGATAGAGGGAGAAGTGTCATATCAAAAGTACTGGCAAGCCCAAAGACTCTGAAGCTGAGGTGGGTACTGTTCCAGGAAAGCTCATCGGGAATTTTAGGGTATGAGGTAGCATCCAAGGACTGCAGATCTCAAGCTACACACACACACACACACACACACACACACACACACACACACACACCGGTGGTAACCTCAGCTTGAGCAGACCAGAGTTTCTGCTCAGTTCTCCATGCAGATGTCCCCAGTGTGATAGGCCTGGCACATACTAAAGGCTTAATAAACAAATGGTTGCTGAGCAGGTGACAACCCTGGCCTCCGCTAGGAAAGGGGCTGTAGCTGTGTCGGGCATCTCACACCAGTGTCAGTCTTAACAGCGCTGTCCACACCGGCTCTGCTGTCAGCCCTCACACCTGGCTCCGGAGGTGGATCCTGGTATGATCTCCTTTTACAGATGGGGAAACTGAGACTTGACGGCAGCAAGATAGTTTTCCAAAGCCACACGTGTACCCACTGTAGGCACAGTCAGATTTTACGTTTGACACCTGCCCCGGTAACCTCCTCTTACTTTAGCCACAGCTTCTTCTCGAGCCAGTCAGTACAGTGCCCATCTTGGTCAGCTGGCTAGTGGGCATTTATTAAGCACCTACTATGTACAGACACTGTCCACAACAATGAACAAAGCAGAAAAAAACCTCTGGCTCCTCAGAACTTCAATCCAGTATGTGAGGGGAGCCGGGAGAACAGTCACAAGGGTCATGTGATCACTACTCAACTCTACATTGCTCAGAGCTGTGACGAGATCAGAATACAATCTTTTTTTAATTGTTTTATTTACATTCGAAATGTTGCCCCTCTCCCCAGTTCCCCCTCCAAGAGTTCTTCACCCCATCCCCCCTCCCCTTTGCCTCTGAGAGGGTGCTCCCCCCATCAGATCCACACACACTCACCTCACTCCCCCCACCCCATCCTGACCCCACTTCCCTGGGGCATCAAATCTCTACAAGATTAGGCACATCCTCTCCCACTGAGGCCAGAACAAGGCAGTCCTCTGCTACATATGGGCCAGGGAGTAGATCAGAGCAAGTTTTATCATTACATTTAGTTTTGGTTTGATTTCTTTTTAAAGTGACAGTTGTTTAAAACTCAGGTGTCCAGGTCTCTCTGGAGACAGCCAGGAATCTACTTTTATAACATTTCTTTGCATTCTATTGTGGGTTTGGGGACAACTGTCCTACACAATCCAGCCACCGCATACGAATACTTTGCCTGGCCACAGATTGCTGGAAGATACTACTGTTCACATACAAACCCTTCATTTGACCCTGTTATGTGCTCTGCACAAGTGTGTGCCCCAACACGAGGCCTTCCTTCATGGAGGACAAAGGTAGGGCAACCCCCAAAAAGCAGGAAGTGAAAACCAAAGCAAAGGTGAAAACTAACCAGCTTGACTCCCCTTCCATTCCAGGGTGCCCTCAAGCTCACTCCAGCCTCCTCCTAGAACCCTGGCTCCCCGCCCCTCCTGATGAAGACCTGGACAGTAGCAGCCAGCCCCGGCCAGGTCCCAGCCAGGAGTGTGGAAGCCTGCTGTGTAGACTACTCCCCCCCCCCGCAGTTAATAAACACTTGCCCATGGCTTCTGTTGTCAGGGTGGCTCTGTCCAGCACAGGAGTCACTCCACCTCTGGCAGGCCTGGGATGTGGACAGAGATGTGAGGGTGGGGTCCTGACACCTCTGAGCCAAACTGAACAGGTCTTTGTCATATGGAAATGGCATGACCACAGAACAGTAGCTGTGGTTGGGATCGCCTCCCTTCTGGATGGCTTTTGGATGGGGAGACACACACTTCATATGGTGGGTCCTATGTTCTCTGAGCCCTATGGCTCTGGAGACAGACAAACAGGATGTGGCTTCTCCTAGGTGGGCTTCTGTGCCCTACTCTGTGGAGTGGGGAGAATCATGGTTCTCATCTTGCAGAGCTGAGTGGTAGATGGAACGAGGCACTCAGCCAGTGGCTTCATGGCACCTCAGGGAACACCTTATCACCAAGACCTTTCCTACACAGACACGCATGACAGCCACTATCTCCGAGGTTTCCCTGAAGCCCCACGGTTCTGGGACAAGACAATAGGCATCTGTTTGTTTAGCCTGGGTTGTTCCCCACACCCAGTCACAGCCTTCAGTCACACAAGAGCCCTTACAGGAAGACAGGAGTAGTGGCTGGGAAGGGACAGTATTCAGTGCCAAAGCACGTTTCTGCCAAACTTCTGGTGTGTAGTGCCACCTGGTCACCGTAAAGCGATTTGTTCCACCCCCATTTGCTCACCAGTTTTGAATGTCAAAGATGAAGACATAGCTATGGCCAAGGCTCCTCAAGTCCCTCATCCCCTGGTGGCAGATGATGATGCCCAGGATCCTTACTCCCTGGGCAAGGGACAGCTCTGAGGTCCAATCTCACCTCTGGCTCCCAGGCCTCCCACAGCAGCTGGTCACAGCCTACTCTCCACTGTTGTGTGGGTCATCTCCAAGATCTACTCCACTCACATATGGGTATCAGCCTACTTGCGGGTACCAAGAACATTTGTTTCATGTCAGTTACACCGGAGGGATCTCAGAGCTGACCAACCACCTACCTTCCCCACAGCCTATGCAGCACTCTGCCCTCACCCAGCAGCATGTCGGTGCCTCCTCTTCCAGACTCCTTCCTCATCCACCCTCTTCTGTGCCCTACTTTCCAAGGGAAAGAAGACTAACTGTCTCTGTGCTGACCTGCCATCTGGCAGGACCCTGAAACTGCCATCCCTGACCCGGAGACAGGAGACCCTAGAGGCAGGAGTTCTCAAATCCCACAGGTAGGGCTCTGAGCCTCTGCATCCTTCTTCAACAGAGAGAGTAAAAACAGAAACAGTAAAGAGAAAATCCCAGGTTATATCTTTTAAATTGTCCCTAATTGACACTCATCTATGACCCTAGCTCCTCAGAAGGCTGAGACAGGAGGATTACTAGTTGGAGACCAGCCTAAGTTACATCACAAGGCCATGTTTCAATACAACCCAAGTCTTGAGCCTGGAGAGATAGATCAGTGGTGAGGAGCGCTGGCTGCTCTTCCAGAGGAGCTGGGGTCAGTTCCCAGCACCCACATCATGACTCACAGCCATCTGTATCTCCAGTGTCAGGGGATCCGGTGCCTCCTTCTGACCTCTGTGTGCACCAAACATATATATGGTAATAGTGAGACAAATACAAGCAAAACACCCACACATTAAATTAAAAAAAAAAAAAAATAACTCACTCTTTGAGATGTAGAGGTGGATCAGAGATTAAGAGCATTTACTGCTCCTACAGAGGGCCTAGAACCTACATCAATCAGCTCACAACCGCCTGTAACTACAGTTCCAGGGACTCTGGTGCCCTCTGACTGTCAAAGCACATGCCCGACATGGTTCACAGAATCTCACGTAGGCACACACACACACACACACACACACACACATACATACATACATACACATAAATTTTAAAAAAAAAATCTTAAAATATAGAGCCCAGTCTTCTCTAACATATTCCATCAAATCCTGTGAACTTTCGCTGACAGTTTGTCCTTCTGGCTGAAGGAAGCGCTTCAGAACAAGCCATGGTCAGCCTCACGCTTCCTGTGCACTTCCTGTGCGCTTCCTGTGTCTCTGCTGTCTCCTGGAACTCTGTCTTCCACCAGTTCTCAAGCCTGAGCATCCAGGTGAAAACTGGAACTCCTGAGGGAAGGAAGGGGAGAGATGATGTAATAATATTATAATCTCAAAAGAAAAAAAAAGTTTAAAACAAAAAAGAAAAGGAAATTGGTGCTAATACCTGCCCTGCTTGCGCCCTGAGCTGAAAGGAAAAAATTCTGTTGAAAATCCCAAGACAACTGGGGACAGCTGTTGGTGGCTGCACCACCCGATAATGAAGGAGCCATGCTCACATAGTCAGGGGCATGCAGGAGCAAGGGGTGCTGGGTTCCAACAAGACAGGGACTCCATAAAGGTAAGTGGCAGACTGCTCAGTCACGGAACTGCTGTGGCAGAACCAGCCAATCTCTGGGTCCTTTCTGGGCCCCAGCATCAAACCCCAGTTTCCTCTGGCATCCTCTGGCATCCTCTGGCATCCTCTGGTATGCTACCCAGCCCTGATGGAGGTGCTTACTCCTTTGTGTCTCGGCTCCCTTATGTATAGAATGTGCATGATCATAACGGCTTACTAAATAAGCCTTCCTGTGCACCAGGCCTGTGCTTACTACTCCACAGTTGCTGCCCCGTTGACCTTCACCATCTCCCCCAAACCACTGGTAGGTTTATCATATTCCCAGTGAGGCTTAGAAGGAAATGAACACAGTTTGTTCTCCATTCCTCAGCTCTTACACAGTCGAAGTAATCGTTTAGGACCTGTCTGCAACTTTGGTGACCACATCTGAGTAGAAATGATTTAAGAGCCTAGGTGACATACACAGGAAGGACATGGGAACAGCAGGAACAAGGTGGACATTACCAGCTTCATCAGGCCCCTCACCAGCTCACACATGCACACACACTCACACACACACACACACACACCCTTACCACTTTGGGATTTTTGCCAGTCACATCTTAGCAGCCTCTGTACTCCACACAAGAGGTGGAGATATGCCAAAGGAAAAGGGCCCAAGCCCAGCCCACTTCCTCCTTGGGGTCCAATAGCCACATTCTGAGCTTGTTTTCCCCCCACCCCCACCCCTGCCTCAGTAACAGGCTCTATCTGTTTTGGCCAAAAGCCCCTGGCTGCAAAGTGCCAAGAGAAGTGAATCTCCCGCTGAAGAATTGAGCGTGCCAAGCACTTGCCTGGGGCCTTGGCTTCCCACCATGTGCCCACCCTTCACTTCAGAGCTTGGTGTGTAAGAGTAGTCCTTTAAGAAAGCTGGTGTCACAGGCCTGAGAGAGCTGGATCCATAAGGGAGTCAGGCCCCGCCCTGCGCAGGACTGTCAGAACATCAAAGGATGGGGGCGGGGCACAGAGTGGGGTCACGGGGCTGCGGGTCCCTGGAGCAGACATAAGCTCTCACTCCCACTCCCATGGCCGGCCGCAGGCTCTGAAGCAGGGATGCTGTTGCTGTGGGCACTGCTGTTATGCTGGGGGGTGCTGCCCCAAGCCCGAGGGACAACCCACACTCCTCTCTTCCTGCGGATCTACAAGAGCCAGCTGGAAACAGGTGAATCTCAAGGAATGAGCTTGAAGAAGCATGACTTTGGAGAAGGCAGAGCAGTGGACAAGAGCTCTGGGCTTCTTCCCCTCTGATGTCCATTTACCAGCTGCCCACAGCTGCCCTTGCCCCTCCTCTGCTCTCACACTTGCTGTGCCTCCCTCTTGCCATGAGCAGTCCTCACCCTGTCATTCAAACCCTCCAGTGTCTCCCTTACCTCCTCTGCCCACCACATAGAGGTCACGCTGCCTCTTTGGCTGGTGTGGGCCCATCCCCCTTTCTCTCCTTCTCAATGTAGAATGCTCTGACTAGGCTTGGCAGACAAAGTCCTTACTACCTCTCCTGCAGAAACATCCTCTGATCTCCCTGTAGCAGTCAGGTCTCTCCTGGCTCCCACTGCCCTCTGGTAAAACCTCAATGGCCTTATCCAGACACACACCTGCTAACCTATCTGCCTGCCTGCTGTTCTCCCTGCTGCCTGTCTGCAGGGTGCTTCTTGTCTCAGCTTGGGGATCTGTGACCTTGGAGGCATTTGCATGGGCTGCTGCTCTCCCTAGACTTGGGTCTAGCTGAGTTCTTTCACCTCCTTGGGGTGTCTGCCCTAAGCCTCCTCCTTACAGCAGACCCTCATGTCTGAAGCAGGCCCTCCACGCCCCAGTCACACTTAGAGCTTAAGTGCTTCTCTGTAACATTTCTAAAACTTACTTTACTGACTGGTCTGAGTTCTAATTTGTCTTTCTCCCTGACTGCCATGTCAACTCCAGAGCAGCAGCAGGAGCCACACTGTTCCTTAAGCCCAGCAGACTGACCTATGGGCTGAGCTAGGTGGCAAGGCAAGGCTGAGCCAGGACAATGACTTAAGCACAGGAGTTTGAAACCAGCCTGGGCGATACATTGCGATCTGAGCTCTGGTCTCCTCATAAGAACTTGTTGCTGAATGGCTGTCTTATCTTCTAGCTCGGTTCGGGTGCCAGTGGGTATTTGCTGAATGGCTGAATGGACCCTGAGGAGTTTTTTGGTTTTTTTTTTTTTTTTTTTTTTTTTTTTTGTTGTTTTTTTGTCCCCAGACATCTCAAATTTATTATCAGAGAACCAGGTCCTGGAGGGTGTGATCAGGATGGCTGTGACTGGATCCCCAAGTGAGGGTGTGTCTGTCATGGACCCCCTGCCCTTCGTTAGAGAGGAGCTTGTTGGGAAGAAGAGTGGGCTGGATCTGTCGTTGGTGGGGGACCTGCTCTCTGGGAAGACTATGCCTGAGCTGAAGAAACTGCTGACGACAGCCGGGTGAGTGGCCGTGAGGTAGCCTGGGCCTCTCTTCTCCCTCAGGTCATTCCCTGTCAAGCAGAAGAGAGGTGGGCAGGCAACCTGGGGTCCACAGCATCTCCTCAGCCTTGAATGCACGAAGCAGGTCCTCCTACTGTGTGGCTACCTTTCCAGACCTCTCCAAACCCCTCTAGGGAGGAAGCAGGGGCTTCCCCTCTGTGGTTCCTCAGTCCTGTGCTTTACAAATTTGAATAATGTTTCCAAAATAGTTTCTGTTAACTGCCTGCCTTTATGACATGAATGATGTGAATATATCTCAAGATCCAAGTTTCCCAATTGTGTGGTCTTGTCAGCACAGCCACACTAAAGTGTCCAGAGCCAGTGGTCTCCCTGTAGAATGGAAGCCAAGACAGGGGTCGTCAGCTGCTTCCTGGAAGCAGGGCTCAGCCTTTGCACCTAGCATTCACTAACAATCTCTGATGCTGGTCCCAGATGCCTACTGACACCTCATGGGGCATCCTTGGGTCCAAAGTCCCTTTCTCTAAGAACACAGCCATGTTGGCTTATAGTCTAGCCTGCTCTAGTATGACTTCTAATCATGGCCCTTACTAATCATGCTGGCAGCCAGTGTCTTTCTAAATAAGGTCACGTCCTGCAGTACTAGAGGCCAGGACTTCACCTTGAACTTGGACGCAGGAACATCTGGTCACACCTGTCCTGACCTCCCACCCAACAAATGTTAGTGTCGGGTCTAAAGTCCCTTAGCTGGTCCCCAGATGCCTGCCATGCTATCAGCTCAGCCCTGAAAGCCCTGAGTTGAAGCCTCCTAGTAGAGCAAGAAGCCACCTAGATGAACGGTACTAATTTTGGTTGGAGGCAGGTTTCCCTTAAGGTGACCTGCACAGCCACAGGCTCAGCCGTGAATGCATGAGTCCCTCCCCAACATGACCCATAAGACCTAAGACTCCAAGCTCCAAATTGGATTTTCTGGTGGGAGTAAAATGGAGAAGTCAGGGAACTATAGTGTGGGGACACTGCCCAGGGAGGCTTGGGAGGTAGCACAGGCAAATGCCACCCCAGCTATGCCACATGTTGGTACTGTCCACGATTCCCCTACCCCAGCTGGGTAATAATGCCATGGCTATAAGCCCACCCTATTCCAGGACATGGCTTGGGAGGAAGAAAGGACAACACCACATGAACTGATCCTAAAAATATCCTCCAGGCTGGGCAAGAGGATCAGAAATTCAGTGCTCAGCTACATAGGAAGTTTGAGACTAGCCCAGACATACGAGACCCTGTTTTGAAGCAAACAGGGAAAGAAACTCCTTCCAGAAGGCTCCACGCTGGTGGCCAGGTTCCCCTCTGTGACAGAACATGTTGCTGCCAGCCTTGGTGGCTCCAGAGGAATCTGTAGCTGACACTGGTGTCCACAGTGCAAACCTGACCCCTCCAAGCCAAGGGAGGAGAGGCACCTGAGGCCTTAGCAGGGAAGGGAGAACAATGCTTAAGGATGCTCAGCAGAGCCTATGGGGTCCTTCCTGGAAACTACAGGGGCTGATTCTTGCTTCTCCATGTTCCTGCCTGCTGGTTTTTCCTTTGAAAAGCTCAGACTCTTATCCATGAGACCTGGGAATCAACCCTAGGTCCCATGTACATTGCCAAAACTTCTCCCACTGAACTACAGCCTCAGCCCAGGGTCAGATACTTGGATTCAGCAGGTTTCATGTGTACAAACTTAAGCTACAGTCCCAGGCTTGTTAGAGGCTGACCCAGAGAAGGGTAAGGGCTGCCCAGATCCTCAAGGCTTAGAGACTGGAAGCAGAATTCTGTGGTCTTGGAAGGCCACTGTGTAAAGACATGCTGCCCAAAGCTCTCTCCACTCCTCCTGGCATCAGTGCCCATTCTAAGTACTCCAGATATACACAGCCAGACATATCACCCCCATGCCTCCCATAGGTTGGTCATAGAAGATGCCAAGGGACCAGAAGTCACCCTGCAAATTCTAAGTGACAGCCTGCTGCAGATCACACTGCGCTGCAAGCTGTACCTCTCATTCCTAGAGTAAGTACCCAGAGCACTTCCTCCCCACATGCTGCCAGCAGGCAAGACGAACAAAAGCCATGTGTCACCACGAGGATCACAAGTGCATTCTACATGGGCAGGTTTCAAATACTGACGTACAGGGAAGCTGAGGTATGGAATGAGGATGAAGCCTGCCCTGGGCCATTCAGTGATTCTACAGTGAGGGCTCCCTCACTTGCACTGATGGGACAGTCTGAAAAGGGTCTGGGGCTCCTGGACTGGGCAGTTGAAGCAAGAGTGTCCATTCCCTGAGCATGAGTCTAGAACCAGGTACAGTTCTAGTTCTCTACTGCAGTAGGTCAGGAGTCCATTTCCACAGCTCTGAACTGAGTGGCTGTACATGTGGCCACCTGCAGAGGCGGTGACACATTGGCTACTGAAGTAAGGAGGGTCACAATGCCCTTTGGGAATATGCCAGTTCCTGCTTTCTTGGGAATATGGTTTTGTTCTAATTTTAGCACTTAATGGAGGAGACTATGGCCACTCCATCTGGAATGCATTTGATCTCATCTGGTGTCAGAAGATAAGCAGACCCCTAGTAAGCGCTTGGATGAGAGGTGTTAAGCCTGGGGAAGCACTGTGACAGGGTCGAGGGGCCCTGAGCTTGGCTGGGATAGTGTGGCAATGGTAAGACTCATGACCCAGTTGGCAGAGCATATGTTCCATCTAAGGTCACACTCAGTGCAGGTGTCTGCTGCCCTTGTGAGGATCTTGGCTCAGTACCACCCAGTCTGCCAGCAGATTCTGTGTTTTAGAGAGCTCTCCTAGATTCTAATGCAAGCTGCAGCCAGCTCATGACTTCTGGTCTCAACCTTAGACTGGCTAGAAGCCTGCCCAGACATACTGTCCTTACAGGATCCTCTGGCTGGAAGCCATCAAGAACATACGAATTGGAGTACGGCTAGAACAGATAGGGAACAAGACCCAGGTGGCCTTCGAGGAGTGCCACACACCACCCGGAAGCCTGAACATCAAGATCCTGAAGCGGTGAGCATCTCTGAGTTCTTTCTGAGCCTCCCCTGAGCACAGCAGGTACTGGCTCCTCCTGCACTGGCCCAGACCTTTCTGCAGTGGTCCTTCTCTGGGCTAGGGCTGCCTCTCCTTCAAAGCCACACACTGTACATGTCACCTCTCCTGCCTCCACATTGAAGGTCATAGGTAAGACTCAACCTCTGCTTAGCTACTTCCTAGCAGTTGGTCCTAGCCAGCTACAGACTTCTGGGAGCCTCGGTTTTATGGCTTACAGTACTCAGCCCACATGGAACAGTCCTGGGGAGGAAATGTACTAACTGACTTACATAGCACAGAACCTGACACCCAAGAGGATCAATTATTCACGGATCCACTGCCAGTGAGGCCACTTCCTGATTGAAAATCCCAAAGATTTTTATAAATGATCAAATACAAATCAGGACATAATGCAGTGAATCAGAGAAAAAACCACATAGATGCAGGGGGAGGGGACAAGAAAAAGGAGGAGAGGATGTGGGAATATTGGGAAAGGAAAAGGCAGCTACCATGGCCTTCCTGCTGCCCTGCCTAGAGCTGTTTTCCCCAGCGGTGCTTGGCTTCCCCCACCCCCACCCCCACCCATGCCTTTAGCACACCCAGTGTATTCCTACCTGTCATCCCTCCCCTAGATCAGACACCCTGTTGCCAAACCAACTGCTGAAACTGGTGACCAACACCCTGGAGAAATCCCTGCCTTTCCTCCTCCAGAAGATAGTGAGTCACCAGGGGAGAGGGGTGTGGCCCCCAAGAGAGACCCTCTACCATGGCCCTATTCCAGCAGGAAACGCCCTCTTCTCTCCCTCTAGGTGTGCCCTGTGGCCACAAACCTGATCAACTTCCTGCTGGAAGACATACTACACATCATTCTTCGTATGTTGCTGCTGGTCAGATGTCCCTTGCCATGTGCCAGGCACTGTCTATAGGAATCGACCCAGGGACAGGATGGATAGCCCTGCCTCCAGGATACTTTCTAATTGGGAAAAAGATAGGACAACATAGTTTGTAACTGTCCTATGTCACTTTCCCTCCGAGCTTCAGTTTCCCTATCTGTTAAGCAGGATCAAAGGAAAGCCCATAGACATGACCTGTTAGAACAACACCAACAACCAGACACAAAGCCATCATTCAATAAGTGTTCCTTATTTCAGGAGGCCCATGCTCAGCCATCAAAACCCTTAAGGTTGAGCAGGGGAGAAGGGATTTCTCCCTGCCTCCTATGCATCCTCTTCCCACCTCTACCTCTGGCTGAGTTTTTTCATGTCTGTACCACAGCTCCTGTCATCTCTGGTCCCGATGATTTCCAGTACTACGTGACCACCACGGAGTTCACAGAGGGAGCCATCCTGATGAGAGTGGAGGTAAGTGACCCTAGGCTGCCATGGACTCTTGGGAACCTGCAGAGCTTGGCTTCCCCTCCCTGCCCATGCCCATGCTCGCAGGCAAAGAGAAAGGGAGACAGGGTCTCACAGGATGGGAAGGAGCAAAGCGGGAAGAGGAAGACAGGCAAGAGAGGATGGAGAAAAGGAAGTGGTCAGTGAAAAAGGAAAGAGAACAGGGAGCCCAGCAATCGAGTCAGGGCAGCAGGAGAGCAGCTGAGTCTGCTCCGAGAATGGCTGAGGACTGCCCATCTCCTGTCCACTGCTCCTTCATGTCTGTCTGAAATGGATGGTAGGCAGGACAAGAAGGTTCAGGGGGAACAGGGTTCTGAGAACAGAGTGGAGCTCCATGGAGGCAAGGGAGCTGGGCTCAGGCACTCCACTCCAGCTCTTCTCTCATGGAGGATTTGAATGAATGACATCACCTCTCTGGACCTCAGTTTCCCTGTGGTCAGATGGTGACCATATTGGCTCCCATCTGATAAGACACTGTTGGTTAGGTTCAAATGAAATTGTGCCTGCTGGAGTCAGCGTGGTGAACTGTGACCAGAAGACTACCAGGAAGCTATCCCCACTGAAAGTCTTTCTTTTATCATTTCTTTGAAGCTTGTGACTCCCTGTGGCCCACACCAGCGGGCACCAAAGTCAGAACACATGGTTCCCCCACCTCTCCCAGGATTATCCCAGAACAGCATGGCAGATCTTGCCTTTTGGCTAGAAATCTACAATGACATCCTGGCCTGTCTCTACACCAGCCAGGAGATCTCTGTGGAGCCCCGGGACTCCTCGGTGAGTGCTGGGAGATGGATCTGATCATAGAGTGGAACAAAATGCCCCTGCCTGGTTCTTACATGGTAAAGCCAAGGCCCCCACCACAGGTCACTTCCCTGCTGCAGACTTGAGCAGTTTAACCTTTCTAGCTCTTTTTGGTCTTTCAGAACCCAGAATGGAAGTCCCTTTATCTGAGAAGAGGAACACTCACACCCTTCTCTCTTCATAACACATGTCCATTCTTACACTGCAGATATTTATAATAGCCTGCAGTGTGCTGGCCCTGTGCACACAGGTCCCTACCATATAGAGATCAGAGTCCCATAGGGGAATGGAAAACTGAACAAGAAATGTTCTGGTAAATGAAAGGGTTGGAGGGTGGGGTTGTTCACAAGGGATACTGAGATGGATTTCTGGGGAGTATAGAGTTTATTAGAATAGTTATTAACACTAACGACAAACGATGGGCACAGGCACACACATACACACAACACACGTGCACACACACGTCGCAGAGAATAAACGCCTCCCAGGGCTGATGGGAACAATAAGCATACATCAAAGTCCGTAGCAGCTTCCCACCACTCCCAGGACATCTGAGCCCTGGTCCCTCTCCAGCTCTGCCTCCTGACTCCCTGAAATCTAAGCACACAGGCTGCACTGATTTCTAGCTCAGTGCTTTGCACACACCTCTCTCTCTTCCTGGAACATTCTCCTCTTCACTGGTAGTCTCAGTATGAATGCCATCTCCTCACACAGCCCCTGCAAGACTGCTGTATCCAGAGATCCAAGAAAATGCATTCTCTCTCTCTCTCTCTCTCTCTCTCTCTCTCTCTCTCTCTGTCTCTCTCTCTCTCTCCCTCTTACTTTTCCTAAATACTGATCTCATTCTAACATTATATATAATTACATATGTATATATAATTATATATGTGCATATATGTGTAATTATACATAAAATTACATATGCAAATTACATATGCAAATTACATATGCATATACATGTTGAGCATCCAAAATTCAGATCTGATATCCAAAATATTCCAAAATCTGAAAAACCACAGGACACCACAAGTGGAACATGCCATATCCAGAAACTTCACATCAGACAAAAAAAAAAAAAAAGTTGTTTAAAATAGTTAACACCAATGAGTGCCCAGACTAGGGAAGTGATCTGTTTAAGGTCATCCACAGGTAAGATTGACTACAGGCGAGGTCTCCTGTCTCCACTGTTCTTCATACACACGCATGTGTGACAGCTCTGAGATCATTAGAAATGAACCCTTCATCGGAAGAAATCCTTTTGCTGGTGGGCAGGAGCACATCTGCAGGATGTCCTCTATAGCTTCTCTTGCTACAGAGTTAGAAATCAAACTTAATTAATGGCCCCTCACCAAGCAACCAGTAAAGAATCAGAGTCCGTGCCGTGTGGACGAAGACACACTGCTTTATGAGAATGAAGGTTGCTCTATAGGTCTTGGCATTGAGTGTCACTCACAAGGTTCAGGGCTGTGTGGCCAGTGTGCTCCTTTCTGTTCGTGCTTGTGTGTGAGCAGAAAAAGTCTATCAGGCTATACTTCAAAATGTCAACAATAGTTACCTCTAAGAACGGATTCGGGGGGAAAGGGAAAGAGAAGCTGGGGAATTTTACTTCCGACATTTCTATAATCTTCTCTGTGATGACTTGTGATCCACTGCAGATCGGAGCTCAGCAATGTGCTCAGAACTCCCTGAAACTCGGTAGAGCATAGATGCTAGGTAGGAGTGTGATAAAGCTACGGCGGGAAACTGTTCACGGAGCATCTGTGGAGCACGGAACGGCCTCTCTAAGACTCTCCCTGTGTCACTGTGGTTAGAGGACATTTCATAGGAAGAGGCTTTAGGTGGACGCTCAGTGGCTAGAGAGCTGGCCTACTTTGCCTAGCATACATGAAGCCCTGGCTTCAATCCCAAGCATCGTGCATACCTGTAATCTCAGCACTTGCAGAGAGGATCAAGAGTCCAGCTACATCATGAGTCTGAGGCAAGGCCGATACACAAGACCCTGGCTCAAAAAAAAGTATAAAAAAATGTTAGGAGAAGCTGGGCGGTGGTGGTGCATGCCTTTAATCCCAGCACTTAGGAGGCAGAGGCAGGTGGATTTCTGAGTTCGAGGCCAGCCTGGTCTACAAAGTGAGTTCCAGGACAGCCGGGGCTATACAGAGAAACCCTGTCTCGAAAACCCAAAACAAAAAACCAAAAAAAAAAAAAAAAAATGTTAGGAGAAAATTGTAAAAATCATAGGAAGTTAGCCTTTCCAGATAAACGACTCCAAACAGCCACACATGTGACTCATCATGAGCTGAGGCTAACTCATGTGCAGGCAGTGCGTCCAGTGTGGGCAGCTGTCTCCCAGAGCCCTCAGTCTGCTCAGGACACACTTATAGGACTTCAGGGACTCTAATGGACTCGTCTTTGCCTTTCTAGGAAACTGACCTCTGGGAGCTGTTATCCCTGAGCAGCCCGCAGTCCCAGCCCAAGGTAGGTATGATGCCTGCTCCTCCCCCAGCGCCTTGTACTAGACAGGCTGGACCAGAAGATTCCATGGGCATGTTCTATTTTTCTGCCATGGACTCCAGAAGCCACTGTGGCCCTTTACAGCGTCAGGATGTGAAACAAGAGGAAGCAGTCAGGATACTACAACAGCGAGATGTTGTAGAACTAGATGAGAAAGCCAGCCCCTGCCTGTCACATGAGAGTCTTGTTCCCGCCCTTCCAAGCTACAGCGAAGGAAAGCCATGCTCTAACTCTCCTTCCAGTTTCTCTGCTTTAACCTCACTCAGGCTTATAATCTGACCCGAGGGAGCCCGGGCCTGATCATCAGCGCCCCAAACCCCCCCACCGTCCTCCTTGATGGCCGCAGCACCACGGTCACCCAGCAGGGCTTACTGATGCTGCATGGGACCAATGCCTCCTCTGATGCAGTTGCCTGGGTGAGTGACCCTACACGGATTTAGTTCCCAGTCTGCAGACTGAGGGCAGAGCATGGGACAGCTGTGACCAGTCCCACTGCCATCTGCCACCAGTGTACACACAGGCAGCTGTGCCCACTGCTAAGACGCTAACACTAGCTTCTGTTCTCCTACTCTCCCACTGGGGCTCCCCAAGGACCTCCTAGGCCTTGAAGAAGTTTTGGCTCCAGACCCTCTAGTAGGGTGTAGCTAGGGCTGCCAAAGGACTCCAAGTCTCTAAAGGACTCCTCAGTCTTTCTTTGCCTTGGGCAGAGCTTAGGCATGCCTAAGTCACGAAGCTGAAACAAAACTGGAGCCAAGATGCTCCTGGCAGCTCCAACCACTGGAGAGAATTCTGAAAGACATAGCAGCTGCCACCAACCGCCCACTGCCAAATCACAATGGTTTAATTCTGAATGAGAATTAATTCTGAATGAGAGTCATTGTGCCATAGATGCACTGGGTGGCATTCTAAGGATGAAACAGGGTCCTCAGATCTTTGATGGTGTCATTGTATAGCCAAGAATTAGCTATCCCTCACAGGGGCAAAAAGCCCTATATCTGTACATATGAGTCACAGAGGTATATCAACACTCACACAAAACCAAGGGGAACCAGCTGTGATAGTCCTCTACTTGAAAAGCTGAGGCAGAGGGATCACTTGAGTCCAAAAAGTCTGAGACCAACTTGGGAAACATAGCAAAAATACACTTAAAATTTAAAAACAAAACAAAACAAAACAAAAAGCCACAAAAGCAGTCCAGCTTTTTTTATTATTGCTCCACGGTATAGCCCATGCCTAGTGTGAGGCTCCTCCTAACCCAAGGTATACAGGCAATGAAGCCACTGGCTGATTCCAGGGCCAAGGCTGCCTTTCCATTAAGGCTGCCTTACCACTGAGGGTGCCTCAGGTTCAGGCCTAGCCTCCCCTGACCCCCTGGAGCAGCCAGCACCATCAGTGCCTCCTCTCCCAGTGAGGCCCATGTACAGTGTGAGGAAGGCAGAAACACGTGTTCAGAGTGAGGACCATGGGACAGGACAGAATCCGTGCAGTTAGGGCTGGGGCCAGAGGTAGGGTAGGACCGACTCCAACTCTGCCCTGCCGTCTTTCAATCCCTCACAGCAACTCCTCTGCAGAGGCAAGTTCTCCTTAAGGAGTCAGAAACAGCAACTCCAGTTCGCACCACAAGGGTAATAGGTTTGAGTTGGGAACATGAGACAACTCTCAGTGGGGGTGGGGAGAAAAGGAGTGGTGAGGGATGGCAGCCCCTACTGTGCCTGAGGTACAGCAGTGCCTCGATACCTACCCACCCCAGATCACTCACTGACCTACTCTCTTCCCCCTGGCAGCGCTGTGGTCACCTTGGGCCCCTACCCCACTATCATTAAGGAGCAGGTGAGTCCCTTCCATCAGCCTTGTGCCCTAAAGGTTCCATAGGTGCACACCATAAATGGTCTCAAGTCACTGACACAGGATTGAAAGTCGGAGTCACACTCTGTCCCTAATCCCATCTCACCTTGGAGCCCCCAACTCCTACTGGAGTAGGGTGAGGCCTCTGGGGCTCTGGCTTGCCTATTTCATGACTATAACAAGTATTGAGTGAGCACCTAGTATATGCCTAGCCTTGCCTTAGGTACACAGATGGGTCAACACAAAGGCCCCACCCTTTTGAAATTCAGGTGCTGGCAGGCTTACATAGGCCCATATAAAACCATATATCTATATGGCCTATAAACCTCAAAAAAGCAAATTATGCAGCATAGGGACCGGTGATAGCACCACAAAGAGAGAAACAAGTGGGGAGCAGCAATGTTAGGAGGGAGTCTGGGGCCTGGGGAGAGGACTCATCAGTCAGGAGCTGCCTGTTCTTCCAAAAGACCAGGTTCAGTTCCCAGCACCCACATGGAAGCTCACAACTGTCTGTAACTCCAGTTCCAGGGGATCCAGCACCCTCAGACAGACATTGATGCAAGCAAAACACCAATGCACATAAAATAAAAATAAATATATCATTTTTTTTAAAAAGGAATCTGAGGAATGCATTGAGATAAGCTTTTTTGGTAGGAGGACTTTGAGACAGGGTTTCTCCATGTAGCCCTGGCTGTCCTGGAACTCACTCTGTAGACCTCGAACTCAGAGATCCACCTGCTTCTCTGGACTGAGTGCTAGGATTAAAAGTGTATGCCACCACTGCCCAGTGGAGGTGAGCTTTTAAGCAAAGACTCAAACAGAAGTGGGGAGAAGAGAACTAAAGACCCAGGACTGAGTGTGCCCCAAGGGCTCAGGGAAGAGCAGGGTTGTGAAGCAGGGAACAAGACATCAAGAGAAGGCAGGGCAGGCCATACTGGGGCCAGAGTGGGATGGCTTTTCCTCAGAATGAGATGGGGGCTTTGTTGAGAATGTGAGCAGAGGAGAAGCCAGCCCCAGAGGCGGTCATGGGCCTGCGGCAAGGTATAGTCAGTCAGCACAGGTGGATGAGGTACCCAGGCGGTGCCTGCAGCTGCACACACGAGAGTCGGGAACTGGTGTTTTAAAGGTGGGCCTAGCTAATGGGATTCCCTGATGCGTCAGAGAAGAGGAAGGAGGTGGATATTCATCTAAGATAGGGTAACCTTATTAAGGGCTTGTCTTGTTCTCTGGGCTGAACGCAGAGGTGCAGGGAGCTGAGCAACACGGCCGAACCTATGGGCTGGCCTTCAGTTCCTGAGCTCAAACCACTGCTGATGCAACCTGCAAGTTCAAAGCCAGCCTAGACTACAAAGGGAGGCATTGGGTATTTTTTAAGGTGGCATCTACGGGACATCTCCAGACTCTGAGTGGTGTCTGTACAATAGGTTCTCCCCATCTGGGGTTGGCACATCCCCATCCATGTGCCAAGCTAGAGGGACTGAGCTGCCTGTTTCCCATCGCAGGAAGAGCGCCTGAAGACCTTGCTCTTGGCTGTCCTGAAGAGGTGGTTCCTGCCTCACCACAATGGTGAGTCTCACTGTACCTCTCTGTCCAAACACACATCACAGTACATTGCTGGGGGCAGCACCAGGCCTGTTCACAGGGGCTGCAAAGAGTTGCCTGGGTTGAGATTGACTTCCCTGCAAAGCAATAAGCAACCCAAACCTGAGCTTTCAGACACAGTTGCAGAGACTGCTAATGCTGATACAAGCTCAGAGCAGGAACCAGAAGAGTGACTGCAGGGGGGATGTAAAGTCACAGTACAGGGGCTGTCAGGGGGCAGGGGTTACTCAGCTCAGCTCAGCAACTATGGGGCTGAGTCAACCATCCCAAGTGGAATGCTAGATGGGCTGAAGCCAATAGACCAGCTAAAGTGCGCTCACACTGTAAATGTGACCAACAGGGTGGGTATCTGTACCTGAAAGAGAGGCTGGAAGCTGAATGATACATCACCCTTGCCTCTACCTATCAGGAATCCAAAATTTTCCAAAGCTCCATGTCTCTCCCTGGGCTCCTCAGATACTGAGACAAGGCAATGTAGACAGCTGAGGAGGTGAGCTAGGAAGATGGAGGGGCAATCCATAGCACTGGGCTTCCTGGCCTGGCCATTCTTTGGGCACAACATGTCCCCATCCCCATCTCCATGGTTACTTGGTCAGTACCTGTACCCTACTGCATGGTGAGCTTCCAGAGACACAGGTCCTCATGGTTCTCCTTGTGTTCCTAGCATCCTGTCCAGACTCACACCAAGTGATGTAAGATATATAGGCTCTCTCTCTCATTCTCTCTCTCTCTCTCTCTCTCTCTCTCTCTCTCTCTCTCCCTCCCTCCCTACCTCCCTCCCTCCCTCCCTCCTTCTCTCTCTCTCCTTCTCTGTGTGTGTGTGTGTGTGTGTGTGTGAGAGAGAGAGAGAGAGAGAGAGAGAGAGAGAGAGAGAGAGAGAGAGAGAAACTAACTTTCGAGGGATTCCCTGGCTCAGCCTTTTCATCTTTCAGATGGGCCCACTCTACAGACCCAGAGAGGTTAGGTGACTTGCCCAACATGACCCAGTAAATCTCTGGCCCAGCTGAGTCCAGGACTCTGACTTCTCACTTTGTGAATTGAGGATCTTTGCTCTGAGAACAATCACCTTGAGAAGTTGGCAGAGGCTCAAATGGCAGACAGGCTTCCAGCCTGAGGTCTACGGTGGCCAGGGAAAGTCCTGGGCACGAAATGAGCAAATCTGTTCAAAAGGGGACTAACTGGGCACAGAGGGGGACTGACTGGGCACAGGGCAGGTGGTGGCAGAGCATATCTGCAGGGCAGCCAGAGAGGTCAAACAACAGGATGTCACTTGCCAGGGGCTGGGGAGATAGGACCTACTCTTTCTGTGCCCAGCATAGGCTTTCACCCAATGCTTGGTGACACACCACAGGGGTCAAGAGACAACCCAGAAAGTAGACCAGGCAGAGAAGTCGGGATGGTCATGCAAGGTCTAAATACCAGGCCAGGAGCCTGCTCAGTGCCATGGGGTACTGCTCATACTACAACCCCACCCAGAGGAGAAAGGGGCAGGGTGAGAGCCTGTGAAAAAACTGTATGAAACAGCAATGAGGAGAGGTAAGAAACAGCAATGAGGAGACCTGGGCAAGCTCCATGGAAGGGACTAGAATAAAGGGCAAGCCTCAGGCTGAGGAACCAGCGAGGTCTGGGGACAAGTGGAAGAGCAAAGACTTGGTCTCTTCCTCCTCCATCTGCCCCCACCACCTGACTTCCTGGTGACCATTAAGCCAAGAGAGGATGCCAGATCACTCCAAGGCCAGTGTAGCTGGGGGGTATGGAGTAGAGCAAGGCTGCTCGCCACAGGAGGGAGGCCATGCCAGGCCCTCAGGCTTTCACAACTCAGTCTTTACAAATCCTCCAACCAAATGATTAATTCACAGGAGCACTAATTGCAAAGTGAGCAGCTCTGTAAATTAACTGGTTTGAGGCTTAGTTTTTAGATATTTGCCAAACAAGCACACCTGTGGATATTTGCCGCCTTTGATACAGTCGAGGGATGTTGTCTGATAGAGCCTAATCTCTAGTGTTGTCAGGTTTCCCTGGTAGGATTGTTTAGGCTCAGTGTGGGAATCAGGTAGAATGCATTTCCTGAGTAGATTCTCAGGAAGCCTTCAATCTTCAACCAACGATTGATTCTTCCTTAAAACACCACAGAGAATGAGAGCTTCCTAGCAATGCACTCGCAGGTCTGGGGTATATTTTAGAAGAATATTCCTTTAAAAGACAGGTGTGAGTGTAGGTGTGGAGAGGGGGTGACTGTGAGTCAGTTAGGGATGTGCAAGCTGTGGCTCGCAGGGCAACTACGCACAACCTCCCATGCACGTCTGCCAGACAGCCTGCCCACCAGGCCCTGAGTTCTGCCTTCTTCTTGCAGAGTGGCTCAGCGAGCATAGCCTCCCACTGCCCAACATCAAGGGCGTCTCCTTCAGCCTTGCCCAAATGGACTTCTCTGAGGTAGGTGCAGGGGAGGAGTCTCCCTAAGATGCTCATCGAGTGGGCAGGAAGTTAGAAGCTAAGGCCGCTTCCAAAGCCCTCGGACTCTCACATTACCTCCACCTCACAACACCTCTGTTCTCTCAGCTAGGACCACCCACCTCCCTTGAACTTAGGCATCCTGGATGTTCCCAGGGTATCCACAAATAGTGCCATTGTACCCAGTGTCTGCTCTCTACAAACATCTGGGGGTAGGAAGCAGGGATTGGGTAGGAGGCCAGAAGCAGCCAATCTGAAGGAAAGAAAGCATAGAGCCCCTGAGGTGCTGCCTGGGGATCTGCTCACAGGCCTATCCTGCTTCCTACCCTGCTTCATTTCCTCCCAAGTGGAGGAGAGTCCATTTAATGAAAGTTCCAGGTCAGGGGGCTCAGTGTTGCTGCTCTTCTAGAGGACCCAAGCTCCATTCCCAGCACCCAAATTCAGTGGCTCACAACCACCTATACGCTTCAGAGGATCTGATGCCCTCTTCTGGCTTCTACTGGTCCCAGCACACACATGGCATACAAACATACACATAGAAACACATACATGGCATACACTCACCTAGGCATACAAATATACACAGAGATACAAATAAAATAAAAATAGAAATTTTTTTAGGAAGATGAAAAATATTTGAAGTTGTCATAGAACAAGTTGAAAGGCAGACAGAAACATAATCTCAATGTAACAGAATATTCTCTCCATAATAAAATGCCTCCTAGAGGCTGAACATGACCATAATAAACTCCAGACTGGGGCAGGAGGGACAGGAAAGTCAGACAGGTAGAGAGACAGAAACAGGGTTCTTGGAAAGTGGAGAAGGGCATTGGTAGGAAGGGTAGGCCTCGGACAAACTCCTCATATTCTCATCTCTCCACCTGAAAAGATTTCCAAGGTGGTGGCACATCCCAGCACTCAGGAGGTGGAGGCAGGAGTATTATGAGTTCCAGGGCAATCTGGGCTCCATAACAGGACCCTGCATCAAAAGGAAAGGCAGGGCAGAAGTGGGGAGGAAGCAACAGGACAAAGGAATGTACTTGAGCTTAGGGACCCCAAGCTTAGGCCCTGTGCTCCTGTCCCCATTCCTGACTACTGACTTCCTGACTTCCTTCAAGCCCCTGATGTGGGGAGGGCAGCAGGCACTCCTTCCTGGGGCCACTCTGTGTCCCCCGCCCCTCCCCAGCCTGCTACTCCTCCCTGACATCAGCCTAGAGACCTTAGAGAGACCCTTACTTGAGTGGGTCTGGAGGAACCCATCCAGGTAATTCAGGGTTTGTGACTGCCCTAAAAATGATGCCACCAGTCCTGGGACCATCAGGTCAGGTGCTGACTGGGGTGCATGGGGTCTATTGATGGATCTGAATGACAGAGCCAGGATACAACCAGAGCCCTCCAGTCACTGAAGCACTGCCTCGTAACCAGACCTGTGAAAAGCAAGGCTCACTTGCCGATTGGATTCTAGGCTGCCTTGTACCATTGTTCAGGTTGCAAGTTCCATGAGTGCAGAGTGCACCACGCAGAATGTAGTTTAAAGGGAGAATACCTGCTGGATCTGGACAGGGTACCACATACCCATCCTTACATGACTGCCCTGGCTGCTCAGTCATTTGCTCACTGGCCTTTTTTCACAGTCATCATGTTTCAAGAACAGTTCTAGTGTGCTGCTGTTCTCATAAGTGCTCCCAAGACTCCTCTTCCTCTCCACTCCATGCCCATATCCACTCTGTCCCTGACTCTTCTGTCTTAGAGTCACAGGTGTGGGCCCCTCTGGAGTGTCAGGAGCAGACTATGAGAAGTGAGGGCACATAGAGAGACTCTGCTATGTCTGTAGGATTACATCCTGCTGACCGTTCCGGAGTAGCTGCTCTGCTGGGGCCCTGTCCCTGCCCACAGCTGCACGTGGTCAAGAGCCCAAAGCCCACGATCAGCGGCAGTTCCAGTGGAGTCCGCAGCTAGAATAAAGATGTTTCCTCTGAGTCTGTGTCTGAGTTTGCTGTATTTCGTGAGAGCTGGGACAATGCCTTGAAGTGTTTACATGATGGGCACCCTTCCCAGCTACAGTTCTCCTGTGACCCTTCTGGAAAGTGCTCCGAGTTCTGTACTCAGTACCAGGAAAAGATCAGAAGGAAAGACTAGGAGTGGTGGTTCACACTCATCATTCCAGAACTTGGGAGCCTGGGGTAGCGCAATTGTCATGTGTCTGGTCCAGCCTAGGCTACAGAGTGTGTTCCATGTCAGCCTGGGCTAGAGTGAGCCAGCCATAAAGGGGGAGAGGTGAGAGAGGAGAGAAAGAGAAAAACAAAAAGGAGAAAGCTCTTTGATTCTCCAAAGGCCAGGCCCTGTGAGAATGGCATCTCAGAAGGACACAGGAAAGTATGCCCAGAAAAGTTTGTCTGTCAAGAAGGAAAGTAGACAGACATAAGCTGAAAGAATGGGGTGCCTGAAGGGGACCCTCAGAAGCCACAGGGCTAAGGGTGGTAGAGAACCCTCAAGGCAGACTACCCTAGGACAGCCACACCTCAGAGCTCCTGACCTTGTGCTGCGAACAACAGAGTAATGACCACTGTGGAGCAGGGTCCCAGAAACATCCTCCATCTACCCCTCTAGTCCATGTTACCTGGGCAGGGCACAGCAGAGCTGCTGTGAGAACTGTAGATGGTGGCATGGATACCTGAGAAAAATTGATTCAACACAGAGGGCTCTCTCTCCTGGCACCCAGCACAGCCTGCAGCAGGATGGCCACTATAGACTGAGAGAAAAATCCCCACCTCCCCTGACAAGCCAGGTCTGTGGAGTAAACTTAGCTTCCTTCATAGCCTAAATGACCTCTCAAGACTAATTAAAGTTGAGGGTGAAGCATCTTCCCCAGATAATTCCCAGGGGGAAAACCCACACCTGTGTTGAAGATTCTACAAAGCTGATTGACTGATTAGAATTTTGTAATTGTGGAAAGTTAAAATGTTGCAGATCCAGAACCAAAATTATAGTTTGCTTATTAGCTGTTAGATGAAAGTGGTGTATTCCTGAACAAATCACACCAAGCCAGCACAGTTCTTCTTGTGCGTGCCCGACTGACTAGCAAGAACAACGCTGCAACAGGATCCTTCTGCACACGTTTATTGGGAGAGCTTGATTGCAGGGGTGAAGAGACTCCAAGCCCAGAACTGGTGCTGCTTATATAGGCCTAGGAGAGGCGTGTCTCACACCCGGATTGGCTGTGCTTGGGTTATGCTTACCACCTCATTTGCATGCCTACATCTGATTGGTTAACTTCTCTCTCATCTGATTGGTTAACTTGTCTCTCATCTGATTGGTTAATTTTGGTTAATTCTCAAAACCTCATCTTGGCAAAAAAACTTTACTGCCTATGTATGCGTGGTGGCCAGCGGAAGCCAGCACCACCCTGCAACGGCACATGTGGCTTCCCACATCTCCCCCTTTTTGTTTTAATAAAATGAGGCTGGTCTAGGCCTGTGCAATAATGTCCATCCGCCGTGGCTCCTGTTTTAGGTCGTTCCTCTAATGTCACAGCCTTACCCATCATAGGGTAACCCTATCGCCACCAGGCCCCGTGTCTTAAGTTGGTCTGTGCATGAGGAAAGTTGCCCGTCTCTGGATACCACAGTACTGTGTGACAGTAACTGCTAAATGACCTAGGGCGAACTCTACAAAAGAGGCCAGCCAGAAAATGAATTAGTGGGGAAATCATGATCACCCTATCGCGTGCAATGAGGGAACCTCAGCGATGTGCAAGGGCTGATCAATGATTGTCGAGTCTCTCTCATCCCAGTGCAATGGATCCATAAATCCGTGGGGTGCAAGAGCAGAGAACTCAGATGCCGACTAATTCTTGAGCATAGATAACCAAACTTCAGGGGAGGCGCCATTTTCAATAGCTAAAAGTGCCTGAGTTATAATGACCTTGTCACGTTTTTGTTGGGTTCTGAATTTGTATACCAACCAGAACATGAACACAAGTCCACAGCATATGGCAGCACCAAACAAAATCACTCCCACCCATTCCTTAAAGTAAGAAAAAGCAGAGGTAAGCCAAGAGGTAAAGTCTCCAAGGGTCACTGGTTCCACTCTGGTTCCATTAAGGTTCAGGATCTGTATCTGCAGCCTCGTCTGCAACCTTTCAAGCTCCTGAGACCAGTTCCCCTTCAGATAATTCGATAGGTCTGTACTTCTAATAAAAGAATCATTAATATACCTAACAGGAGTAGTGCACACATGCGGAGTGGATACCACATAACTCATTTGTATGACATCCATCATCTGTTCCATGTTATGTTGTAAAATATCCATTCTCTGATTCACTAACATTAACCCTGAGGCGATATGAGAATCCACCCTTTGCAGGGTAAGCAATGCCTCAAATGTTTTTTCTGCTATCTGACTTATAGTGTTAGCAGTATTAATTTGATCTGCCCAATTAAAGATAATCTTTTTCTTTAAAAAATATACAGGGTGTAAAAGGTTTATCCGCATTATGCACAAAGCATAGTGTATAATTTAAATGAAAACTAGTACTCTTATACATCTGTGGCTCTTGAAGAGTTTGTCGTGCATAAGGCACATCCAAAAAACATTCCTTTGCAAAAAACAAAGGCTAGGTAGAAGAATTGGAATGTACCGGTAAAGGTACTGGCCATGATCTTACTATGGCCCACAAAGGTATACTTATCCCGGTCTTAATCATCAGGAGTAAGAATAGCAGGATCATCTTGGGATTCATCTTGATCTTTCACGGTCCTTGTCAGTCGTGTCAGAATCCAAAGTGGATTTTCTTCACCCTCCAGAAAAACACAAATAGCTCCCTGGGATCTGATTAATATAGGATCTGGGCCATACCATTTATTATCAAGGACGTTTTTCCATTTGACCATTTCATTGGGCGATTGAGGCCATTGTCCATGCCTTTCGGCTGGTGATCTTCCAGCATCATTCAATTTTTTAAAATTAAGAGTAAATATTGTAAGGGATAGAGCCATCTTTGGCGTCATAGCCTCTATCCCCCCTTTTTGTTTTTGCAAATATTGTTTCAAAGTACGATGGGCTCTCTCAATGATGCCTTGGCCCTGTGGATTATAGGGCAACCCAGTAATATGTTTCACTTGCATTTGTTTGCAAAACTGGCTAAATTTAGAAGAATTATACGCAGGACCATTATCTGTCTTTAGCACTAAGGTCTTGCCCCATGCAGCCCAAGCCTCCAAGCAGTGAGATATGACATGAACTGCTTTTTCCCCTGTCAATGGAGAGACATGTAGGACACCAAAACTGGTATCGATGGACACATGTACATATTGTAATTTCCCAAAAGCTGGGATATGCGTGACGTCCATTTGCCAAACATCTAGGGCTCGCAATCTGCGAGGATTAATGCCCACGGAAGGTGCATTAATAAATTCTACACATCTACCACACTGTAGGACAATATCTCCAGCTTCTGTTCATGTGAGCTTAAACTTTTGTCATAATGTAGAAGCAGGGACATGATAAAGTTGATGAAAATTCTTAGCACTGTCTATAGAGCTTTGTGATAGGAAAACCATATCTCTGGTGGCTGAATCAGCAATTGCATTTTCCTTAACCATAGGTCCAGGTAATGATGTATGTGCTCTAATATGTTGAATATAAAAGGGGTGCTCACACATCAAAATACAATCTTGTATTTTCATCAAAATTTCAGATACTGGACTAGACTGCTTAAAATTTCCGGCAGTCTCTAATGCTAGTACAGCATTAACCACATAAACAGAATCAGAGATAATATTTATGGGCATAAGAAATATTTTAAACACTTCTAAAACCACCAAACATTCTACTAATTGAGGGGCTCCTGGTGTAAATTGCAACCTTACAGCCTTTTCATTTATCACATAAATTCCAATTCCTGTTTTGGATCCATCGGTATAAATATCAACTGCTCCCTTTATAGGAGTATTAGTCGTTACCTTTGGAAATATCACTGGATGCAATAGCATAAAATGTAATAAAGGATGTTTAGGATAATGATTATCAATTAAACCAGAATAACTGCATCTAAGAATGGCCCATACATCTATAGTCACACACAACATTTGCATTTGTGCGGCAGTATAGGGAACAATTATGCTATCAGGCATTTTTCCAAAGTGAGTAATTGAACTTTTTATACCTTTATGGGCCATATTTGCCACCATGGTGGGATAATGCTCTATAGTCTTATTAGGGGATATATGTGGATGTATCCATACTAACGGACCATCTTGCCATAACACAGCAGTTGGCAAATTTATGGTTCTTAATATGCATAGGTACAAAGGTTCTTGCTCATTTATACAATTTAACTGTGTTTTTTTTGGATAGCTCTTTCCACCTTCCTAAGAACATCAGAAGCCTCAGGTGTTAATTGTCTCAATGAGGTAATATGTGATTCTCCTTCTAAAATTTGAAATAAAGGTTTTAATTCCGAAGTAGGGATCCTTAAATAAGGTCTAATCCAATTTATATCTCCTAATAATTTTTGAAAATCATTTAATGTCTTTAGATGATCTTTTCTTATACTAATCTTTTGTGGGGTGACACACCGTAGAGTAATAGTGGCTCCTAAAAAATGACTAACATTAGACTGCTGTACTTTTTCTGGTGCAATAATCAAGCCATTATTTTTTAAAGTTTCATTAAGCAAGCCATAAGCTTGCTGTATACTTTCTTCTTCAGGTCCACAAATCACAATATCGTCCATATAGTGACAAATTTTTAAGGAGGGGAAACCATCTCTAACTGGTTGCAAAGCTTTTCCTACATATAACTGACATATGGTAGGGCTATTTGCCATTCCTTGGGGCAATACCCACCATTGATACCTTTTATCAGGCTCCATATGATTAATAGAAGGTAGGGTAAATGCAAATCTAGGTTGATCTTTCTTATTCAATGGAATGGAAAAGAAACAATCTTTAATATCTACTACTATAATTCTCCAATCCTTAGGTAGAGCTGAGAGTAGGGGGAGTCCTCTTTGTACAGGACCCATAACTTGCATTTGTGCATTAATGGCTCTTAGGTCATGTAACAATCTCCATTTACCTGACTTTTTCTTTACAACAAAAATAGGGGTATTCCAGGGTGATTGTGTGGGTTCCACATGTCCCAGGTCTAATTGTTCTTGTACTAATTCTTTAGCTGCTTTTAACTTCTCAGAGGGTAAAGGCCACTGAAGCACCCACACCGCATCCTCCATAAGCCACGGAATGGGCAAAGGCTCCTCAGCAGCCCCTAGAAAAAACCCAGCCCTTTCTTATCTGCTTTTTCTGTGGCTTTAACTGGTGAAATTCTACCTTGTAAGTTTTTTCCAAGACCTAGTCCAGGTATATATCCCATTCCTTTCATCATTTCCTTGCTTTTCTGAGAGTAATCATTAGTCAATATAAAGTTCATGGCTGACAACACATCTCTTCCCCATAAGTTTACAGGTAAAGTGAGTACATAAGGTTGAAAAAGCCCTGTCCTTCCTTCTTTATCTTTCCATTGTAAGGATTTTGCACTTATAGTTGGGGTAGCCTCATATCCTAATCCTTGTAAACTATGTGACAATTGATTAACAGGCCAAGAAGCAGGCCACCAATTACTGGTTATAATGCTTTTATCTTCTCCTGTATCCATTATACCTTGAAAGGTTTTTCCTTCTATTTGTAATTGTAAAGTGGGACGATTATCCAAATCTAAAGATATGTATGCCACATAAGTTCCTGTAGAACCAAGTCCCTTATCTCCTCGGGAATTCTGGCTACTAGAGAACATGTTACACAAACTAGGAAGAATCAGCAATTGAGCAATGCGATCTCCAGGAGAAATGGCCACGATACCTGGGGTGCAGAACACATAATCTTAACTTGTCCCTCATAATCTGAGTCTATAACTCCGGGATGTATCATCAATCCTTTCAAAGCAGAAGAGGACCTACCCAACAGTAGGCCCACTGTATCCTTTGGTAAGGGACCTCTAAAATCTGATGAAATAGGTTGGCACCCCATTTGAGGTGTAAGAATTACTCTGGAGGTGGCACAGATGTCCAATCCTGCTGAACCCGGAGTGGCTCTCCTCGGTCTCTGGGTGGCCTCATGGACACTGTGGTCTGAAATGCCCCATACATTTGGGGGCGCTGGGAATGGGGGCCCCTCATTCCGTTTTTTGGCTGTTGTACTTTAAACTGAGGTATTGGCCTTCCTTTTATATCTCTGACTGATCTACATTCATTTGCCCAATGTCTTCCTTTCCCACATTTTGGGCAAATACCTGGTACTGTCTTTGCAAACCTACTCTTTCTACCCTTAGTACACTGCTTTTGCATATGACCTGTTTGTCCACAATTATAGCAGGTTATTTCTTTTGTTTGCACCATCAAAACTGCGGCAGCCAGCCCTGCATTTGAAAGGGGTCCTCCTATTTCTCTACAGGCTTTCATCCATGCTTGTAGTCCTTTCCCTTTCCATGGCGTGATAGCATTTCTGCATTCTTTGGTACATTGCTCGTAAACTAATTGTTCAATTAATGGCATTGCAGCCTCAGAATCACTAAATATGCATCCTGCCGCTTCCATCATGTGAGCCACAAATTCAGAGAACGGCTCATTATTTCCCTGAATAATTTTTGTCAAGTTACCAGATACCTCTCCTCGATTAGGCAATGCTTTCCAAGCTTTCACTGCTGCCTGATTGATTTGATCATAGACCTGCACTGGGTATGCTAATTGATTGTTTGTCCATACACCCTGACCTGTAAGCATTTCAAAGCTCCATGCTTGTTGCCCTGCAGTAGCATTAGCACGGGCCTGACTCAAACACAGATCATGCCATATAGACTTCCAATCTAGATACTGTCCCATCGTAAGACATGCCTTTACCACACTCATCCAATCAAAAAGAGTCATGGCATTGTGAGCCAGTCTATCAATTTGGGACTGAGTAAATGAGGCATTAACTCCAAAGGTCCTTACTGACTCTGCTAACTCTTTCACCTGTTTATGCGATATTGGCTCATAATATCGCTGTTGAGCATGATCCTGAAAAACAGGAAAAGCCTGACATATTTTTCGCAACCCTCTAGGAGTGCAAAAAGAGTGGCCATTGCCAATTGCTTTCTTATCTGCATAAGGCGGAGTAGGTGGGGGAGCACCTAAACTCCTCCCTATTGGATCAGATCTTTCTGCCTCATAGTTCTCAGCAGCCTCCTTCAAATCTTCCTCCTCCCCTGCTGATAATTCCGAATCCTCTGAGCTTGACAATTCTAACAACTCAGAGTCCTCGAGAGGAGGGTAAATTGACTTAATTTTCTGCTTTTTATTTTTTATATTATCTTTTGTATCTTTACATTTTGGGCATTGACAATTAAGGCTATGGCATAAGATCAAGGCAAGAAAGATAGCAAGCAGCACAACCCCAGCGACAATTATCGGATCTATTTCGTAGGAGAGCATGCCTCTCAGAGTCTCACATTAATTTCTTTATACTTACTGGTACCACCATTCCCCAGCTGAAGAGTTCTGAATCCACATGTCCCAGGTCTAATTGTTCTTGTACTAATTCTTTAGCTGCTTTTAACTTCTCAGAGGGTAAAGGCCACTGAAGCACCCACACCGCATCCTCCATAAGCCACGGAATGGGCAAAGGCTCCTCAGCGGCCCCTAGAAAAAACCCAGCCCTTTCTTATCTGCTTTTTCTGTGGCTTTAACTGGTGAAATTCTACCTTGTAAGTTTTTTCCAAGACCTAGTCCAGGTATATATCCCATTCCTTTCATCATTTCCTTGCTTTTCTGAGAGTAATCATTAGTCAATATAAAGTTCATGGCTGACAACACATCTCTTCCCCATAAGTTTACAGGTAAAGTGAGTACATAAGGTTGAAAAAGCCCTGTCCTTCCTTCTTTATCTTTCCATTGTAAGGATTTTGCACTTATAGTTGGGGTAGTCTCATATCCTAATCCTTGTAAACTATGTGACAATTGATTAACAGGCCAAGAAGCAGGCCACCAATTACTGGTTATAATGCTTTTATCTTCTCCTGTATCCATTATACCTTGAAAGGTTTTTCCTTCTATTTGTAATTGTAAAGTGGGACGATTATCCAAATCTAAAGATATGTATGCCACATAAGTTCCTGTAGAACCAAGTCCCTTATCTCCTCGGGACTTGTCAGATCCTTCTCAGCAGTCTGTTTTACAGGAACACTTTATTAACTGCTCCTTCCCCGTGATGCAGTTCTGAATCCTCCCTGTAGCAGGGGGTCTTCACTCGTGCCTGAAGTTTTCAGCACCACTTCTTGGACACGCCCGACTGGCCAACGACACTGCAACAGGATCCTTCTGCACACGTTTATTGGGAGAGCTTGATTGCAGAGGCGAAGAGACCCCAAGCCCAGAACTGGTGCTGCTTATATATGCCTAGGAGAGGCGTGTCTAACACCCGGATTGGTTGTGCTTGGGTTATGCTTACCACCTCATTTGCATGCTTACATCTGATTGGTTAACTTCTCTCTCATCTGATTGATTTTTGTTTAATTCTCAAAACCTCATCTTGGCAAAAAAACTTTACTGCCTATGTATGCGTGGTGGCCAGCAGAAGCCAGCACCACCCTGCAACAGCACATGTGGCTTCCCACAAGTTCTCACCTTTGGAGGACTTTATTGAAAGAGGGGAAGAAGCAAAGAAGAGAAAAGAAAGGGCTATGAGTCGGGGTTCCTGTCTTTTATCCAGGCTGTGACATGGATAACACAGGTGGCAACACACGCAGGTTATGCAGATAATGCTACCTGAGCAGGATGTGTGGGATGGTTGCCATGGCAACAGATGCAGGAGGGTCATTGTTGCCTAGGGATGGCATCATCGCTGGATTCAGAGGCTGGCTGTAAACAGCTTCTGATGCTAACACTATTTATTACCTACCTCTGTGTCTAACCAAACACCCTTTCAATTATCATATAAAACCTCCGTAATGTATAGCAGACCACTAATTTCCAATCCTAAACTAAGAATATCACTGAATATTTTGAGACCTATAGCAGAGTTTTCTCTCCTCTACTGTAACACCCACCTGCTGTCCTCACCAATGTGTGTGGCAAATGCCTTGGTCCACAGACTTCTTTGGTTTTATGACTATTTTAAAAAAATCACATAAGCTGGGTGTGGTGAAATAAGCCTTTAGTCCCAGCACTCAGGAGGCAGTGGCAGGTGGATCTCTGTAAGCTCAAGGACAGCCTGGTCTATAGAGTGAGTTCTAGGACAGACAGCACTACATAGAGAATCCCTGTCTTGAAAGAAAGAAGAGAGAAAGTGAGAGGGGGGGAGGGAGAAAGAGAGAAGGAGGAGGGAGGAAGGGAAGGGAGAGAGAGAGGGAGAGAGAAGGAGGGAGGGAGGAAAGGAGAGAGAAAGGAAGAAAGAAAGAGAGAGAGAGAGAAAGAAAGGAGGGAGGGAGGGAGAAAGAGAGAGGAAGGAAGGGACGGAGAGAGAGAGAGGGAGGGAAGGAAGGAAGGAAGGAAGGAAGGAAGGAAGGAAGGAAGGAAGGAAGTGTTAGATCTAGTGGAGAAACCCCCACCCAATTCCCGATTTGGCGTGCACCCAAAAAATCACGAAGGACCATCTCTTGATGTAATTACATGAGGACGTTTAATTACGGAGCTCCGGACCGACATGCATCCCACACAGGAGATAACGGATGTCGGCCACGAGGCTTGAAAGCTAGGGGTTTTTATGGGGTAAGGGGCTTAGGGGTGTGGAATTCAGCATAGCGACACACTATTGGCTCATTCAAACATTAACAGAAAGATTACAAAGATCAGGACTTTGTTCCTGTGGGCTGGGGGCTTATCTTTGTTCACATAGCAACCAGTTGATGTATGACTTTACCTGGCATCAAGGGGCAGTAGACAGAGGGGAGGTTCCTGCCAGGTGGTGTTGACTCAGATAATATAGCCCTGCTGGTCCTTGCATACCTTTTCATCTTTACAGTCAAGATGTTCTTAGGAATGCCTTAACAACAGCCCTGCCCTGGCATGCCTGGGGAAAGCTCATCTCCTGCAAACCCACTCTTGATGCCTGTCGCCAGCCTGTAAGCAATTAGGCTGACAGCACTAGTTTGGCAGTAAGGTGTCAATTGCCAGTTTGCTGGCTATCTCAGGAATTTCTCAGGAAGGCAGGTTCAGCCTCTCAGCAGGTAGCAGCATCTTGGAGAAGAGCAGTGACAGAACAATAAAACTGTCAAGGTCGGAAGGCTCCACCCCAGGTGGTCTCATTCACAGTGGCAGCAAGGTCTGAATCAGCCTGCTCAAGGCTGGGGGAGGCTACAAAGAATCATGTAATCACTTTCACCCCAAAGTATATTTTTGAGAGAAATTCAAATTTTTATTCCTAGGTCATTGTGGCTAATGAACTATCTCTTATTCCCTTTAAAGTGAGAGTTGTGTTTTGCTTAATAACCAAGACCACAGAAGACCCCGTGAGGGTTTTCCTGCATCTAATATAGGGTCTATAGGGTCTCTATTCTTCAGTAGTGATGAGAACAAGAAATAGAAACTCATCTAGTAGGGCAGGGACCCAAAGCAGCAGATCATGTGTGCATATGCAAGTGTGTGTGTGTGTGTGTGTGTGTGTGTGTGTGTGTGTGTGTGTGTTGCGTTTAATTTTATAAAACCATGCTTGCTCCTTGTCCAGTGCTGTGGTCAGTACTATGTTTCGAGATCAGCTGCCACCAATAGCTGTTTCACTCAGCCCCCACAGCTAGCTTTACCTCGCTGCTCCCATCTCACTCAGCTCTGCCAAACTGCCAGCTTGTGTTTTTCCTGAGAACATCGCTTCAGCTGCCCCCTTTCTCCTCCTGCCCACATTAGCCATGGAAGGAAAACACCAGTCTTAATACTTTAAAACCAGCCAGACAACTCAATGGCTGGGCGAAGAATCTATTGCTCTAAAGTCATCAGCTATCCTATATCAGAATTCCACCAGTGGCAGAGGCTGCCAACGATTCTAGTTGCTCCCAGGCCTTACATCATTTATGTTCCTCTCCCCAAAGCCTGGCCAAAAAGCACCTCCCCTCTCATCCCCTCCTCTTCCTCCTGGGACCAGAAATCCCACCTTTTTCTGTTTGCCCAATGATTAGCTTCTTTATTGACACAATCAAGAACCAATTAGGGAAATAACACCTTCACCTACGTGTGTGTGTGTGTGTGTGTGTGTGTGTGTGTGTGTGTGTGTGTGTGTTCCTAGCCAAAGGCAAAATAGAGATCTGAAACAGGGACAGAGGTATTCAAGGTCATACTTGAGGAAATGGGGTAAAAACCATGCTCAAAAACAAAATAAAACAAAACAACAACAACAAAGCATTCTCAGGTTCCTAAAGAGAAATCACCCTGCAGTTTTATGAGTTGGTGGGTAAGATACTCAAGCACTTGGTAGTCTGGCCCCTGGGCCTGGCCTTTGCCATTCTTCCCTGATAAGTTATCTGCTCTGCTGATATTAATTTAAGAAGTGGAACGAACCACAGCTTCTCCTCCTTGAAATTTGGAATTCCATGTAAAAGGAGGGAACAGCCATCCTTAAGAGTTTAACCCTCCTAAGAGTTAAAACACCACACAGAAAGATGGCTCCAGAGTAGACAAAGGGGAAGAAGATGGAGGCAGCAGGACTCTTTGGTCCCTTGGAGCTGAAGTTACAAATGTTTGTGAACCAACCAGTGTGAGTGCTGGAATCCAATCCTTGTGGTGAAGCATCAAGTGCCCTCAGTCACTGAGCTACATCTCCAGTCCCAGTATGTAAAGGCTATGTCCTCCAGGTAAAGATGGCAATAGCCATCTTTAAAATAGATTTTTTTTCCCTTTAATTCTTTCCATCTGTTGTGGTATATGACTTCTTTATAAGGGGTATGGAATTTGAGTTGCGTATTTGTTCCTGCATCAGGACAAGACTATCTGGCTGCCAGAAAGTTCATAAGGTTACTATCTACCAAGAGGCTTCCTGATAAGATTTGAATCCAAACTATATACATAATGTAATATGACAAATTAAGGTTACCTGTCTATATATTGTTAAACTATAACTGTTGCAAGTTCTCAGTCAGACCTCATCACCCCTTGGATTTGTCAAGGTAAACACATCGGTGCCTTTGGCACTGCGCACTGTGAAGGTGGCATGAGACAGAAAATGGTTTCCTTCTCGGGCTGATTTTCCTTCTCTCTGAGAGCTTCCTGGTCGATTCTTCCCTTTCTCTCTGTTCCCACTTCTTTCCCCCACCCAGTACCACCATTGGGTTCTGGCCCATTACCCTCCACATGGGCGCCCTGTGCACACCTGCCTGCAGGACTGCTCCTCACAGTGAGAAGTCATGACGCTTCTGGCTACAGCCTGCTGGCCCCTCTATCCCACCCCTTCTTCACTGCTGACAAGTGGCCAAAGTAAAACTGACTTTCAAACCAAGCCCAAATAAAATCCTCAAAGTAGAGCCTTGTTCTTTAGCCTGCAACTCTTTCTTGTCCCCTTACACCTCTAGGAAGCCACACACCTAAGACATAAAGCTCTGATCCACCTTGAAGTGGAAATTTCTGGTTTCTTTGGAGACTCAGTTGTGCCATACTGTCTATGAGAGGATGTTTTTGCTGAAGCAGACATGTGGGAGGATGTTTTGCTGAGAACAGACACGTGGTGTTTTTCTGGAAGTTTCCTGGAAAAAGAGCATGTACTGTTTTGCTTGCGAGAACACTTGATGTTTGGAAATGGTATAAATACAACTCAACAGATACTGGGTGACGCTGTGTGGCATTGGTTCACCTTGCCACTCTGCTGATTATCGTTTGTCATGACTTCTCAGAGAGAAATTCACCAAAGACCCAAGGATGGTGTTCCAGCAGCTTCTCGTGGACTCAGCCCATTGGCAGAGCCTCATGGTTTCTTCTGCATCGACCTGCCACTGATGATTCTTGATGGTGTCTGTGAGTGGATAGAGCTACCATTGCTGATTCATGTGAACTGAACTGCTGAGATCCTGACAGCACAGATTGGATTTACCCCCAAAGAACTATTTCTAAGCAGGTCCACGTCCTCCTTTGCCCTATTAACCTTTTCTTTCCACTACTTCTGGTGGGTGGTGGGCTAGAAGGGAGGTTAAAGTATTTAAGTACACTTATCAAAGTAGGTTTTAAAACATATAAGCCTATATCACCCTCATTTTTCCTATCCACCTGAAGCATAGTTCTTAGCAACGCCACAAAAAAAAAAATGTTTTGAATGAAAATTGATGGGGACAATAAAAACACTCAGGTGGCAGAAGTCCTCTGCCTTGCACAAATAAGCTCCCTTAAAAACTTAAACTATACATAATAGACCCAGAAGCCTTTGCTCTATCTATTAGCCCTCTCAATGGTCAGTGTAACCATACTACATGCTATTTTAATATGTTGTCATGTGCTGCCAGCTATCAAATGTGCTACTAAGTATTGGCATTCCTTCTACACTCCACCTAACAGTTACCTAGCAACAGCCAGGTAGGCCTGGCTTGCTATAAAATGGACTGTTTGGCCTCACTGACTCTCAGACCCCCTTAACTCTCCCTGACCCCTTCCTCCTTATTTCCCCCTTCCCCCACCCCCTCTCTCTCTCCACATGTTCCTGATAGGCCTTCCTCTTCTCTCTCTTCTCCTCTCTCTCTCTCTCCACCTTCTCTGTCCCCTCTCTTTCTCTGCCTCTACTCCCCTCTCAACTCCCCTTCCCATGCCCCCAAATAAAGTCTACTACACAGGAAGAAGGGATGCCTCAGCATGGGCCCACTGGGGTACACCCTCCCACCACCCCACCACTCCATACCATGCTCTATAAAACATATCATTGATTTTATAAAAAGCACATCACTAAGGGCTTTATACATCTGTCTATGTAAACTGTTTGTCATTTTATGTTCAAAAAGCTAAATAAGATTGAGTCACTGCATAATTGATTTATGCTATTACTATTCATATTATTTTTAAGATGTGTATATATAGTATACATGTATAACCATTGGTATGTCTATATATACAAACACTTTAAGGTAATTTCATTTTTAACACTATGAAAATTCCAGATGTGGTGGCATATGCCTTTAATCCCAGCACTAGTGGGATCTCAGTGAGTTCAAGGCCAGCCTGGTCTACATTAGTAAGTTCCAGGACAGCCAGTGCTACATAGTGAGAGTCTGTCTCAACCAAAACAACAACAAATAAATAAATACATTTAAAAATAAAAACTACACAACCTGCTCAAAGATATACCAAGACATCTTAAAATTTTCAAACAACCCCATGTGTTTGATTATGTCATAAAAATAACTCCTCGGGCTGGTGAGATGGCTCAGTGGGTAAGAGCACCCGACTGCTCTTCCAAAGGTCCAGAGTTCAAATCCCAGCAACCACATGGTGGCTCACAACCATCTGTAACGAGATCTGGCGCCCTCTTCTGGAGTGTCTGAAGACAGCTACAGTGTACTTACATATAATAAATAAATAAATCTTTAAAATAAATAAATAAATAAATAACTCCTCTTTTACAGTGTATTTAAATGACTACCATATAATTCTTGTACTTCTATTATTAATAATGTTTGATGTGAAAGACATTCAATTTAAAAAGATACAAAGGAGTTATAGGTATAAAGTATATTTCAAGTGTGTTTTTAGTAAAGAAGGTTAAGGAGAAGAGAAATGCTTTTGATTGAGAAAGATTTCATGTGGTAAAGATCGTTCCTCAATGGAAACCGGTGAGGACAAAGTTAGAGGAGTAAAGTGTTATGGGAGGATGGTGAGAATAAGACCTAAGAACATGGGCATGGTAAGAACAGGTCCAAAATGGGCCCCAGAAAAGGCAGTGCTGCTGACCGCGTCCAGCTTGAGCTGGACTCTGATAGGTAAACTGAGGGAGTGCTAGCAGATAAACAGAATCTAAACTCACCATTCCTCAAAAACCTGGTGAAGCATGTTCCTGACTGTCAGGAAAAACCAATTCTTCGCTTATCAACCTCCAGCAACAGGGCCTCTAATTCCCTATAATGCAAGCAAGCTCACAGCAGATGAAATGTCCCAGGCTGTTCTGACACACACAAACTGCTCCAACGAACCCCGCCTCCTGATACTCTACCGACCAGGCTCACTCCCACCACCACCTGCATCCCATGAGACTGGCAAGGCTCTTTCCACCACGCTGTTCTCTCTGCCTCCCAAGAGACAGCCTGGCAGTAAACCTTCCTTTAATAACAAAGTCAATTATAGTTACAAGTTATTGAATTTTTAATGTCAGGATTCAATATTTTGAGATAATACTGATACCTCATTCTGTTTACAGCAATAAGGCATTCTTAAGTACTGATCTTCTCTTAATAATTTACAAACTTGCTCAGAAAGAAGGGCTTTGTTTTATTATTTAACTAAAAGAAACATTTTAAACCCATGATTAGATTCTATTTGGTTTTTTTTGTTTTTGTTTTTGATGTTTTCACTTGCTATACAGCCCCTTCCTTAACAAGTAACTGAGTATTTCTCTCATTTTTGGTGCTTCAATAGTTGTATAAAAAGTCTTTTTAAATTGCTTAAGATAGTAAGTATTTTTACTTGATATGTTCCTATGTGATAAAATAATGTTCCAGCCTTAGTTTGTTGTTGTTGTTGTGGTGGTGGTAGTGGTGGTTGTTTGTTTTTCAAGACAGGGTTTCTCTGTGTAGCCCTGGCTGTCCTGGAACTTCCTCTGTAGGCCACGTTATCCTATAACTCAGTGAGATCCACCTACCTCTGTCTCTCAAGTGCTGGAATTAAAGGTGTCCACCAGCCAACCTTAATTTTAAAAGAAGAACATTATGGGCAGGCATAGTGGTGCATGCTACAAAGAGGGACCCTGTCTCTGACCAACAGAGAGAATATTATGTCCTTTCATCTTTGTTATAACTGCTTTGATTACCCAGAGTTCCTGTCTTATCAAAATCCAGTTTTCATGTTTAAAATAATTCAAGTGTTCACTTTTTCATTATTTAAAACAAGTTGGATAAAATAAATCTACATGTTTGAGATTTTTGGTTTGGTTGTTATTTTGTAATGTGGCTTGGTTTTATTTATACCCATAAATATTCTTTTAAAAAAATTATAAACTACCCAAATGGAGAGAACACAGAAGTAAGGGTTTCTGGTATCTATTGCTTATACTGTGTAAACTTTTGGCCCATCTATGCACTTGACTCCTAAGATCTGTAGGGAAAGCAATCAGAATATTTGCTCTGTTCAACAGTAGTAAGAACAGAAGCTCAACCCTGACTACACTGAACAAGCGACAACACAGAAAACAAACCACAGCTCCACATGAAAGGGAGAAAAAAATCCAAAAGTGGTGGGGCTAAAGCTCCACCCAGGTCTAGAGCATCAGGACAAACCACAGTTGGCTGGAAATGAAGAGCCTCAGTGCTTGGGGAAAGAAACCCAAAACCCAAACACTTCCAGACAGATTTCAAAGGACTTCACCTTTCCTCTTTGGACAGTGGATAATAAAGAGGAGATAAGGGCCTAACTGAAGGGCTGACTCTGTTAAAGGGGGAGATGGTGATGGAGGCAGACGGGAAAGCATTCCATGTCCAAACCATGAGGAAAAAGCCTTCCTCTGAACCCAGAGGGCTGCAGAGTAGAGCACCTGAAGGGCATGCACCGCTCCAGAAGAGAACAAATGTCTCCATGCCAAGGCAGCCAGAAGTTTGATGAAAAAAAAATCTAGTTATTATGTTGATAAATCTTCTTTAAATCTTCCAAAAGAAATTCCATTCGTACAACATTTATATTTTATTTGGGACCAGAAGGTGTGGCCGTGATACTCATGATTACTACAGTTTGAATTCAAATACATTAGGTAAAAACAAACTTTTTCCTACTAGTATAATATTGGGGGATAGAAAGATGGCTCAGCAGTTAACAGTGCTTATTGCTCTTGCATAAGGCCCGAGTTTAGTTCTAAGTATTCACATCAGGTGGTTCATTATCACACGGAACTCCAGCTTTAGGAGATTCAATGCCTCTGGCCTCTGGGGGTACCTGAATTCTTGTGCACAGACACACACACACACACACACACACACACACACCTGGAGAGGAAGGGAGGAAGGGAGGGAAGAAGGAACGGAGGGAGGGAGGGAGGAGGGAGGGAGGGAGGAAGGGAGAATAAAGGGGCTGGAGAGATGGCTCAGCCATTAAGAGCACTTGCTCTTGCAGAGGATCTGGGTTTGGTTCCCAGCACCCATATGGTAGCTCACAACCATCCATAGATATACATATGGTATACATATATACATCAGACAAAACACTCATATCCATAAAATAAATAAACCTAAAAATGTTTAATTATTAATAATAATAAATCTTTTTTAATTGACCGGGAGCAACCAATAGATTACTACCTCTCTAACTTTAATCCCACCTACCAGTTCTAGACACCTTTAAATTAACTCCAGTAGTCTAAATCAGAGTGCCTGTCTCCTTCCTCTGCTGCCTATAGTTCCTTGAAATTTTACTATGATATTTCTGTTACATCAGTGTAATCAGATACAGAGGACAGACCAGATCATGATGGAGAACACATTAATATGCTTCCTTGTAACCACTTCTTTCTCCTGAAGCTCTGACTTCCTGCTTAATCAGCCTCATCTTTATCAAGTCCTAAGATGAAGTCCTAGTCATGTGGAACATGAATTTGTTGCAGTAAATCTCCAATCTCAATAAGCCCATGCAAAGAATACACAACTCAGTTACAATATTTATAAGCTGCATGCTTAGACTGAGCAGTTATACCAGTACACTACTCTATTCCCCAGTATGGGATCCCTGGCTACTTGCTGCTTCTCCGGGCCACGTAGTTCTGCTTCATCTTTTTTCCACCTCCTCTTTCTCTGACTTCCCCTGTCTCCTCCATCCTCTCGTCTGCCTCACGCCTGGCTAATAAGAAACTATAAAAGGTACCATGAAAAGCTATGTCTATGTTGCTACAATTCCAGAAGGTGCGCCTGTGATGGATGCACTGGAGCTCAAGAAGAGACTGAGGATGGAAAGTAAAAATGTTTGTGCTCTAAAATCAACATTACCCAGGAACCTGCTCACATGTTAAGTCTACAGAAAGGATTCAGGGGACCACCTTGAACCTATTCAGGAAGAGGCCCATTAACCCGGGGGTGACTGCTACCTATAAGCAGGTTCAGAATCCAGAAAGCTGGCTGTATGTTGACCAAAAGACAAATCCAGGACCTAGAAACCCACATGAATGTGACCACCATGGCAGTATCAGTACCCAGAGCCTGAAAGCACACTGCCCTTCCCAGCACAGGTTGCCCCGTCTATGCAATCAGGGGTCAGCAACACATTGTTACTCAACAAGACATGGCACGCAAGAAGCAACCCATATGCTGACTTTAGGGCAAGCTGATACACAGAAATCTAAGTCCATGCTTTTCAAAGTGTGGGCCCAATATCCAAGAGTTGCCCTCACACTGACTAAAGGGCAAACCCAGGTCCAAGGAGGCAAATACACACAAATAAGCATGGGCCCAAGTACACACTTCACCACACAGGCCCAATACTAAAGGGAATGTCCCCACAATGGCCTCAAGAAAGAATCAATATCTCATATGGGCACTGACCACAGACAGGGACAGTACCCATGGGAATGCCCATATGCTGAATTCAGTGCAGACCCAGAACCCAAGAAATCAACTATAGATACCCCACTGGCAGTTAGTCAAGGGGATGACCATACAATTATCCCAAGGCAGTTCTGCATGCAAGTGGGTACAGTAAAGAAAACGCCAACATGACTGCTCCAGAATATGGCTAAGGGGAAGGTTTATATTGTAAATAATAAAGAGAAAACGTCCAGAGGCACCTGGAAGTCTCCAGAGCAGAGAGAAAGAGAAACAGAGTGGACATGGCCAGGACCATCTGTGAGAGAAGGGAGAAGAGCAGTGGGGGTGGGGAGGACTTACCATTGTAAAGAGAATAAACTGGTATCTGGGGAGAAAAGGCTGGGAAGATTTAAAAAAAAAAAAAAGGCTAGGATGATGGCAGGGGGGTGCTTTGAAATAAGCAGAGTAAGTTCTTGTGAGTACACACTGAGAGAGCCAGGAGGCTGGCATGGGCTTTGATATGCAAGTATATGTATATGTCAATGGTGATAAGTGTCCCTTCTACCAGAGTTAAAGGAAAAGACTCCTTTTGGCAGATGGGAACCAATTTCATAAGTTCTTGAGGAATGCTCCCTTTTATCTAACCACCAGAAATCCTCCTATAGTCCAGTTTGAGCTCATTTTTGTATATATGAACTTTCTTTTGGGCTGTCGAAGACCTTTCACGTCCTAGTACCCAGGAGCACTCTGTACACTGCTCCTGGGACAGAACAAGTACCCAGGTGGGTAATTGCACACTGACTTCAGGGTAGATACAGCAGCCATGTGACCACACCCAGGATGACCATAGTGAAGGAGAAGTACCCAGGTACCCAAGTACCAGCTTCATATGATACTTCCGAGGTATCCCCTGTACATAAGAAACTGCTGAAAAACTACTCCCAGTAGAGTTCCAAAATCCATGATGTTACCTCCAGACTTCCACCCTAAAGACGCTCAATATCCAGGTGCTACACACACACACTATTCTTCAGTACAGGATGAATACCCAGAGATCTTCCCTGAAGTCAGATGTGGTTGGCTTCCTTTGAAACACTGTTCCTCAATATTCCACAATAGCCAGAAGACCACTTATGTACTGAGCTCAGAACAGAATTGATACAGTACAATAGCCAGAAGGGCACTGCACACTGCAACCCCTGCAGGCCCAATAACCTGGGAATAAATCACATTGCCTCTATGGAAGGTCCAGATCCCAGGAGGCTTCTCGTACTACTGACCTGACAGTAGGTATAAAATTCATGGGGCCCCACATACACTATCATTAGAACTGGCCCAGTAGCATGCCCACAAGCTGAAATAGAGGATAGCAAGAAGACTCGGTCTTCATAATGAAAATAACTGCCTTCTTTCTGCTAAATCATTGCAGAAAACCCATCTTATATCTTATATTCTACCAAAACCCAAAACCCCATAAAGTCCATGTTTTACAGCTGAAAGTTTAGCACAATGGAAGTCTAGTTGCCTAGCAAGAATAACACCCCAGGTTGGATCCTCAGCCCTGAGGAAGAAAACAATCCACATTTGATCGTTGCAAACAGAGAAAACCCTGGAAAATAGAGACATACTGAACTGCTATGTAAATGAAATAAAATCTAACAGAAAGTTCGGGAGAAACTTGAGTATAGCTGATGCAAGGACAAATGATAAGGAGGAAGAAGAAAAGTAGGAAGAGGGAGAAAAGAAAAAAAAAACAACAGAGAGTATACTCGGCAGTCAAAAGCAATAACTGCTCTTCCAGAGGACTCAGATTTGATACCCAGAATCCTCTTGGAGACTCACAACTCCTATAACTTCAGTTCTGGGGATCCACTGCCACTCACTGTGCTGGGAAAGTGGAGAGAGAAAGACCAGAAGATCCGGGGCATCATCAGCTACAACAGCAAGGTTGAAGACAGCATTGTTTAATGACAGCCAGCTTTTAAAAAAAAAATTAATTGTGGGGCTAGAGAGGTGAACCAATAGATGAAAGCATGTGATGATCTTGCAGAGGACTGAAATTCAATCCTCAAAAGCAACGCAGTGGCTCACAACCATCCATAGTTCAAGGAATTCCAAACCACTCTTCAGATCTGCAGGGACAAGACTCACACACAGGATACATATAGAAAAATGAGAGTTAAAAACTCACAAACATAGAATCAATACTAATCTTAATTTTTAATAATAATACTAAGTTAAAGAATTAACATATTAAAAAAGACTTGGGATATGGCGTGGGGTTGAACACATACCTAGAATATATGACTATAAATTTAATCCCTAGTACCAGAAAAATAAGAATAAGACCTCATTAAGACTATGTCACCTCTGCAGACAAGACCACATGTCAGTGACGAATTACAAAAGTTCTGAGACACAAAGTACGCAGAAGAGGGCCCTGTGAACTACGACTCCCAAAAATCAGAGTTGATCACACCACAGAAACAATTGACACAAGAGGCCGAACTCACTCTCTACTTGCAGGACACCAGACACAAACAAACACACGAGAAACAGAACTACGGCATTGTGCAGATGTGCATTGTGTGTGATTAAAGACACGGCTATCACAGGTGGAAACCTTGATGCCTGTGTCAACAGGGCACCTTTGGCTCAGCTGGCCTATACTGATCTTTTCATACAGAGACATTAAGAGTTGGCACCTACCTTACATATCAAAGGCAAATGTGATCTCAGGCCAGCCTTGGACAGCCTTCAAAGGCTCTCCTTTCAAATGCACATCAGCAGGTCAAATCACTTAGTGTCTGAAACAAGCTGGCTTCTGTCAGCCCTTTGTCCCCAGATGGGAAACCTGACCTGAATGACATACTCCATGCATCCTGGATAAGCAGAATTCAGTGGTTGCCCCACCTCCTGAGAATCAGAGACCAGAAGTCACCACAGTGCCTCCCAATGTGCCCACTCCCACCTCGTCCATAAGTAGTCTGTCTGTAAAGAACTACTGAGGACAAAAAGGGTCAACTCACTGAGAGGTGTCACAGCTGGCACCAAAACCATGGTTCAATGTCCCTCAAAAGTCCAAAATATAATACCCAGAAAACTTGAGTTCCATCTACTACTGAGCATCATGGTTGTGCCCTGAGAGAAAAGGCCAGCTGCCCATTGTTCTTTGCATCTGAATTTCACCAAGACCACAGTGGGGCCATTGGAGGGGGAACAGTTGCTGACATTCAGAGCAAGGACAAGTATGGCCAGGGAAAGGCCTGCAGTGGGCACCCAGAGGCTGCAGGAAGGGCCAAGCAGGGGAATAGGAAGGTTGCACCATGCTCAGCATGCAGGGAACGGGAACTACCATGAGTGACCTGGGTCACATAGCCCTGTTCTGCTTCAGCCCTGTGATTGCAACAGACGCTGTGACATCATGAACAGGGGAAATGGTAAGCACTTCAGGGATGGGAACCCTGCAGCCTTCTTTGGGAATGGAAGGAAACCCTCAAGCCCAGAAGAGAGGCACGGAAGCTTGAGAGACACAAAGTGAGAAAAGAGACAGCAAAGAGTCAGGGCATCAGACAGTGACTTTCTAAGAACAGAGCAGACCAAAGGCAGACCACTTAGATCATGCATGTCTCATTCTGTTACAGAACTTAGGGTCACACAGGTGCCCCATGCAACGAGCCACTTTGGGACACCAGTTCTCAATAAGACAATTAAAAGCCAAATGAATGTAAAAAGCACACACATTAACAGTTTAATCAATATGCCTAAGCTAGGAAGCAAAAGAGAGACATAGTGACACACTGTCCCCCTTAAAATCCATTGTTAGGGTCCTGGCATGAACTCTCATTAAGTAGAGGCCAGAGCTATGTACAGCTAAGCAGCCTCAGTCAAGATGTGCTGGCTGCCGTCATCTCTCCACTGCTGTCTCTGCTTTAGGTTGCTCTGATGAGCTGCCAGTTGGTCCTCAATGGACCAGACAAAAACTCTCCATGCTGTGTAGCTTACATAGTGCCAGAAAGTACTAGGCATGCTTCTGGGGGAGGTAGGGAAAAAAGACATCAAAGGGCTGACCCAACACAGGATGCTAGAAGCTATAATAATGACCTACCTACATGACAAGCTGTGCACACTACTGCAGTAGTGGAATAATGGTTATAGGAAGAACCAAGTGCTTTCTGATTGAATGTGAGGCCTGTTTCACAGAGGGACTTCATACCTGCTACTGTAAGCCAGTGAAACATAAATGAGGAAGGAGATCTTAGGACCAGGGGAAGAGACCAACTCTTATTTTGCTACAAGTTCATGCTATATAATCACTTTCCTAAATTCTTGTGTATGCACAGATATACATTTGTTGCTCTTGACTTTGGTCAAGACAATCCTTTTCATACTGTGAAAAACTTAATGCAGTCTCAGAACTGACAAAAGTGTGAGTGTTCCAACACAAGATCAGGAAATAACATCAGAGACACAGACAAAGACAGACAGAGAGACAGATGCAGGGGGCAGAAACAATGTTAAGGAATGGGAAGAAGTGTGAACTGCTACCTTCCAGACACGACTGTGGCACACACCTGTTCTAACCAGCAGTGTTCACCTGAAAAACACCTCAAAAGGTCAAAATATTCAAGAGGCCAGTATGGATGGAGCAAGGCCACACAAAGACCTACCCTTAGTGGATGAACTATACCAGGTGTTGATGAGTAATAAGGACTGGCACGCCTTAGCACACAATACAGGTACATTGCACACACACTGGTAGAAAGCCCTAGTTAGACTCAAAGGATGTAAATACCCAAAAGAAGGAAAGTATGAAGATAAGATGGAGAAAAAGCAGGGGCACTAGAAGCAGGAAGTGGTAAATGAATATCATCAAATTTCATTGAATAAACATACATTTTCAAAGAATACATGACTATTACTGGAAATATTAATGCACATGCAATTCTTCACTCATGCCACCCCTGTTATAATTTCATTGAAAGAAGAAATGAAAGTGGTCTCACACAATTATGGAATTACTCTGCTTAACATGACTAGGATCACTGCTATGTTCCCATCAGTTCACTTTCTCACTATAACCATCCATTCCTGTGACTTTCTTACTCATGGGTACCTCCAAATATGGCTGGATGCTTCATGTCACTCATCCCTGAGACCAAGGATCTGAAAAGAGGCCATCTCGTAAAATTATGACCAAAGGGACACACACAGTAGCTATGCCATGGCTGCCTACCATTCTGTTGATGCTTAGGTATCAAGCTTATATGTAATCTTATGAAACACCATTAAAGGCCTCTCACAGGACTGCTCACTGGCATCTCACTTGTGGCCCTATCCATTTTTTACTGCATGAAGTCACCCGACATCCTCATGAATACAAGGCAGCAACACATAAGAAAGGTTATGAGGATGTAAAGTAAGAAGAGGACAGATAAAACTCCTTACATTACACTCCATAAACACATTAAGGAGCTCAATTCATTGGCTTCTCCCCAGCCCAAGGTTGAAAACAAAACACAAGGAACCATCAGGCTCCTAAAGGCGTGGCACATGTTCTGTATGACGACACGCCTGCGCTGCCATCCCGAGATCTGCTCTGACAGGCATAGGAACATGCCAACAAAAGCAAGAACAAAGGTGCAGTACTCTTCTGGGAAGCATCACGCCTGTCTTATCAGCACCCCTACCTCAGGCCCCTTCCTCCATCATGACCTTTCAAGGAGGCACTGGATGGGCTATAAAAGGGGACACACGTTTCAGGAGGACAGCAGGAGCCGGAGCAGAAGAAGCAGCTCCTGAAGACAGCAAACCTTCAACAAGGAGCAAGGTAAGGACTGCCCAGAAATCCACACAGAAGGGCAAAGCTGGTGGGATGAGATGGAACAGGTAACCTGTGGACAGATAACTAGGGCTTACTTCCTGGCTCTGGAATGTTCCTCTGCTGCTTAAGTGCAGGACATTGGGTCTACCATGGGATGGGGGATAACAAGGGCCTAACAGACTGCTTTAAGAAAATGGGAAACTGAGTGCTGGACTCCCAGAAACATCCATCAGGTCAGCATACGTGAGCCCTTTACTACACCCACATGCCTTGCTCTTCCTTAGAGTGTTTTTAGATGACTGCCTTACTGACTAGATTTCCCACAAGTCAGACAGGAAAGGGAGAAGTCAGGTGAAAGTGTGGTGAGATTTATTTTCCAAAAAGCAATTTATTCAAGACAAGGAATGTACCATTGGCATCACTTTACTGGGACCACTTCCTGATGGTGAGGGCACCACAGGGCTTCGTTGTGGTGGTGTAGGTGCACAAGGAAAACCTAAACCAGCACACCATCCACTGAGATTCAGAAATTTTCAGACATAGGCCAGCTCTGTTCTGGGAAGACACAGTCACTGAAGACTACAGGAGAAGGCAATGAGGTTGGGGTGAAGCAAGATTTGAAAGATGATTTAGAGGGAGTAGAGATGATATTTTGAAACAATATCAACTAATTATCAGAGTCCCAGCACTCAGTTTGCTTAGTGTTTCTATAGTTGGGGTTGTGGCTGCCATATTGGTGAATGGCTTTTATTATCAGGAAATCATCAAGGACCCACTTTCAATTAGACAAAGCTCAGGGGTAAGGATTATCTTGGGGTAAGGATTTGAGAGAAGGGACGAGAAGTGGGAGAAAAGGAGCACACCCTCAATTACAAAACCTGACAGGGGATATGGAAGAAATGCCACCATCTAACCATCTTGTAGGATCACGTCATGAATGCACACCTCAGCACCACTCTAAAGGTTAGAGAGAGGCTAGTCAGATCACTCAGCTGGTGAAAGTACCTGTCTCCAAGCTTGAGAACTTCAGTTTGATCTCTGGAACACAAAGGGCAAAAGGAAGGAACCAACTCAAACACGATGTCATGTGGCTTGCACACATGACATGGAACACACATATATAACAACAGAAAGCAATGAATGTGTGGGATTACCTTCAAGACAGGCCAGGCAAGGTGGTGCACAGCTTTAATCCCAACACTGGAGGGACAGAGGCAGAAAGATCTCTGTGAGTTCAAGGCCACTGTGGTCTACCAAGCAAGCTTCAGGAATCCTGGGTCAACAACATAAAACCCAGTCGCAAAAGGAAATAGAGGTAAATGTCAGAGCTAAAGGGTAAGCAAGGAATCTGAGATGGTGAGGTAGGGAATGACTCCAGCAGCCACCAGCACAGCTCAGATCTATCGAGAAAAAGTTATGCCACCCAAGACAAGATAGCCAGGATCAGAAGGGGTTTCCTGGCACAATGAGATAGGGTGTCTCTAGAAAAGTCCTATACTAACTACTCACCAGGAAGATACTTAGGGGAAGGGACCTAAGGTTGAGGGTAAGGATACAAACCTTGACACATTCACAGAGGAGGACTGGGATGCTGACAAGTGGCTGAGGACAGAGCACATAGGTAGAGCAATGCTGAAAAGGAGACAGGTCCTGTGTGTAATCTCAACACCGAAAACAAAACCATAGGCAGGGTCATTTATGCTAGGTATAATACCAAAGATGTGTGACTTAACATGACAGGGGAAAAATATATACAAGTATCTGGAAGAGAGAATTCAGGGCAGAGCTCAGGTGAAATTGATATTTTGAAGCCAATCCTGACAAAACACTGTGCCATGGGAGAAATACAAATAGGAAAGAGAAGTTTCCTCAAGATGTTTACTGCCATGTATCAGACCAAATCCCCAAGAATGGAGAAGAAACAGGGCTGTCAAGTATGTCAGTAGCACACTCTGACAGGGCCAGGGAGTCATCTACACCTCTACACCAAGTTCAATGAAATCTCTAAGATCCATTGGGAATGTGATGTGCCACCCACTTCTCCTCTTCAGGTTTCAGCCACAAAGATGTGGGTTCTCCAGGCCTTGACCATCATGTTGAGCATCCAAGCGGGAACACTTGACCTGGTGGAAACACCCCCAGTGGTGGGCAATCTTCCTGTTGCCATGCCTGCTCCACTCAATCTCCCTGGAGGCCTCCCTGGAGGCCTCCCTGGAGGCCTAAGTCCCCCAGTCCTCAAAGGACCAGTCAACCATCAAATGTTACCTCCTAAAAGGCCTGTACCTCCACCCAAAGGTGGCAAGTGTGCACCTGCAGCCAGATACTTCCTCTCCAGTGACAAACTCCATGACTGTAAGTGAGACCTATTTTACCTCTTATCTTGAGTCCTGTCCACTCTTTCCAGGGGCTGCTCAATTCTGAGCTTAGGGGGAGTTCAGTCAACTTTCTGAACAACTGGATTTAAACATCATGATGCTGTAACATCTACTTGGTGCCTAGAGAGCCAAGGGACCTTGGGACATACCTATAAATTCTGGTGCAGCAAGAGACTGAATCTAGATCATCCTAACACTCTAGGATAAGGTCAAACTGCTTGTAGGTTCACACTGTTGGTCCAGGACAAATCTATGCTACCCTAGACAAAGGAACTGTACAGCCCCAATGTCTATCTCACTATTTGACTTCCAATTGAGTCTTACCATCTAGAGACTAAGTCACACTATAGACCTCAAGCTCCCCTCCAATCCTTAAGAACCATAACCTCAGCCTGCTGTTTAGCACAAGGAAACAGCAAATTCAGCATTGTCCTACAAGCCCTTCACGACATATGCTCTCTCAAGACCCATTTCATTTCCTCCCCCAGATAAACATTGTTCTCTGAGATAAAAGTTCTATTGCCATGATTCTCAAAGGCTGAGAGCACAAAAAAGTAATTCTGGTTGAGAAAGAGAAAATGGATAGGACTAATGGAATGTTATTTAACAACAAGAAACAATTAAACTTATTAGCATCTCCCAGGAGCAATGGTCTAGCAAAGCCCTACATCAGAGCATGACAGGATAAAGATGGAGGCTGTAAAGCAATGAACTGTCAGAGTGGAATACATCTAAAATCCACCAAAATCCAATTCATGAGGCACAGAACTCTTGGACTGAGAAGGAGTAGCTAGGCTGGAAAAGATGCTTCACGGACTCCCTTCAACTCCAACTTGATTGAGCCAGAATCATCCCTCAGTCCAATCATCCTCAGCTATACATTCAGCAAGGCTGACCACAGTCAATACTTCACTGACCTTTTTCTATGCCATTCCTACTACAGCCAGAAAGACACACAAGGAAAGCATTCTAGAGACTTGACAATTCTCTAAGCAATGGCTGGTAAAAGCATGTTGGCCTGATGCCCCTCAGCCCATAATAGGACCAGACTAGAATGCTCTGCAAATCGAGTGCAAGTGTGTCTGAGCCACGGAGTTAGAGTATATTTTACACAATTTTTATTAAAAGTAAACAAGAGGGCTGGAGAGATGGCTCAGCAGTTAAGAGCACCGACTGCTCTTCTGAAGGTCGTGAGTTCAGATACCAGCAACTACATCATGGCTCACAACCATCCATTATGAGATCTGATGCCCTCTTCTGGGGTGTCTGAAGACAGCTACAGTATACATACATATAATAAAAATATAAATCTTTTTTTAAAGTAAACAAGAGTACAAAAAAGGACAAGACAGAGGAAAAATGACGAACATAAATGAAGTCCCACCCTTACTCTGTGCCCATTTACCTTTGAAGAAAATGTTCTTATCACAGGTTAGCATCACCGTAGGTTAAAAGGAGCTGTTCAGGTCTTGGAAGGTGTATTTCTCTGACAGAGGCTAACTCTTAACTAGGCCAGGGACAAGACTCAAATTGGAAGGCAGAATACAAAGTCCCTATGTGCCCCATATTTCAAGATGCTATCTTCCAGAAAGAAAGAATGCTAGGGCTGAACTGACAGCAGTTGTCGCTTGATCTTTTTCAGACCTCATGAACACACTGCCCCCACAGATTGAGGACATGGTGAAGTGTGATGAAGTTGACCTGGAAGGCATTCTTGGGGATGTGTTGAAAACTGTGGAGAGCTCTGACCTGCTCTCCGTCTTAGATGGCATTTCCCTCCTAAAAGGAGGAGAAGGAGGAGGCCTTGGCATTGGTGGACTCCTAGGCAATGAAGGCAATGGGGATTCCTCAAAGCCCTCATCAGGCTCCAAGGCCACTGGTGGTCTTGGCCAGCTAATCCCAGGGGGCATCCCAGGCACGGAGGCCCTGGGCGGCCTACTAAACCTCGGTGGAGACAAGAGCTCTGGAAAAGGACTGCTGAATGGGGATGGGCTCTCCAAAATCAAGAAGCCTCTTGAGGATGCAGTTGAAAATGTAAGCGGTATAAAAGATGCGATCCAGGAGAAAGTGAATGAAGTGGTCCCCGATGGCATCAAGGAGCCACTTAAAGATGTGCTCAAGATGGATATCAAAGACACTCTGCTCGAGTAAGTGCTTTCTTACTGTGGGGTTTTGGACAAAGAAGCTGCTTTGGGAAACCCTCAGACCCAACATACAGCAATCCCAGGGAAAGTCACCCTTCCATAGAGAGACATACTGACTTCCCCTAGAAGTCTCTCTGGAAAATAGGGCCAGCCTTTCCTGACCTCAAACCTTACATGGTGGAAAATAAAGCTCAGGGGCCATAGGACTAGCAGAGATCAGCTGGTGGTGAGCTTGCTGCCTCACGGGTATTACGCAAGAAGACCAGGCTGTTTCCATGACACACAACTGAGTCTCTGCTATCACTCTGCAGACTGAAGGTCGGACAAGTAACATTGGACGACATGGAGATAAACATGGAAGCTAATGGCATGCAAGTTCTCTCCATGCTTACTGTCAGCATAGATGGAAAAGGGTGAGTATGTTTCCCCAAGGGTTACCTGTATTATTCTGGATGAGGGTACATGTGCCCTATGCTAGAGTCACATGACAAAGACACATAGTTAGAAGAAGACTGGCTTCCCACCCAGCCAGGCTTATACTATAAAACAATATCTCAAACAAGAAATATATACATATTTACACATGTACATGAATCCTATCCATAACTGAAGAATCAGTAGCAGCCCAGGCATGCTCCTGGCACATGTCCCTTATGCACTTCTACTCAATATAGAAGGTCCAAGCCCTGGACTTGGGTGCCCATTACAGTGACCTCCCCAAGACTTGGTGAGACAATTGTTTGTGAAACACTGAATGACTGCCTAAAAAAGGCCTGGCTCTTCTTCTGTGGCAAGGGACTGAGAACCTAAGATCATGTGGACTGGCATGTTTTGTCCTTCCCTATAGACGATATACCTGGCCCAAGGCATGAGGCTCATTCCCAAATGCCTATCCCTCCCTAGAGAGTCACATTTCAGGCGGCATCCATTCACCCTCACCTTCCTCTACACAGTGCGCTTGGATCAGTCATCAGCCTACTGCAGTTTGAAGCTAAGGTGGACGTAATGATGACAATTGTTGTTGCCTCCAACAACACCCAATGTGTCAACCTTGATGCCCAAGACACCCACATGAATGTCAAGGAAATGAAAATTCAGTTAGTGGAAACGTACGTAAAACCTTTCTTTTCTTTGCTGGCCTGACTCAAATGTGTCACAGAAGGTCCCTGATGCTTTCTCAGGGCTGACCTGGTCCACCATGGTACACTAGACAACCAGTAAATGCAGACCAGCTAGAAGCTGACTAGCAGCATCCCACTTTGTGGAAGGACAGCCTTCTCACACTTACATTTCTTCATTCCTCCTTCCTTTCCTAGTAGCCCATCCCATATATTTCATAAACAGTACACTGACTATATTCAAAATGCAAAAAAAAAGAGCCATGTGGCTACACAGGGAAAATCTTCTGACAGTTGTGAGGGCCTAGTTCCCATGTCCTGTCCCAAGCACAGCATGCAGGCTCTTCTGACTTAGGTCCACACTGACAAAGACGGAAAGACTTGTCACCCTGCGAGCCCCAGTTTACGCTTGCTCGCTTCCCTATGCTATGCCCATTACATAGCATAGGGAAGGAGCCATTACATTTTTTTAGCTAGAGCTAAGAAAGTTGTGAGTTCAGATCCAAAACTACACCAATACAACAAACAGGACTGTGAACAAACTTGTTCCACTGTCTGAAGGATGAAGCCAGCCAGGTGGACCTCGAGATTAGGTATCCTATGCTTTGGTCCTTTGTGCCTTTGCAAAGAGCTCACGTTCTCCACATATTGAGAACACAGCCATCATCCTGACTCCTTCATCAGTGAAATGTTTTCTCTAACACACGGACAAACCTAGAAATTCAAGGATCACTTATTTCAACATGTATTCTTTCACAGAGTCACAGGAAAAGTGCCTCTGCCTGTGCCTCTGCCCTTGGCTGAAATCATCCCAGCAATAGTGACAGCAAAAATAAATGAAAATGTAAGTCCAGGGAAGGGAAGTGTGAGAGTTCCTGTGGGGAGTAAGTCAATGGGGAAACACAGGGAGAGAACGCTTGGAGGTTATAAGTGGTCTGATGTTAGGAGAGACTTAGGGACAAAGCCAGGGCCCTCTGGAGCCAAAAGGGCCACCATGGACAAGCAGCACAACTGGACCATACTGCCTGGCAGCAGAACTACAAATCATGAGACATGGCAACCATGGAAGACTTCAACCCAGGGACGTGTCAAGGAAGGGGAAGTCAAGGGGATAAGGACAGGAGGAGATGTGGCAAGACAGGCTACTGAGGCTCCCTCCGCTAAACTCTGTGTGCTGACTTCACAGCTGGAAAAATCCAACTCCTGTGCCATCGTCCTCAATGACTTCAACAACTGCAAGAACAGTGAGTACTTCCTTAGAGTCCTATGAGAGCAGAGATGGCCCTCGCACAGTGAGGGACTTCAGAGGGTGACAAACCACAAAGATGGACCACTCAGATCACACCCCCCAAAACTACAAAAACCCACACAACCTCCTTAGCACACTTATAGAAGACAATGGCGACCTGACCTTTCTCTAAATGGACATGGCTTCTGCCACATGGAAAAGGATAGGACCCAGTGCCTCTGCAGGGTCTGCCTGGATCTTCCCAACCCAAACACCTCTCTAAGGCAGCATTGCATAGAGATTGAATCAAGGGGCTTCCCCAGGCCCTCCCCTCTGGTTGTCTGACATCAGGAAACCTCACAGAATGCCTAAAAATATGACACAGTCACAGTTGGTGGGACCTACTGGGTTGAACCACCTAGAGAAGTGAAGCAGGAAACTGGGCATATTTCTCAAGTGCCAGAGTAGACAAAAAAGTAGCTAGCCAGTCTTTCCATCTCTGATTAAAAAAACAAAACAAAACAAAAAAACCTAACTCCTTGCTGGTTAACCGAAAGTGCATAGCATCCCTGGAGCCATGGAAGCCGGTTAGAGCTGCTTCTTGTGTCTGGCAGGTAGACAGAAGTAGCTGTCCATACTGGTATCTATAGGGAAATGAGAGCTACAGAGCTTGAGGCACAGCAGCCATTCGTGCTTTTCTGGGCTCTCTCCATTTGTTCCCCTCTTCTCCTCTGCAGCTACCGGCTTATTCAGTTACCAAGTTCAGACTGCCAGGATCTCTCCAAAAGGACTTGTCATCCTCTACTGTGTAAGTATTCACTGGCTTTTCCACGGCAACAAAGGCTAGAAGCATACCTCAACCACAAAAGACATTAGATGGTCAGAATTGTGAAACCATGGGCTCTTTTCAGATGCCTCAACTTTTACTTGGGGTCAGTCTCCTGAGTGCCCAGCTAGGACAAGCTAAGCCTAGCGCTCTTTTCCCTTAAAACAATGGCCTCTGAGGCACTCCAACAGGGAGAAGCATTGCATGACTCGCCTCACATCTCCACACTCAGTGAACTACACACAAACAAGCGAAAAGACTCTGATACTTCCAACCACCCATAACCCAACCAGGAAGGCAGCAGCAGGCCATGACAAGTGATGAGGGGGAGGCAGAGTTAGCTCAGCTTCTCTTCTAAAGATCCATCAAAAAAGTTCCACTCACTTGATGAAGCACAAAAAAAAAAAATGCATAACACGAGATGAAGCTCCTCAAGCATCCTGCAACATACACGAAGCACATAGCTGAGCCGAGGGTCAGATCCTTCTACACACTACATGTGTGGTAACAGAGCCTGGCTCTGCCCATAGTGTGACATGTTACAGTCACGGTAAGGAGTAAGGAGTTCTGCACAAGACGCACAAGCATGAGTGATGACAGACATGGGTCTCTCTCCTCCATGTTACTCACTGATGTGCCAACATCACTTCCAGAGAGAAATTATAGGTCAGACGTATTACAGGAAATAGCATAGAAAAGGGAAGAATGAACTGACAGAGAGGAAGACAGAAAGACAGAGAGTCAGAGGAGCAGAGAGAGACAGGGACAAAGAGATAGAAACAGAGGGAGAGTGGGAGGGCAGAGGGAGAATACCCAAGGAAATCCAGATGATGAGTTATGAAACATAAAAGGAAAGAAGGAAGAGGGAAGGGAGGAGGAGGGGAGTGGAGAGGAGGGAAATGAAGAGAGAGGGAGGGAAGGGAAGGCTATACTGCCACCAAGACTAAGGCCTCTTCACCCTGCACATGAAGACTTAGTCAGAGCACATGGCCTTCACACGGCTGTCAGACTGGTGAACTCACAAAGATGGTCCTCTGCTTTCCCCTCCTTAGGCTAAAGCCAATATCGGCAACAAAACAATACCTGTGCCTGGAGGTCGGCTGCCTCTAGATCCCAAAAATGCAAGCATTGCAGTAACCATTTCCTCCACAACAATGAAGACACTCGTAAGAGAAGTGGCCAAGAATAGCTCTGTGCAGGTGAGTGTCCTCCATCAACCACAGGTCTGCACTACCCTGGATATCAGCTGAGACTGTCACTTCTCAGGAAAAACATTAATGTAAAGATTGAAAAGACTAATGAAACAGGACATACATTAAACTTCATGATCAGACTGGAGCCTTGATGTCATCAATGGGGCTCAGGAGCAGGCTCAGGGAATAGGGGGTCAAGGGAAGGGAAGGGCAGTATGTAAACAGTATGAGTGTGTCATCCACTTCTCTAGGTACCATCATCAGGTGAAATAGCATACAAGCATCTTCACCACAGAGTCCACACGAGGCCACCTTAGAGCTTTTGAGACACACGGGCAGAGAAACACACTTCATCTTTGAAAGGCTTGATAGAAAGGAACACTTCACAAGTTCTCTGCTCCAACATCCACACACTGAAGTAAACAGAAGCGAGGGGTGGGAAGGCTCTTGGCATTTCTTCTTCTCAGCTGCACCAGCACCCAAACTGGACTACAAAGCCTACGAGCCAGAATGTAGTATGTTAACCAAGACAAAAAGGACACATGCCTGCCTCATGAGATAGCATCTCTGTCCTCTTCCCTACACTAACTCAATTCTTCTTCTTCACAACAGAAGGATGGCCTGGAAGCACAAATCACCCGTATAGCGTTTGCCTCCCAGGAGAACAATACGCTCAGAGTCTTGTATAAGGTTGACATAATAAAGAACGAAGAGCACTTTGCCACTGGGGAGACGGTGAGTGCTGAGAAATGAAGCATACTGGGGTGCAGGACTTGTTTGAATGAGATGGGCTCTTTCCAAAAGCCTGAGGCCCATTATGCCTTGCTGTCCCCACAGCAGAGGGAAAGGCCAGGTCCCCTTGTTTCACACATGCTCTCTTTTCTCATTTCAGAAATTATTCATCTCCCATGGCAGCAAGATTTCAAACTCCACACTGATACCAGATGTCAAGCTCACAAGGTACTACAATAGAACCTGTGGAACACACAGCCACGGCGGGATCTAGGGATGGGGAAATATTTCAATAATTACAGGAATCAGGAATTAAGGCTTCCATGATGTCATTCCCACGTCTGTTCTGCCAAGCAGTGCCTAGTGTCACCTGAAATCAATTCACAGAAGACTTGAACTCTAAACTTGACATCTAAACTTGAGTACTACTGCTCTCACGAACCTAATGTTTCTCTCTCCTTTGTTGCTGACAGGTCTGAGCACAGTGTGGTGCCTCCTGAGGCTGTAAGTTCATGTGCCCTTGTATACTGACCCACGCTTGGTGGGAAATCATGTCAAAGCCAGACAACACAGTGATTCAAGACTGGGGGAAAGGGAGGCCCATAGGGACGAGAGTATACACCTTCTGTGTAACACAAGGGACGAGAGTATACACCTTCTGTGTAACACAAGGGACGAGAGTATACACCTTCTGTGTAACACAAATTCAGGTTCCTACTGTGCTCTCTGAGGAGCAGCTCTTAAACCACAGCTGCCCATCACCAACTGCCATGGGACTGGAGGCTATGAGGAGGACACAAAGGACAGCATTAAAGGAGACAAAAGACAGTGAAACTGACCCTCTGATGCCACATGCAAGACAGAGGCCCACAGTGGGTGCCCAGAGAAGGGATTGAAAAATATTTCCCTTTCACACAATGAGAAATGGGAGTCAGGAAGCAGCTGAGTCTATGGTGACTCCAAGGCCAGAAATCCCTCCACCTCTCCTTAGCAGGGAAGTGACAGAGCTGTCCAGGCTTTGGCTCAGTGAAAAAAGAACTGAGTAGGACTGACACCTGACCTCGCACAGCTTCTCATGGACAGGGGTCACAGTCGTTTATGCAAACACTGGAATTCTGGATGGTAAAGGGCAGAGTTCAAGGAGTACTGCTACAGTAGCACCCCAACCCAGTACTGCAGTAGTGCAACTTCCCACGGAGGAGGGTGAGCAGTTAGGAAGCATGGGTGTAGAAGCAACACCTCATGTTCTCAGAGGAGGGTCAGGAGAGAGAGAAGGGGACAGCACCACACAGAGACCCAGACCTGCATGTACTCAAACCCACATCAGAGCAGGCAGCAGTGATCAGCCACTGACAATCCTCCTTCCTTTAGCCTCCAAATTGCTCTTGGTGTCCTAAGGCCACCTGCTATACATATAGCTGTGTGACACTGACCAGGCCAATACCTCTGCTCAAGGAGTCACAAGAGCAACAAAACCCAATAGGGACTCCCAAAACTCCAAAGACAAGACCCCTAAGATACATGGAGATCCATCTCACATTGATCTTGACACATGACAGACCTCTCACCTAGAGAACCACAGGAACCAGCAGCCTGAGAAAATGCTCCTGGACCTTGAGGCCAAGCAGAGAACTGCAAGGCTCTACTGAAAACATCCTCTCATGTCTTGCAGAAGGAAGAAGCAGAAGGCATTTTGTCTGAAGTAGCAAAGGTGGCCTGGTCCAACTTCAGTGGTATGTAGATTAATAACAGTGACTGTTGGCATAGTCAGTGTTGATGAGAGGTGGGAAGGGGACACAGAAAGGGCACTAAAGCACTAAGCACAAGGATAGCCCCTCATCTGCTAGTATTTATACATACATAATACATACATACATACATACATGCATACATAGATACATACACACACACTCGTCTCTTTCAAAAATGATAGCGAGCCCTGGTTAATAGGGAAAACACATCAAGTTGCCTCCCAAGAAGCCTTGTCCACTGGTGTCTTGGTACCGCGACCATCAGCATATACAGCGGCACAGTGGACCTGGGTCACTCACACCTCTAGACATTAGGGTTATAACACTTGAAGGGTATGTCACACCTCATTGCACAACAATGATGATGGTGCCACATGCCAGGTATACACATCCCTGGTTAGTTCTACTGTAGTTCCACATAGTGCACTGACCCTCAAATGAGTGTGCCACTGCAGTCATGTCCTATGCTGAGGCAATCCATCGCTAGTCATCAGTATTAGGAGACCACCAGATCCCCACCTGCTTTTGGGGCCTCTCTTCCAATACACCATCCTATAGCCTGAGATGGACAGTATTCATGCCACCATGTGGAATGAGTGACAGTGACTCCTCCTAGGGCCACACACTGGTCAGAGATCTCACATGTGACTGTGTCAAACAAATCAATCAGATTGTCATTCCCTTAACTCCTGTCACGAGGTGATATTTCTTTTTTCAGAAACGTATAAAAAGATGAATATTCCTGAAGGTGTGTCTTCATATACTTTAACGAACTCCAATGTCATATTGCTGAAATCAGTAAGTAACAGAAATACAGTTCTTTTCTTTGTTTGTTTCTTTTGCTTTGCTTTGCCTCACATCCAGGACCTCGCACATATTCTTGCACCCGAACAAGCAGTATGAAATGTGACTCAGAAATAGCCTCAAACCTTAAGCTGTCCTTGACCCCATACTTCCCTACAGCTGAGCCTAAATCAATTCCTACAGTGCCTGACTGAGGGAATGTCAGCAGTTGTCCACAAGGGCTCTTCATACTCCCATTCTTTTATATGGAACCTATCAGCAGCCATTACCACAAGCCAGCCTTGATCCGGGACCAGACCAGATGAATGACATCTGAGCTATAGCTCAGTGACAAGACACACAGCCCACAGTAGGTTATGTCATAGCAGTAAACAGTACAGTTCCTAAACAGCCAGCATGGTGCCAGTGCCAGCAGATGCTTCATTCCAGATCTTGTGAACACAAGAGTCAGTGTAGTAAGCCTGCTGTCTCTGGGTGATCCCGACCTCGTCTGCATGGATCCCCTCTTGCCAGAGAATTCACCTTCAAATTCCCTCTATCCTAGTCTACATTCTCCAGGGCATTCACTGGCACATGTCTGCTCCCCATCCCTGAAGCAGTGCTATGGTGATCTGGTGGGGACAGATGAGGTGGCAATCATCACACCTGCAGTCAACTTCCAGGGCTAAAGGCAGAAACTATTGTCTTTCTCTCCCCTCAGAATGACCTTCAGGCAGCAAGCTGAAGCCACTACTGAACCCAAAGTACTGAATGACAGCAAACCCCTGAGAATTTTCTCCATGCCCCTTTCAGCCCATCCTTATGATTCTGGAGACAATAGCAATGGTCTCCTCAGTATGCCCAGGATCCTCTGCCCTGAGTGACAAGGACAAGAACAGTTGGAGGAAATGGGCATTGTTGTAATCAGCTCCTTAATAAACACTCCCTGCATGCAAAAGTGAGAGGTGACTCTTTCCTCAACGCTCATGCATATTCATGAGCATGCAAAGAACTTCTTACTTAGGGATGAACTGTAACAGGAGCCAACAAAACCCAGTGATCTCAGTGCTCAGGGACAATGATTAACCCTTGCTGCCCCTCACCTCCCTGTCTTACTTGGATCTGGAGTGCCTCACAAAGGCTCAGGTGGCAAAGCCTTGCTCCCCACCTGGTGCTCTTGGGAGGTAGGACCTGTGCTGTCTGAGGTAGTTCTCTAGGTCACTGGGAGCTTGCCCTTCAAGCAGATGGGGAGGCCTGTCTCCTGTGAGCACTTTGTTTCCCATGACCATGCACTGCCAGCCACAGGCCTAAAGACCAAAAAGGGACAATAGGTCACAGCCTGGGTCCTCTGACACTGAGCTTATACTGACCTCTTCCCCTCTGAAGACACTTACCTTGTTATGATGATGGGAAGCTAGCGTAGTCTCCAACTCTGAATACTTCCTTATGAATCCAAACCAATAGAGCTGGAACCCAAATTCTCCATGTTGAAAATGGAGAAGGCCAGTATAAACACAAAATATGAGATCAGTCAGAGCAGGTAAGAGCCTGATACCACTACAAACCGAGCAGAAAAGGCTTTGTATGTCCCAGGCCAGTAAGTACAGCCCTAGTCATGTGACCCTAAATGAAAAGCCAAGACATCAGTGGCTGCTGAGATAACTGTTTACAGCACCCTGCCTTGTAGCATACACATCAAAGGACACCTGGATTTCTTAGTACATGTCTCCTGAGACTGGAGAACAGATACATCAAGATTCCTAGAGATCATTGGTCAGCAGCCGAGCTTACTTTCTGAGTGCCAAGCCTATTGGAAACTGTCACAAAAAAATATACGACAATCTAAAACAAGCACCTCCAGCTGCCCTTTGACTTAGAGAGAGAGAGAGAGAGAGAATACACATACATATATACATACATACATACAAGCCAAAAAATTAAGTAAATAAAAGGAAGCTAATAAATGCTATAAACCTAGAAGTATGAACAAGATAGTTTCTTGGTTTGGTATGGTGACACATACCTTTAATCCCAGCACTCAGGAGGCAGATGCAGAACGGTCTCTATAAGTCCTAATCTACATAAGTGAGTTCTGGAACAGCACGTAAGATTCTCCTCATAAAGGCACCAAAAAAGAAAAGATAACTCCTGGGAACACAAGTGCCATATCTCCACCAGGCAGGACCTCTATGCTGTGATGAGTGCCTGGCTACCATTTTTGCTATTAGTCAGTAGATATCAATAAGGACATAAAACCAGATGCAAGACATGGGCTTGCCCCACAGCAAAAATGGTACTCTGTCCCGCACTGTTTCCTCGCCAGCAAGAAAGCGCACGGGACACAAGGATCCTTCTGCAGCCAGTCTTTATTGCATATTGATGAGGAAGACAAAGAGTCTCAGAAAGGCGCTGCTTATATACCCCCTAGCGTGGCATGTCCATGCCTGACTGGTCGCTTACCCATGATCTCATAGACACGCCCCGGGGTGGGCTAAGACTTGGCGAGAACACTCCCTTTGCACATGCGCACATAGCTTGTTCTTTGTTTAAGTGGCATAAGGCACTGTGGAAGCCGGCGGCTCTCTACAGTACTCCAGAAAATGAAATCCAGATCACATGAGTTCCTTCAGCTCTTCTCCCAAGGCTGGTGACTCCCTTGAAGTGGAAACTTGTAGTTTCTTTGGAAAGTCAGTTATGTCAAATAATGTTTTGCTGGGCCACACAGGTGAAAGGATGGCTTGCTAAAGCAGACATGAGAAAAAAATGTTTTCCTGAAGCAGACACAGGTGAAAAGAAGTTTTGATATAGCAAATACATGAAAGGACCCAAGAGGAATAAGTATAAATCTGACCCCACAGATAGTGGGAGATAGCACTGAGCATTGGTTTGGTTTGCTCCACTTCACTATTCTTTGCTAACTACACACAGTATTCGTTTGCCTTACATAGATAGTGTTGTTGAGGTCTACTTCTGGTAATGTCACCATTGAAAGAAACTCGAGACAGGCTCGAGGCAGTCTCCAGGATTGGACACATCAAGGCTCTAGCTCGAACCTCCTGGTGAGGCAGTTGGGACCCGAGGCTGACAGGCGCAGGGTTATCTCTGACTCACTGCACTGGAGTTTGGCAAAAGCATCTAGAAGTGGGTATACTTTTTTGAATGAAATGATGAATGAAGTGCTCCAATTGTCTGCTGGCCCCTGGACACTAACTAGACCTGCCTGACTCCAGGAACTAAGGCTCAGTATCTGCAGAAGCTCTTTGCCCATCTCATTCCAGCTATGGGGACAATATGTCTTCACCCAGGGAGGTTAGAGGAAAAACTGGATGAGATCATGATGAAGACAGGGATGATTCAGATGACTGGAATCTCCAGAAGTCTTTGCCTTCATCAAGTCAGAAAAAGACACCTACAAAACCAGTTTTGGGAATAAAGTGAACTCAGAGAATATAAAATCCTCCCATCATCTGTCATTCTCAAATAAGTATGAGCTTGTTTTCCCAGAGCCTTCAGAAAGTGACAGTGAGGCCGGGCATGGTGGCACATGCCTTTAATCCCAACACTTGGGAGGCAGAGGCAGGCAGATTTCTGAGTTCAAGGCCAGCCTGGTCTACAGAGTAAGTTTCAGGACAGCCAGGGCTACACAGAGAAACCCTGTCTCCAAAGACCGAAAAAAAAAAAAAGAAAGAAAGAAAGAAAGAAAATCCTTCAATATAATCCACTACATAAACAAACCGAAAGAAAAAAAATCACATGATCATCCCACTAGATCCTGAAAAAGCCTTCAACAAAATTCAATACCCCTCCATGTTAAGAGTCTTAGAGATATGAATTCAAGGCCCACACCTAAACATAATAAAAACAACATACAGCAAACCAATCGTCAACATCAAATTAAATGGAGAGAAACTTGAAGCAATCTCACTAAAATCAGGGACACGGCTGTTCACTCTCTCCCTATCTATTCAATATAGTACTTGAAGTTCTAGCTAGATCAATAATACAACAAAAGACGATCAAGGGGATACAAAATGGAAAGGAAGACATCAAGGTATCACATGGAAGGGTAAACAGAAACTAGCAAAGTTGGTTTATTCAAATAAACTTTTGATAGATGGTTCTCAGACACTTCAGAGACCTGCTGAATATAGCATTTAAAATCTTAAATTTAAGATGCTTGAAATGGAGATACCTGCCCACACCTACAACCTTCCTGGAGGTCCTCAGAAATCAAAGACATGGGTGAGAATCTCACCCAGCTAGGACAACCACAGGGCCCAGCTGACACAGTACCCAGCTCCCTCACCAGTACCCCTTGAGCTCCAACCTTCTTCTGGCCAGATCAGCAGTCAGATACCCACACACCACAGCCTGCTTGCCTCCTAGGAGGTCTGCAGTAACCAAAGACACAGATCCCAAATGACACAGGGCCTACCCTCCCTGCCAAGTTCTACCTTCCTACTGGTCTGCTTCTCCACCCTGGCCAGGTCAGTGGTCCTGATACCATCCCACACCCCACAGCCTGTCTGCTCAGGAGGCCCAAAATGACCAGGGACACAGCCTGCCTACCTCCCAAGCAGGTCCACAGTAACCAGGGATACAGGAGGCCTGCTGTAACCAGAGACACAAGAGGCACAATCTAACCAGAAACAGCACTGCCTGCCTCCAAGGAGGCCAGCTCTAGTCAGAAACAACCAGGTCAGTTAACGTAAGAGATAACCAAATAGCCAGAGGTAAGCACAGGATCATAAGCAGCAGAACCCAGATCTCACACAACAGCAAGCCCTGGATACCCCAACATGCCTGAAAAGCAAGATGACTTAAAATCTCATCTCTTGAAGATAGTAGAGGCCTTTCCTTTAGGGAGGATATAAAGAACTCCCTTAAAGAAACACAGGAAAAATACAGGTAAACAGATAGAACCCCTTAAAGAGGAACAAATAAATCCCTTTTTAAAATACAGGAAAATATAATCAAGCAGGTGAAGGAATTGAACAAAACAGTCCAAGGACTAAAAATGGAAATAGAAACAATAAAGAAAACACAAAAGGAGGCAACCCTAGAGATGGACCACTTAGGGAAGAGAACAAGAGCTACAGATGCAAATATCACCAACAGAATAAAAGAGATAGAAGAGAGAATCTTAGGCATAGAAGATACCATAGAATATATTAACACATCAGACAAAGGAAATACAAAGTGTAAAAAACTCCTAACCCAAAATATCCAGGAAATTCAAGACACAATGAAAAGATCAAACCTAAGAATAATAGGAATAGAAGAGGGTGAAGAATCCCAGCTTAGGTCAGAAAACATCTTCAACAAAATCATAGAAGAAAATTTCCCTAACCTAAACAAAGAGATGGCCATAAATGTACAAGAAGCCTACAGATCACCAAATAGATTGGACTAGAAAAGTAAATCCTCTCATCACATAATAATCAAAACAATAAATGCACAGAACAAAGAAAGAATATTAAAAGCTATAAGAGACAAAGGCCAACTAACATATAAAGGCAGACCTATCAGAATTACACCAGACTTCTCAATAGAGATTCTAAAAGCCAGAAGATCCTGGACAGATGTCATCCAGACCCTAAGAGAACACAAATGTCTGCCCAGGATATTATACCCAGCAAAACTCTCAATCACCATAGATGGAGAAACCAAGATATTCCATGATAAAACCAAATTTAAACAATATCTTTCTACTAACCCAGCCCTACAGAGGATACTGGAACAAAATCTCCAATACAAGGAGGATAACTACAACCAAGAAACGACAAGAAATTAAACATTTCACAGCAAACCCAAAAGAAGAGAATCACACACACACACACACACACAATACCACCACTAACAACAAAAATAACAGGAACTAACAATCATCTGTCTTTAATATCTCTCAACATCAATGTTCTCAACTCCCCAGTAAAATGACTCAGGCTAACAGACTGGATATGCAAACAGGATCCAGCATTTTGCTGCATACAAGAAACACACCTCAGTGACAAAGACAGACCCTACCTTAGAGTAAAAAGCTAGAAAAAAGTTTCCCAAGAAAATGGTCCCAAGAAACAATCTGGAGTTTCCATTCTAATATCCAATAAAATAGACTTTCAACCAAAAGTTATCGAACAAGATGGGGAAACACACTTCATGTTCATCAAAGGAAAATTTCACCAAGAGGAGGTCTCAAATTTGAATATCTGTGCCCCAAATGCAAGGGCATCTACGTTTGTAAAAGAAACTTTACTAAAGCTCAAAACACACATTGAACCTTACACAATAATAGTGGGAGACTTCAACACCCCACTCTCACTAATGGACAGGTCATTAAAACAGAAACTCAACAGAGACACAGTGAAATTAATAAAGTTATGAACCAAATGAACTTAACAGATATCTACAGAATATTTCGTCCCAAAACAAGAGAATATACCTTCTTCTCAGCACCTCACAGAAACTTCTCCAAAATTGACCAGATAATTAGACATAAAACAAGCCATAATAGTTACAATAAAATTGAAATAATCCCATGCCTTCTATCAGATCACCAGAGACTAAGGCTAAACTTCAATAACAACAAAAACAACATGGGGCTGGTGAGATGGCTCAGTGGGTAAGAGCACCCGACTGCTCTTCCGAAGGTCCAGAGTTCAAATCCCAGCAACCACATGGTGGCTCACAACCATCCGTAACGAGATCTGGCGCCCTCTTCTGGAGTGTCTGAAGACAGCTACAGTGTACTTACATATAATAAATAAATAAATCTTTAAAAAAAAAAAAAAAAAAAACAACAGAAAGCCCACATACTCATAGAAACTAAACAATCCTCTGCTCAATGATAACTTGGTCAAGGAAGAAGTAAAGACAGACATCAAGGATCTTATAGAATTCAATGAAAATGAAAACACATCATACCAAAACTTATGGAACACAATAAAAGCAATGCTAAAAGGAAAATTCACAGCACTAAGTGCATTCATAAAGAAATTGAAGAGATTCCATATAAGCAACTTAACAGCACACCTGAACGCTCTAGAACAGAAAGAAGCAAATACATCCAAGAGGAGTAGACTGCAGGAAATAGTCAAACTCTGCCCCGACCTGCAGGGATAATCTGCGGGGACCCAGGGCAAGGGAGTGAGAGAGTGGGAGGGAAAGAGACAGGAAGAATGAGAGCAAGTCAGTCATACTGATCAAGCTCTAAAAACTTTATTCAGGAGTGGCAATATAAGCATAAGCAAGAGGAGGCTCCTAGGGAGGGGGGAAGAGCCCAGGGGCTCTCTGAAGGTCAGGTGGCAATCTTCAGCTCCTGGAACCAACCGTCACAGTGTCCTCTTTTCCCACAAACATTCTTACTGTTATGACCATAAATGTTCTCTCAGGATTGCTTATGTAAGCTAGAAAATATCCACAAGGCCATGACTGAGGCCATGACTCGCAGCAAAACTCAGAGCTAAAATCAAAATAAAAAGAATCAACAAAACTCAGAGCTGGTTCTTTGAGAAAATCAACAAGATAGATAAATCTATAGCCAAACTAACTAAAGGGCAGAGAGACAGTATACAGATTAACAAAATCAGTAATGAAAAGGTAGAGATAACAACAGAAACTGAGGAAATTCAAAAACAGTCATCAGAGCCTATTATAAAAGCCTATATGCTACAAAACTGGAAAATCTAGATGAAATGGATAATTTTCTAAACAGATACCATGTATCAAAATTAAATCAAGATCAGGTAAACTATCTAAACAGTTCTACAATGCCTAAAGAAACAGAAGTAGTTATCAAAAACCTCCCAGCCAAAAAAAAAAAAAAAAGCCCAGGGCCAGATAATTTTAGTACAGGATTCTACCAGACCAGCAAAGAAGAGCTAATACCAACACTCCTCAAACTATTCCATGAAATAGAAACAAAAGGAACACTACCTAATTCATTCTATGAAGCCACAGTTACTCTGATACCTAAAGCACACAAAGACTCAACAAAGAAAGAGAACTTCAGACCAATCTCACTTATGAATATCGATGCAAAAATACTCAATAAAATTCTTGCAAACCGAATCCAAGAACACATCAAAACAATCATCCATCCTGACCAAGTAGGCTTCATTCCAGGGATGCAGGGATGGTTTAATATACGGAAATCCATCAACGTAATCCACTATATAAACAAACTCAAAGACAAGAACCACAAGATCATCTCGTTAGATGCTGAGAAAACATTTGACAAAATCCAACACCCATTCATGATAAAAGTCTTGGAAAGATCAGGAATTCAAGGCCCATACCTAAACATAATAAAAGCAATATACAGCAAACCAGTAGCCAACATCAAAGTAAATGGTGAGAAGCTGGAAATAATCCCACTAAAATCAGGGACTAGAAAAGGCTGCCCACTTTCTCCCTACCTATTCAATATAGTACTTGAAGTCCTAGCCAGAAGAATTCGACAACAAAAGGAGGTCAAGGGGCTGGTGAGATGGCTCAGTGGGTAAGAGCACCCGACTGCTCTTCCGAAGGTCTGAAGTTCAAATCCAGCAACCACATGGTGGCTCACAACCACTTGTAATGAGATCTGACACCCTTTCTGGAGTGTCTGAAGACAACTACAGTGTACTTACATGTCATTAATAAATAAATGTTTTTAAAAAAGGAGGTCAAGGGGATACAAATTGGAAAGGAAGAAGTCAAAACATCACTATTTGCAGATGATATGATAATATATACAAGTGACCCTAAAAATTCCACCAGAGAACTCCTAAACCTGATAAACAGCTTCGGTGAAGTAGCTGGATATAAAATTAACTCAAACAAGTCAATGGCCTTTCTCTACACAAAGGATTAAACAGGCTGAGAAAGAAATTAGGGAGACAACACCCTTCACAATAGTCACAAATAATATAAAATACCTTGGTGTGACTCTAACTAAGGAAGTGAAAGATCTGTATAATAAAAACTTCAAGTCTCTGAAGAAAGAAATTATAGAAGATCTCAGAAGATGGAAAGATCTCCCATGCTCATGGATTGGCAGGATCAACATTGTAAAAATGGCTATCTTGCCAAAAGCAATCTACAGATTCAATGCAATCCCCATCAAAATTCCAAATCAATTCTTCAACGAACTAGAAAGCGCAATCTGCAAATTCATCTGGAATAACAAAAAACCTAGGATAGCAAAAACTCTTCTCAAGGATAAAAGAACCTCTGGTGGAATCACCATGCCGGACCTAAAGCTCTACTACAGAGCAATTGTGATGAAAACTGCATGGTACTGGTATAGTGACAGACAAATAGACCAATGGAATAGAATTGAAGACCCAGAAATGAACCCACACACCTATGGTCACTTGATCTTCGACAAGGGAGCTAAAAACATCCAGTGGAAGAAAGACAGCATTTTCAACAAATGGTGCTGGCACAACTGGTTGTTAACATGTAGAAGAATGCGAATCGATCCATTCCTATCTCCTTGTACTAAGGTCAAGTCTAAGTGGATCAAGGAACTTCACATAAAACCAGAGACACTGAAACTTATAGAGGAGAAAGTGGGGAAAAGCCTTGAAGATATGGGCACAGGGGAAAAATTCCTGAATAGAACAGTAATGGCTTGTGCTGTAAGATCGAGAATTGACAAGTGGGACCTCATGAAACTACAAAGCTTCTGCAAGGCTAAAGACACCATCAATAAGACAAAAAAAACACCAACAGATTGGGAAAGGATCTTCACCTATCCTAAATCAGATAAGGGACTAATATCCAATATATATAAAGAACTCAAGAAGGTGGACTCCAGAAAGTCAAATAACCCCATTAAAAAATGGGGCTCAGAACTGAACAAAGAATTCTCACCGGAGGAATACCGAATGGCAGAGAAACACCTGAAAAAATGTTCAACATCCTTAATCATCAGGGAAATGCAAATCAAAACAACCCTGAGATTCCACCTCACACCAGTCAGAATGGCTAAGATCAAAAATTCAGGTGACAGCAGATGCTGGCGAGGATGTGGAGAAAGAGGAACACTCCTCCATTGTTGGTGGGATTGCAAGCTTGTACAACCACTCTGGAAATCAGTCTGGCGGTTCCTCAGAAAATTGGACATAGTACTACCGGAAGATACCATAATACCTCTCCTGGGCATATATCCAGAAGATGTTCCAACTGGTAATAAGGACACATGCTCTACTATGTTCATAGCAGTCTTATTTATAATAGCCAGAAGCTGGAAAGAACCTAGATGTCTCTCAACAGAGGAATGGATACAGAAAATGTGGTACATTTACACAATGGAGTACTACTCAGCTATTAAAAAGAATGAATTTATGAAATTCCTAGGCAAATGGATGGATCTGGAGGGTATCATCCTGAGTGAGGTAACCCAATCACAAAAGAACTCACATGATATGTACTCACTGATAAGTGGATATTAGTCCAGAAACTTACACTACCCAAGATACAATTTGCAAAACACATGAAACTCAAGAAGAACAAAGACCAAAGTGTGGACACTTCACCCCTTCTTAGAATTGGGAACAAAACACCCATGGAAGGAGTTACAGAGACAAAATTTGGAACTGTGACGAAAGGATGGACCATCTAGTGATTGCCATATGCAGGGATCCATCCCATAATCAGCTTCCAAACGCTGACACCATTGCATACACTAGCAAGATTTTGCTGAAAGGACCCAGATATAGCTGTCTCTTGTGAGACTATGCCGGGGCCTAGCAAACACAGAAGTGGATGATCACAGTCAGCTATTAGATGGATCACAGGGCCCCCAATGGAGGAGCTAGAGAAATTACCCAAGGAGCTAAAGGGAACTACAACCCTATAGGTGGAACAACAATATGAACTAACCAGTACCCCGGAGCTCTTGTCTCTAGCTGCATATGTATCAAAAGATGGCCTAGTCGGCCATCACTGCAAAGAGAGGCCCATTGGACTTGCAAACTTTATATGCCCTAGAACAGGGGAACCCCAGGGCCAAAAAGGGGGAGTGGGTGGGTATGAGAGCGGGGGGGGGGGGGAGTGTAGGGGACTTTCGGGATAGCATTTGAAACGTAAATGAAGAAAATATCTAATACAAAATTGGAAAAAATGCAGACAAAAAAAGAAAGAAAGAAAATCCATCAACATAACATACTATATAAACAAATTCAAGGGGGAAAAGCCACACGATCATGATAGGGGGTTTCCAGAGGGGAAGCCAGGAAAGGAGATAACATTTGAAATGTAAATAAATGAGATATCCAATATAATTAAAAAGAAAGAAAGAAAGAAAGAAAGAAAGAAAGAAAGAAAGAAAGAAAGAAAGAAAGAAAGGAAGGAAGAAAATATAATCCTGAGTGAGGTAACTCAGACCCAAAAGTACATGGTATGATTAGTGGATATTAGCCAAAAAGTACAGAATACCTAAGACACAGCCCACAGACCATAAAAAGTGTAACAAGTAGAAAGGCCCAAGTGAGGAGATTTCAGTTCCACTCAGAGTGGGGAAGAAAATAACCACGGGAGGCAGAGGGAGTGAGGGAGGGACCTGAGGGGGAAAGGGGAGGGGGAAGAAAAAGGGGGCACAGGATCAGGTATGAAGACAGACAAGAGAGAAGCCCATAGGATCAAGAGAATGAACAGAGATAGGAAGCAAAGGGAGGGTATGTGTACTGGCTGGTTTTGTGTGTCAACTTGACACAGCTGGAGTTATCACAGAGAAAGGAGCTTCAGTTGAGGAAATGCCTCCATGAGATCCAACTGTAAGGCATTTTCTCAATTAGTGATTGTGATGGTTTGTATATACTTGGACCAGGGGGTGGCACCATCTGAAGGTGTGGCCTGGTTGGAATGGGTGTGTCACTGTGGGTGTGGGTATAAGATCCTCACCCTAGTTGCCTGGAAGTCGGTCTTCCACTAGCAGCCTTTGGATGAAGACATAGAACTCTCAGCTCCTCCTGCACCATGCCTGCCTGGATGCTGCCATGCTCCCACCTTGATGATAATGGACTGAACCTCTGAACCTGTAAGCCAGCCCCAATTAAATGTTGGTTTTTTTTATAAGACTTGCCTTGGTCATGGTGTCTGTTCACAGCAGTAAAACCCAAACTAAGACAGAAGTTGGTACCAGGAGTGGGGTATTGCTGTGATAGGCCTGACCATGCTTTTATTTGAAAGAATGTGGATTTTGGGACTTTGGATTTGGAAAGCAGTGGAATGCTTTAAATGGAGCTTAATGGGTCATCCTAGTAGGAATATGGAAGACTTTGTTGCTGGGAGTAATTTGAACTGTGTTGACCTGGCCCAAGAGATTTCAAAGGAGAAGAATTTCAGAATATGGCATAAAGACTGGTTTTGTGGTATTTTGGTGAAGAATGTGGCTACTTTTTGCCCTTGTCCGAAAAGTTTGCCTGAGGCTAAGGTGAAGAGACTTGGATTAATTGCATTGACAAAAGAAGTTTCAAAAAAGCCCAGCAGAGACTTTGTTCTCTGGTTAAGTCTTATGAAGAGAAGTTTGAACAAGCATAGCAAGCTTAGAAAGGAAAAATATAAAATATATGGTTTGAGTATTAAAGGAGTGCCAGGAAGTGAAATGGAACAAAATCTTGTGTTCTAGGAGATAAAAGATTAAGGGAGTGGGACCTTGGGGCAAGATCCTACCCAGCTAAATTAGATCCAGGCATGGTGGTACACACCTTTAATCCCATGAGACAAGCATGCTGATCTCTACATTCAAGGTCAATCTACAAAGCAAGAACCAGGATAGCCAAGCTTAGGCAGTGAAGGATTTAGAAAACATAAACCTAGTGATAATGTAATAATAAAAGGGGATCATGTTCTAGTTCCTGTAAGCAGCAGAACTCGGCAGCTTCAGCCATGTGCCTCTGGCTCTAGAGTTAAGAATGGAAGGAACTACTGGGAAAATTGATGCTGGTTAGCTGGAGCTAAGGAATTAGCGGTGATTAAGAAGAGACCAGCATCGTTGAGGTGAAATCTTCTGGAAATTGTTTTCTGGGAGCACAAAGAAGCTGTGTTCCAGAGATACCCAAGGTTGTACCTCATGCTGCGGCTGGACTTGGTAATGTGTAAGAGTCACTCAGGTGGTACTGCTTGTGAAGGAATGAAGGGATCATGGAGAGAAGCTGAGGCTTAGCACTGTGAGAGGCCAGGGAAGGCCATTAGAGAAGGTGAAGCCTCAGCTGTAGTTGATGGCCCAGGAATGAAGGGGTCATGCAAAGGATTTGAGGCTTGGCACCCTGAAGAGAGCCTATGAGAGGCTATTGGTGAAGCCTAGTTGGAGTAGAACACCCCAGTGTATTGGAGATGCCAGAGCCATGGGATACATGCTGAGGAAAGCTGCTAACAGGGAGTGGAACCAGCCCAGGAGGAAGCAGTTTGTTGCAGTCAAAAAACATGAAAAAGGAGTGGAGATCTGAAGACCACTTTGATATCAGCCATGGAGATGCAGAGTTTGGAGTTTGCCCAGCTGGTTTCCTGCCTTGCTTTGGGGATTACAGTTAATTAAGTTGAATGAATCTCAGAAGAGACCTTGAACTTTGGACTTTTAACATTGTTGCAACTGCTATAGACTATGAGGACTTTGAAAGTTGCACTAAATGCATTTTGCATTATGCTATGTTTAAGTATGGCCCCCCATAGACTCATGTTTTTGAACAAGTCTATGGGGACCAGGGAGTGGAATGTGATGGTTTGTATATACTTGGACCAGGGGGTGGCACCATCTGAAGGTGTGGCCTGGTTGGAATGGGTGTGTCACTGTGGGTGTGGGTATAAGATCCTCACCCTAGTTGCCTGGAAGTCAGTCTTCCACTAGCAGCCTTTGGATGAAGACATAGAACTCTCAGCTCCTCCTGCACCATGCCTGCCTGGATGCTGCCATGCTCCCACCTTGATGATAATGGACTGAACCTCTGAACCTGTAAGCCAGCCCCAATTAAATGTTGGTTTTTTTATAAGACTTGCCTTGGTCATGGTGTCTGTTCACAGCAGTAAAACCCAAACTAAGACAGTGATCAAGGGGGAAAGGCCCCTTGTGGGTGGGACCATCTCTGTGCTGGTAGTCTTGGGTTCTATAAGAGAGCAGGCTGAGCAAGCCAGGGGAAGCAAGCCAGTAAAGAACATCCCTCCATGGCCTCTGCATCAGCTCCTGCTTTCTGACCTGCTTGAGTTCCAGTCCTGACTTCCTTTGGTGATGAACAGCAGTATGGAAGTGTAAGCTGAATAAACCCTTTCCTCCCCAACTTGCTTCTTGGTCATGATGTTTGTGCAGGAATAGAAACCCTGACTAAGACAAATTGGTACCAGCAGAGTGGGGTATTCCTGTGACAACCTGACCATGTTTTGGGGAGGACTGTGGAAGGACTTTGGAACTTTGGGCTTGAAGATCCATTCGTTGTTAAGAGCTCTGTCAGATGTTGTGTAGGAGCTTGGAAGATAATGTTGAGAACAGTGCAGAAGATGGAGGTCTGGTTTGTGAAATTTCAGAGGGAAAATTAAAGACTCTTTTCAGGGCCATTGCTGTTTTGGTTGTGAAGATTTTGTAGTTCTGGTTAGCTGGGGCTGAAGAATCAGCTGTGATTAACAAGATACCAGAACTACTAAAGCAAAAACTTTGCATTACTGGGACTATTGATGCTGGTTAGCTGGAGCTAAGAAATTAGCGGTGATTAAGAAGAGACCAGCATCGTTGAGGTGACATCTTCTGGGAAGTGGTTTCTGAAAGCACAAAGAGGCTGTGTTCCAGAGATAGGCAAGGTTGTACTCCTTCTGCAGCGGGACTTGGTAATGTGTAAGGGTCACCCAGGTGGCACTGGTTTTGAAGGCATGAAGGGGTCACACAGAGCAGCTGAGGCTCAGCACTGTGAGAGGCCATGGAAGGCCATTGTTGAAGATGCAGCCTCAGTTGCAATTGAAGGCCCAGGACTGAAGGGGTCATGCAGTGTTTTGGAGATGCCAGTACCATGAGATGACCACCAAGAGCAGCAGCAGCAGTGGAGTACAGGCATCTGGAGCCCAGAGGACGACGTGTGTGCTACAAAGGGCATGGCTGGAGAAGTGACCCAAGCCCTTGGAGGAGCCCAGAAGATCGTGAGTTGGATCCCAGACATTGGACGGTTGGAGATTGATTTTTGCTTTGATTGTGACTGTGCCCTGATATTTTCCCTCTTGAAGGAAGAAACTGTTTTAATGGAGCCCACAGTTAAGAGACTTTTAATTGTAAAAAGACTTTGGATTTTAAAAGAGATGGATATTTTAAAGAGATTGAAATTTTAAGAATATGTAAAGACTGTGGGACTTTTAAAGTTATTTAGACCTTGGGGATAAATAAGAATGTAAGGGTTGAGGCTTACTAGTGATGTGTTTGTGTGTCAAGTTGACAAGGGGTCAATTGTACTGGCTGGTTTTGTGTGTCAACTTGACACAGCTGGAGTTATCACAGAGAAAGGAGCTTCAGTTGAGGAAATGCCTCCATGAGATCCAACTGTAAGGCATTTTCTCAATTAGTGATCAAGGGGGAAAGGCCCCTTGTGGGTGGGACCATCTCTGGGCTGGTAGTCTTGGGTTCTATAAGAGAGCAGGCTGAGCAAGCCAGGGGAAGCAAGCCAGTAAAGAACATCCCTCCATGGCCTCTGCATCAGCTCCTGCTTTCTGACCTGCTTGAGTTCCAGTCCTGACTTCCTTTGGTGATGAACAGCAGTATGGAAGTGTAAGCTGAATAAACCCTTTCCTCCCCAACTTGCTTCTTGGTCATGATGTTTGTGCAGGAATAGAAACCCTGACTAAGACAGTATGGGAGGGAGGACTGTCTAGAAAGTACCAGAAACCTGGGAGGTGAGAGCCTCTAAGGACTCAATGGGGGTCACCTTAGCCAAAAAAGCCCAACATTGGGAAGAGGAAACTCAAAGAGCCCAACTCCAGTAGATAGAGTGAGCCTCAAGTGAAGGGACAGGCTGACTAACCCACAGTCAAAATTTTGGACCCAGAACTGTGCCTGTCTACAAGAACTACAGGAACAAAAATGAATAAGAGACCGAAGGAAAGGTAATCCAATGACCAGTCCAACTTGCAGTCTATCTCATGTGGGGGCACCAAGGCCTGCTGTCATGTGCTTACAGACAGGAGCCTGGCATGGCTGTCCTCTGAGAGGTCCTACCAGCAGCTGACTGAGACAGAAGCTGAAACTTACACCTAACCATTAACTGAAATTGGGGACCCCTATGGTTGAATTAGGAGAAGGATTGAAAAATCTTAAGGGGATGGTGACCTCATAGGAAGACCAGCAGTCTCAACTTACTCAGACCCCAGGAAGCTCCCAGAGACTGAGCCACCAACCAGGAATATACATGAGCTAGTCCAAGTCCACAGACTGCTTCAACTAAGCCTGCACTCCTACCCCTAGATGTCCCCCAGCCTGTGGGACTGTCATCTCTTCCAGGACTTAGCAGTGAAACAACCAGCTCTTCCAGGACTTAGCCAACATTCAGCTTTTTGCCTACCCCCAATAGAAAAAAGTCCCAATATCAGAAGGAACTAGTCAGATTTGTTCCTTACTCATTTATTATCAACAAAATGCTGGGATGTTTGGTTTCAGACCCTGGGACAAGGGACTGAGGTGTACATTTTACATACCAAAGTAGACCTGGCCTTTAGGTTCTCCCAGATTCCCTCCGTCACTACTGGCATACCCTCCCCCCAATCATGAACTTTCCAGGCAGATATGCAGCAACTACCTAGGCTCCTTCTACTATTGCCCTGTGTGCTTTAGAGGCCTGAGAAGTGGCCCTGCCTGACTCTGAGAAGCAGGTGTGCACTCGCTCATGCATTTATAGGTTCAAGGTCACCAAATTCTGATCTTTTTTTCTCCATGTCCCTCTTGCCAAAATCCATGTGAGGACAACTGTAGCTAGGACCCTAGCAGAATGACTGACACCTGGCCTCATTGAGGCCGTGCAAGAACTGGGTTCCAGTTTTAAATTGTCATAACCTTTTCAGATGGCTCTGATTTGATCATCGGTAGTGAGAAGCTGTCACATCAGAGACAGGAATCCACCAGTGGAGTTTGAGCAGTGCCAAAAGCATATAGACAGAAGAGGTGGGAAGCCACTGGATCCTGGGGGAAGCAGATTGTATGATGCAAAGATGCAGATGTGAGCAGAGCTTCCCAAGTGTTGGTGCGGCAAGAGGAGGTCTGGAGACAACATCTGTAGCTCCCCTCCTGCCACAGCCTGGGCCTCAGCCCTACTAAACAGGAAGGCTTCCAGGAAGCATTCTACCTCTGTACCTTGGCACAAGCTACTATTCCACCAATAGCAAGTCTTCCTTGCCTTACCAGCTGACACCACCTGTCCTCTTCCAGACAGCAGTTCTGGGGAGCTTTCTCCTGTGCCTGCTTGTCCACAGACTGACACACTCAATGGTTTCCACTCAAAATACCAAACTATAATGTTGTTGTTGGTGGTGGTGGTGGTGGTGGTGGTTTTTTTCAGGGCATCCTGTCTGTGTGGCTCTCTAAGGACAGCTTCAGAGGTGTGTGTTGTGATTCCTCTACCTCTGTCTCTCATTTGAGCTCACTATCACTCTTCACACTTTCCCCACTAACTGGATCTAGAGGTGTCTTTCCTTCTAATGAGCTAAAATTATTGGCTGCAGAAACAATCACTCAGTCACTGTGAGATGCTACAGCTATTTGTGCTGATCATGAAATCTAGGATACCAGTGTGAGCAGATTGGTGGGTATCCTAGATGAAGCAGGAATGGAGAATTATGAAGAATAGCTCTAGGGCAACAAGGGAAAGAGAGAAAAATGCAGCTGTCTTAGGTATACTGCCCAGTTGAGTTTTCCCAATCTTTGCTCACAGTTGGGTCCAAGACTGTTGTACTCAGTGCCTTCTGCTACTTGGGACTTCTGTGAAGGATGGCAGGAGGCTACCACAAGATCTCACAGGGATGGGTGAATCCCACAGGACTGCTGGGAGGCTATATGCTGAATCTGGCTGACTTGCCTTAGGCTAGGAGAGCTATTGGGGCGAGGGCTGTTTTTTTGTTTTGTTTTGTTTTTTTATGTTTTTTTTTCGAGACAGGGTTTCTCTGTATAGCCCTGGCTGTCCTAGAGCTCACTTTGTAGACCAGGCTGTCCTCGAACTCCGAAATTCGCCTGCCTCTGTCTCCCGAGTGCTGGGATTAAAGGCGCACGCCACCATGCCCGGCTCTAGGAGAGCTATTCTAACTATTAAGTATCACTCTACACAGATAACCACATTCCCTGAACCAGAACCTTGAAGAAACAAACAGATAAGCAGACCAGGAAGGCATAGCCCAACCTAGCATATGCCGTATCCACCGAGAGTACAGAGGATATTGGTACCCTGATAGTTTTTGGCATCCTTTTGGATCAAACCTTACTCTGAGCAGGATGCTTTTAGAGGCCATCATGGGGATAAATTTTTTTTAAAGATTTATTTATTTATTTCATGTATGTGTGTACACTGTAGCTGTCTTCAGACACACCAGAAGAGGGCATCAGATTTCATTACAGATGGTTGTGAGCCACCATATGGTTGCTGGGAATTGACTCAGGACCTCTGGAAGAGCAGTCAGTGCAAAAGTATATGGAAATCTGCAATCTGCATATGTTTTCCCATGTTAGAGCCTCTGGGCAAGGTTATACACACAACAGCCTAAACTCCAGAGTTCTCTCTCCTCTCCCCTCTCAACCCCTCCCGCCCCTCCCCTTCCTGCCTCTCTCTCTCTCTCTCTCTCTCTCTCTCTCTCTCTCTCTCTCTCTCTCTCTCTCCCCAACCCCCCATCTTCCTGTGCCACTGTGGCTGTCTAAAGCCATGCCAGACTAGTCTTTGCTACCTGGCATCAGCTGCCAGGGAGCTCAGAAGTTCACTTGAATGCACAGAAGCACACCAAAGGGACTCTCTTGGTGACACTGAAATAAACAGGAATTGTTTCTGGGTGTACTGGCCCAGTGCTGGGACAGGTCCTCAGAATGATTCCTGCTAAGCAATCCATCCCTCCCTCTCCCCAGCCCTGCTCGCTCCTCCCCAGCCTCATGACAGCATCCTCTGCTATCTACTTCTCTTGTTTTCCTTCTTCTGTTTTGTATGTGTGACTGGCCCAATTTGAGACCCATCCCATGGTCAAGAAACAATCCCTGACTCTATTAATGATACTCTGTTTTGCTTACACACAGGAGCCTAGCATAACTGTCCTCTGAGAGACTCCACCCAGCAGCTGCCTGAAGCAGATGCAGAGATCCACAGCCAAACATTAGACCAGGCTCAGGAAGTCTTGTAGAAGAGTTGAGGGGAAGGATTGAGGAACCTAGAAGGGATAGGGGCTCCACAAGAAGACCAACAGAGTCAACCAACTTGGACCCTTAGGGGTTCCCAGAAACTGGCCCACCAACCAAAGAGCATACAAGGCCTAGGCCCCAGCCCACACATATGTAGCAGATGGTCAGCTTAGTCTTCATGTGTTCCCCAACAACTGGAGTGAGGGATTACCCTAACTGTCACCTGCCTGTGGATCCTGTTTCCCTAACTGGGCTAATTTGTCTAATCTTAGTAAGAGAGGACATACCTAGTCCTGCAGTGACTTGAGGTGCCAGGTTAGGTTGGTACCCAGGAAAAACTTCCCCATGTAAGGGGAGGGGACAGTGTAAGAGGGGGAGTGGGATGAGGGGGTTGCAATTGAGATGTAAGGTGAATAACTAAATAAATTAGTAAGAAAGAAAGGAAACTGTCCCCCAGATGAACCCACATCCTTCACCCTGGGGCAGACCCTTACCCAGGAGCCTGCCTGAACATTACTATCAGTTCAGGTACCCCAGGGGACCATAAGCATGCTTCTCCAATGGCAGACTCAGTAACTAAGGAGCTGCCAAATCAATATCCACAGGGAAGACCATATTAAAAGGGGAGCCAATCACATACTTCTTGATTTTACGGAAGGCCCAGTACTCAGGAAACTATACAAACTGCCCATAGGGAAGGCCCTGTTTCTAGAGTGCAGCTGTAACATAAACAATACTAGGGCAGACTCAGTGCAGAGGGGATCACCCACATCATTTCCACAAAGTCAACACAGTATCCTCTGTGCCCATAGCTTTCTATTCTCCAATACTGCATGGGCATCCAAAAAAAACAATATAGCATGATGACCTCAGGGCAAGAGCAGCATCCCAAATGGAACCAAATGAAATCCACAATCCCCTTAGGGTAGGCTCCGAAGCATCCACACACTGCACTCAGTCCAGGCCCAGTAACTAGTAGGCAGCCCCCATGCCAACTCAGGGAAGAAGCAGTACTGTTTAACCTATTCACATTGATCCCTGACAGGCCCAATACCCATGTGAACACCCACAGGCTGAATCCAAATGCAGGCTGTCCCTAGGACTAGTAAGTACCTGTGGGAGGCTGTGGCCTCCCTCACCTTGGGCTGCCCAAGCTGCACCTGAAAAATGGCACCTGCCAGATGCAGAGCTGGTGGTGTAAACAAGTCCATATTTGGTGGAGACACGCCCCTGCCGCCCTGATTGGCTGAAGCCCTGTGCCTGGTGAGGTGACGTGGCCTGCTGTGAGTGGATGGGGGGGCTGAGAGTATATAAGAGTGAGAGGCCCGGGGTTGGGGAGAGAGATGAAGACTGAAGCTTGCTGAATAAACTGCTGTTAGAAGAACTGGTGATCATGTCGTTCTTGCTGGTCGAGATCGGATGGGACAAGTACCCAGGGGACCATTTGCATGCTGACATCAGAGAAGACTGATGTGACCAAACTCAGATTGGCCAGAGTGAAGAATACCCAAGTAATCTTTTCCAGGATATCCCCAGGATATCCAATATATAGGAGGCTGCCAGTGCCAGGGACCAGCCTCACCTGAGGGCAGGGCCTGGAGAAAGGTGGCTGCAAGAGCAGAAGAGAGAAGAAAAGATCCAGACACAGGACTTCATTCATTTCATAAGAGACAGGACTGAGAGAAAGCACATCTCAGTGTGGCTTCTCCTACTCTGACAACCTTTGCCTCTTCAGCCTTATACATAAAATCATTTCCTCAGAATCTTTATTCAATGATTACACAGCTTTTCAAAATACATTTTCTTCTAAAGTTTTCTTCTGTTACACAAGAATATTGAAATAGGAACAAAGCAAGCAAACAACAACTTTATGGGAACTAAAAATTAACAATATGATAAAATCAATTTTCTTTAAATTCAGTATCTTCTTCCTTAAGATGGTGTCACAAATCCTTGCAGTCACAGAAATGCTAGACAGGATGACTCTATTTGAATTTTTCAGTTTGGCATAAGATTAATAGATCAAAAGTTATTTCCTACTACCTGTTATGTCAAACTTGGCTTTCTACAAAAGTTCAATCTCTGACCCTTGTTTGAGTCTTCTGTTCCTTCCTCTATAATTCTTTTACATTTGGCATAAGACCACCATCCTTTTACTTTGATTCTTAAAATACTGTGCATCCCCTTGCTTAAGCAAAGGCAGTCTATCAGAAAAGTTCTGGTCTGACAAGTCTGTCCAGGAAGGCAGGCAGGACACTGAGCCGGGATGCCTTCCTCTGTGCCTCTGTCATGAACCCTTGTTTCAATTTGATCCCTATCTTTATTGCAATTCTGTAAAGAACAGAAGAACATCTGGATTCCTAAAACTGTTTGCTTTTGCCTTCAGGAAGGTACCAAGACTTGTCATTAACTGATGATCACAATCTCTTCCTATTCACACAAGTTCCTTGTTTCTAAAGTTGAACATAAAAAAGCTATAAATTCAATTAGTTTGTCAGCTTCTAGAATTTCCCTAAGTTTTTCCTCTCTAATAATTTTCTCAAATACCCTATCTCACGCTTACTAATAATACTCATTAATGATCTAAGTTTTTATTTAAGTTATAAGTTCTGAAGAAAGACTCAATTCTCTGCATAACTTTTTTTTCCAGGGAGCATTCATTAATTTCATTCTTGTTTGCACCAGCTTTTACTTATCTCAGCTCTAGCTTTTGGAGAGAGGCCTTTAACAGTGAGAAACATAAGTATAGCAAAAAGTACATAGCAAATTTCCACCAAGGGCAGTAGAGGGTCAGTCCAGGTTTTCCAAGCACTGGAACTTTGTCAAACAGTGCCTTCGGGATACTTGGCATCGCCATGCCAAAAACTATTTTCAAGGCAATTCTAGTATCCACAGTGCTACTTGCCAGGCGCCATGGCCTCAGCCATGGCCTTGTGGATATTTTCTAGCTTACATAAACAATCCTGAGAGAACATTCATGGTCATAACAGTAAGAATATTTTGTAGGTAAAGAGGACACTGACCGTTGGTTCTAGGAGCTAAAGATTGCCACCTGACCTTCAGAGAGCCCCTAGGCTCTTCCCCCCTCTCTTGGAGCCTCCTCTTGCTTATGCTTATATTGCCACTCCTGAATAAAGTTTTTAGAGCTTGATCAGTATGATTGACTTGCTCTCATTCTTCCTGTCTCTTTCCCTCCCACTCTCTCACTCCCTTGCCCTGGGTCCCCGCTGATTATGCCTGCAGATCAGGGCACCTACTCTCATATTTCCACCAGAAACAAGCTCACTGTCAGAGACTGCAGACATGCCACCAATCAATGCAGGCCCAATACTCAGAGGGTCTTCCCTGAAGTCAACATGTGGTCAGCTCCATTTGGCACAGTGTTCCGCTTGCTCCACAGTAGCCAGGAGGTCACTGCATATAGATCTTGATGCAGGAACAGTTTAGGCAGTAAGGGAGAATGGCTTATGGTGAAAACTGCAAGATACTCACATAAACTGCAGTGGGGCCGACATTAGAGAAAGATTAAAGGTTAAAACAGCAAGGCCTGAAACACTGGAGAACACAGAAATGAAGGCTAGTACACGGATCTGATATAACCAAACTGGCCAGATAAGAGGAGGGACAGGGCTGTGGCCCAGTGATGGTAGGCCAGCTGCCCCTTGCCCAAACCTTGGTGAACATGTGTAAGGCACTGCTGTCATTTCCTTGCTATTAATGCTGCTAATTGTAACAGACGAAGTAATGACTGCTTCTAAAAAAGCCTCCACCTATATCAAGTCAGAGGCCCCAGACCATGCCATAGATATTAAAAACAACCACCACTATTTTTTGGTGGAAATGAAGTACAAAGAAGACTTACCATCAAATTGAGCCAAGGGGCATTAATAGGGCAAGCATGTGGGCCCTCTGTTGGCTTGGCCCATGATAGCATGGAGAACTAACTAATATCATAGAATTATCATACTCAGCCTTTGTCCGGTTTCTGCTATGCAACATCTCTCTCTCTCTCTCTCTCTCTCTCTCTCTCTCTCTCTCTCTCTCTCTCTCTCTCTCACACACACACACACACACACACACACACACACACACACACACACACGTGCACGCGTACGCGCACACGCACACACACATACACATACATAACACACACACACACTCAAAAAAACACACCCTAGATAAGAAAGTACAGCAGCCTTTTCCCTTTCTCAGAAACCCCTTCCATTCTCTGGAGTTTCTCACTTTCATGTAATTCTTTAATAAAGCTTGCTTCCTCTTTGCTTACTCCTGCAAGTATCCCCTGTCATGAATCTTGACTGGTATGAGACATGAACTTGAAGCCCCTGTCCCAAGATTGCACTTAAAGGTTCTTTTGGTCAAGCCCAACTTGGCTGAGAAAAGTCCCATCACACTCAAACATTATATCAACCTCAAAGATGGAACTGCAACCCCTGGAGATCCAGGACTCTGGAGACCACATGCACATTGACCTAAGTACAGCACTTTATCCAGAGAATCCCACTCAGGCAGCCTTCAGAACTGGCCCAATACCTAGAAGGCAGCCCACCTAATAAATCCAGAGAAGGTGCAGTACTCAGAGTGTCATGTCTAGACTGCCATCAGAGTAGGCTTAGCACTGAGGGGACATGCCATTTGGACGTTGTATAATCCAAATGTTCAAGGGCTCCCTGAACACTGTGAATTGCTACTACCCATGGTACAATTGGAACATGTTCTCTAGGACAAATCCAGTACTGAAAGAGATACCCTCTTACTACCTAGAGGATAGACTCAGTTCTAATAGGGAACATGGTGTTTTGAAAACAGTGTAGGTCCAGGACTCATAGGGAAACCCACACACTGGACTTAGTTTAGACCTGGAATCCAGGAGGTTGATTTCCAACTAATTTCAGGGTAGACCTGGTACCAAGGGGACTGACTGAACCCTGCCCTTTAATTCAGGCTCAGCATCCAGAAGACCATACCTCAATCAACCCGAGGCAAGACCATAATCCAGAAGACCACTTACACACTATAACTAGTGCAGGCCTAGTAACTAAGAAGCCAAAACCATACTTCTGCATCATCCAGTACCCAGGGGTACCCTCACACTGACCAGAGATATCCCAGATCCAAGCTCGTGACCACATGCTGAAAGCAGGGTTTATATAATAATGTGGGGATGTTCAAACACTGACTTAGGTGTAGAGGGCCACCATCATGCTGTGCCTAGTGTAGGTCTGCTATACAGGCTCCTGTTAGTACAATGTTCCCAGTGCACTTTCAATATCCAGTGGCAGCTTGAATGTGGACCTCCATCCTAATTTCATCACTGAGGCAGTCTGACATACGTGCTTAGTTAAAGTACAATTCCTAGAGTCTACTGGAATGATGACCCTAGGGTAGTCCCAGTTCCCTGGGAGCCAAGTGCATACCACTCCTTATTCAAGCCCTATACCTCATGAAAGAAGCATAATCAGTAGGCTCAAAACAGAGCTCTCCATGCTAATGAGGTACCTAGAGGCCCAGAGGGCTTAGAAAATAAGCTTCCCTTCCCAGACATTCCTCTCTGCAAAAGGTATTTAACCTCAGGCCTACCCTGAGAAGTGGGTATGGTTTTTTATGCATTAATTTTCTATCATGAACAACTGTTTAGAACCATGCACCATCTCTTTTGTCAAGATCCAGCATGAGGAACCTGGGGAAGGCCTTTGTCCACAGAGACACAGTGTACCTCTCCTGTAGAAGGCCCCTCTGCGCTCCTGGATAATTGCAGCTAAGCTAAGCCAGAGTTCCCCCTCCCGACCGTCCTAGCCTCATCGCAGGCCTGCAGGTTACCAAGTCCTCCTCAAAATTTCCAGCAGTGCCTGGATGTCTGGGAGTCAGGAAACCCCAACTTCAGCCTCAGCCTTAGCCATTTCTCACTCAGACTGAGGCCCGACCCTAGGCTGCATTCTCCCACCCCCTGAGTGATGTGTCAGCCTTTCCCACAAGCCCAGCACTTGATGTCATGGCAGGGTAAAATGCAATCCAACAGAGTTCACACACCCTGGTGGTAAGACTGAACGCAGAACCAAACAACCTCACGGTGGAGAGATGGCTCAGCAGTCAAGAACACTGCTCTTCCAGAGGTCCTAAATTCAATTCTCAGCAACCACATGGTGGCTCACAGACATCTATAATGGGATCTGATGCTCTCTTCTGCCACTCAGGTGTACATGCAGATAGAACACTCATACATTAAATAAATAAATAAATAAATAAATAAATAAATAAATAAATAAATAAATCTTTCTTTAAAACTTTTTTTAAAAAAGCACTTGGGCCCTTCCGGTCCGGCCAGCACCAGGGTAGCTACGGAGTTGGCTGACACCCGCCAGCTACCCACAAGACCTGCCATGGGATCTTAAGACCTCTGGTGAGTGGAACACAGCTGTTGCTCCAATCCAATCATGCGGGACCTGAGACTGCATTAATTAGGGAAACAGAAAACCCGGCCTGATCAGGGGCACAAGTCCCTTCTGGTCCATGCCATCACAGGGGTACCTTGGGCATGGAGTCTGTGGACACCCGTAAGGTATACACAGGACTGTCCACTGGATCTTAAGACCTCTGTGAGTGGATTACAACTTCTGCCAGGAGGCAGGTTCAAACACCAGATATCTGGGCACCTTCCCTGCAAGAGGAGAGCCTACCTGCAGAGAGTAATCTGAACACTGAAACTCAGGAGAGAGCTAGTCTGCCAGATCTGCTGATAGAGGCTAACATAAACACCTGAGGAACAAGATCTAACCAGAGACAACTACAACCACTAACTCCAGAGATTACCAGATGTCGAAAGGCAAACGTAAGAATCTTACTAACAGAAACCAAGACCACTCACCATCATCAGAACACAGCACTCCCACCCCACCCAGTCCTGGGCACCCCAACACACCCAAAAAACTAGACCTGGATTTAAAAGCATATCTCATGATGATGGTAGAGGACATCAAGAAGGACTTTAATAACTCACTTAAATACAGAAGAACACTGCTAAACAGGTAGAAGACCTTAAAGAGGAAGCACAAAAATCCCTTAAAGTATTGCAAGAAAACACGACCAAACAGGTGATGGAATTGAATAAAACCATCCAAGACCTAAAAAGGGAAGTAGACACTATAAAGAAAACCCAAAGCGAGGCAACACTGGAGACAGAAAACCTAGGAAAGAAATCTGGAACTATAGATGCAAGCATCAGCAACAGAATACAAGAGATGGAAGAGAGAATCTCAGGTGCAAAAGATTCCATAGAGAACATCGGCACAATAATCAAAGAAAATACAAAATGGAAAAAGATCCTAACTCTAAACATCCAGGAAATACAGGACACAATGAGAAGACCAAACCTACGGATAATAGGAGTAGATGAGAATGAAGATTTTCAACTTAAAGGGCCAGCAAATATCTTCAACAAAATTATAGAAGAAAACTTCCCAAGCCTAAAGAAAGAGATGCCCATGAACATACAAGAAGCCTACAGAACTCCAAATAGACTGGACCAGAAAAGAAATTCCTCCCAACACATAATAATCAGAACAACAAATGGACTAAATAAAGATAGAATATTAAAAGCAGTAAGGGAGAAAGGTCAAGTAACATATAAAGGCAGGCCTATCAGAATTACACCAGACTTTTCACCAGAGACTATGAAAGCCAGAAGATCCTGGACAGATGTTATACAGACCCTAAGAGAACATATATGCCAGCCCAGGCTACTATACCCAGCCAAGGTCTCAATTACCATAGATGGAGAAACCAAAGTTTTGCATGACAAAACCAAATTCACACATTATCTTTCCACGAATCCAGCCCTTCAAAGGATAATAACAACAACAAAAAAAAAAAAAAACCAATACAAGGACGGAAACCACGCCCTAGAAAAAAGCAAGAAAGTAATCCCTCAACAAACCAAAAAGAAGACAGCCACAAAAACAGAATGCCAACTCTAAAAACAAAAATAATAGGAAGCAACAATTACTTTTCCATAATATCTCTTAATATCAATGGACTCAATTCCCCAATAAAAAGACATAGACTAACAGACTGGCTACATTAACAGGACCCAACATTCTGCTGCTTACAAGAAACCCATCTCAGGGAAAAAGACAAACACTACCTCAGAGTGAAAGGCTGGAAAACAATTTTCCAAGCAAATGGTCTAAAGAAACAAGCTGGAGTAGCCATTCTAATATCAAATAAAATCGACTTCCAACCCAAAATTATCAAAAAAACAAGGAGGGACACTTCATACTCATCAAAGGTAAAATCCTCCAAGAGGAACTCTCAATTCTGAATATCTATGCTCCAAATGCAAGGGCAGCCACATTCATTAAAGAAACTTTAGTAAAGCTCAAAGCACATATTGAACACAATATAGTGGGAGACTTCAACACACCACTTTCATCAATGGACAGATTGTGGAAACAGAAACTAAACAGGGACACAGTGAAACTAACAGAAGTGATGAAACAAATGGACTTAACAGATATCTACAGAACATTTTATCCTAAAACAAAAGGATATACCTTCTTCTCAGCACCTCATGGTACCTTCTCTAAAATTGACCATATAATTGGTCACAAAACAGGCCTCAACAGATACAAAAATATTGAAATCGTCCCATGCATCCTATCAGACCACCATGGACTAAGGCTGATCTTCAATAACAACATAAAAAATGGAAAGCCAACATTCACCTGGAAACTGAACAACACTCTTCTCAATGATACCTTGGTCAAGGAAGGAATAAAGAAATTAAAGACTTTTTAGAGTTTAATGAAAATGAAGCCACAACATACCCAAATTTATGGGACACTATGAAAGCATTTCTAAGAGGGAACTCATAGCTCTGAGTGCCTCCAAAAAGAAACTAGAGAGAGCACACACTAGCAGCTTGACAACACACATAAAAGCTCTAGAAAAAAAGGAAGCAAATTCACCCAAGAGGAGTAGACGGCAGGAAACAATTAAACTCAGGGGCAAAATCAACCAAGTGGAAACAAGAAGAACTATTCAAGGAATCAACCAAACGAGGAGCTGGTTCTTTGAGAAAATCAACAAGATAGATAAACACTTAGCCAGACTCACTAGAGGGTACAGGGAAAGTATTCTATAATTAACAAAATCAGAAATGAAAAGGGAGACATAACAACAAACCCTGAAGAAATCCAAAACACCATCAGATCCTTCTACAAAAGGTTATACTCAACAAAACTGGAAAACCTGGACGAAATGGACAAATTTCTAGACAGATATCAGGTACCAAAGTTAAACCAGGATCAAGTTAACGATCTAAACAGTCCGATATCCCCTAAAGAAATAGAAGCAGTCATTAATGGTCTCCCAACCAAAAAAAGCCCAGGACCAGATGGGTTTAGTGCAGAGTTCTATCAGACCTTCAAAGAAGATCTAATTACAGTTCTGCACAAACTATTCCACAAAATAGAAGTAGAAGGTACTCTACCCAACTCATTCTATGAAGCCACAATTACTCTGATACCTAAACCACAGAAAGATCCAACAAAGATAGAGAACTTCAGACCAATTTCCCTTATGAATATCGATGCAAAAATACTCAATAAAATTCTCGCTAACCGAATCCAAGAACACATCAAAACAATCATCCATCCTGACCAGGTAGATTTTATTCCAGGGATGCAAAGATGGTTTAATATACAAAAATCCATCAATGTAATCCATTATATAAACAAACTCAAAGACAAAAACCACATGATCATCTCGTTAGATGCAGAGAAAGCATTTGACAAAATCCAATACCCATTCATGATAAAAGTCTTGGAAAGATCAGGAATTCAAGGCCCATACCTAAACATGATAAAAGCAATCTACAGCAAACCAGTAGCCAACATCAAAGTAAATGGTGAGAAGCTGGAAGCAATCCCATTAAAATCAGGGACTAGAAAAGGCTGCCCACTTTCTCCCTACCTATTCAATATAGTACTTGAAGTCCTAGCCAGAGCAATTCGACAACAAAAGGAGATCAAAGGGATACAAATTGGAAAAGAAGAAGTCAAAATATCACTTTTTGCAGATGATATGATAGTATATATAAGTGACCCTAAAAATTCCACCAGAGAACTCCTAAACCTGATAAACAGCTTCAATGAAGTAGCTGGATATAAAATTAACTCAAACAAGTCAATGGCCTTTCTCTACACAAAGGATAAACAGGCTGAGAAAGAAATAAGGGAAACAACACCCCTCTCAATAGTCACAAATAATATAAAATTCCTTGGCGTGACTCTAATTAAGGAAGTGAAAGATCTGTATGATAAAAACTTCAAGTCTCTGAAGAAAGAAATTAAAGAAGATCTCAGAAGATGGAAAGATCTCCCATGCTCATGGATTGGCAGGATTAACATTGTAAAAATGGCTATCTTGCCAAAAGCAATCTACAGATTCAATGCAATCCCCATCAAAATTTCAACTCAAATTTTCAACGAATTAGAAAGAACAATCTGCAAATTCACCTGGAATAACAAAAAACCTAGGATAGCAAAAACTCTTCTCAAGGATAAAAGAATCTCTGGTGGAATCACCATGCCTGACCTAAAGCTTTACTACAGAGCAATTGTGATAAAAACTGCATGGTACTGGTATAACGACAATAAAGTAGACCAATGGAATAGAATTGAAGACCCACACACCTATGGTCATTTGATCTTTGACAAGGGAGCTAAAACCATCCAGTGGAAAAAAGACAGCATTTTCAACAAATGGTGCTGGCACAACTGGTGGTTATCATGTAGAAGAATGCGAATTGACCCATTCCTATCTCCTTGTACTAAGGTCAAATCTAAGTGGATCAAGGAGCTCCACATAAAACCAGAGACACTGAATCTTATAGAGGAGAAAGTGAGGAAAAGCCTCGAAGATATTGGCACAGGGGAAAAATTCCTGAATTGCACAGCAATGGCTTGTGCTGTAAGATTGAGACTCGACAAATGGGACCTCATGAAACTGCAAAGCTTCTATAAGGCAAAAGACACCGTCAATAAGACAAAAAGGCCACCAACAGATTGGGAAAGGATATTTACCTATCCTAAATCAGATAGAGGACTAATATCCAATATATATAAAGAACTCAAGAAGGTGGACTCCAGAAAATCAAATAACCCCATTAAAAAATGGGGCTCAGAGCTAAACAAAGAATTCTCACCTGAGGAAAACCGAATGGCTGAGAAACACCTGAAAAAAATTTCAACATTCTTAATCATCAGGGAAATGCAAATCAAAACAACCCTGAGATTCCATCTCACACCAGTCAGAATGGCTAAGATCAAAAATTCAGGTGACAGCAGATGCTGGTGAGGATGTGGAGAAAGAGGAACACTCCTCCACTGTTGGTGGGATTGCAAGCTTGTACAACCACTCTGGAAATCAGTCTGGCGGTTTCTCAGAAAATTGGACATGGTACTACCGGAGGATCCTGCAATACCTCTCCTGGGCATATATCCAAAAGATGTTCCAACTAGTAAGAAAGAAACATGCTCCACTATGTTCATAGAAGCCTTATTTATAATAGCCAGAAGCTGGAAAGAACCCGATGCCCCTCAACAGAGGAATGGATACAAAAAATGTGGTACATTTACACAATGGAATACTACTCAGCTATTAAAAAGAATGAATTTATGAAATTCCCAGGCAAATGGTTGGACCTGGAGGGCATTATCCTGAGTGAGGTAACCCAATCACAAAAGAACTCAAATGATATGTACTCACTGACAAGTGGATATTAGCCCAGAAACTTAGAATACCCAAGATATAAGTTACAATTTGCAAAACACATGAAACTCAAGAAGAACGAAGACCAAAGTGTGGACACTTTGCCCCTTCTTAGAATTGGGAACAAAACACCCATGGAAGGAGTTACAGAGACAAAGTTTGGAGCTGAGACAAAAGGATGGACCATTTAGAGATTGCCATATCCAGGGATCCATCCCATAATCAGCCTCCAAACGCTGACACCATTGCATACACTAGCAAGATTGTGCTGATAGGACCCTGATATAGCTGTCTCTTGTGAGACTACGCCGGGGCCTAGCAAACACATAAGTGGATGCTCACAGTCAGCTATTGGATGGATCACAGGGCCCCCAATGGAGGAGCTAGAGAAAGTACCCAAGGAGCTAAAGGGATCTGCAACCCTATAGGTGGAACAACATTATGAACTAACCAATACCCCGGAGCTCTTGACTCTAGCTGCATATGTATCAAAAGATGGCCTAGTCAGCCATCACTGGAAAGAGAGGCCCATTGGACTTGCAAACTTTATATGCCCCAGTACAGGGGAACGCCAGGGCCAAAAAGTGGGAGTGGGTGGGTAGGGGGGTGGGGGGAGGGTATGGGGGACTTTTGGGATAGCACTGGAAATGTAAATGAGGAAAATACCTAATAAAAAATTTAAAAAAAAAAAAAAGCACTTGGGAGAGCAGGCCCTGTACCTCTCCTGGGCAGCAGAGTAGGGCTGGCCCTGATGGCGAGGCATGTGTGAGCTAGTCTCATGGTTTAGAGACTTATCAATCATTCGCCTGCCATGACGTGCTGTGTGTGTTTGAGGGTAATGCCCTCCCTCTGCTTGCCCCTGGCTACCTATGGTAGTTGAGAAGAGAGCTAGCTCCAAGGGCAGGAGAGCAGGAAGGCTAGCCCTGTCCCCTCACTAGCTGTAGGTCTTGGGAGAGGGGGTGCTGAACCTGCACTGCAAAGGCTCAGGTGAGCCAGCCCCAAGGATGTGAGAGCAGGAGGGCTGGCCCAGCCCTTCACAGGCTGCAGCACTTGGGGAAGTGGGGGAGTGGGCCCCTGTACCCAGCAGCACAGTGGAGCTGGCTCTGGAGGCATGAGTGTGGGAGAGTGGGCCTCAAGGAAATGTGAATGGACCAGCTAGCCCTGCCTCCTGATGATGGCAGCACTGGGTGGCCTAGCAGGAACAGTGCTGGAGAGCTCCCCCTGGTGGTGCAGTTATAAGAGAGCTGCTACCCTGACCAGCTCAGGCACCAACCAGGCCCAGATCCAGGGCTCTGAGTTAGCTCACCACAAAGATCTATATCTCTGCAAATGGTTGGGATTCATGAAAGGGCTGGTTCTGCTGATCCAAAGCTGCAGGATCTGTATGACACACGGCAAACAGCAGGATAACCAGAAGGAATACCGTCGAGGATCCATTATTAATAGTGTCACAGAAGCCAGAGATCTTGAACCAGACCAATGAATGGCTCATTGTAATGAACATTTGCAAGTGAAGATGTGTGGACAGAGGGTATAGTGTAGGGCATAAACACTGTGACATAAACAGTTTCCATAATGAGATGTTTTCTATGCTTTGGTTTAGTTTGGAGGGTGATTATTTTTAGGTGTGTGTGTGTGTATTTTGGCTGTGTGAAGGGCAGATATGATGGAGCTGGGAAATGAGTGAGACTGAAGTGCATGATATGAAGCTCACAAAGAATCATTAAATTTTTAGAAAGTGTAACACCTTACATGCAGTCTGTAGAGGAGTGGGAAAGATTCAGCAGAAAGGGATATACAATGAGACAGAGTCAGCAGGATGCTAAGCAAGCACAGGACAGGCTATGGATTGATAACTATAACCCCTCAGGGGAGAAAGGACTGAGCTTCCAGGATCTGAAGTGGAAGCTCCCCCAAGGTCATTACTGGCCTTGCCAAGCATGTTCTTGGTTTTAGACAAGGGACTATATTCCTTCTCCACACATAAGGGTCTCCAGAAAGATTTGCATTGTCCTGGCTCCCAAAATGTGTAATAGACATACATCTTAGCACTCAGCCCTTTCTGGTCCTGTCTCCTAGGTAGAGACAATAGGCTTTTTGAAACTTCAGAGACTCCTGTGACAGTCCTGACAGTGAGCACCCTCTCCTAGAATAGCCTGCACTTATCTGGGGCCTCAAAAGTTCTTCCTGAACACTACTACAGTCCAATACTCTACAACAGTTTTCCCTAAAGTCTGAGAAACATCCATTCCTGAACATTCACTATTATCTAAGCCTGTCACAATTGCCCTTAAAGACTCTCTCTTATGACTTTCCTAAAGGCACCAATGTTATTTAAAACTTAGAGCTCACAAAGGCTTATAACCTCCCACTGATGAATTCCTGGATAAACCAGTTCCTAGGCGCCACCTGAATACTAACCTCAGGGTAAGAGCGGTACCCAATGTGCTGAGTAAATGCTGCCCCCAGGGCCCTGTACTCAGTAGTGAGTAGACAGTCCACACACTGTCAGCTAGCACATGGCCAGTATGAAGGAAATGATAGCCTGTTGCTCCTGGGGAAGACTCAGTACCCAAGGGGTTGTAAGCATACTGTCTTCCAGTATAGTCCCAGAACTTAGAAGTCTGTCTAAATCCTGACCTCACAGCAGGAGCAATAAATACCCAGAGATGACACTAGCCAATTGACCAACTGTACCCCAGGTCAGCCCCTGTACCCAGGTATATGTCTTAGGCTTTCATCCCATTCAGGGCACATACACAAGAGGGTAAGCACACGCTTCTCCCTAAGGAGGCCCAGGACCTAGCAAGATGTCCATATTACTACCGATACTGAAAGACCAATCCTAGTACCTAGAGTGTGGTCTCATACATCACCTTAGGGAAGGCCCATTACCAAGAGGGCCACGTGTACTCTACCATCTATACCTGGACCAACAGCCAGGAGGTGCCCTATTGCTTCCATTTACCTCGTGATGAGTAAAGAGGAGAGCACATACATACTTCCCCAAGGGTAGCCCTAGCACCTAAGGAGCCATCTGCGCCCTGACAAAAGGTTATAACAGTCCTCAGGGTTCCAACTGCATGCTGCATCCAACTCAGGCCACATAGTCAATAGCCTGACCACAGGCTTCTTACATGTTTCATCTCATTTAAATCTATAAAAGCACTACAGTAATGTTACATTCAGGTATACATGGCAAAACTGAGGCCTAGAAAAGTTTGATTAGAGTCCAAGACCACACAGCCTGAAGGCAGCACAAACTTCACTGCCAAAACCTGTGACCTAGAATCCTCTTTCTAAAGTATAGCACTGCCATCCTTTGTAAACTACCAAATCCATCAAGAACTTTATTCAGACCCCAAAATCCCAATTACTCCAGAACTGTGGGAGGATGGTCACATGTTCAAGGCCACCCTGCACAAATTATTCAGACTATTCACAAAAAGAATTAATCTGTTTGTAGAACCACAAATCTGGACTCCTTGCACTGGGGAAGTAAAAGCATCAAGATCAGGAGTTCGAGGTTACTCTCGGGTAAAATGAAAGTAAGAGGTCGACTGAGATAAATGTTACCTGAGACAAATAATACAAAAAATAAATAACAAATAGAAGAAAAAGAGGTTTGGGGATGTACTGAGTGGTAGAGTACTAGCCTAGCATACAGACGACACTAGGTCCAAAACCCAGAACTAGAAAATAACAAATAAAAAACAGCACCTCAGACTGCAGTAGTGGTTAAGAGCACTGGCTGCTCTTCCAGAGGACCAAGATTCTATTTGCAACACCCACACTGTGGCTCACAACTGTCTAACTCCAGTTTCGGGGATCCATTGCCCTTTCTAGCCTCCATGGATACCAAACACACATGTGGTACACAGACATATATAAAGATAAAATACACATAAAACAAAATGCAATTTAAAAGAAATGAAGAAAAACCAAATCACTAAGGATATGTCACCTCAAAAGCAAAGCTGCAATGGTGCATACCAGTAAATCCAGCACTCTAGAGGCGGAGGCAGGATGATCTCCAGGTGTAAGTGCGCCTGTGGTTCCAGGACAGGCAGAGCTACACAGAGAAATCATGTCTTAAAGAGAGAGACAGACAGAGAAAGAGACAGAGACAGAGAGGAGAGAGACAGAGAGAGAGAGAGGCAGAGACACAACAGACACAGAGTGAGAGAGAATGTCACCTCTGCAGAGAAGACCACATTTCAGCTAAAATAAATAAATAAATAAAAATAAAAAGATTCAAAGACACAAAGTACCCAAGAAGGACACTGTGAACTACGACTCCCAAAAATCAAAAATTATCACCCCAGAGAAACAATGACACAAGAAGCCCAACTCAGTCTCAATTTGCAAGTGACCAGACAAACACAGGAGAAACAGAAGTACGGCATTGTGCAGATGTGCATTGTGTGTGATTAAAGACACGGCTATCAAAGGTGGAAATCTTGATGCCTGTGTCAACAGGGCACCTTTGGCTCAGCTGGCCTATACTGATCTTTTCATACAGAGACATTAAGAGTTGGCACCTACCTTACATATCAAAGGCAAATGTGATCTCAGGCCAGCCTTGGACAGCCTTCAAAGGCTCTCCTTTCAAATGCACATCAGCAGGTCAAATCACTTAGTGTCTGAAACAAGCTGGCTTCTGTCAGCCCTTTGTCCCCAGATGGGAAACCTGACCTGAATGACATACTCCATGCATCCTGGATAAGCAGAATTCAGTGGTTGCCCCACCTCCTGAGAATCAGAGACCAGAAGTCACCACAGTGCCTCCCAATGTGCCCACTCCCACCTCGTCCATAAGTTGTCTGTCTGTAAAGAACTACTGAGGACAAAAAGGGTCAACTCACTAAGAGGTGTCACAGCTGGCACCAAAACCATGGTTCAATGTCCCTCAAAAGTCCAAAATATAATACCCAGAAAACTTGAGTTCCATCTACTACTGAGCATCATGGTTGTGCCCTGAGAGAAAAGGCCAGCTGCCCATTGTTCTTTGCATCTGAATTTCACCAAGACCACAGTGGGGCCATTGGAGGGGGAACAGTTGCTGACATTCAGAGCAAGGACAAGTATGGCCAGGGAAAGGCCTGCAGTGGGCACCCAGAGGCTGCAGGAAGGGCCAAGCAGGGGAATAGGAAGGTTGCACCATGCTCAGCATGCAGGGAACGGGAACTACCATGAGTGACCTGGGTCACATAGCCCTGTTCTGCTTCAGCCCTGTGATTGCAACAGACGCTGTGACATCATGAACAGGGGAAATGGTAAGCACTTCAGGGATGGGAACCCTGCAGCCTTCTTTGGAAATGGAAGGAAACCCTCGGGCCCAGAAGAGAGGCACGGAAGCTTGAGAGACACAAAGTGAGAAAAGAGACAGCAAAGAGTCAGGGCATCAGACAGTGACTTTCTAAGAAAAGAGCAGACCAAAGGCAGACCACTGAGATCATGCATGTCTCATTCTGTTACAGAACTTAGGGTCACACAGGTGCCCCATGCAACGAGCCACTTTGGGACACCAGTTCTCAATAAGACAATTAAAAGCCAAATGAATGTAAAAAGCACACACATTAACAGTTTAATCAATATGCCTAAGCTAGGAAGCAAAAGAGAGACATAGTGACACACTGTCCCCCTTAAAATCCATTGTTAGGGTCCTGGCATGAACTCTCATTAAGTAGAGGCCAGAGCTATGTACAGCTAAGCAGCCCCAGTCAAGATGTGCTGGCTGCCATCATCTCTCAACTGCTGTCTCTGCTTTAGGTTGCTCTGATGAGCTGCCAGTTGGTCCTCAATGGACCAGACAAAAACTCTCCATGCTGTGTAGCTTACATAGTGCCAGAAAGTACTAGGCATGATTCTGGGGGAGGTAGGGAAAAAAGACATCAAAGGGCTGACCCAACACAGGATGCTAGAAGCTATAATAATGACCTACCTACATGACAAGCTGTGCCCACTACTGCAGTAGTGGAATAATGGTTATAGGAAGAACCAAGTGCTTTCTGATTGAATGTGAGGCCTGTTTCACAGAGGGACTTCATACCTGCTACTGTAAGCCAGTGAAACATAAATGAGGAAGGAGATCTTAGGACCAGGGGAAGAGACCAACTCTTATTTTGCTACAAGTTCATGCTATATAATCACTTTCCTAAATTCTTGTGTATGCACAGATATACATTTGTTGCTCTTGACTTTGGTCAAGACAATCCTTTTCATACTGTGACAAACTTAATGCAGTCTCAGAACTGACAAAAGTGTGAGTGTTCCAACACAAGATCAGGAAATAACATCAGAAACAGAGAGACAGATGCAGGGGGCAGAAACAATGTTAAGGAATGGGAAGAAGTGTGAACTGCTATCTTCCAGACACAACTGTGGCACACACCTGTTCTAACCAGCAGTGTTCACCTGAAAAACACCTCAAAAGGTCAAAATATTCAAGAGGCCAGTATGGATGGAGCAAGGCCACACAAAGACCTACCCTTAGTGGATGAACTATACCAGGTGTTGATGAGTAATGAGAACTGGCACGCCTTAGCACACAATACAGGTACATTGCACACACACTGGTAGAAAGCCCTAGTTAGACTCAAAGGATGTAAATACCCAAAAGAAGGAAAGTATGAAGATAAGATGGAGAAAAAGCAGGGGCACTAGAAGCAGGAAGTGGTAAATAAATATCTTCCAATTTCATTGAATAAACATACATTTTCAAAGAATACATGACTATTACTGGAAATATTAATGCACATGCAATTCTTCACTCATGCCACCCCTGTTATAATTTCATTGAAAGAAGAAATGAAAGTGGTCTCACACAATTATGGAATTACTCTGCTTAACATGACTAGGATCACTGCTATGTTCCCATCAGTTCACTTTCTCACTATAACCATCCATTCCTGTGACTTTCTTACTCATGGGTACCTCCAAATATGGCTGGATGCTTCATGTCACTCATCCCTGAGACCAAGGATCTGAAAAGAGGCCATCTCGTAAAATTATGACCAAAGGGACACACACAGTAGCTATGCCATGGCTGCCTACCATTCTGTTGATGCTTAGGTATCAAGCTTATATGTAATCTTATGAAACACCATTAAAGGCCTCTCACAGGACTGCTCACTGGCATCTCACTTGTGGCCCTATCCATTTTTTACTGCATGAAGTCACCCGACATCCTCATGAATACAAGGCAGCAACACATAAGAAAGGTTATGAGGATGTAAAGTAAGAAGAGGACAGATAAAACTCCTTACATTACACTCCATAAACACATTAAGGAGCTCAATTCATTGGCTTCTCCCCAGCCCAAGGTTGAAAACAAAACACAAGGAACCATCAGGCTCCTAAAGGCGTGGCACATGTTCTGTATGACGACACGCCTGCGCTGCCATCCCGAGATCTGCTCTGACAGGCATAGGAACATGCCAACAAAAGCAAGAACAAAGGTGCAGTACTCTTCTGGGAAGCATCACGCCTGTCTTATCAGCACCTCTACCTCAGGCCCCTTCCTCCATCATGACCTTTCAAGGAGGCACTGGATGGGCTATAAAAGGGGACACACGTTTCAGGAGGACAGCAGGAGCCGGAGCAGAAGAAGCAGCTCCTGAAGACAGCAAACTTTCAACAAGGAGCAAGGTAAGGACTGCCCAGAAATCTACACAGAAGGGCAAAGCTGGTGGGATGAGATGGAACAGGTAACCTGTGGACAGATAACTAGGGCTTACTTCCTGGCTCTGGAATGTTCCTCTGCTGCTTAAGTGCAGGACATTGGGTCTACCATGGGATGGGGGATAACAAGGGCCTAACAGACTGCTTTAAGAAAATGGGAAACTGAGTGCTGGACTCCCAGAAACATCCATCAGGTCAGCATACGTGAGCCCTTTACTACACCCACATGCCTTGCTCTTCCTTAGAGTGTTTTTAGATGACTGCCTTACTGACTAGATTTCCCACAAGTCAGACAGGAAAGGGAGAAGTCAGGTGAAAGTGTGGTGAGATTTATTTTCCAAAAAGCAATTTATTCAAGACAAGGAATGTACCATTGGCATCACTTTACTGGGACCACTTCCTGATGGTGAGGGCACCACAGGGCTTCGTTGTGGTGGTGTAGGTGCACAAGGAAAACCTAAACCAGCACACCATCCACTGAGATTCAGAAATTTTCAGACATAGGCCAGCTCTGTTCTGGGAAGACACAGTCACTGAAGACTACAGGAGAAGGCAATGAGGTTGGGGTGAAGCAAGATTTGAAAGATGATTTAGAGGGAGTAGAGATGATATTTTGAAACAATATCAACTAATTATCAGAGTCCCAGCACTCAGTTTGCTTAGTGTTTCTATAGTTGGGGTTGTGGCTGCCATATTGGTGAATGGCTTTTATTATCAGGAAATCATCAAGGACCCACTTTCAATTAGACAAAGCTCAGGGGTAAGGATTATCTTGGGGTAAGGATTTGAGAGAAGGGACGAGAAGTGGGAGAAAAGGAGCACACCCTCAATTACAAAACCTGACAGGGGATATGGAAGAAATGCCACCATCTAACCATCTTGTAGGATCACGTCATGAATGCACACCTCAGCACCACTCTAAAGGTTAGAGAGAGGCTAGTCAGATCACTCAGCTGGTGAAAGTACCTGTCTCCAAGCTTGAGAACTTCAGTTTGATCTCTGGAACACAAAGGGCAAAAGGAAGGAACCAACTCAAACACGATGTCATGTGGCTTGCACACATGACATGGAACACACATATATAACAACAGAAAGCAATGAATGTGTGGGATTACCTTCAAGACAGGCCAGGCAAGGTGGTGCACAGCTTTAATCCCAACACTGGAGGGACAGAGGCAGAAAGATCTCTGTGAGTTCAAGGCCACTGTGGTCTACCAAGCAAGCTTCAGGAATCCTGGGTCAACAACATAAAACCCAGTCGCAAAAGGAAATAGAGGTAAATGTCAGAGCTAAAGGGTAAGCAAGGAATCTGAGATGGTGAGGTAGGGAATGACTCCAGCAGCCACCAGCACAGCTCAGATCTATCGAGAAAAAGTTATGCCACCCAAGACAAGATAGCCAGGATCAGAAGGGGTTTCCTGGCACAATGAGATAGGGTGTCTCTAGAAAAGTCCTATACTAACTACTCACCAGGAAGATACTTAGGGGAAGGGACCTAAGGTTGAGGGTAAGGATACAAACCTTGACACATTCACAGAGGAGGACTGGGATGCTGACAAGTGGCTGAGGACAGAGCACATAGGTAGAGCAATGCTGAAAAGGAGACAGGTCCTGTGTGTAATCTCAACACCGAAAACAAAACCATAGGCAGGGTCATTTATGCTAGGTATAATACCAAAGATGTGTGACTTAACATGACAGGGGAAAAATATATACAAGTATCTGGAAGAGAGAATTCAGGGCAGAGCTCAGGTGAAATTGATATTTTGAAGCCAATCCTGACAAAACACTGTGCCATGGGAGAAATACAAATAGGAAAGAGAAGTTTCCTCAAGATGTTTACTGCCATGTATCAGACCAAATCCCCAAGAATGGAGAAGAAACAGGGCTGTCAAGTATGTCAGTAGCACACTCTGACAGGGCCAGGGAGTCATCTACACCTCTACACCAAGTTCAATGAAATCTCTAAGATCCATTGGGAATGTGATGTGCCACCCACTTCTCCTCTTCAGGTTTCAGCCACAAAGATGTGGGTTCTCCAGGCCTTGACCATCATGTTGAGCATCCAAGCGGGAACACTTGACCTGGTGGAAACACCCCCAGTGGTGGGCAATCTTCCTGTTGCCATGCCTGCTCCACTCAATCTCCCTGGAGGCCTCCCTGGAGGCCTCCCTGGAGGCCTAAGTCCCCCAGTCCTCAAAGGACCAGTCAACCATCAAATGTTACCTCCTAAAAGGCCTGTACCTCCACCCAAAGGTGGCAAGTGTGCACCTGCAGCCAGATACTTCCTCTCCAGTGACAAACTCCATGACTGTAAGTGAGACCTATTTTACCTCTTATCTTGAGTCCTGTCCACTCTTTCCAGGGGCTGCTCAATTCTGAGCTTAGGGGGAGTTCAGTCAACTTTCTGAACAACTGGATTTAAACATCATGATGCTGTAACATCTACTTGGTGCCTAGAGAGCCAAGGGACCTTGGGACATACCTATAAATTCTGGTGCAGCAAGAGACTGAATCTAGATCATCCTAACACTCTAGGATAAGGTCAAACTGCTTGTAGGTTCACACTGTTGGTCCAGGACAAATCTATGCTACCCTAGACAAAGGAACTGTACAGCCCCAATGTCTATCTCACTATTTGACTTCCAATTGAGTCTTACCATCTAGAGACTAAGTCACACTATAGACCTCAAGCTCCCCTCCAATCCTTAAGAACCATAACCTCAGCCTGCTGTTTAGCACAAGGAAACAGCAAATTTAGCATTGTCCTACAAGCCCTTCACGACATATGCTCTCTCAAGACCCATTTCATTTCCTCCCCCAGATAAACATTGTTCTCTGAGATAAAAGTTCTATTGCCCATGATTCTCAAAGGCTGAGAGCACAAAAAAGTAATTCTGGTTGAGAAAGAGAAAATGGATAGGACTAATGGAATGTTATTTAACAACAAGAAACAATTAAACTTATTAGCATCTCCCAGGAGCAATGGTCTAGCAAAGCCCTACATCAGAGCATGACAGGATAAAGATGGAGGCTGTAAAGCAATGAACTGTCAGAGTGGAATACATCTAAAATCCACCAAAATCCAATTCATGAGGCACAGAACTCTTGGACTGAGAAGGAGTAGCTAGGCTGGAAAAGATGCTTCACGGACTCCCTTCAACTCCAACTTGATTGAGCCAGAATCATCCCTCAGTCCAATCATCCTCAGCTATACATTCAGCAAGGCTGACCACAGTCAATACTTCACTGACCTTTTTCTATGCCATTCCTACTACAGCCAGAAAGACACACAAGGAAAGCATTCTAGAGACTTGACAATTCTCTAAGCAATGGCTGGTAAAAGCATGTTGGCCTGATGCCCCTCAGCCCATAATAGGACCAGACTAGAATGCTCTGCAAATCGAGTGCAAGTGTGTCTGAGCCACGGAGTTAGAGTATATTTTACACAATTTTTATTAAAAGTAAACAAGAGGGCTGGAGAGATGGCTCAGCAGTTAAGAGCACCGACTGCTCTTCTGAAGGTCGTGAGTTCAGATCCCAGCAACTACATCATGGCTCACAACCATCCATTATGAGATCTGATGCCCTCTTCTGGGGTGTCTGAAGACAGCTACAGTATATATACATATAATAAAAAAATAAATCTTTTTTTAAAGTAAACAAGAGTACAAAAAAGGACAAGACAGAAGAAAAATGACGAACATAAATGAAGTCCCACCCTTACTCTGTGCCCATTTACCTTTGAAGAAAATGTTCTTATCACAGGTTAGCATCACCGTAGGTTAAAAGGAGCTGTTCAGGTCTTGGAAGGTGTATTTCTCTGACAGAGGCTAACTCTTAACTAGGCCAGGGACAAGACTCAAATTGGAAGGCAGAATACAAAGTCCCTATGTGCCCCATATTACAAGATGCTATCTTCCAGAAAGAAAGAATGCTAGGGCTGAACTGACAGCAGTTGTCCCTTGATCTTTTTCAGACCTCATGAACACACTGCCCCCACAGATTGAGGACATGGTGAAGTGTGATGAAGTTGACCTGGAAGGCATTCTTGGGGATGTGTTGAAAACTGTGGAGAGCTCTGACCTGCTCTCCGTCTTAGATGGCATTTCCCTCCTAAAAGGAGGAGAAGGAGGAGGCCTTGGCATTGGTGGACTCCTAGGCAATGAAGGCAATGGGGATTCCTCAAAGCCCTCATCAGGCTCCAAGGCCACTGGTGGTCTTGGCCAGCTAATCCCAGGGGGCATCCCAGGCACGGAGGCCCTGGGCGGCCTACTAAACCTCGGTGGAGACAAGAGCTCTGGAAAAGGACTGCTGAATGGGGATGGGCTCTCCAAAATCAAGAAGCCTCTTGAGGATGCAGTTGAAAATGTAAGCGGTATAAAAGATGCGATCCAGGAGAAAGTGAATGAAGTGGTCCCCGACGGCATCAAGGAGCCACTTAAAGATGTGCTCAAGATGGATATCAAAGACACTCTGCTCGAGTAAGTGCTTTCTTACCGTGGGGTTTTGGACAAAGAAGCTGCTTTGGGAAACCCTCAGACCCAACATACAGCAATCCCAGGGAAAGTCACCCTTCCATAGAGAGACATACTGACTTCCCCTAGAAGTCTCTCTGGAAAATAGGGCCAGCCTTTCCTGACCTCAAACCTTACATGGTGGAAAATAAAGCTCAGGGGCCATAGGACTAGCAGAGATCAGCTGGTGGTGAGCTTGCTGCCTCACGGGTATTACGCAAGAAGACCAGGCTGTTTCCATGACACACACCTGAGTCTCTGCTATCACTCTGCAGACTGAAGGTCGGACAAGTAACATTGGACGACATGGAGATAAACATGGAAGCTAATGGCATGCAAGTTCTCTCCATGCTTACTGTCAGCATAGATGGAAAAGGGTGAGTATGTTTCCCCAAGGGTTACCTGTATTATTCTGGGTGAGGGTACATGTGCCCTATGCTAGAGTCACATGACAAAGACACATAGTTAGAAGAAGACTGGCTTCCCACCCAGCCAGGCTTATACTATAAAACAATATCTCAAACAAGAAATATATACATATTTACACATGTACATGAATCCTATCCATAACTGAAGAATCAGTAGCAGCCCAGGCATGCTCCTGGCACATGTCCCTTATGCACTTCTACTCAATATAGAAGGTCCAAGCCCTGGACTTGGGTGCCCATTACAGTGACCTCCCCAAGACTTGGTGAGACAATTGTTTGTGAAACACTGAATGACTGCCTAAAAAAGGCCTGGCTCTTCTTCTGTGGCAAGGGACTGAGAACCTAAGATCATGTGGACTGGCATGTTCTGTCCTTCCCTATAGACGATATACCTGGCCCAAGGCATGAGGCTCATTCCCAAATGCCTATCCCTCCCTAGAGAGTCACATTTCAGGCGGCATCCATTCACCCTCACCTTCCTCTACACAGTGCGCTTGGATCAGTCATCAGCCTACTGCAGTTTGAAGCTAAGGTGGACGTAATGATGACAATTGTTGTTGCCTCCAACAACACCCAATGTGTCAACCTTGATGCCCAAGACACCCACATGAATGTCAAGGAAATGAAAATTCAGTTAGTGGAAACGTACGTAAAACCTTTCTTTTCTTTGCTGGCCTGACTCAAATGTGTCACAGAAGGTCCCTGATGCTTTCTCAGGGCTGACCTGGTCCACCATGGTACACTAGACAACCAGTAAATGCAGACCAGCTAGAAGCTGACTAGCAGCATCCCACTTTGTGGAAGGACAGCCTTCTCACACTTACATTTCTTCATTCCTCCTTCCTTTCCTAGTAGCCCATCCCATATATTTCATAAACAGTACACTGACTATATTCAAAATGCAAAAAAAAAGAGCCATGTGGCTACACAGGGAAAATCTTCTGACAGTTGTGAGGGCCTAGTTCCCATGTCCTGTCCCAAGCACAGCATGCAGGCTCTTCTGACTTAGGTCCACACTGACAAAGACGGAAAGACTTGTCACCCTGCGAGCCCCAGTTTACGCTTGCTCGCTTCCCTATGCTATGCCCATTACATAGCATAGGGAAGGAGCCATTACATTTTTTTAGCTAGAGCTAAGAAAGTTGTGAGTTCAGATCCAAAACTACACCAAGACAACAAACAGGACTGTGAACAAACTTGTTCCACTGTCTGAAGGATGAAGCCAGCCAGGTGGACCTCGAGATTAGGTATCCTATGCTTTGGTCCTTTGTGCCTTTGCAAAGAGCTCACGTTCTCCACATATTGAGAACACAGCCATCATCCTGACTCCTTCATCAGTGAAATGTTTTCTCTAACACACGGACAAACCTAGAAATTCAAGGATCACTTATTTCAACATGTATTCTTTCACAGAGTCACAGGAAAAGTGCCTCTGCCTGTGCCTCTGCCCTTGGCTGAAATCATCCCAGCAATAGTGACAGCAAAAATAAATGAAAATGTAAGTCCAGGGAAGGGAAGGGTGAGAGTTCCTGTGGGGAGCTAAGTCAATGGGGAAACACAGGGAGAGAACGCTTGCAGGTTATAAGTGGTCTGATGTTAGGAGAGACTTAGGGACAAAGCCAGGGCCCTCTGGAGCCAAAAGGGCCACCATGGACAAGCAGCACAACTGGACCATACTGCCTGGCAGCAGAACTACAAATCATGAGACATGGCAACCATGGAAGACTTCAACCCAGGGACGTGTCAAGGAAGGGGAAGTCAAGGGGATAAGGACAGGAGGAGATGTGGCAAGACAGGCTACTGAGGCTCCCTCCGCTAAACTCTGTGTGCTGACTTCACAGCTGGAAAAATCCAACTCCTGTGCCATCGTCCTCAATGACTTCAACAACTGCAAGAACAGTGAGTACTTCCTTAGAGTCCTATGAGAGCAGAGATGGCCCTCGCACAGTGAGGGACTTCAGAGGGTGACAAACCACAAAGATGGACCACTCAGATCACACCCCCCAAAACTACAAAAACCCACACAACCTCCTTAGCACACTTATAGAAGACAATGGCGACCTGACCTTTCTCTAAATGGACATGGCTTCTGCCACATGGAAAAGGATAGGACCCAGTGCCTATGCAGGGTCTGCCTGGATCTTCCCAACCCAAACACCTCTCTAAGGCAGCATTGCATAGAGATTGAATCAAGGGGCTTCCCCAGGCCCTCCCCTCTGGTTGTCTGACATCAGGAAACCTCACAGAATGCCTAAAAATATGACACAGTCACAGTTGGTGGGACCTACTGGGTTGAACCACCTAGAGAAGTGAAGCAGGAAACTGGGCATATTTCTCAAGTGCCAGAGTAGACAAAATGCACAGTAGACAAAAAAGTAGCTAGCCAGTCTTTCCATCTCTGATTAAAAAAACCTAACTCCTTGCTGGTTAACCGAAAGTGCATAGCATCCCTGGAGCCATGGAAGCCGGTTAGAGCTGCTTCTTGTGTCTGGCAGGTAGACAGAAGTAGCTGTCCATACTGGTATCTATAGGGAAATGAGAGCTACAGAGCTTGAGGCACAGCAGCCATTCGTGCTTTTCTGGGCTCTCTCCATTTGTTCCCCTCTTCTCCTCTGCAGCTACCGGCTTATTCAGTTACCAAGTTCAGACTGCCAGGATCTCTCCAAAAGGACTTGTCATCCTCTACTGTGTAAGTATTCACTGGCTTTTCCACGGCAACAAAGGCTAGAAGCATACCTCAACCACAAAAGACATTAGATGGTCAGAATTGTGAAACCATGGGCTCTTTTCAGATGCCTCAACTTTTACTTGGGGTCAGTCTCCTGAGTGCCCAGCTAGGACAAGCTAAGCCTAGCGCTCTTTTCCCTTAAAACAATGGCCTCTGAGGCACTCCAACAGGGAGAAGCATTGCATGACTCGCCTCACATCTCCACACTCAGTGAACTACACACAAACAAGCGAAAAGACTCTGATACTTCCAACCACCCATAACCCAACCAGGAAGGCAGCAGCAGGCCATGACAAGTGATGAGGGGGAGGCAGAGTTAGCTCAGCTTCTCTTCTAAAGATCCATCAAAAAAGTTCCACTCACTTGATGAAGCACAAAAAAAAAATGCATAACACGAGATGAAGCTCCTCAAGCATCCTGCAACATACACGAAGCACATAGCTGAGCCGAGGGTCAGATCCTTCTACACACTACATGTGTGGTAACAGAGCCTGGCTCTGCCCATAGTGTGACATGTTACAGTCACGGTAAGGAGTAAGGAGTTCTGCACAAGACGCACAAGCATGAGTGATGACAGACATGGGTCTCTCTCCTCCATGTTACTCACTGATGTGCCAACATCACTTCCAGAGAGAAATTATAGGTCAGACGTATTACAGGAAATAGCATAGAAAAGGGAAGAATGAACTGACAGAGAGGAAGACAGAAAGACAGAGAGTCAGAGGAGCAGAGAGAGACAGGGACAAAGAGATAGAAACAGAGGGAGAGTGGGAGGGCAGAGGGAGAATACCCAAGGAAATCCAGATGATGAGTTATGAAACATAAAAGGAAAGAAGGAAGAGGGAAGGGAGGAGGAGGGGAGTGGAGAGGAGGGAAATGAAGAGAGAGGGAGGGAAGGGAAGGCTATACTGCCACCAAGACTAAGGCCTCTTCACCCTGCACATGAAGACTTAGTCAGAGCACATGGCCTTCACACGGCTGTCAGACTGGTGAACTCACAAAGAAAGATGGTCCTCTGCTTTCCCCTCCTTAGGCTAAAGCCAATATCGGCAACAAAACAGTACCTGTGCCTGGAGGTCGGCTGCCTCTAGATCCCAAAAATGCAAGCATTGCGGTAACCATTTCCTCCACAACAATGAAGACACTCGTAAGAGAAGTGGCCAAGAATAGCTCTGTGCAGGTGAGTGTCCTCCATCAACCACAGGTCTGCACTACCCTGGATATCAGCTGAGACTGTCACTTCTCAGGAAAAACATTAATGTAAAGATTGAAAAGACTAATGAAACAGGACATACATTAAACTTCATGATCAGACTGGAGCCTTGATGTCATCAATGGGGCTCAGGAGCAGGCTCAGGGAATAGGGGGTCAAGGGAAGGGAAGGGCAGTATGTAAACAGTATGAGTGTGTCATCCACTTCTCTAGGTACCATCATCAGGTGAAATAGCATACAAGCATCTTCACCACAGAGTCCACACGAGGCCACCTTAGAGCTTTTGAGACACACGGGCAGAGAAACACACTTCATCTTTGAAAGGCTTGATAGAAAGGAACACTTCACAAGTTCTCTGCTCCAACATCCACACACTGAAGTAAACAGAAGCGAGGGGTGGGAAGGCTCTTGGCATTTCTTCTTCTCAGCTGCACCAGCACCCAAACTGGACTACAAAGCCTACGAGCCAGAATGTAGTATGTTAACCAAGACAAAAAGGACACATGCCTGCCTCATGAGATAGCATCTCTGTCCTCTTCCCTACACTAACTCAATTCTTCTTCTTCACAACAGAAGGATGGCCTGGAAGCACAAATCACCCATATAGCGTTTGCCTCCCAGGAGAACAATACACTCAGAGTCTTGTATAAGGTTGACATAATAAAGAACGAAGAGCACTTTGCCACTGGGGAGACGGTGAGTGCTGAGAAACGAAGCATACTGGGGTGCAGGACTTGTTTGAATGAGATGGGCTCTTTCCAAAAGCCTGAGGCCCATTATGCCTTGCTGTCCCCACAGCAGAGGGAAAGGCCAGGTCCCCTTGTTTCACACATGCTCTCTTTTCTCATTTCAGAAATTATTCATCTCCCATGGCAGCAAGATTTCAAACTCCACACTGATACCAGATGTCAAGCTCACAAGGTACTACAATAGAACCTGTGGAACACACAGCCACGGCGGGATCTAGGGATGGGGAAATATTTCAATAATTACAGGAATCAGGAATTAAGGCTTCCATGATGTCATTCCCACGTCTGTTCTGCCAAGCAGTGCCTAGTGTCACCTGAAATCAATTCACAGAAGACTTGAACTCTAAACTTGACATCTAAACTTGAGTACTACTGCTCTCACGAACCTAATGTTTCTCTCTCCTTTGTTGCTGACAGGTCTGAGCACAGTGTGGTGCCTCCTGAGGCTGTAAGTTCATGTGCCCTTGTATACTGACCCACGCTTGGTGGGAAATCATGTCAAAGCCAGACAACACAGTGATTCAAGACTGGGGGAAAGGGAGGCCCATAGGGACGAGAGTATACACCTTCTGTGTAACACAAGGGACGAGAGTATACACCTTCTGTGTAACACAAATTCAGGTTCCTACTGTGCTCTCTGAGGAGCAGCTCTTAAACCACAGCTGCCCATCACCAACTGCCATGGGACTGGAGGCTATGAGGAGGACACAAAGGACAGCATTAAAGGAGACAAAAGACAGTGAAACTGACCCTCTGATGCCACATGCAAGACAGAGGCCCACAGTGGGTGCCCAGAGAAGGGATTGAAAAATATTTCCCTTTCACACAATGAGAAATGGGAGTCAGGAAGCAGCTGAGTCTATGGTGACTCCAAGGCCAGAAATCCCTCCACCTCTCCTTAGCAGGGAAGTGACAGAGCTGTCCAGGCTTTGGCTCAGTGAAAAAAGAACTGAGTAGGACTGACACCTGACCTCGCACAGCTTCTCATGGACAGGGGTCACAGTCGTTTATGCAAACACTGGAATTCTGGATGGTAAAGGGCAGAGTTCAAGGAGTACTGCTACAGTAGCACCCCAACCCAGTACTGCAGTAGTGCAACTTCCCACGGAGGAGGGTGAGCAGTTAGGAAGCATGGGTGTAGAAGCAACACCTCATGTTCTCAGAGGAGGGTCAGGAGAGAGAGAAGGGGACAGCACCACACAGAGACCCAGACCTGCATGTACTCAAACCCACATCAGAGCAGGCAGCAGTGATCAGCCACTGACAATCCTCCTTCCTTTAGCCTCCAAATTGCTCTTGGTGTCCTAAGGCCACCTGCTATACATATAGCTGTGTGACACTGACCAGGCCAATACCTCTGCTCAAGGAGTCACAAGAGCAACAAAACCCAATAGGGACTCCCAAAACTCCAAAGACAAGACCCCTAAGATACATGGAGATCCATCTCACATTGATCTTGACACATGACAGACCTCTCACCTAGAGAACCACAGGAACCAGCAGCCTGAGAAAATGCTCCTGGACCTTGAGGCCAAGCAGAGAACTGCAAGGCTCTACTGAAAACATCCTCTCATGTCTTGCAGAAGGAAGAAGCAGAAGGCATTTTGTCTGAAGTAGCAAAGGTGGCCTGGTCCAACTTCAGTGGTATGTAGATTAATAACAGTGACTGTTGGCATAGTCAGTGTTGATGAGAGGTGGGAAGGGGACACAGAAAGGGCACTAAAGCACTAAGCACAAGGATAGCCCCTCATCTGCTAGTATTTATACATACATAATACATACATACATACATACATACATACATGCATACATAGATACATACATACACACACACTCGTCTCTTTCAAAAATGATAGCGAGCCCTGGTTAATAGGGAAAACACATCAAGTTGCCTCCCAAGAAGCCTTGTCCACTGGTGTCTTGGTACCGCGACCATCAGCATATACAGCGGCACAGTGGACCTGGGTCACTCACACCTCTAGACATTAGGGTTATAACACTTGAAGGGTATGTCACACCTCATTGCACAACAATGATGATGGTGCCACATGCCAGGTATACACATCCCTGGTTAGTTCTACTGTAGTTCCACATAGTGCACTGACCCTCAAATGAGTGTGCCACTGCAGTCATGTCCTATGCTGAGGCAATCCATCCTAGTCATCAGTATTAGGAGACCACCAGATCCCCACCTGCTTTTGGGGCCTCTCTTCCAATACACCATCCTATAGCCTGAGATGGACAGTATTCATGCCACCATGTGGAATGAGTGACAGTGACTCCTCCTAGGGCCACACACTGGTCAGAGATCTCACATGTGACTGTGTCAAACAAATCAATCAGATTGTCATTCCCTTAACTCCTGTCACGAGGTGATATTTCTTTTTTCAGAAACGTATAAAAAGATGAATATTCCTGAAGGTGTGTCTTCATATACTTTAACGAACTCCAATGTCATATTGCTGAAATCAGTAAGTAACAGAAATACAGTTCTTTTCTTTGTTTGTTTCTTTTGCTTTGCTTTGCCTCACATCCAGGACCTCGCACATATTCTTGCACCCGAACAAGCAGTATGAAATGTGACTCAGAAATAGCCTCAAACCTTAAGCTGTCCTTGACCCCATACTTCCCTACAGCTGAGCCTAAATCAATTCCTACAGTGCCTGACTGAGGGAATGTCAGCAGTTGTCCACAAGGGCTCTTCATACTCCCATTCTTTTATATGGAACCTATCAGCAGCCATTACCACAAGCCAGCCTTGATCCGGGACCAGACCAGATGAATGACATCTGAGCTATAGCTCAGTGACAAGACACACAGCCCACAGTAGGTTATGTCATAGCAGTAAACAGTACAGTTCCTAAACAGCCAGCATGGTGCCAGTGCCAGCAGATGCTTCATTCCAGATCTTGTGAACACAAGAGTCAGTGTAGTAAGCCTGCTGTCTCTGGGTGATCCCGACCTCGTCTGCATGGATCCCCTCTTGCCAGAGAATTCACCTTCAAATTCCCTCTATCCTAGTCTACATTCTCCAGGGCATTCACTGGCACATGTCTGCTCCCCATCCCTGAAGCAGTGCTATGGTGATCTGGTGGGGACAGATGAGGTGGCAATCATCACACCTGCAGTCAACTTCCAGGGCTAAAGGCAGAAACTATTGTCTTTCTCTCCCCTCAGAATGACCTTCAGGCAGCAAGCTGAAGCCACTACTGAACCCAAAGTACTGAATGACAGCAAACCCCTGAGAATTTTCTCCATGCCCCTTTCAGCCCATCCTTATGATTCTGGAGACAATAGCAATGGTCTCCTCAGTATGCCCAGGATCCTCTGCCCTGAGTGACAAGGACAAGAACAGTTGGAGGAAATGGGCATTGTTGTAATCAGCTCCTTAATAAACACTCCCTGCATGCAAAAGTGAGAGATGACTCTTTCCTCAACGCTCATGCATATTCATGAGCATGCAAAGAACTTCTTACTTAGGGATGAACTGTAACAGGAGCCAACAAAACCCAGTGATCTCAGTGCTCAGGGACAATGATTAACCCTTTCTGCCCCTCACCTCCCTGTCTTACTTGGATCTGGAGTGCCTCACAAAGGCTCAGGTGGCAAAGCCTTGCTCCCCACCTGGTGCTCTTGGGAGGTAGGACCTGTGCTGTCTGAGGTAGTTCTCTAGGTCACTGGGAGCTTGCCCTTCAAGCAGATGGGGAGGCCTGTCTCCTGTGAGCACTTTGTTTCCCATGACCATGCACTGCCAGCCACAGGCCTAAAGACCAAAAAGGGACAATAGGTCACAGCCTGGATCCTCTGACACTGAGCTTATACTGACCTCTTCCCCTCTGAAGACACTTACCTTGTTATGATGATGGGAAGCTAGCGTAGTCTCCAACTCTGAATACTTCCTTATGAATCCAAACCAATAGAGCTGGAACCCAAATTCTCCATGTTGAAAATGGAGAAGGCCAGTATAAACACAAAATATGAGATCAGTCAGAGCAGGTAAGAGCCTGATACCACTACAAACTGAGCAGAAAAGGCTTTGTATGTCCCAGGCCAGTAAGTACAGCCCTAGCCGTGTAACCCTGACTGAAAAGCCAAAACAGTAGTGGCTTGCAGGATATTCCAAATAGTGAAATGCCTGCCTCTTAGCACTCTCTATAGAGGGGAGACAAGAAAGGGGAGAGGGGAAGGGAAGGGAAGGGAAGGGAAGGGAAGGGAAGGGAAGGGAAGGGAAGGGAAGGGAAAGGGGAAGGGGAAAGGGGGAAGGGGGAAGGGGGAAGGGGAGAAGGGGAGAAGGGGAGAAGGGGAGAAGGGGAGAAGGGGAGAAGGGGAGAAGGGGAGAAGGGGAGAAGGGGAGAAGGGGAGAAGGGGAGAAGGGGAGAAGGGGAGAAGGGGAGAAGGGGAGAAGGGGAGAAGGGGAGAAGGGGAGAAGGGGAGAAGGGGAGAAGGGGAGAAGGGGAGAAGGGGAGAAGGGGAGAAGGGGAGAAGGGGAGAAGGGGAGAAGGGGAGAAGGGGAGAAGGGGAGAAGGGGAGAAGGGGAGAAGGGGAGAAGGGGAGAAGGGAAGGGGAGAAGGGAAGGGGAGAAGGGAAGGGGAAGGGGAGAAGAAGGGAAAGGGAAGGGGAGAAGAAGGGAAAGGGAAGGGAAAAAGAAGGGAAAGGGAAGGGAAGAAGAAGGGAAAGGGAAGAAGAAGGGAAAGGGAAGGGAAGAAGATGGGAAAGGGAAGGGAAGAAGAAGGGAAAGGGAAGGGAAGAAGATGGGAAAGGGAAGGGAAGAAGAAGGGAAAGGGAAGGGAAGAAGATGGGAAAGGGAAGGGAAGAAGAAGGGAAAGGGAAGGAAAGGGGAGGGAGGAGAAATAGTAACACTAGGTGGTTAAATTTTATAATCTTAGGGCTGTGGGGAGACAGACAGTTCAATCAATCCCTGAGGATTTCTAAGTACCCAGCCTAGCTTACTTGCTATGTTCCAGGTCTATGTGAGGCTTCCAGGAAAAAAAAATTAATATGCATTAATAGAACCTCAGGAACTCCATACAACTCTGACCTAACAAAAAATGCAAACAACTACACAAGTATATCACAAATACAGATAAACCTGTATGTACATGAACACTTAAACATACATGCACATTAACAAAAACAAACAAACAAACAGAATTGCAAAGATGCCAAGTTAATAAAGGTAAACTAGAAAATGCCAAGAACTCATAAATATGCACAAGATGGCCCCTAGAAATATAACTGACATGTCTACCCTATGTAGCCTTCTCCACTAAGCTCAGTGTCTGGGCACATTGCTGCCATGAGAGCAGAGAGAATGTTCTTATGGAGGCATTTCCTCAGTTGAGGAGTCTTCATTTCTCATGACTCTAGCTTGTGTCAAGATGAAATAAAACTAGCCATGGATGCAGGTATGGTTCAAATCTGAAAATCCATCAATAAAATCCACCATATAAATAAACTGAAAAAAAAATCACATGATCATCTCATTAGATGCTGAAAATGCCTTCAACAAAATCCAACACCCCTTCATGTTGAAACTCTTGGAGAGATCAGGGATTCAAGGCACATCCCTAAACATAATAAAAGCAATATACAGCAAGCCAATAACCAACCTCAAATTAAATGGAGAGAAACTTGAAGCAATCCCACTAAATCAGGGACAAGGCAAAGCTGCCCACTCTCTCCTTATCTATTCAATATAGCACTTGAATTTCTAGCTAGAACCATAAGACAACAAAAGGAGATCAAGGGGATAAAAATTGGAAAGGAAGAAGTCAGGTATAACTATTTGCTGATGATATGATAGTATACCTAAGTGATCCTAAAAATTCTATCAGAAAACTCCTACAGCTGATAAACAACTTCAGCAAAGTAGCTGGACATAAAATTAACTCAAAGAAATCAGTAGCCCTCCTTTATACAAATGATAAATGGTCTGAGAAAGAAATTAGGGAAACAACACCCTTTACAATAGCCACGAATAATATAAAATATCTTGGTGTAACTTTAACCAATCAAATGAAAGATCTATATGACAATAACTTCAAGTTGCTGAAGAGAGAAATTGAAGAAGACATCAGAATATGGACAGATCTCCCATGCTCGTGGATCAGTAGGATTAACATAGTGAAAATGGCCCTCTTACTAAAAACATCTATAGATTCAATGTAATTCCCATCAAGATTCCAACACAATTTTTTACAGACCTTCAAAGAGAAATTCTCATCTTCATATGGAAAAACAAAAAACCCAGGATAGCCAAAACAATCCTGAACAATAAAAGAATTTCAGGAGGAATCACCATCCGTGACCTCAAGCTGTACTACAGAGCAATAATAATACCAAAAACAAACAAACAAACAAAACCTGCATGGTATTGGTACAGAAACAGACAGGTTAATCAGTGGAATAGAATCAAAAACCCAGAAATAAACCCTCACACCTATGGACACTTGGGGTTTTGTTTTGTTTTGTTTTGTTTTGTTTTGTTTTGTTTTGTTTTGTTTTGACAAAGAAGCCAAAACCATACAATAGAAAAAAGAAAGTATCTTCAACAAATGGTGCTGATCTAACTGGTTGTCTGCAGGCAGAAGAATGCAAATAGATCCATATTTATCACCCTGCACAAAACTCAAGTCCAAGTCAATCAGGGACCTCAACATAACACCAGATACATTAAACCTAATAGAAGAGAAAGTAGAAAATAGCTACTTTAGAAATAGAGAAAGAGGACTAATATTCAAAATATACTGAGAACTCAAAAAGTTAGACTCCAAAAAAACAAATAACCCAGTTAAAAAATGAAGTATGGAGCTAAACAGAGAATTCTCAACAGAGAAATCTCGAAGGGCTGAAAAGCAGTTAAAGAAATGTTGAATATCCTTAGTCAGTCAAGTCAAAATGCAAATCAAAATGACCCTGAGATTCCACCTCACACCAATCAGAATTGCTAAGATCAAAAACTGACTGGACAGCATATTCTGACAAGGATTCGGAGAAAGGGTAACACTCCTCCATTGATGGTAGGATTACAAACTTGTAAAACCACTCTGGAAATCAATTTGGTGGTTTCAAATTGGAAATAATTCTGCCTGAAGACCCAGCTATACCACTCCTGAGCATATACCCAAAAGATGCTTCACTATACAACAAGGATACATGCTCCACTATGTTCATAGGAGCTCCATTCATAAAAGATAGAAACTGGAAACAGGCTCGGCTCCGGCGGCGGCGGCCCAGGCTCTCGGCGCGGCCCGGAGCGGCAGAAATCCTAAAATAATTCCATCAGAATGACACCTTCTCAGGTCACTTTTGAAATAAGAGGAACTCTTTTACCAGGAGAGGTCTTTGCAATATGTGGAAGCTGTGATGCTCTGGGAAACTGGAATCCTCAAAATGCTGTGGCTCTTATTAATGAAAACGAGACAGGAGACAGTGTGTTGTGGAAAGCAGTGATTGCTCTCAATAGAGGAGTGTCAGTGAAGTACCGCTACTTCAGAGGCTGCTTTTTAGAACCAAAGACTATCGGTGGTCCATGTCAAGTCATAGTTCACAAGTGGGAGACTTATCTACAACCACGATCAATAACCCCTTTAGAAAGTGAAATCATTATTGACGATGGACAGTTTGGCATCCACAATGGTGTTGAAACACTGGATTCTGGATGGCTTACATGTCAGAGTGAAATAAGATTGCGTCTGCATTTTTCTGAGAAACCTCCTGTCTCAATTAGCAAGAAAAAGTTCAAAAAATCGAGATTTAGGGTAAAGCTCACACTAGAGGGTCTGGAGGAAGATGATGATGATGATGATAAGGCATCTCCCACTGTTCTTCACAAAATGTCCAACAGCCTGGAGATATCCTTAATAAGTGACAATGAGTTCAAGTGCAGGCACTCACAGCCAGAATGTGGGTATGGCTTACAGCCTGATAGTTGGACAGAGTACAGCATACAAACAATGGAACCAGATAATCTAGAACTCATCTTTGACTTTTTTGAGGAAGATCTCAGTGAGCATGTAGTTCAGGGTGATGTTCTTCCTGGACACGTGGGCACAGCATGCCTCCTGTCTTCTACCATTGCTGAGAGTGGAAGAAGCGCTGGGATCCTTACTCTTCCCATCATGAGCAGAAATTCCAGAAAAACTATAGGCAAAGTCAGAGTTGATTTTATCATCATCAAGCCATTACCTGGATATAGTTGTTCTATGCAGTCTTCATTTTCCAAGTATTGGAAACCAAGAATACCATTGGACGTTGGACATCGTGGTGCAGGGAACTCAACAACGACTGCCAACCCCCACATCATTCTGGCATGGCAGTGGTGGCACACACCTTTAATCCAAGCACTTGGGGATGAAGAGGCTAGCTAAAGTACAGGAAAATACTATCGCTTCTTTAAGAAATGCTGCCAGTCATGGCGCAGCATTTGTAGAATTTGATGTCCACCTTTCAAAGGACTTTGTGCCCGTGGTATATCATGACCTCACCTGCTGTCTGACCCTGAAGAGGAAATATGAAGCTGATCCAGTTGAATTGTTTGAAATCCCAGTAAAAGAATTAACATTTGACCAACTCCAGTTATTGAAGCTTTCTCATGTGACTGCATTAAAAACCAAAGAACGGAAACAATCTTTGTCTGAGGAGGAAAATTTCTTTTCTGAAAATCAGCCATTTCCTTCTCTTAAGATGGTTTTAGAATCATTGCCAGAAAATGTAGGATTTAATATAGAAATAAAATGGATTTGCCAACACAGGGATGGAGTATGGGATGGCAACTTATCGACATATTTTGATATGAATGTGTTTTTGGATATAATTTTAAAAACTGTTTTAGAAAATTCTGGGAAGAGGAGAATAGTGTTTTCTTCTTTTGATGCAGATATTTGTACAATGGTTCGGCAGAAGCAGAACAAATATCCCATATTATTTTTGACCCAAGGAAAGTCTGATATTTACCCCGAACTCATGGACCTCAGATCTCGGACAACACCCATTGCAATGAGTTTTGCACAATTTGAAAATATTTTGGGGATAAATGCCCATACTGAAGACCTCCTTAGAAACCCATCCTATGTCCAAGAGGCAAAAGCTAAGGGATTGGTCATATTCTGCTGGGGTGATGATACCAATGATCCTGAAAACAGAAGGAAACTGAAGGAATTTGGAGTAAATGGTCTAATATATGATAGGATATATGATTGGATGCCTGAACAGCCAAATATATTCCAAGTGGAGCAATTGGAGCGCCTGAAGCGAGAATTGCCGGAGCTTAAGAACTGTTTGTGTCCCACTGTTAGCCACTTCATCCCTTCTTCTTTCTGTGTGGAGCCTGATATCCACGGGGATGCCAACGGCATGGATAGTGTGGAGAACGCTTAGTTCACAGTGCACAGAGGACACTTAGGGGCACACCGCTGCCCTCATGTTCAGTTTTCACCATCGAGCACTGCTGTTGCCTCTTAGGTTTTTCAGTCCAATGAAGCAATAATGAAGTATTTTACTATTTCATTACAGTTCCCGCAAGAATATCAAGTATGCTATTTATCATTTGTCCAGGTATAATTACCAATCAGTCTCTGTACAATGAGAAAATATACTGTTAAAACATTTCAGTGAGATATCTAAGCCTATAATGGTGAATCCTCATTAAAAGTTGGAAATTAACGATATAAATATCTCATACTTAAAGTTCAAGCTTTTCATTTGATTAAGTCTTAAATCTTCAGTGCTTGAGAAAAATGATTGCATAATTATACCTGACCATGGAAAAACTAAGTACCTCAATGCATGCATTTGCACTGGTGGCTCCAGCTGCACAGGTCTGTGTCATCCATGTACATAGGTATCTTTACATGGTTGATAGAAACACGCACCATTTTCCTTTAGTATAAACCTCAGATTGCTGCCATTTCTCACCTGACCCAAGCCAGCCTGCAGATGAACCTCAAAACTTGTCTCATAAACCATTCAAAGATATTAAAGTTCCAGAATGCTGCAGGGTAACTTAATGTATAAAGTATTTGTAAGAAGTATATATTGCATATATAGTAGTGTAGATCAGAATGTGTAAATCTGACTCAATGCATGCTTTAGGTTTTAAGCATGACACTGTCCATGTTTACTGTTAAGTCCTTGCATCTGGTGCTAGGTGAGGGAGATGTTAAGGACATAAAATATTTTGTTGCCTAAAAAGAAAGTCTGTTTTAGACACTTTGAGTGTGCTTATTTAGTGTCTCACTACCTAGTGAACATAATTGCTGTGTGTTGCACAGTAAATTCCCATGCAGAAAAATAAATGTCCTGAATTCTCAAATTGGTATTCTTTTTTGCTTAATATATATCATGTATGTAATTTATTAAGGAATGTAGATCTTACTGTATATAAATGCATGCTTTTAGGATTATACTAAGATTTCTTTAGAAGCAGATTGTATTGATAAAACTGTAACTTCAGAATGAATGTTAAATAAAATGACAGATTTATTTTTTTCCTCATCTTAAAATGAAATTTCAAGAAGGTATTTTGTAGAATGGTTTTATAATGGTATTCTGTCTTACAAATAGAAATTTTATTCTGCTTGTATGGGCCAACTCACCACACTTCTCAGTGTTCCTGCTGAGGCAGTTTGTGCATGTATTGACAGAAGTTAAAGACGTAAGACTTGAGATGACAAGTTGTACCTTTTTTTCTTTCTTTCTTTCAATTTTTGACACAACCTGTGTAGCCTTGGCTGTCCTGGAACTCACTGTGTAAGCCAGCTGGCTTTGAACTCTCAGATACATCTGCCTCTGCCTCCTAAGTGGTATTAAAGTCATGCGCCACCAAAAAAAAAAAAAAGAAAAAAGAAACTGGAAACAACCTAGATGTTCCTCAACCAAAGAATGGACACAGAAAATGTGGTATCTTTACATAATAGAGTACTACTCGGCTATTAAAAACAAGGACATCATGAAATTTGCAGGCAAATAGATGGAACTAGAAAATATCATCCTGAGTGAGGTAACCCAAACCCAAAAGAACATGTATGGTATGTACTCACTGATAAGTAGGTAAAAGCCAGAAAGTACAGAATACCCATACTACAACTCACAAGAAGAAAGGAAAGTCCAAGCGTGGATATTTGAATCCCACTTAGAAGGGGGAAGAAATTGGCATGAGAGGCAGAGGGAGGGAGAGACCTGGGTGGGAGAGGGGAGGGGGAAGGGAGGAGGAGAGGAAGGCTAAGGGAAGGGGTAGAAGAGGGGAATGCATGGGCAGGTGTGAGGAGAGACAGGAGAGAAGCCCAGAGGGCCAGGAGAATGAATAGAAACCTGCAGCTGTTAGGGTGGTGGAGAAGCAGGAGACTCTAGGAAGTCCCAGAGACCTGGGATGGGAGAGGCTCCCAGTAGTCAATGTGGGTGACCTTAGCTGAGATGCCTAACAGTGGGCCATGAATCCTGAAAAGACCACCTTCTGTAGCCAGGGAGGACCCACCCCTCACCCCCCACCAGTGGAGGGATAAGGACACTAACCAACCCACAAAACTTTTGACCCAAAATTTGTCCTGTCTAAAAGAAATAAAGGGACAAAGATGGAGCAGAGGTTGAAGGAATGGCCAACACAAAACTAGCCCAACTTGAGACCCATCCCATGGGCAAGCACCAACCCCAGACACTATTAACAATATCCTGTTATGCTTGCAGACAGGAGCCTAGCATAACTGTCCACTGAGGGGGTCCACCTAGCAACTGACTGAAACAAATACAGATAAACAAAGACAAACATTGGACAGAGGACAGAAACTCTTATGGAAGAGTTGGGGGAAGGATTGAAGGCTCTGAAGGAAGACCAACAATGTCCACTAACCTGGATCCTTGGGGATCTCAGAGACTGAACCACCAACTAAAGAGTATACATGGGTGGACCCAGGTCCCCTGAACATATGTAGCAGAAGTGCAGCTAGTCTCCATGGCTGCCTTGTCTGGCCCCAGGGGGCATGAACACACCTAGTCCCCCGGAGACTTGATGTTCCAGGATAGGGGGATATCTAGAGGGGCCCACAGTCTCAGAGGAGAAGGGAAGGTGGGATAGAGGAAGGGTCTCTGTGAGGGGGGACGGGAGGCAGTGTTTAGGATGTTAATTAATTAATTAATTAAAGACTAGCAAAACACCCTGGCTGGCCTCAAATTGATGACCTTGAGCTTGAAATTAGGCTGACTTCAAAGTAAAAGGTTATACCCTAGAAAACTGAGGCCAGATTACCTGATTGCCACAGCTCTTTGCCCATATCTAAATCTTGATTTTTCCACAAGCCAGTGCCTTCTCTAGCCAATCCACTGAGACAATGAGCCTTATAACCCACCTTCTTTGACTTCAAGATTCCCAGACATCATTCTCCTTGATGTCTTCTGAGTTTTTCTGTTTGTTGTCTTATTTTAATAGATTTACTCGATCACCCTGTATCTTATTTAGGGTTTTCATTTTTATGATGAGACATCATGACCAAAAGAAACTTGGGGGCAAGGGAGTGTTTATTCATTTACATTTACAGGTGACAGTCTATCGCTGAGGGTGGCAGTTTCCTGGAGGCAGGAACTGATGAGGCCATGCTGCCTAATGGATTGCTCCTCCTAGCTTGCTTAGCCTGTTTTCTTATAGAATCCAGGACAACCATCCCAGGGGTGGCCCAACCCACTTACAATGAATGGATGGATTGGACCTTCCTCCATCAATCACTAATTAAGAAAGTGCCCTCCAGGTTTGTATGCATCTTGATCTTATGGAGGTATTTTCTCAATTGAGGCTCCTTCATCTCTGATGACTCTAGCTTGTGTCAAGTTGACATAAAACCAACCTTTACACACTGACTGGCCTCAAATTGGTGATCTGCCTGTCTCAGCATACTTGGGAGTACTGAAATCACAGGAAGGTGCCACCCAGCCCGAAATCATCCCTAACTCTTCCCTTCCTCTTCCCATCACAGCCAGCCGTCCCTGCTGCCTCTGCTCATTTCTCTGCCATCCTATTCCATGTACCACACATTCCGAGCTTCCCTTACTTCAGCTGTTGCTGCTCCAGTCACCTAGAGTCCATCCCACCCCTAAGCCTGAGAAATAGTCTGCTCTTTATAAAACAAAGCTTTTCCTACTTAAAAAACTTCTATGTTATGTAAGATATGATTTTAAAAACATAAACCTTAAGTGTGGCAATATTAAAACACACACACAATTCTATCACTTTTGAATAGAAGGTTGTCTAGCCCTCAAAAGTTAAACATAGAGGTAACATACTACCCACCAATTCCACTCCTAGTTAAAGACTAAAAAGCAAATACATACTCAAATAAACTTTGAACATATAATTCATAGCAGCTGTATAAACAATATCAAATGATGTAAAATGCTCAAACGTTCATTTCTAGATAGATAAACAAATGTGTTGCCTACATGCAATGAGATAGCATTTGACCATGAAATGTAATTGAGAAATGCTGCAATGTGGATGAACCTCAAAAACACTACACTAAGTGAAAAAAAAAAAAGCAAAACTTTTAAAAGGCCACTTTTTCTCATTCTTTGAGATAGGGTGTCAAAACTGGTCTCAAATTGGCTGGCAGTCCAGGCTGGCCTTGGATTCCTGGTGCTTATACCTGCTTCCCAAGTACTAGGAGTACAAGCATGTGCCACCTGTCCAATTTAAGGCCACATTTATATTTTCTGCTTATCTGAAATGTTCAGATAAGCAACCCATGCAGACACAAAGTATCTAACTCTGTTAACCAGGGGTCTGGGGTGGCCAATAAGAGGGGCAGGGTTTCTTTCTGGAGTCTGGAAAATATTCTCAATAAACAATGATGGTTGAAGCTTCTTATGAATGTGCTATAAATCTATACACTCAATTGTATACATCAAAATGGTGAACCCGGGCTGGAGAGATGGCTCAGTGGTTAAGAGCACTGACTGCTCTTCCAGAGGTTCTGAGTTCAAATCCCAGCAACCACATGGTGGCTCACAACCATCTGTAATGGGATCTGATGCCCTCTTCTGGTGTGTCTGAAGACAGCTACAGTGTACTCATATACATAAAGTAAATAAATACAGAAAGAAAGAAAGAAAGAAAGAAAGAAAGAAAGAAAGAAAGAAAGAAAGAAAGAAAGAAAGAAAGAAAGGGAGAAAGAAACTTAGTGGTGGAATATAGCTTTAATCCCAGTAACAAGTGGATCTCTGAGTTCAAGGTCATCCTGGTCTACAGTGAAAGTTCCAAAACAGTCAGGGCTACACAAAGAGGAAAAAAGAAAAAGAAAAAAAAAATCTAGTACTGAATAACCCCTGAGGCAAAGAAGAAAAAAAAGAAAAGTTAAAAGGCAAATGGAACTGAACTTGATGACAAACCTGTCAGAATTCATAACAGATCCTTCCTCAGCTTCCCAAGTGCCACCAATATAGGTATGTGTCACCATGCTCTGCCCCAGATTCCCAAGTGCCACCATTATAGGTGTGTGTCACCATGCTCTGCCTCAGCTTCCCAAGTGCCACCATTATAGGTGTGCACCACCGTGCTCTGCCTCTCCTAGCATTTCTGGACGCACAGGGAGTTTGTAATCAGACCCTGCCTGATAATTCCTTAAAAGCTAATTTAGTACTTGTACCTCATCCTTAGGCATCTCTACCCCAGCATTACTGGGAAGAAATGGTATTTGCAACAGGAGGTATTTACGAATAGGTAAGCTTCATTTGCTGGCTTCCTCTGGTCCTGCTGGCTTCCCAAAAAGGAGAGAGCTTCTCTGGCTGACACATCCATTTGTCAATGCATTTTGGTTTTCACTTTATATTCCGTTGTTTATGTTATTTAGCATGTACCGATGTCTTTACAACAAAGCTACCAAAGTAAGGTGCATATGGCTTTGAACTAAGACAGAAATCATGAGATTAAAGATCTAGCCCAGAACTGAAGTGCTTGTCTCACAGGTTAGCATAAAGCCCTAGGTTTGATCCCTAGCCTTAAAATAATACAAAAAACAAAAAAAACAAAACAACATGAGCAAAATAGGAAAATTCTGTAGGACATTGTTTGGTCCCTGGAATGTCTGTCCCAACTGTTACCAGTATCTGTAAGTGGGCAACTGATTGGAAAAGAATGTCACACCATTTGTTCTAGCTCTGGTGCTTCAGGAACATAGGAACTGTAGTACCAGCCTCACTCCTGGTGCACATAGTTTAGTCCTAGGCCTGCTTTCCCTCCAGCCCTGCATAGCTAGAGATGCCCTTGAAGTGGCTGTGGAGCCATCTCTATTTCTGGATTCAAAGGCATTAACTCTACAAGTCAACCTAGCAGCTGCTTTCCTGAGCTGAGGATGTGATTCTTGGTAAAAACACAAGGATTTTGGTCAGAGGTCCAAGTCGTCCTTATTTTCAGTACTATGGCATCAGTCAGCAATTTGAGGAGGGGCAGTTTTCTTATAGAAGATGCATGGTGAATTAAACAACAACAAAAGTTGACCCCCAGCTCTGCAAATGTGCTACTGGTGTGTAGCCAATGTTATTCTCTGAGCGTACTCACTGTCCTAGCCCTCCTGCAGGATACCCAGGATAACGTGCACATAAACTCACTGGTCCTGTCTTCCCCTCTGTAGTACGGAATTTCCCTAGTAAGAGGGATGCAGGTGGATGGGGAAGCAGCTGCCTGGCTCACTCACAGCCCTGCACTCTACTTCTATAGGTGTTCCTGGAAGGCCTTGGCTAGAAAGCTTCAAGCAATAAGACTATCCAGACAGCAACTTTCTCATGTGACCATACAGCCAAAGGGTCTTCATGGTTTGAAATACCACAGCTGAGGACATTGCTTTAGGACATTGAAGATTAATGGTTTTCTTTTTTTTTTTTTTTTTTTTTTTTTTTTTTTTTTTTTGGTTTTTCAAGACAGGGTTTCTCTATATAGCCCTGGCTGTCCTGGAACTCACTTTGTAGACCAGGCTGGCCTCGAACTCAGAAATCCGCCTGTCTCTGCCTCCCAAGTGCTGGGATTAAAGGCATGCACCACCACCGCCCAGCTAGTGGTTTTCTTTGATTTGTAGTGAGCAGTGGTTGGTCTTCATCACCTGAGCTAAGTGGAATTCTTAAGCAGGGGAAATCAAAGAACAAAGCTCTCATTCAGGAGCGCCTCTGAAGCTTCTCTGTCCTTAGTATGAACTTTGTGCGATTCTCCTTTACCATGCTGCAGCCACTTTTGTAAATCTTTTTATTATTAATATATTTATAACTATATCTTGGGGTCATGTTGCATATTATTAAAATGTTTAATAAAGTATTGGGGGAATAAAAAGGGTTTTAACAGTAAATCCCTGGTAGCTTGACAGGTAGGAGGTTAAAGGAGAGTGCAAAGCACAAGAAATACATCATCATAGATATACAAATGTCACACCTTACCAAGTGGAGGGGCTGGAAAGCTGGTTGACTAGTTAAGGTCATTTGCCTTCTTCTTTTTTTTTTTTTTTTTTTTTTTTTGGTTTTTTGAGGCAGGGTTTCTCTGTATAGCCCTGGCTGTCCTGGAACTCACTTTGTAGACTAGGCTGGCCTCGAACTCAGAAATCTGCCTGCCTCTGCCTCCCGAGTGCTGGGATTAAAGGCATGTGCCACCACACCCGGCATTTTTTTTAAAGATATATTTATTGTCTAAGTACACTGTAGCTGTCTTCAGACACCCTAGAAGAGGGCATCAGATCTCATTAGGGATGGTTGTGAGCCACCATGTGGTTGCTGGGATTTGAACTCAGGACGTTGGGGGGCATTTGCCTTCTTACAGAGGATATGGGTTCAGTCCATAGCACATGCATAGTGACTCACAACCATCTGTAACTTTAGTTCCATGGAGTCTGTTAGAGCAAGTCGTGGTTTCAAATTGACTGGCTCTGCAATCAACTATAACATAAGCTTCTGAGTGTTCCTGTAAACGTTTTTCTTGATCAGATTATTTGAAGCAGGAGATCTGCCCTAAATATGAGCAGTACCTTCAAGTGGCAACAGAGATGAAAAGACCTAGGAGAAGGAAATGTAGGTTTTGCCTGCTTGCAATCACTCTTGCTGGCAAGTTTATCTATCCTGTTGCTGTAATATTCTTTCCCCAATATTAGAACCAATTTCTTTGGGCTTCCAATACAGATAGAAGATCAGGAGCTATCCAGGAATCCTCCAGGTCTTCCATGCCAGATTGAGACTACTACAACACACGGCCTGTGAACTGAGCAACCGCATGATAATCAGACTGTTCACTTCATTGTGAACTCACTCTCTGGAACTATAAGCCAAAATAAATTCTTCCATAAGCTGCTCTTGGTCATGGTATTTTATCACAGCAACAAAAAGTAACTTAAACAGAAACTGAGAACATAAAGTGAAGTATTGTTATGAAGAACATGACTGTTTGGGGGAGACTTGTCAATGAGTTTGGAATTTGTACTAGAAAAGCAGTTAAACACTGTAAGGAGAGTTTAATGATCCATTCTACTAGGAAGCCTAGAAGACAGTCGTGCTGAGAGTAATGAAGACTGTAGAGGTCCAATTCATAGATTTCAGAAAGAAGCAAAGACCAAATTAGCAACAGGGCTAAAGGCTATTTCTGTAATATTTTGGAACTATCTGGCTATTTTATGTCCATATATTTGAGAATTTATATAGGCTACATTAAAAAGTAGTGGGCTAATTTCTTTGGTAGAGTAAATTTAGCTGTATAACATGGTCATTACTGATAAATCTTATGTCAATCTACAATTAAAAAGAACAAGTAGGGCAGAAAGAAATACAAACTGGGGGGGGGGGGTGCAATGGGAAGCTAAATGTTTCAGCCAAGGCATGGGCTGAGAAGGACTAAATGTGAAGGACATTAGCACCATTAAGGGGAAAGCCTCTAACTCTGCACTGGAATAGGAAAGGTACCCACCCACATGCTAAGGCCCCATCCCTCTAAGCTTCTAAATTGTGAAAGGGCGCTAAGGGGTTCCCTGCTCCTGGAGAGAAACTGCATACAAAAACTGCTAATGTAACTGAAGGGGCACAGGGTCCATCCCAAGCAGGCAGTCAACCATGGCGGAGTAGTCACACGGTCCTCACATGGTCCTCTCTTTGGAGACGTGAAAAGATGCAAGAGTGAAGGGATTATGGAAACTTCCTCCATGGTTTTAAAAAGCCACTGAGGACAGGCAACAAGGGGCAGTGCTGGAATCACTCCAAGAACACCTAGAGGTCACTGTGTCAGCCTATAAAAATGAAACAAGAGTTGCAGAGGAGACCCCAGGATGCTGGAGATACCAGAGACATGAGACATCTGCCAAGGATAATTTTATATGGAACCAGTCTCAGAGAGTGGTCTATATAACCGGCAGCAAAGGAGGGTGTACTGGCTGGTTTTGTGTGTCAACTTGACACAGCTGGAGTTATCACAGAGAAAGGAGCTTCAGTTGACGAAATGCCTCTATGAGATCCAACTGTAAGGCATTTTCTCAATTAGTGACCAAGGGGGAAAGGCCCCTAGTGGGTGGAACCTTCTCTGGGCTGGTAGTCTTGGGTTCTAGAAGAGAGCAGGCTGAGCAAGCCAGGGGAAGCAAGCCAGTAAGGAACATCCCTCCATGGTCCTGCTTCCTGACCTGCTTGAGTTCCAGTCCTGACTTCCTTGGTGATGAACAGCAGCATGGAAGTGTAAGCTGAATAAACCCTTTCCTCCCCAACTGCTTCTTGGTCATGATGTTTGTGCAGGAATGGAAACCCTGACTAAGACAGAGGGGTAGGAAGATCTATGTCCTTGGAAATGTCCCAGACACTGGGCACAGAAGTTGGTGTTTGCAGTTGTCTTAGTTAGGGTTTTATTGCTATGAAAAGACACAATGACCAAGGTAACTTTTATAAAGGACAACATTTCATTGGGGCTGGCTTACTTTCAGAGGTTCAGTCCATTGTCATCATGACAGGAAGCATGGCAGCATGCAGGAAGACATGTGGCTGCTGGAGAAGGAGCTGAGGTTCTACATTTTGATCTGAAGGCAGCCAGGAAGAAGCATCTCTTCTGGCCCGGGTGGAGCTTAAGCACAGGACCTCAAAGCCCACCCCAACACTAGCCCACTTCCTTCCTCCAACAAGACCACACCTCCTTAATAGAGCCACCTCCCATGTGCCAAGCATATTTAAACCATAACAGCCCTACTGGGTTTCAGTCTTGCTTTAATCTACTATTTCCTCACCGTGCATCTATTCTTCTCCTTTGAAATAAAAATACCTATCCTGTGCAATCATGTTGAAAGTATATAACTTGGTGTTTTGTTTACAAGAGGTCACAGTTACAAGAGGTCAAAAGACTTTTTTGACGTTGGATTTTTGAACAGCATTGAGATTACTATGGAGACTTTTAAAGTTGGATTAAATGTATTTTGTATCATGAGACTGCCATTAGCCCCTAGGAGCCAAGGAATGGAATGTGGTGGCTTAAATGATCAACGCCCCAATGGCCTTATGTATTTTAACACTTGGTCCAAGTTGGTGCTATTTGAGAAGTCCAAGGCATAAAGCCTCAGTGGGTCACACTTTGAGAGGTAATAGCTTCATCTACTTCCAGTTCACTCTGTTTTCTAAGTGCAGCTGTACTGTGGCCTCTCAGTTTCCTGCGCTAGCTGCCTGCTGCCACGCCTCCTCCACCATTACTGACCTTCCCTCCAGAAATATAAGCCAATATAAATTCTCTTATAAATTGCTTTGGAGGGGCTGGAGAGATGGCTCAGAAGAACACTGACTGCTCTTCCAGAGGTACTAAGTTCAATTCCCAGCAACCACATAGTGGCTCACAACCATCTGTAATGGGATCTGATGCCCTCCTCTGGTGTGTCTGAAGACAGTTACAGTATACTCCTATATTTAAAATAAATGTAAATAAATATTTGCTGGGCGTGGTGGCGCACACCTTTAATCCCAGCACTTGGGAGGCAGAGGCAGGCAGATTTCTGAGTTCAAGGCCAGCCTGGTCTACAAAGTGAGTTCCAGGACAGCCAGGGCTATTCAGAGAAACCCTAACTTGGGGGAGGGGGGGAGTTGCTTTGGGTGGTATTTTATCACGGCAACAGAAAACTGCCTAATACAGGATCCAATGTCCCTTCTGGTCTGTTAAGGTACCAGGCACACACATAGTACATATACATGTATGTAGGCAAACACTAACACACATAAAATAAATACAAAAGCAAAAAAAAAAATGCCTTGCTGTTTTAGTTTAGGATATTGTTGCTATGAAGAAACACCATGCCCAAAGCAACTTGGGTTAGAAATGGTTTACTCAGCTTACACTTCCACATCACAGTCCTCACCGAAGGAGGTCAGGACAGGAACTCAAACAGGGCAGGAACCTGGAGGCAGGAGCTGATGCAGAGGACCTAGAAAGGTGCTGTTTACTGGCTTGCTCGCCATGTCGTTCAGCCTGCTTTCCTTTCTTGTAGAACCCAAGACCACCAGCCCAGGAATAGCACCACCCACAATGGGTTTAGCACTCTCCCATCAATCACTAATTAAGGAAGTGCCTACAGAAAAAAAAAGAAAGGAAGAAAAAGGGAAGAAAAGAAGGAATTGCCTACAGCCAGATCTTATAGAGGCATTTTCTCAACTGAGGTTCCCTTCTTTCAGATAACTCTAGCTTATGTCAAGTTTGCATAAAACTATCCAGCACACTTACCAAGTAGGAAGCAACAACATGGCTCAGCAAGTAGAGCCACTTGTCACCAAGCCTGACAACCTAAGTTCCATCTCTTCCACCCACACTATGGGGTCACATACACACAATCATTCATACATACAAGGAAGGAAGGGAAAGGGAAAGGGAAAGGGAAAGGGAAAGGGAAAGGGAAAGGGAAAGGGAAAGGGAAAGGGAAAGGGAAAGGGAAAGGGAAAGGGAAAGGGAAAGGGAAAGGGAAAGGGAAAGTGTGGGGCGCCGCCCTTCTGGTACTGAGTCATTTCCTCAGTACCAACTAGTAAACAACTAGTTTGCGCCTGCGCTGGAAATCCCCGCCCCGGGCAGCTCCGCCTCAGGGATAACATCATATGGGGTGATCAGTGTTGAGCCAATCATGGCTTGCCACGTCCGAGGCGGGGAGAATTTCCTATAAAAAGGAGGGGCTCGGACTGCCTGGGGTCTCCGGTTGTGAAGCTTATGCTCTCCCTCTCAAGACGCATAAAGCTTGCTGCAGAAGAACCCTATTGTGTGTGGTGTCCTCATTCGCGGGCGAATCAGCGAACACTCACATCTGGTGCCGAAACCCGGGAGAACGAAGAACAGAAGAACATCGCGAGCACCGTCGGAGATCCCTCGGTGACGGGGAGGGTCCAGAACTGCAGGAACTACGTCTCGGAAAGGTATGCCTGAATTTTACCTGACCCTTTCGCACTCCCTTCAACTAACCGGGCCGTGGGAGGGATTGCCCGAGGCTTTAATTATCGTCCTCGTGGCCTTGGTTGTATGGTTCCTAGCCCTCTTCTTTTGTGAACATAGAAGGTTGTGTTAAATTGAAGTTCTTACGATCTCGGAGACATAAAACTGCAGTCTCCTTTAGAGTATCATGGGGGCTTCTCAATCAGTACAAACTTCATTAAAAGAACTTCTCAAAAGAAGGGACCTGAAGCTTGGGGACAGAGTTCTTCGCCGCTTTGTTGAGGAAGTTGATCGAGTAGCTCCCTGGTATGCGGTGTCAGGATCTCTGACGCTGCTGTCATGGAATAAGCTAGGCAACGATCTAGAAACCTGTTCAGACCTCAGGTTGGGAGTTAAGGCCATATGGAAACTAGTTAAGAGTTGTCTTGAAGATGAGGCCTGTGAGGAGGAGCGAAGGAAAGGGCAAAAGGTTTTAGAAGCTATGCAGGAAGGTATGTCAGAATCCGAGCGTAGTGAGAGGATGGGTGTGCGCACAAAAACCGTAAAAAAGGCAAAAAAGGGAAGTGAAAAAGGACCTCCCGGGAGAAACAGAAAGGGAGAGAAGGGGAGCAGCAGGCCCGGGTTATATCCGACCCGAGAACTGGCTGCCCTCCACCTAAGAGATACCTCGGATTCTTCCGAAACCGAGGACAGTAAACTGACCTCGGAGGAAGAGGGCGAGTTAGAAGAAGAAGCAGTTAGATATAAAGGAGAAAGGTATCACCCAGATGAAGGCGGACGACCTAAGTCAGGTAAGCCCGCGCCCGGTGTCTCCTTTAAGGATAGGAGATTGTTGGCTGCCGCCATTCCCTCCGCTCCCCCACCTTATGAGGCCCGGTCATCCACAACTTCCTTTTTTCCCCAAAAGATCCTCCGCAAGCTACAATTAGCGTTTCCTGTTTATGAACAAGAAGGGGGGGAGAATCTACGCTCCTGTAGACTATAGTCAGATAAAAGATCTTGCAGAATCAGTAAGAAAATATGGTCCCAATGCTAATTTTACTATTATGATTCTTGAAAGAATGGCACAAACTGCCATGACACCTAGTGATTGGCAAATGGTGGTTAAGGCCGCCTTGCCTACTATGGGACAATACATAGAATGGAAAGCCTTGTGGCATGAGGCAGCCCAGTCCCAGGCCAGGGCCAACGCAATAGCCCTTACGCAAGAGCAGCGGGATTGGACATTTGACCTTTTAACAGGCCAAGGCCCGTGGGCCGCAGATCAAATTAATTACCATTGGGGGGCGTACGCCCAGATTTCCAGCACAGCCATACGGGCCTGGAAGTCACTTAATCGCAAGGGAGAAACCACCAATCAGCTTACAAAAATTGTTCAAGGGCCCCAGGAGCCCTTTGCCGACTTCGTCGCACGCATGATGGAGGCGGCAGGAAAAATCTTTGGGGACCCAGAGGGAATAGGACCCTTTATTGAGCAACTGATTTTTGAACAAGCCACCCAGGAATGCAGGAATGCCATTGCTCCTAGAAAATCAAAAGGGTTGCAAGAATGGCTAAGAGTGTGTAGAGAGCTTGGAGGTCCACTTAGCAATACTGGCCTCGCGGCCGCCATCATGTTAGCACAAAAGCATCCTCCACAAAAGAAGACCGGTGAACGGACCTGTTTTAATTGTGGTAAACCTGGACATTTCAAAAGAGATTGCAAAGCCCCAGACAAGAAAGGGGGGGTCTTGACCCTCTGCACGAGGTGTGGTAAAGGGTACCATAGAGCAGATCAATGTCGCTCAGTGCGAGATATACAGGGAAGGCTTTTGCCTCCATTAAATGTTCCTGCTCCCAATGTGTCAAAAAACGGGTCATTGGGCCCACGGTCCCAGGGCCCTCAAAGATATGGGAACCGGTTTGTCAGAACCTCCGGAATGGCGGAAGAAGCGACCCAGGAAGACCCACAAGGGTGGACCTGCGCGCCACCTCCGACCTCCTACTAATGCCCCAAATGAGTATCCAACCAGTACCTATAGAGCCAATGTCACCTTTGCCCCCTGGGACCATGGGCCTTATCCTCGGACGAGGGTCACTCACCCTACGGGGCCTAGTGGTCCATCCTGGGGTTGTTGACCACCTACACTCCCCCGAAATACAGGTCTTATGTTCCAGCCCCAGGGGCGTGTTTTCCATCAGTGCAGGGGATAGGATAGCTCAATTGCTGCTCCTCCCCGACGCCCTCTGGGAGGGCTCCCCAGGCCCCAGTCTCAAAACGATGGGGTCGTCAGGAACTGATTCAGCCTACCTTGTTGTATCCCTGAATGAAAGGCCCAAACTCTGCCTCGAAGTAAATGGAAAAAGGTTTGAAGGTATTCTTGATACCGGGGCAGACAAAAGTATTATATCCACGCACTGGTGGCCAAAAGCTTGGCCCACTACGAAATCGTCCCACTCTCTACAAGGCCTGGGATATCATTCATGCCCTGCCATAAGCTCAATGAGTTTGACCTGGAAGGCTCCTGAGGGACAAAAGGGTAAATTCGAACCTTATGTGCTCCCGCTCCCAGTAAACCTTTGGGGGAGAGACATTATGCAACATTTGGGCCTAACCCTGTCCAATGAAAAAATTGTGTTGGGGGAAGGCTTGAACAAGGCAAAAAACATGATGCTAAAGATGGGCTACAGGACAGGCAAAGGATTAGGACGGTCAGAGCAAGGAGGAATTGAGCCTATTTCACCAGTAGGAAATATAGCCCGACAAGGACTGGGTTTTTCCTAGGGGCCATGGGGACGGTTCGGCCTATACCGTGGAAAACAGAGGACCCGGTGTGGGTCCCTCAATGGCCCCTATCCTCTGAAAAAATGGAGGCCGCAATACAATTAGTAAATGAACAACTAAAATTGGATCATATAGAACCTTCTACCTCCCCCTGGAATACTCCCATATTTGTTATTAAGAAAAGATCAGGGAAATGGAGGTTGCTCCATGACCTTAGAGCCATTAATGAACAAATGCATTTGTTCGGCCCTGTGCAAAGAGGCCTTCCTGTGCTCTCCGCCCTGCCCAGGGGTTGGAATTTGATTATAATAGATATTAAAGACTGTTTCTTTTCTATACCTCTATGTCCAATAGATAGGCCCAGATTTGCTTTTACTATACCCTCTGTTAATCATATGGAACCCGATAAAAGGTACCAATGGAAGGTTCTACCACAAGGAATGTCCAACAGCCCTACTATGTGCCAACTTTATGTGCAGGAGGCCCTTTCTCCAGTAAGGGATCAATTTCCCTCGTTAGTCATGCTCCATTATATGGACGACATCCTTCTGTGCCACAAGGACCTTGGCCTGCTTCAAAGGGCCTACCCCCTTTTACTTAAAACTTTGAGTCAATGGGGACTTCAAATAGCTGTAGAAAAGGTCCAAATTTCAAATACTGGACAGTTCCTGGGTACTATGGTGACACCAAATAACATCATACCTCAAAAATTAGAGATAAGAAGGGACCACCTCCATACCCTAAATGATTTTCAGAAATTGTTGGGGGACATTAACTGGCTTAGACCCTTTTTAAAAATCCCCACTTCGGAATTAAGATCTTTGTTCAATATCTTAGAAGGAGATTCGCACATCACGTCCCCCCGAACATTGACTCCAGCTGCTGATCTGGCCCTGCAAAAGGTGGAAATGGCCCTGACACAAGCGCAGCTGCTCCGTATCGAAGAATCACAACCCTTTAGTCTGTGTGTCTTACAAACTGCCCATTTGCCAACTGCCGTTCTTTGGCAGAATGGGCCCCTGCTATGGGTTCACCCAAATGTATCCCCAGCAAAAATAATACATTGGTATCCTGAAGCCATAGCTCAGCTTGCACTCAGAGGCTATAAAGCAGCCATCACCCATTTCGGGCGTAGCCCCCACCTCTTGGTGGTGCCTTATACCTCTGTGCAAGTTCAGACTTTGGCCGCCACATCTAATGACTGGGCTATACTAGTTACAACTTTCCCTGGAAGCATAGACAATCACTATCCCAAACACCCGATCCTACACTTTGCCCAGAGCCAGTCAATTGTGTTCCCGCATGTAACGGTAAGAAACCCAATTAAGGAAGGGCTCATGGTGTATACCGATGGCTCCAAGAATGGTATAGGGGCCTTTGTGGTCAATGGCAAAATATGTTCCAAACAATATAAAGAAGCATCACCTCAAGTAATAGAGTGTCTAGTGATTCTGGAGGTATTAAAAACCTTCTCTGAACCCCTCAATATTGTGTCAGATTCTAGTTATGTAGTAAATGCAGTAAACTTGCTGGAGGTGGCTGGGGTAATCAAACCCTCTAGCACTTTAGCACAAATTTTTCAAGAAATACAATCAGTGTTGCTTCAAAGAAAATTCCCAGTTTTCATCACTCATATCAGGGCTCATTCAGGCCTACCTGGCCCCATGTCCCTGGGTAATGACTTGGCAGACAAAGCCACCAAATTAATAGCCACAGCCCTGTCATCCTCTGTGGAAGCTGCAAAAGGATTCCACAATCGCTTTCATGTAACGGCAGAAACGTTGCGCCGTCGCTTCTCCTTGACTAGGAAAGAAGCTCGTGACATCGTCACTAGCTGCCAAAATTGCTGTGAATTTCTGCCCCTCCCTCATGTGGGGATCAACCCCCGCGGCGTTCAGCCTTTACAAATATGGCAAATGGATGTCACACATGTCCCCTCCTTTGGCAAGTTACAATATCTTCATGTGTCCGTCGATACCTGCTCTGGCATTATTTTTGCATCTCCCCATGTGGGAGAAAAGGCAACACATGCGATCCAACACTGCCTCGAGGCTTGGAGCGCTTGGGGACAACCTAAATTTATTAAAACTGATAACGGACCAGCTTATACTTCACAAAAATTTCAAAGCTTTTGTCGCCAAATGGGAGTAACGCATCTAACTGGTATCCCATATAACCCACAAGGTCAAGGCATTGTTGAGAGAGCACATCGGACCCTTAAATCTTATGTTGTTAAACAAAAAGGGGGCGCTGATGAAGCTATACCCCATACGCCAAAAGTGTCTGTGTCATTGGCACTATTCACCCTCAATTTTTTAAATCTTGATGCACATGGCCGTACTGCTGCTGACAGACATTGCTCTGAACCAACTAGACCCAAGGAATTAATAAAATGGAAAGATGTCCTAACCAACAAATGGAGAGGCCCGGATCCTATTCTAATAAGATCCAGGGGAGCTGTTTGTGTTTTCCCGCAGAACGAACAAAATCCATTCTGGGTCCCAGAAAGACTAACACGATCAATACCCCAAGATGATGAAGATCGCCCTGCTGATATTGGGAATCATCCTGCCTCTGCAAGTGATATCCCAGGAAAAAGGGCTTCGATGGGGAATAATGTCAACATTCCCACTCCCCATGCCGGTAATGTATAATGCTCAGGTATTTCCCCGCCTTTTTTCTACCAATGAAAATCATGGGCTTCCATATTTACCGTGGGATCCCCAGCTCGAAAAGGTCACTGAACAGAGAAGACATAATTTGAGGGGGAGTTTATGTTTCTCCCTCAATAGTTCTTTGACCGAGTGCATTGGATTATCCTATCAGTACGTTGTCCATATTCCCAATGCACTTATGAATGATACATTTTATGGTGGAGATCTTGTTGATTTGTCTGGAGATTGGCCCAAGGTAACCAAAATTATTAATCATACTGAGTATCAGCAACCAAGGATAGCCCCCTTTTGTGTAGCAAAGGAAGAGCTGTCTTCCACCCTGCCTTGGGCCGGCTGCCAAGCGCGTCGAGTGGGGCGAGTTAATGATTATTTCACATTATCCCCACCCTTGATTAATGGTTCATATAATGTGGCAAGACGCAATGGCGAAGATAATCCCTCAGCCATTGGCTATCCCTTCAATTTATGGCTTTTGTGTGGCATTAATGGGAGCTGCACCGATATTGCGCCTCTGGCATTAATAGAGGGAGGCTGGTCCCAAAGGGGTTTCATGCGGTTCAGCCTAAATTCCTCCTCCACGTGGTGGGTGGGATCGCCTCAACAGTTTCAATATCCCCCTACGCCTGTTTGTGTTTGGCCCCCTTTTCTTTGGCTTGTTAGTAATTCTACCTTGCCTAATAATTTGACTGACATTTATTGTCAAAATTATTCCTGCTTTTATGCTACATGCTGGGATGCCAAGGCTTTTTCTTTTGTCATGGTTGTCCGTTTGCCCCGCTTTGTTCCAGTCCCGGTGGTGGCCCCCAGCTCCCTGTCCCTTTTTAGGGAAAAGAGGGATTTTGGTGTCTCTGCAGTGATCGTAGGAATTGTGGCTACTGTAGGCATAACCGCCTCAGTAACTGCATCAGCTCTGGCCCTGTCAGGGACTGTGCAGACTGCAGACACTATTAATCAACTGTCGGCCGCTGTGTCTGCAGCAATTGAAGATAGCCATCTTGCCTATACCCAGCTCCGGGGAGGATTATTACTGGTTAATCAACGTATAGATTTGGTTCAAGAACAAATTGATATCCTCTGGCAACTCGCGCAGTTGGGATGTGAAGTCAGAATGCCAGGGTTATGCATCACATCAGTACAATATAATAATTTCACATACGCCGCTAATCTTTCTAAGAGTTTGTCTCAACAGCTGCTACACAATTGGACGTTTGATTTTGATCAAACCCTCCAGAAACTTAGATTGGCCATCGTCCAAATCAATTCCACCAGACTTGACCTCTCCTTGACCGAAGGCTTTTCGTCATGGATTTCTTCTGTTGTTTCTTATTTTAAGGAATGGGTGGGGGTGGGTTTGTTTGGAATTCTCCTTTGCTTCGGATCGGTATTTAGCTTATGGTTAATTTGCAAATTATATAAGAAAAATAATAGAGACAAAATCATGATATCCCAGGCGCTTGCTGCCCTGGAGCAGGGGCAATCTGCACAGGTATGGTTGGCGGCGCTTAAACAAAATTGATTTGCACCACTGGTCGCTGGCTGCCCGCGCCTTAGCGGGTGAGCTTCAGCAGCCCTAGAGGATTGTAGAGCAATGCATCGCACAGGTGGTCCCCCCGTTCCACCTGGGGAATATGCCGTCTAGTGGGGGTTTCCTGCCCTAGTCTTCCCCTCCTCGAAAAAATGGCAGAGGGACAGGTCGGAGCAACTTCGGGTCCCACTCAAGCCTAGTTGTTGCTTGCGGACATAGTTCTTACATCTCTGAGTAAGAGGATTCGGCCAATGTTCCCGTCCTCTCATACTGGGTGTCCAGTTGGTTTTATTAGACAAAAAAGGGGGAGATGTGGGGCGCCGCTCTTCCGGTACTGAGTCATTTCCTCAGTACCAACTAGTAAACAACTAGTTTGCGCCTGCGCTGGAAATCCCCGCCCCGGGCAGCTCCGCCTCAGGGATAACATCATATGGGGTGATCAGTGTTGAGCCAATCATGGCTTGCCACGTCCGAGACGGGGAGAATTTCCTATAAAAAGGAGGGGCTCGGACTGCCTGGGGTCTCCGGTTGTGAAGCTTATGCTCTCCCTCTCAAGACGCATAAAGCTTGCTGCAGAAGAACCCTATTGTGTGTGGTGTCCTAGCGAACACTCACATCAAAGGGAAAGGGAAAAGGAAGAAAGAGGAAGGGAGGGAGGGAGGGAGGGAGGGAGGGAGGAAGGGAGGAAGGAAGGAAGGAAGGAAGGAAGGAAGGAAGGAAGGAAGGAAGGAAGGAAAAGGGAAAGAGGGAAAGAGGGAAAGAGGAAAAAAAGGAAAAGAGGGGGTGGGTATGGGGGACTTTTGGGATTGCATTGAAAATGTAAACAAGGAAAATACCTAATTAAAAAAAAAAAGGAGGAAAGCAAAAAAAAAAAATTGAAGAAAATTATATGTACAAAACCAAAAGAAATTCTGTGAAACAATGTACCTGACCCATGTTAAATGTTCAAGAAATTCATAGAAAAGAAAAAAAAAAAGGAACCATAAAAAAAAAAAGAGAGAGAGAGGAAAAGAGGAGAAGAGGGGAAGAGGGGAAGAGGGGAAGAGGGGAAGAGGGGAAGAGGGGAAGAGGGGAAGAGGGGAAGAGGGGAAGGGAAAGGAAAGAAAGGAAGGGAGGGAGGGAGGGAGGGAGGGAGGAAGGAAGGAAGGAAGGAAGGAAGGAAGGAAGGAAGGAAGGAAGGAAAACAGATCTTAAGAGCTAGAGAGAACAGTCAATGGTAAAGAGTGTGTGGTGGTTTGAATTCTTAGTTACCAAGGAGTGGTAGGATTTGAAAGGATTAGAAGGATTAAGAGGGGGGGCTAGAGAGATAGATGGCTCAGTGGTTAAGAGCACTGACTGTTCTTCCAAAGGTCCTGAGTTCAAATCCCAGCAACTACATGGTGGATCACAACCATCAGTAATGGGATCCAATGCCCTCTTCTGTTATGTATGAAGACAGCTACAGTGTACTTACATATAGTAAATAAATCAATCTCTGGGCCAGAGCAAGCAGGGCCGGAGAGAGAAGAAAAAGTGTCTGAAGGCAACTACAGTGTACTTACATATAATAAATAAATAAATAAATAAATAAAATCTTTTTTGTTTGTTTGTTTGTTTTTGTTGTTGTTGTTGTTTTTCGAGACAGGGTTTCTCTGTATAGCCCCGGCTGTCCTGGAACTCACTCTGTAGACCAGGCTGGCCTCGAACTCAGAAATCCGCCTGCCTCTGCTTCCCACGTGCTGGGATTAAAGGTGTGCGCCACCACACCCAGCTCAAATAAATCTTTTTTAAAAAGAAAAAGATAGATTAAGAGGTGTAGCCTTATTGGAGAAAGTGTATCGCTGAGGTTTTGAGGTTTCAAAAAGCCCATGTCAAGCCCAGGGTCCCTCTCTGTCTAAAGCTCAGGATGCATTATTGCTCCAGCATCTGCCTGCATGCTGCCATGCTTCCTGTCATGAGGAATATGGACTAACTCTCTGAAATTGTAAGCAAGCCCCCAGTTAAATGGTTTCTCTTATTATAGCTGCCTTGGTTATGGTGCCTCTTCATAGCAATACAACAGTAGCTAACACAGACTATGCTACTCTTGCAGAGGACGTATGTTCAGTTTCAAGCACCCACACCAGGCAACTCACAATCGCCTGTAACTCCATCTTCAAGAAGTTCAACACCCTCTTCTGGGCTCCACTGGAACACACACACACACACACACACACACACACATGCATATACTCACACACAGACACACATATGCACATGGAAATAATAAACAGATTTTAAATGTTACGTGGCAGGTAGTAATGCTATATACTAAATGAATTTTAATTATGAAGTAAAACATAGAAGTAAAAATTTCCTTAGATTTAAACATATGTAATAAAGAAAAAGAAGAAAGCAAATCTTGCAAACAACTGTCACTGATGCCTTTGCGCTGAAGAGGCAAATGCAGCCCACTGTCACAGCTGTACATTCCTAGAGACTGGGGAATCACCTTTTAACTGTAAGGGGCTGAAAAGGTAGAAAAGAATGCCATTGTATCCACACTTGGGCTATCTTAGAGTGTTTAGGGATGGATGGGACACATTTGTGGGGAACTAGGCAACCAACTCTCCTATTTAAAACCTGTCAATAGCTTCTCGAGCCGAGGATATCTGTGGGCCATCTTTGAGTTAATCAGACTTGTTTGTAGAAGAATCTTTTAAAGGTTCGTATTAGTGCTATAAATTTAGTGTGAAGACTTCTCTGTTGTTTCCTTTATCTTTCTGGCAGACACCAAGTCTCTTTGGTGGCTGGGGTAAAAGGAACAAGAACAACAGACTTGGTAAAGAGAGCTGGTACAGCACTACATGTGACTAGTTCCGATCTAACAACTCTTCAAGATGAACACTGAAATAGAACCAACTGGCCAGAGGTGAGCCAGCACCAAAGCAAACTCCCATGAGCTATCGTGCTAATCAGCAGAGTGTCCAAAGCAGACCACAGCCAGACACAACAGCTCAGGATGCTCAAATAAGCAGTCTGTTTCAGCAGCATATTTTTCAAGGACTATTTCCATTTGGTAGGAGCTTACAGTTTATGAGGATCATTTGCTCAGAATGCATCAAGCTCTAGATGTGATCCCAGATGTTCCTCCCTGGTGTGATGGGTGGCACATACCTCTAATTCTATCATTCAGAAGGAAGGAACAGCAAACTCAAGGTCAGCCTGCATTACAAAAAAACCTACCTGGGGTAGAGTGGGTGAGAGCTCTCTAAGCATTTTCTTCACCACCGCCCCCATTACACATGAACACACACACACCACACCACACACACACCACACACACACACATACTCACACACACCACATAAACACATACACCACACACACACACACACACACACACACAGAGCACTGGGGATCTAACCCAGGGCCTTGTTTATTCTAGGCAAGCACTATACCAGAGTTATACACAGAGCCTCATACAATGCTAAAGGAGGTGGGACTTGAACTGAAATCTAGCTCTAAATATCCCATGCAACTATCTCAGTTTGATTTTCTTGTTTTTTGTTTTAACTTCATGAAAATGACTACAATGGTAATTGGTAAGCCAAGGACCACTGCTCAGATGGCCCACTAGTAGGTAAAAACATTTTCAAAAACTCCAAAGTGCTTCTACATCTAAATGGGAAAGCTGAAAAGATGCCCATGAGGGAAATCCTCAGGCCAAATAAACCAACCAACCAACCAATGGTGGTTAGCGTGGTTGGCGGCTGAGTAAATAGCAGTACAGAACACTCGTGCTGAGAAGCATCCAACAGAGAGACAGGAAGAACCCCACAAATAAGCCAAGACAAAAATGAAAAAAATAGACAAGGAAGCCATTAATTTATGAAATTTATTATTGTAACAGTTGTTCTAGCGACAACAAAATGTACTCTTCCATTTGGTGCAAAGATGCTTCAAGACTATTACATGTCTCCAAAGCATGAGAAAAACCTGCCCAAGTCCACTCCTAATCCAGCAGCTCAGGTCGTGCAATACGTCAATGAGTCTTTCATAGTGGTCCTGCAGAGAATGTGTCCTTTCAGGGTCTGAGAGCTGGCAGAGGTGATCTGAAAGAAAACCCACCATAGAAGACAAGGTAACCTGACAGCACCATGGGGACAGGACTTGGATGGAGATGACAGGAAGTGCACAGTGCTTGTGCCGCCTCAAGCCTGAAAGGAAGAGATGCCAGACAGAACGGAATACACAATCCAGCCAGCCTGGAAGGCCCAACTGCAGTGATCAGTATTCTGACAGGGCACACGGCTGCACACCTGACTGGCTGGAGCCATCAGCTCAGCCTGAGCTGACCTCTGGCTTGCCCAGCGTGCAAGAGAGGGCCCAGCCTTCCACAGGAAGGGAGAACAGAGCCACAGGTTCCTGAGTGGGCTGGGCATAGCAGGACACACCTGGGCCTGCTGGGAGCCACACGAATGCAGCAGTCGACCCAGAGGGGAGCTTTCTTCCATCTGCAGTTCCTTTCAGTTTGTTGTTGCGGAGACCAGAGACCACCTCCCTGACTGCTGGCGCTTTCTACACTCTGTGAACATTTCCTTTTCCAACAGAGAAGGGGCCTCCAGAGCCCTGTGTTGGCCACCACAGGGATGGAGTTTTGTGACATTGTTTTCATTATGCTTTTTTTTTTTGGGGGGGGGGGGTTCGAGACAGGGTTTCTCTGTGTAGCCCTGGCTATCCTGGAACTCACTTTGTAGACCAGTCTGGCCTTGAGCTCAGAAATCCGCCTGCCTCTGCCTCCCGAGTGCTGGGTGGTGCGTGCGCCACCACACCCGGCTATTATGCTTATTTTTAAGATTACTTTCTATTTATGTCACAAATTCTGGCTTTCCATTTATGGAGGGATCTAGAGTGTCCTTTTGAAATAATAAATTTAGGGTCTTTTAAAATTTTTTTTCAGTTACTGGTTGGTACCCAAATGAATGTATTTGTTTGTTAGACATATCTGTGTTTTACATACAGAGTAGGTTTATAATGTAAAATTGCAAAGTGAGTTTTATGATTTTTGAAAAGCCAGGAAAGTTAGTATTGTGATTTAAGGCAAGAGTCACAATGACTCTGAAGCATATGTATGCTCTTCTGAAGTGGCACTTAAAAATTATTACTGTGAGTATTTTTCCTTTGGGGTCAGGCAGATCTCTAACACTTTAAATCCCAGCTGTTAAACAAACAAAAAAAAAAATGAAATAAATGGATTTTACCAATGAATACACAATTTGTAATGTCCTTGAAACAGTGCCTTGCGAGTATTTGAATAGAGGCTATAAATTTTTATATTGCACTTGTCATAAATGTGTTATTGTGGTTTAAAAAAAAGGTTTCCTCTTACTGAAAATAGACTTTTTCCTCACATTATATCCTGAATACAATTTCCCCTCCTTCTACTCCTCTCAGTTCCTCCCTGCCTTCCCAACTACCTCAATCCACTTCTTTGCTCTCCTTCACTAAAAATATAAATAAATAAATAAATACATAAATAAATAAATGGTTAGCTGGGCAGTGGTGACGCACGCCTTTAATCCCAGGACTGGAGAGGCAGAGGCTGGTGGATTTCTGAGACAGCCTGGTCTACAGAGTGAGTTCCAAGAAAGCCATTAATATATAGAGAGAGGAACCCTGTCTCAAACAAAGACAAAAACAAAGTCAAACTAAAGTCCAGATCCATCCCCAGTAGCAGCTCTTCATGCTTCTCTGAGGAGACGATGGATCCTTCTCAGCTCCAACTGTTAGGCTCCCTTGTGAGCTGCCTTGCACAGAGCCATCCTCCAGCCTCTGGAATGACTTAAGATGCAAACTGACTAAAGCCATCCTTAGGATTTTTGTTTGTTTATTTTTCAAGATAGGGCTTCTCTGTGTAGTCCTGTCTGTCCTAGAACTCTCTCTATAGACCAAGCTGGACTCAAACTCAGAACACCTGCTTCTGTCTCCTGAGTGCTGGTTCTAAAGATGTGTGCAACTACTGCCTGGCTGATCCTTATAATATTTTTTATCAAAACTTACTGAAAAAGTTTATTTCACCTCTGACTGAGAACTGAATAACTAAGACCCCAAAGTTACCATTTATCACATTTCTCATCAGAATAAATTGATCCACTAGTAAATATTTACAAAATTCTTACTTCTTTTAGGGATTAACTTTGATGCTGGAAATACAAATATAAACAAAGGAATTACCTCACCCACAATAGAGCTTTTGGAGAAAGACACTTAATAAGCATGTACATAGACAAAAATTATTTGGGCACTAATAAGTACTCTTAATATAGCAGGGGACAGGTGGCTAATAGGCAGGAATTATGGATTAGTGGGGAAATAGGCAGGAAAAGTTGCTTCAAAACAATGATGTTCAGGGACAGCATCTCTGAGGTAACATTGAAGAAAGAAGATGAAATTTCTAGAATTCTCTAGCATTGCTAGCAGGAGTGTAAAACACTTGGGCTGTTCCTATTATAGCCACCCTATGACCATATACCCAACAGAAATAAATATGTATGTGCCTTACAGCACATGTACAAGTATACTCATAGCAATAGCAAATGGACTAGGTCCAAACTGGAAACAACCAGTATGGCCCACCAACAGTACAATGCATAACAAATCTTTGTGATAGAAAAACAAAAGAAGCACAGAATATAAGTAGGGAAAGGAAATTCAACCTATACACTATAGAATACCATTTGCAAAACAAAACAAAAATGTGGAACAGGGTGTGGCACACGCCTACAATTCCAGCACTCAAGTGGCTGGAGAAAGTACATGAAGGGAATTTCTGGGCTCAAAAAAAAAAAAAAAAAAACCATTCTTTTAGATTTCAGAAATAGGTACCTGAGTGAGGTCACGGTAAGAATTCACCAGGCTGGAAAGGTGGTTCCGCGGTTAAGAGCAACTCTCTCCAACTCTGTGCTTCCTTTTGTATGGGTCTTTTTCTTAAACTGTACTCCCTGTCTCTCCCTCCCTCCCTGTCTCTCTCCTTCTGTCTCTCACACACACACACACTCTCTCTCTCAACACTCATGCTTAATCTATAGCAGAACTCCCCCCACCCCCAGCAGCACTTAACTCTATAGCCCAGGCTGGCTTGGAACTCACTATGTGCCCCAGGCTAGTCTTGAATTTGTGGCTATCCTCCCTCCACAGGCTCCTAAAAGCTAGGATTGCAGATATGAGTCATTAATCCTTTTTGGTTTTGGTTTTTTTTCTTTCTTTCTTTCTTCTTCTGACCAGCAGGTACTAGGATGGACCATACCTTTTTGGTTTTAGTTAAGCCATTCTCAGCTATGTGCAACTAAGCTCTCTGGCTTTGAGGTACACATTTCTTACCTTGTTTCTACTAAGAATCATATTTTTTCTTTTGTTTCAGGGAGAAAGAGAGACACAGTCTCGCCATGAAGCTCTAGGTGGTTTAAACAATAGTTTGTGAACTGCCTGAAGTGGATGCTGGCAAGGGAACTTGGAGCCTCTGGAAGAGTAGGACACACTCCTAACTGATAACCCATCCCTCCAGGTACTCTCTCTGTGTTTATATGGTACTTTATTAGATTAAGAGACAGTGGGGACATAATTAACCTAAAATTCCCTTTAGTTCATAGAACTTAAATCTTTAACAAATCAGGTACTTTAAATTTGTAGGTAAGCCAGGCTTAACAGTACACATCTTTTATTCCAAAGTTAAGAAAGAAAACAGATCTCTCTTGAGTTCCAGGTAGGCCTAGTCTACATAGTGAGTGTTGGGCCAGCCACAAGTACATAGACCTGTCTTTTAAAAGAATTATACCACAGGGGTCGCCTACTCCCCAATGCTATGATAAAGTCATGTGCCAGGAGGTGGCCCAGCCAGGAAGCTGAAAAAGGCATCTCTGTGACTTAGAGGTCAGCCTGATCTACATAGTGATTTACAGGCCAGGGCTACAGAGTGAAAACCCTGTCTCAGGAAAACCCTGTCTCAAACCAAAAGCAGTAACAGTCTGCTAGGCCAGCTTATACCTTTAACCCCAGAGCTTGGAAAGGAGGCAAAGGAAGGGGGAGGGTCAGGTAAAGGCAGACAGACCTCTCCGCAAATTCAAGGCCAACCTTATCTACATATCAAGTTCCAGGACAGCTAGGGCTACATAGAAAAAAACTGTACCAAAAATAAATTAAAAAACAAAAAGAAGATAGACAAATAAACAAACAAACAGTGTAACTTATGCCTTTAGAGGCAAAGGCTGGCAAATCTCTGAGTTCCTGGCCAATTTTGTATATTGAGTAAGTTCTAGGACAACCAGGGCTACACAGAGAAATCTTGTTGGGGGTGGAGAAAGAGGCCAGAAAATAAATAAATAAAGTAAAATAAATGAATATAAAAATAAAAAATCATGTGCCAGCATGTCTGGCTTTTCACATGGATACTAGAAATAGAACGGAAGTCCTCGCACATGCATGGAGAATCTTAGTCGTTTGCATGCGGTTGTACAAAAGCATCCAATGCTTCCCTCCTTCTTGTGGGAAACAGAGGTAGGGTGATATCCAGAACGTCCACTATTCAAACAGGGCTTCTTAGTCCTGCGCAGTGGGATACCCTAACGAAATATGCACAGGCCAGCTGCAGTCTGGAAACCAGGTGGCCTTGAGAATAAAAACTCACAGCGAGGAAATCTATCTCTTACGTCACAATCAGCAGTCAAGGACCCTCCGCATGTGCTCTCAGGGAAAAGAGAACTCAAATCTGACTGAAGCCACTATATTTTGAGTGACTTCAATCCAACCTTCCCTATCATATTTGCTTTTAGAGATTTATTTATTTTATGTGTATGAAGTAGGTGTGTGTGTGTGTGTGTGTGTGTGTGTGTGTGTGTGTGTGTGTGTAAACCCCCTTGATCTGGCGTTATCGACAGTTGTGAGATGTCGAGTGGGTGCTGGGAATTGAACCCGGGTCCCTTAAAGGATCAGGCCAACGACTAAGCCACTTCTCCAGCACCCACTCTATCATGTTATGTGCGCTTTTTCTCTGGCAGTGTCAAGCTGCTTGTTGGAGATGAGGAGTACACAAGGAACCAGTTTCAGTGAGATGGAATTTAGGGAAACAGGAAAGAGTGTATGGATCCCATGAGGAAGTGGCCAGCAGAGATGAATGACCAACGCAGTCTCCTTCCTCACACCAGTCCTCCCACTAAATCTATGGATGTGCTTTTACGTCAGGTGTCTGTCGCTGTAAAAACACAAGTCTTAGGTAACTCAACATCACCTTTTTCTGATCAAATGGAATTCTATTTTTGCAAAAGACTCCCACACAAACAGTGCAAGCTGATCAACAACCTAATCCTCTTTATAAGTGACCCACAGTTACAGTGGGAAGAAATTAAGAGGCAATATGAGAAGGCAATCTAAGTTAGGTCTCGAGCTGTCCAAATAGCCCAGAAATGAGCTCAAATTGGATTATAGGAAGATTTCTAGTTGTTCAATAAAAGCGAATTTTTCTCAGGAACTTGTAAAACCAGTTCGTATCTACCAGAAGGAGTCATTTCCCTTACCTCTAGCAGAAGGGCTACTACCTGTGGTTACACATCAAGGCCCATGCATTTCAAATTCCACACTATCCTGGCCTTCTCATCGCAGATCCCTCTCTTTCCTATCCCCTGCCCCCGGCTATGCTCAGTATTCTCACTATTCCCTTTCTGGCTGTTCTCTCTTCTCTCACAGATGGCCCTGGCCATGTCCACTCTGTTTCTCTTTCTCTCTGCTCTGGAGTCTTCCAGGTGCCTCTGGATAAGCTCTCTCTCTCTTATGCACAATAAAAATCTTTCCTGATCATGGAGCAGTCATGTCCTCAGTTTCTTTACTGCACCCCCTTTCATATAGCAACTAAATTTGAAGCTACATTGGTATCCTTAAAAAAAAAAAACAAAACCCTCGGCTGTGGGCTGGAGAGATAGCTCACTGGTTAGAGCACTGGCTGCTATTCCAGAGGACCTGGGTCCAATTCCCAGCACATGGCAGCTTACAGCAGTCTGATGATTCCATTTCCAGAGGCAAAATACTAATGCACATAAAAATAAATAAATTATTTAAAATATATATATAATCTTGGATACTAAATAGCTCAGTGATTAAGAGCTCACACTCTGGGGACTGGAAAGATGGCTCAGCAGACAAGAACAATGGCTGCTTTCCCAGAGGACCTGGTTTCAATTCCCAGGACCCACTTGGCAGCTCAAAATTGTCTATAAATCCAGTCCCAAGAAGGATCCAATGCCCTCTTCTGACTTTCACAGGCTCCAGGCACACACATGATACACAGATATACATGCAGGTAAAATATCCATATAAAAAAATAAATGAATAAATTTAGAGGAAAAAAAAAGAAAGAATGTAAACTGCTCTTCCTGAGGACTTGAATTCAGTTCCCAGCACCTACGTGGGAAAGCTCACAACCACTTATAACTCTAGCTCCAGGGGGATCTGAGACTTCTGGCTTCTGCAAGTGCCCACATTCACATGCACAGACATACACACAATTAAAAATAATAAAATAGGGTCTGAAAGATGGCTCAGTAATCAAGAAACTTGCTTCTCTTCCAGAGAGCCTAAGTTTGGTTCCCAGAATCCACACTGAAAATTCCCAATTTAAAGAAAGGCATTTCTTGGCCAGTGTCAGGGAAGGAACACAAGACTATGAGACCTCCAGACAGTAAACTGATTGTATTCTGAGGTTCTGTCAGACGGACAACACAAGGAAACTCAAGACAACTTACCTTCACCAGCACATAGTCCCCAGGTTGAGCTCTGACCTTGAGCCCAGGGTTAGTGATGTCCTCCACCTCTGCATCGGGGAAAATCACCTTAAGGTTTGCATCATTCCGGCCACACAGGTCTGTGGTAGAACGTTTGCTGAACTGCAGAAAACAAAGAGAAAAATGGATGCTTCTGTGAGCCATAAGTTTTAGGAGGCAGACATTGAGCCTTTTGTCTGGGGCTCTCCAGGATCAGAACATTTCTTAATGAAGGCTCAGTAGTGTGGCTGTTTCAACAACAAGACAGCATGTGGTACACAACAAAAACAAAGTTCTGCTGACTATATTGATGAATCTTCACAGACTTGGCTTCTGCAGGAATGATTTTCAAGTGTTTGACAAATCAACATTTGTGTTTCCCAACCTCACAGTGAGCACTTAGGATTGTTTATTTGGCTTGAGTTACTTGCCCCAACTAAATATGCTAATTTGAAGATAGTCTCCACCATAGCCTGGGACCAGAAAGAGAGATAACCACAATGAGGAAGATTAAGTTCTAAAATATAAGCAAGTCTTTATATGCCTTCGGAGATGCAGTGACAGGAACCAAATGGGCCCTCTAGCCTAAAATCAGAAAATAAAACAAAATACCAGAAACAGCTGTCTTCAGATATTAGAAAACAGCTCATACAAGACAATGACCTGTTAGAAAGAGAGAGCAAATGAATTGAGTCCTCCATTCACTCCTGCTTTCAAACAGAATGGCACATGTCAGCCAGAGTATATAAAGCAGAGACGTACAACATGGAGTTCGCTTTCTTTAACAAGAAAGATCTGGGGCTGGATAGATGGTTCAGTGGTTAAGAGTCCTGAGTTCAAATACCAGCAATCACATGGTGGCTCACAACCATCCGTAACAAGATCTGACACCCTCTTCTGGAGTGTCTGAAGACAGCTACAGTGTACTAAATAAGTCTAAAAAACAAAAAACAAACAAAAAAAAAAACAAAAAGAAAGAAAGGGAGGGAGGGGGAGAGAGAGAGAGAGATCTGGATAAGTAGAAAAATTTGAAGCAAATTCTGGAAAAAGAATTAAGTAGAAAGAACTCTTGAATTATCTCTGGGTTTCCAAATTCTTTGCTAAATGCATATATGTAGAGTAAGAATTTCATAGACTCAGGTCAACAGAGTAACCTGTCAGCAAGACAGTTCGTTTGGCATTGCACATCTGTTCTTGGAACTCGTAATGTGCATATCAACATGATTAGTATGTAGTTGGGCGAGAGGACTCAGTGTATAAGAAGCCCTTGCTCTATAAGCATGAGGCCCAACACCCACATACAAAGCCAGATGTGGACACAGATGCCTGAAGTCCCAGTGATGGAAAACAAAGAGAACCAGATCTCAAGAGCTTGACAGCCAGTCAGCCTAGCAGTCAGCCTAGCAGAAGAGAGAGCAGAAACAAGCCCTCCTGGTTGGCCCTCCTCTTCCCTAGCTGCAGCACGTCACTTCATACAAGGCCAGGTCCACAGACTCACCCTGTGTCATCTGCTAGCACTCTGAGTGTAGGGACCTGGAATCCTTCCCTAATGTCCCCACACTTAGCCAAGAAGCCTACAGGACCAAGCTTTCTAAGAAGTTATGACTAAAACATGCCTGAACAGACATAAACAAGGAATCTAGTTCTAAAATTACACATCTGGCTTCCAGAAAGATGAAGCAGACATATTTCTCACTAGTTCTCTTGCTAAGAGCAACTATTGTCAATATTTTATATCTACCATTAAAAAATAATTGACAAATAGAATTTTCAAAAACTAAACAAATAGACTCAGGAAAAATAAACAGAGCCTCAGACACTTGTGGGACAACACAAAAATCTATCACTTGTGTCTATATTGCATCACAATTCAGAAAAGTGTTCAACCTAGCAGCAAATATATTGAAGCTTTAATAACACAGAATGGCAGAAGAGGGAAAAAGTATTCAAGTAGTCAAGTTACGACTGAGCATTTTCTCATATTTGCCAAGTAGTATAAAATCCTAACAGGAATCCACACCAAGATGTATTACAGCCAAACTTCTAAATAGAAAGAACCTTGAAACCAACTGTTCTCTGCCATTTGAGGACACAGCACTGAGGACAGCCACCTGCAAACCAGGAAATGAACCCTCATAAGAACTTGACTGTGCTTATCTGACTTCCAGCCACAAAACTAGAAAAAATAATTTCTATTATTCAATCTGAAAAATAAAAGAGAGGGAGACAAGGGAGGCAATAGAAGGAAAAGGAAATGGAGAGGAGAAGAAAGGGAGAGTGAGGGAGCAGGAAAGGAGAAGGGAAAAGGAAAACAGAAAGAGCATTGACCTTGATGTTTCTTTCTTCAAAGAGATGTAGCTTCCCTAACATTAGAAAATTCCAATAAAAATGTCCATGACTTCTCACCAGAAACATAAAGGCCGACAGGAAATGGCACATTTTTCAAGACCAGAAAGGAAAGCATTACAACTTAGATTACAACATGCAACAAAAATATCCCTCGGGGCTGAAGAGACATCTTAGCAGAGATAGTGCACGCCATCGTAAGGATTGCAGTCCAGACCCTAGCACCGCCGGAGGGACTCACGAGTGAGTGTCTGTAGTAATTCCAGCTCCAAGGGATCTAAGGCCCTCTTCTGATCTCCTTGAGCACTCAAATACAAAAACAGTCTGTCTCTCTCTCTCTCTCTCTCTCTCTCTCTCTCTCTCTCTCTCTCTCTCACACACACACACACACACACACATACACACACACACACATACAAAATAAAAATACATTTTTGGGGTTTTTTGGGTTTTGTTTTTTTTTTTTTGGTTTTTCAAGACAGGGTTTCTCTGTATAGCCCTGGCTGTCCTGGAACTCACTTTGTAGACCAGGCTAGCCTCGAACTCAGAGATCCACCTGCCTCTGCCTCCCGAGTGCTGGGATTAAAGGCGTGCGCCACCACGCCTGGCAAAAATAAATTTTTAAAGAAACTATTCTTGAGGAAATAAACAGGAATGAAGACAGCCCAAAATTAAGAAAATTTAAACAAATTTATCACAAGAATATCAACAGGAAGTTCTCTAAATATAAAAAAAAATACTTAGTACATTGGGAAGAAAGAAAGAAAATTGGCATGATTATATACATAGAAACTTCAAAACACTAACAAGTAAATAAGCCGGAGCCACTAAGTTTGCCAAGACACAATAACAAAAGTAAAAATTTGGGGCTAGAATGGTGGTGTTTGTCTGGCGTGCAGGGGCCCTGGGTTTGGTACTCCACCATATAACCTGAGCATGATGGTGTAATCCCAATATTTAGGAAGATAGGAGCAGGAGGCTCAGAAGTTCAAAGTCAAGGTCACCCTTGGCTGTGTAGCAAGTTCAAGATCAATTTAGGTAAGCTATATGAGACAAGGTCTCAAGACAGGGTTGCCCTATGTAAGTAACACTTGCAGTCCTGGAACTCCACTCTGTAAACCAGACTGGCCTTGAACTCAGAGATCTTCCTGAGTCTGCCTCTGAGTGCTGGGATTAAAGGTGTGTGCTACCATGCTCAGCTAAAAAGTAAAATTTTTAAATGGAAAAAAATAAAAAAAACAAAGAGGTGTGTGACCTTACCCCTTCAACCAATACCAGCTGGCTACAACCCACCAAGGTCTCATTGGCTTTTGCAGCTTCTTCTCTGAAGACAGTAATGAGTTCCTCCAAACGCCTTAATTTTACTTCTTCTGGAACATCGTCCTTCAGCCTGTGATATGCTCGTGTCTTCTATAAAACACAACAGGATACAGGTCATTAAGGACTTGTCAAATCCTCAGAGCACAAAGAGAGAAATACAGTCATTCTAATCACAGGTTACAGACATATAATTTGTTCTAAAGCCCAATCCTAAACCAGATTTACTTCTCTGGTTTTAGGAACATTCCACAAGAAAGGGTAGCTGAAATAGAATCTTTGTAGAGTCATTCTAAATTTAGCAAATGAAAATCACACACTTCTGGCCGGCAGGATGGCTCAATGGGTAAAGGTGCCTACAACCAAGCCTGATGACCTGATTCAATCCTAGAACCCATGTAGTAGAAAGAAAGAACCAACTCCAACAAATGGTCCTCTGACCTACACACATACTCTGCAGTACATGCATGCTCTACAAAAACATACACACAAAGTAAATAAATAAGTAAGCAAATGTAAATAAATGAATAATTTTAAAAAGAAAATCACAGACTCAAAATTAGTCTTTATATTTGTCCCGAGCTTGTATTTGGACACAAACTAAATAATTCATACACTAAGCTATTCACTAGTGTTGTTTATAGAGACAGATGTAAAGCAGTCTAAATACTCACCAACTAGTACCTAGTAAATTATGGTTTATCAACACAATGGAGTATTATGCAACTGTTACTAAGATAGCTCAACATGTACTAATACTCAACATGTACTAATACTCAACATGTACTAATACTCAACATGTACTAATACTCAACATGTATTGTTCCAAAACACTCTGCAAACTGAAATTAGCCAAGCACAGATCAACGTGCATGCCTTTGATATGGAAAGTATTCATGTTTATAAACACATGAAATAAACCTGAAAACTGAGAGTAGTTGCCTACAAGAATGGAACTAAAGATGTTAGCAGCAAAATAAAGATGTGTTTTTACTTTACACTGTAAGCACATATCATCTAGTCAGAAACAATAATTATCCTTAAAAAGTGTTTTAATACCACCATGGGTGTATAGTTAATATATCTTTATGCTCATGTTCAAGCCAGGTAGAGAACCACTGAGCTAGGCAAAAGCCAAGAAATAAAAGGAAAGGCTAAATATCACTGTCTAGACATTCAAACCAATTTACCCTGAAAGAACTACCACACCCACAGATGAAAACACCCACAGATGAAAGTGGGGGATGGGTGTAAGATCCTAAGGCATGAGGTCCCACTTGGTTAACATGTTATTAGTAATGATAAGCATCCTGACGGCAGTTTCCACATAGGAATCAAGACTCTAAGTGCATTATATCCACCATCTTACTTAAACCTCAGAACAACCCTGAGCTGGTATTGTTATTCTCACTTCACAGAGCTTCAGGACAAGGTCACAGGACTTCAGACAAGGTCACTGTAAATACACGACAGAGGCACAATTTGAGTATCATATTTCCACTGTGTGTCGAAAGACCATTTCCCATCTAGACCAGCCTCATATTTTCTCTTGTGGACCTGTGATGGCCATAAAAAAAGAAGCAATGGACTATACAGGCTCCTAGAAGCCTCACTTCTGAAATATTTTTGTAAAAAACACTGACTACAGAACACTGCGCTTTAGTTTTATTAGTTTTTAGTTTGTTTTTGTTTTTGGAACAGTCTCAGACTGTAGCCCAGGCTGTTTTTATGCTTGAGATTCCCCTGCCTCAGCCTCCTAAGTGCTGGGATTACATGCACATATCACCAAACACAGCTACCATAAAGTATTTCATAAGTAGGACAACTAGCATGGCATGTTTTTCCTATCAGCTGCTGACGTTTGCTGGTTGTGGTGGCTTACACCTATAATGCTAACACTCAGGCAGCTAAGAGAAGCAGAAGGAAAACAGAATTGAGGCCAGCCTAAGCTTCATGGTAAGACCTTATCTCAAAACAATGGCTAAAATTTGACATATAAGTAGATAAAAATTAACTAAAGAAAACAAGACAATTGATAGTAAGATCCTATAATTTAGCTAAGCACACACCTTAAATCCCTGAACTCAGGAGCAGAGATAGACAGATCTCTATGAGTTCAAGGACAACCTGATCTAAACTTTGAGTTCCAAGACAGCCAAGGGCAGGCACAGCTGTAACCATTTTGTTCCTTACCTGCCAGCCATTTCATAATGTTGCTGACACAGAAAAACAGCTTGAATCAGAACAGGTTGCTGGGAATTGAACTCAGGACCTCTGGAAGAGCAGTCAGTTCTCTTAACTGCTGACCCATCTCTCCAGGACTAAGGTTTGTTAGTCTTAAGATATTTTATAACCAAAGACTCTACTTAGGACCAATCAGATTAAAGGTCAGCTTGAACTGTTTACGTCTAAACTACCAAAATGCTTGAGTAACAGCCGACCCCCCTGCAGCACTTTCTGCACCTGCATATGGGCTCACTGAAGGTTTTGCCTTTATTAACTGGCCCTGGGAAACATTGGAGGTCAAAGTCTTAGCTCCCAAGTCTAGGCTGCATTCCCTGATCAATAAGTCCTGGGATGTGAGTTCAGTAAACTATTCTTGCCTGCCTGAGACCAGAGTCTGTGTGGCAATTTCTGGACAGAAACAAAAGTAAGACCCTATTGGGGAAAAAAAAAACAAAACCCTGGGATTTTACCAGGTCTGTCTTGTTGTCATACCCTTTTCTACCAGACCATTGCCAATCACTTACTAGCTTAATAGTCTCAAGCTAGTAAGAGAATGATGCTGTCTCGCGTCAAGGACTTACTTGCCTCATGCTGTATGCAAAGAGAAAACCGGTATTATACTGCACTTCTCTAAGTAAAGACACTGTCTGCCGGTGATCATCCTCTGTCTCTCCACAAAAGCCAGTGATGAAGTCGCTGCTAAGGCTCACACCTGTCAATAAACAACAAAAGACAAAGACCAACACTTAAGAGCACGGCTGCTACCGACCTCCAGAGGGGATGTGGGTGTCAGACTGAGAACAGAAGGAAGGAAAACAAATAGGACTACTCAGCCCACATCTAAGTAAAAAGGAAGTCATGCTGGGCATGGTGGCGCATGCCTTTAGTCCCAGCACTGGAGAGGCAGAGGCAGGTGGATTTCTGTGAGTTCAAGGCCAGCCTGGTCTACAAAGTGAGTTCTAGAACAGTCAGGGCTGTTACACAAAGAAACCCTGTATTGAAAACCAAAAAAGGAGAAAAAGAAAGAGGAAGTCCTTACAGAGCAAGGGGAAAGAGGACAGAACTGGATTCTCACTTCATGTTTCCTTCAGCACTAGGGAATGGTTCTTGGCTTCATATGCGAGATGCAGAGATACTGCAGAAGTGCAGTTCCCACTGGTTAAGACACATTAAAGACTGGCCCTTACTATGTGCTAGCTAAGCATCCTATTGCTAGCATTCCAGTTCCCAGGTCTTGCTTTTACTAGTGAGTCTTTCCATACTTCACACAAACATATACATCTACATAATTTGTTTTGTTGCTATCGTTTGGAGATAGGGGACTGTTTTTCTACAATGCTAGGGACAGAGCATAGGGCCCTGAACACTCTACCTCTAAACTAGACTATATCTATACATTTTAATTAATTCACAATAACTGAGCATATGTATTGTGATGGTTTGTATATCACTGGACCAGGGAGTGGCACCATCTGAAGGTGTGGCCTTGTTGGAATAGGTGTGGCCTGGTTGGAATGGGTGTGTCACTGTGGGTGTGGGTATAAGGTCCTCACCCTAGTTGCCTGGAAGTCAGTCTTCCACTAGCAGCATTTGGATGAAGACATAGAACTCTCAGCTCCTCCTGCACCATGCCTGCCTGGATACTGCCATGCTCCAACCTTGATGATAATGGACTGAACCTCTGAACCTGTAAGCCAGCCCCAATTAAATGTTGCTTTTTATAAGACTTGCCTTGGTCCTGGTATCTGTTCACAGCAGTAAAACCCTAACTAAGACATGTATATATGATCAAACATTGAATTTAATTTAGCATTATGTTCATTTACAATACAGTAGCAAGAATTATCAGATACCGAATATGTAGAAAGTGCTATATGTCACTAGCTACTCAATTGCCACCAAAATCAGATGACAAGAACACTATTTATTTTATAAATGATAAATCTTGGGGCTGGAGAGATGGCTCAGCGGTTAAGAGCACCGACTGCTCTTCCAAAGATCCTGAGTTCAAATCCCAGAAACCACATGGTGGCTCACAACCATCTGTAATGAGACCTGGTGTCCTCTTCTGGTGTGTCTGAAGACAGCTATAGTGTATTTACATATAATAATAAATAAATCTTTAAAAAATAAAAAATAAATGTCACATCGTCAGTAACACAGTACTCACTACAAAGCCAGTACACCCAGCTGCAACATCATCCTGACCCATCAAAGCACAAATAAGTGTGCACAATACAAGAATCAGGAATTAGAATTTAGGAGTGGGGGGTAGCACATACATCATAAGGGAGACAGAGGCAGATTGAATCCCTGTGAGCTTGAGGCCAACCTAGTCTACACACTAAGCTCTAGGCTCAGAAAGAAAAAAATATATAATTTGAGGGAAATTTCAGACAAGATTCTCAATGAAATCATAGCAAAACAAAACAGAAAGTAATTTTATTAGAAGGAAAGAGAAAGGAAAAGCATATAATGGGGTCATATCTAAAATCTGCCATAAACCTAATTACAGCAGAATACAGGACAGTGCATGTTTATAATCCAAGCAATAGCAATAAAGATGGAAGATCAAGTTCAAGGTCAGGTACCCTGAGCAACACAACAAGACACAGTCGGTGTCAAAATCTAAGTGTAGAGCTGCAGTCCAGAGGTAAAGCACATGCCTGTCAGACATGAGCAACACACACACAATCAGAAAGATGGAAAGCAAAGTGGAACAGAGAGAGGAAAACAGGGAAGCAGAAAATGAACACAGAAGTAGCAAAACTACGACAAGACAACGTGAGGAGTTTGCCAGAGGCTGGGAGCAAGACAAGGTGACCGTGGACTGTGGCAATGCACTCAGCATTTCTTAAATGTACCTGGGATAGTCTCTCTGACATGATGAACTAATGCCACATACGCTTCTCTTGAATATCTGCAGTGAAGAACAAAAAGAAAAGACGCAGATGAACTATTCATCTTTTTCAGGGAGGGGAGGACAGGGTTACAAGAAGGTCTTGTGTAGCTTATTAGCCTTAAACTACTGTTCTTCCTGGCTCTACCTCCTAACTGCTAGCATCATAGGAGTACACCGCCACACCTGGCTCAATCTTATTTAAATGAACGCTATACAAAGACAACACTGTGAATTTACACGTGTACTCATTTTTCAATTTGTGATTTCGCATCCACAAATATAGAGGATACATAAAACACCCCTTTGGGCCAGTGAGATGTCTCAGCAGATAGATGCTTGTTACCAAACCCAGTGATTTAAGTTCAATCCCTGGAACATACATGGTAGAAGAAAACCAACTCATGGCACTTGTCCTCTGGTTTCCTAAGGACCATACGTTTAACAAATCAAGAAAAAAATCAAACACTTAAGAAGACCTCTAGGTGTTAGAGAGGTGGCTCAGTGGTCAAGAGCACTGTCTATTCAGTTCTTAGAACCCACATGGCAGCTCACATCTGCGACTTCGATCGCAGGGGATCTAATGCCAACCTCTGGCCTCCTTGAACAATGCACACATGTGATACAGACATACATGCAGGCAAAAGACCCGTGTACAATAAATAAATTTTGAAAAACGAAAGAAGTCCCTTAATCGTTGCCTCTGTGGAAAATAAGGCAAAGTTCTGGTTCTATGATTCGGTCTTGGGTCTCATCTCTGCAGGTTTATTTCCAAAGTGAGTCATGTGACCTGCACTTATAGTCTAACACCTTCAAGGTTTTTTTTTTTTTGGTTTTTCGAGACAGGGTTTCTCTGTGTAGCCCTGGCTGTCCTGGAACTCACTTTGTAGACCAGGCTGGCCTCGAACTCAGAAATCCGCCTGCCTCTGCCTCCCGAGTGCTGGGATTAAAGGCGTGCGCCACCACCGCCTGGCTCACCTTTAAGTTTTTAAAGACTAAAATTTCACCAGGTGGCAGTGGAGCACACTTTTAATCCCACCACTTGAGAGTCAGAGGCAGGCAGATCTCTACGAGTTCAAGGCCAGGCTGGTCTACAGAGCAAGTTCCAGGACAGCCAGGGCTACACAGTGAAACCGTGAAACCCTGTCTTAAAAGACAAAACAAATCAAAACAACACCCCACCCCCATAAACACACACACACACACAAATCTTAATTTTAAAACATGGCTCCCAGTAAGCACTTACTTTAAAAAAGGTTAAGCAAATAGAGACTCAATCCCTATTCTGTTTAGGGGCTGCATAGCAGCAAGTTCAACTGTCCACAGATTTACTCAAACAGCCATCACTTATTAATTCACTACTGTGTGCTGAATACCATACTAGGTTCTTAGCAACAAAGGCAGTGTTTAGTTATTCAGGAAAACGGGAAAGGTAAAGGATGTCCTCTCCCCAAGTAAGTCCGACCCTCTCCGCATGGCATCCAGTACACGGCTGCTTCCACTCTGGGCTGGCAGGTGGATCTGCTTACAGATGTTGTGTCTCTCACGAATCAGCTGAAGAACCTGATTAAACAGAACACATTATGGATTACCTAAGGCTCACCAAGAATCATGTAGAAAAACAATATTCTCTACCTTCTGGGAGGAGGTTGCTGTTGTTTTGTTTCATTTGAGCCCAGATGTCTCTGGGTAGACAAGACTGGCATCTACCTCAGACTGACTCTGCCTGACTCTGCTTCCTGAGTGCCAGAATTAAAGCATGTAACACAGTGCTCGGTAGAATACTGCTCTCATTGTTTCTCCAAAATGGCTAATTTTCAAGTAATTAAAAGGTTGATTGGGTGCACACATTTAATCCCAGCACTTGGAAGGCAGAGGCAGACAGACCTCTGAGTTAAAGTGAGTTCCAAGACAGCTAAGGCTACAGAGAAACCCTATCTTGGGAAAAAAGAAAACAGAAGACATAGTCTTGCTAAGTTGTCCTAACTGGCTTGGTACTCACTATGTAGCCAAGGCTGGCCTGGAGCTCATAATCCACCTGTATCAACTTCCCAAAGCTGGATTGTAAACATGAATCACACGGGACAAGAGCTGGGACTTGAGTACAAGTGTCTCAGGCTACAGGAAGTCTGGGCACTTTCCTACTACATCATATTACCTCCTTCTGTCCTCCTGTATCTCCACCACCACCATCACTAACTACCATGCAGCTGCCCACCTTGACAGAACGTCTCACTACACAAGTGGTCCCAAGCTCCCATTCAAAGCCATCCTATCGCCTTCCTGACCCTGGGAGACTTTAAAATCTTGCTGAAGGACCAGTGGTTCTGCAAGGAGATATTGTAATGTAACACAGACTCCTCAAAGCAGGATTCGAGGTCTCTGCATACACTACTGGGTCCAGGCAGTAATATGCTTTAGGGTGCTGATGTTTGCTATGACACTAAATCTCATCACCACTCACCTCATCAGGAAAGTCCTTGGGGTGAGGAGAGGTGAATCGGATCCTCATTTCAGGATCTATTCTTGAAACCTGATCCAGAAGGTGAGAAAAACGAAGCCCTCCTTGTTTGGGTTTATAGTTGGTGGTAAAGCCACGGCTGAGCTTGGCAGACCCTGCATTATTGAACTGGACTTCCGAATTGTCCCGAAAACTATTAACATTCTGACCAAGAAGTGTCACTTCTTTTAGGCCCTGAAACCAGGAAAAACATGTTGAAAACAAGTTTAGAACTCGGTGAACAGCTTCATGTCAAACCACTCATTAAAAATTAGCTGAATCAGGAGCTGGAGAGATGGCTCAGCGGTTAAGAGCACTGGCTGCTCTTCCAAAGGACCCAGATACAAATCTCAACACCTACATGGCAGTTGACAACTGTCTGTAATTCCAGTTGCATGTTATCTGACATCCTCATTCATGGAGGCAGACAGACGTGGAGGCAAAGCATGAATTTAAATAAATTTTTAAAAATACTACCGGAGTCTACCAAGAAACATATAGAAATCTATCTTTAATCCAGTAATTTCATACTTGAGTATCTTATCCAAACACTAAACATAAGAATAAAACCTTAAGGGGCTGGTGAGATGGCTCAGTGGGTAAGAGCACCCGACTGCTCTTCCGAAGGTCCAGAGTTCAAATCCCAGCAACCACATGGTGGCTCACAACCATCCGTAACGAGATCTGGCGCCCTCTTCTGGAGTGTCTGAAGATAGCTACAGTGAACTTACATATAATAAATAAATCTTAAAAAAAAAAAAAAAAAAAAAAAAGAATAAAACCTTAACTACAGAATGCGCACACCTGTAATCCTGACTCAGGAAGTAAAGGCGGCTTTCTATCACCATCAATCCCTTAAACAGAACATATCTATCCTAAAGGAGTTTTGTACTAGAGGGGAGTTGAAAATGGGGAAGGAGGAGATAAATTTAGTATTTAGGCAGGTGAAAATAGATTGTTGCAAGCTTCCTGAGATGGAACTCCTTGTGGACAGGCACATGATTAGGCAGGTTGCCGTCAGCCTGGCCAGAGCATGCTCAGCAGAAGAGAGCTTGAACAACTTCACCTGCTCGGAAAGCTTCCTCACTTCATCGACAATGGAGGCAACTGGCCGGCTCCTCTCCCTGCCACGTGTGAACGGCACGATACAGTAACTGCACATGTTGTCGCAGCCCCGCATAATGGATCTGGGGAAGAAAGCACCAGCATACAGTTAACAAGGGGGCAATGGTGCCTTAGCACATCTCAAGCAAGGTCACAGCTCTACAGTTGTCTTAGTTGATTTCTGTGCCTCTAACGTCACACTGATCTAGTGTAGATCTGGAAGTACACAATCACTAGGAACCAGACTGTTACTGGTGGCACGCTGGTGGAATACACCTGACTCAGCACTTGTGGCACTGCTAACCATTTTTATAGGTATATTAGTATATACCTACACTAATATTGGAACTTTTATGTAGAGATTGAAAACAAACTCTATGTTTATACACATTATAAAATAGACCCTGAATTTAAAATATAGTTTGCATTTCTCACACAACCTTTTTCTTTGAGATGGCATCTCATGTGAGTCAGGTTAGACTTAAACTTGCTATGTGGCAAAACCGATGGATGATCTTATAACTCCTGGTCCTCCTGCCTCCACCTCCCAAGAATTGCATTTACAGATATGCATCACCATATCTGACTCCAGCTTTGCTTTCCTGAGTCAAGGACTCTCGATGATGGAGTCCTGAACTGCCAGACTGCCCTTGAACTCACAGCAAGCAATGCTCCTGCCTCCTGCTCCCAACTGTCAGGAGCTTCTTCCCAGCTACTGTTTTCTAATTCTAAGAGAATGGCTTTCCAAATAACAGAGACTAGCCTGGAACACACAAAATGGCCACAACAATCTTCCTGCCTTGGCCTCAGATTGCAAGCATATACTACCGCAGCTTAAAAAAAAAAGTTTTTCTATCAAGGAAGCCCAAAATATTTCCTTAAGTGAAAACAAACAAGCCAGGCATGGTGGTGCACGCCTTTAATCCCAACACTCGGGAGGCAGAGGCAGGCGGATTTCTGAGTTCGAGGCCAGCCTGGTCTACAGAGTGAGTTCCAGGACAGCCAAGGCTACACAGAGAAACCCTGTCTTGGAAAAAAAGAAAAAAGCAAGAGAGAAGGGAGCCACTCATCCCCCAGCTCTCACAGTGACTCACACAAAGGCAGAAGTGGCACTGGGGCTCGTTTGGACTGGCATGATATCTGCGTAGGTCTCATCCAGAGAGAGAAGCACATTTGCTGCTTGCTGACCTGACTCCACCACAGCCAGCAGCCGGGGAAGGTCTCGGTAGGCGTCTGGACCAGCCAAGAGATCTACCATCTTCTCCTTGTTGAGGATCTCTCCCTTCAGCCTCTCAGCCATGCAGCCTAGGAGTGAAAGAGACCATCACCTTCTCCCTGGCTCATCTGGTTCCTGGCTTCTGCTCAGTGCACGATTTATAACTGCATTGAAGACCAAATCATAGAAATCTTCTCTGAGAGTTTACTATTATCCTTCAAACCTTCAAACCATAGCTCTGAACCCCTATTTTCAAATACAAGAACATGATAGAAATATTCAGAGCAATTCAATCTTTCTATCCTTGCTGGAGATGGAACTCAGTGCCTGATACCAACCAAGCTCATCGTGAACGACTGAACAGCAGTCTCTGCCCTCCAAAAGCCTCTCAGACAGGAACTGCTTCTTCCCAAAGGTAAAAATGAATTACCATTAAAATAAAAAATACTTTACATCAGAAGCCTATGTCTAAGTTTACAATTACACTAACACTTTTTTCTCTTTCAGCCCTTAATATTTGCTAAACCTATGAGAAATAATATAAAAAATTATGCTGATATAATTCATAACCTTCCCAAAATACATTATTTTTATTAAGTCCATAAAACTTTAAAGTGAACTGGTGGTGGTAGCACACATCTTTAACCCCTGAACTCAGGCAGAAGAGGCAGATGGATCAATGCCAGCCTGGTCTAGGGAGTGAGCTCCAGGGAAACCCCGTCTTGAAAAAAACAAAACAACAACAACAACAAACTTCAAAGTATACCTTTTACAAACTCCTTGTACTGGTTAGTTATTTGGAGTTTCTTTAAGGATTTTATTTTTATTATTTTTGTTTATGTGAATGGGCACCTGTGTATGAGTGTGCACATGAGTGTAGTTGCCTGTGAAATTCAGAAAACAGAGTTGAATCTCCTGGATCTGCAATG